>NC_138206.1:27308478-27982645 GCF_964194415.1 Vipera berus
GAGACATGAGAAAGTGTTGGTTGCCTCACTTCTATCCATTTAAAGCACTGAAGATCAATAATCTATATACATATAATATAAATTACTCCTTGATATTCTATGCCCATTTAAGCCCATCAGAACAGTTAAGAAACATTGCTGGCACAGGCTGTTCCTCCAATAAAATGCTCTACCTCCTTAGGATATCGTACAATAACTAAGTTTAGCATATAATTAGTGTGAAAAAAGTCAGATAATTAAAATGACTTATTCACTGAAAGAAAAACAGAGGGAAAAATGATAAATTTTAATCAAACAACCAACCCAGAGAGAGAAACCGAAAAGGAAAACAAATACATAAAGAAAGCAAGTTGAATAAAAGAAAGTACACCATGGATTCATTAAACTAAGGCACAGCCTCAGCAAAGAGCCTGTATGGAAATGCTAAGGCACAAAGTTTGATTTATACTCAATAGCTAAATTTCAATTCCCCTTGGCTTTTTCCCTCTCAGAATTTTGAGATCAGGGTAAGTGAAACACAGCAGAATCTATTCATTCTGACTTCAATGACTAGGTTTTTTCCCCCTTAAGCAGATAAAAGCAGTGCTAGTTAGAAACAATGCTGCTATTCTTAGGCAAATAATTTGACCATAATTACTTCCTACATCATAAATTATGCACAGGAACTGTTGCTGGGATTGTACTTGTATTTAAAAAACAAACAAAACCAAATTAACTCAAAAGTGCTTTTTCAAGAGGCAACTGGACTTTCTTGTTTTTTTTTGAAGAGGTTTCACTTCTCACCCAAGAAGCTTCTTCAGCTCTGACTGGATGGTGGGGAATAGAAGGATTCTCCACCATCCAATCAGAGCTGAAGAAGCTTCTTGGATGAGAAGCGAAACCTCTTCAAAGAAAAACAAGAAAGTCCAGTAGCCACTTAAAAAAGCACCTTTGGGACAACCATGACTTGGATGATTGAGAATCTCCATAGACAAAACCAAATTATACAAATGGCCCTTGTGGTGAGGAGTTGTGTTTGAAATGGTAAAGTACAGATAGTCTTCATTTAACAACCATCATTGGAACTGACAACTCAATAGTTAACTGAAGAGGTCATTAAGTGAAAGATCACAATTTTATTATCTTATTTCAGCTTTCCTTTGCTTTACAGGCTTGTGAAGGTTGTGAATGTGAGGACTGTTTGAAAAATACTTTTTCATCTTATTCTTCCTAACTGTGCATGGTAGCTAAATGACACACTTACTAAACAAGGTCTACCTGTAGCTGCAAAACCAATCATCAATTAAACAACAAATGCTCTTATAGCAGAAAAACTAGCAGTCTACCAAAGTATTTTTAAAAATGAAACTAATGTTTTGTTTCAAAAGAGAACGTTTTAGTCAGCCTGAGAAGAGACATTGCAAACACCTTGAGATTTGGTTGCCATAGAGGGCAGCATCTGCATTAGAAGGAGCTGGTTACTGAGTCAGTGTAAGTTATATCAGAGAATGCCATAGTGCTGCTGTGCATGTAGGGGAATCACATTATACAACTCACTTTATTTCTGGATTCTTCTCACATTTTCCTTCAGCTTGCTATAAAGAAGCCCTAGTATTCAGGAGCCATAGACGATGCTTTCCAACCTTTAATTTATATGGAGTTTCCCAAGTAGCAATTGTACCTGGATTAAATAAACAACAAGTACTTAAGTCAAGGAGCAGTTGGATAAATCAAACTTGTCTCTTAATCTTAGAAAAATTTTGAAACTAATTTCTTCAGGGCTGAGCTGATCCTAAATAACACCCAAATAGTTGGCATTTAGAGCTGGATGTGAGTAGCAGTAATTATGAAATGAAAATCTTGCAGTATTTTGTCTTTGCTAAAGAAATGTGTTTAGTACCTTCCATATTTGTTGAAAATAATATGTTGGAATAAATGTGGCAAGGCTTTTCAAAATATAATTTAATTTTGGAATTATGTTCACTTCAATCAAACTTAATGAACCTCAAATATTCATTGAAATTCAAGATCATCATTCTAGATCATCTTGCATATAGATCAAAACAGGATATATTTAACTCTATTAACTGAGAAAGATTTCTGAGATACAATATAAAAATAAAGCAGTCAAAACAATCTAAAACCACAAACATACTTTACTAAATTATTATTGGGATTTTGTGATATCAAGTTTTGTTTATATCCATTTTTAAAGCAACCAGGCAAGATCAAAGTTAGTAATGAGATAAGATTAGGGATATAAATTTCTGTCCTATTTACAAACTATTGTCAGTATATAATGAAATGTTCCACTTTGCTCCTGATACTATAATTCTACCAAAACTTTCAGAAATGTGTAATCATAGAGGCAAGAAGTTCTAAAGCATGATTAAAAAGAAAAGAAGAAAAAGAACATCCTTGACATTATTATAATTTAACCAGAGAGAAAGCACACCATTAATAATCACACATGATTTAGGAGTTGAATAAATTATATCAGTCCAAAATGTAAAACTCAGGCAAAATCCAAAAATAAATCAAGACCCACTTCACAAACAGTCAAGAGATCATATCAAATACTGTCTTGGCTTCCAAAGAAATTATAGTGACTAAGTCTTATTAATTTTGAGTTAAACATGAACATCAATTAAAATTATGTTATTGTATAAATGAAGTTGGAAGAGCATGCTGGTAATCTACAAACCAAGGTGGCTTTTAAAATCTAGTATTCACATTTATGCAGGAATTAGGTCTATAGTTAGAACAGATGGTAGCATCGTTGCTTGATTTGGGAATAACTGAAATATGGGTCTTGTTAAAAAACTTCAAAGCCTCAATATTCTTTCTATACCAATCAGCTGGTAAACTCTCCCCCAATTTCATAGATTTAATTGTAATGACAATTTGTTGAAGCAAAAAATGAAGTAAGATTAGTAACTTGCTCCTGTTATAAATGAAGCCACCTAAAAAGGAATCCATCTAATTTTCTACTGATGAAAAATTAATACACTTAATGATGCCAAAATCCAGAAGTCAGTACTGTTACTTACTGGATTTCATTCCTTTTACCAAAGTCTTTGACTTATGCACCTTAATCAAAATTATGTTTTGGAAACAAAGCTTGTTATTAAGTTCATATTTAGCAGAGATCAAAATATATACCGAGGTGGCACAGTGGTTAAAATGCAGTACTGCAGGCTATTTCTGCTGACTGCTGGCTGCCAGCAGCTTGGCAGTTCGAATCTCACCGGTTCAAGGTTGACTCAGTCTTTGATCCTTCCGAGGTTGGTAAAATGAGGACCCAGATTATTGGGGGCAAATGCTCACTTGGTAAAAGTGTTTAGAGAGGACTGCAAAGCACTGTGAAGCGATATATAAGTCTTAGTGCTATTGCTATTGGTCCAGAGATGGATAAGATACAAAGAAGAATATTTATTATTTAACTTTCCTCTTCTAAAATGTAAACTTGTCCAATTGTTGTTTGTTTTCTTATGAAGTGTGCGCAATAATATGACTTCAAAAAATGCTTCCCCTGTGCTTTTATTGCTACATTTGGTAATATCATAGGTATGTGTATTATTTAATTCTGCTGCGTACTTTTGCAATTTCAAATAGCGTGTTAATAATCTATATATATATATATATATATATATATATATATATATATATATATATATATATATATATATATATATATATATATATATATATATATATGTATATGTATATGTATATGTATATATATATATATATATATATATATATATATATATATATATATGTATGTATGTATGTATATATATATATATATATATATATATATATATATATATATATATATATATATATATATATATATATACACACACACACACACACACACACACACACACACACACACACACACACACAGATACCTCTCTGGGATAGATGAAGCTAATCTAATCCAACTCATCTCTGTGAATCAAGTAACCAAACTGTCAAGCACCAGGGAAAGAAGGAGATCCAGGCAGTTCAAATGTGTATAAAGATTTATTGTAAGCTTAAGCTCTCTACAAGAAACTGAAGTACTAACAATCAAGGGAAATTAATAGGAGTTAAGAATAGAAAGGAATTCAAGGTGGGCTCAACTTAGATCTCCAGTGGGCACAAAGGGACTCGTGACTGATGATCTGTTTTGACCCCTCCCTTGGGCTCAGCATGTTCATCTCCTACACAAATGCTGCTTGAATGATGCTAATGGAGAGAAATGGGTGGAGAGAAAATTGAATCCATCATAGAAAATTCTGTATAATGTTCCCCAGCTGGATTCAATGTGTTATTTCTGTAAATGAATAGCAACCTGTAGAGGCTACAATCAACAGTGGAAGCAAAGCTGGAAGGATCATCAACATATATATTTCCTTGGTGGCTAGTTTTTCCTGAAAGCTCTTTCTCTTATTTTGCCTTTCTCCTCTTCAACAATAGATAGATTGAGGGACAATTCTGTGAAACCTTTGATTAATTGCCTCCTTCCCACACCCTTCCTTTCTCCTGATTACACCATCTAATGGCTACTTTTCATGAAGATTTAAGAAAAAGATTTTAGGAAATTACATAGAATGCTGCAAATCCTGTAGTTTGGTTCTATGACAGCTTCCAGTTACAGTGATAATAATGGAACAGTCATTCATTGCATCCCAAACATATAACATAATAGTATAAAGTTGGTTTGGCAGTAAAGTTCTGTATCCTGGAGGTTTCTCAAATTCAGTTCCATGTTAACTTACCTTTAACAAGTAAATACGGTAAGGGAGGAACATGATTTGGGAAAGGTATCAGTTGGCGACCTATCTTTGTAGAAGGAGGGCTGCGAAATGATAACAGCAGTTTCTCCATGGCATGGTTGATGAAGACGGTGGCTATATGGAAAGGCCACTGTATTTGGAAGAGACCCAGGAAAAAAATGTCTTTCAAAAGCTATTGGGACTAATTATTGTATTTTAACATTTTAAAGATAATATGGGCAAGATAATATAAAAGTTGAGGAGGAGGGAGGGAAACAAAGAAAATAGCACAGTTAATTTTGGGGGATGATTTAAGGATTTCTGTCCTGGGGAGGATGTTGGATTAGAAGACCTCCAAGATTCCTTTCAGCTCTTTGATTCTAGGAAAAATTTAATGTCAGAAAGTAGCAATGCTTCCCATTTTAAAGAAATTTGATCATAACAAGAAGAGGATATACTTGGAGCACTTTTCTCTGAATGTTTTGATTCCATATATACATTTCTGTATCTACTACAGAAGCCCAAGTACCCCCTGTCCTTGTGCACTTATTTTTACCTGGCTATTTCTCTTTTTCAGTGGTGGTGCTACAAAGGTAAATGTACTTCAAGTCAAATCTGGTAGCATCACTGTATGAATCAAATGAGAACTTCTTGTTCTTCTAACAGCCTGGTAGTTGTGATGTGAATAATAGGAATGAAATCCAGTTTTTTAATTAGTTTTCAAGAGAATTCTTGGTGGAAGGAAAAAGGAGCTCTTTGTTGGGCATAACTCTTCTCTTTCCTACACAACGGAAGATTATAAATTGTAATTTGTTGAAATACTTCTATATCATATGTTAGGAAGAACCCCATTTTCTTGTCAACCCTTTGCACTCTTATTGTGGCTGTATGGAAGGTCTTCAAGAAAGATGGGATTTTGAAATTCATTGAAACCTTTACTACAGGGGTCTAGTCATGAAGTAGCATATTCTAGCATCTGATAGATATATTTGTGAAAAACCCATTTGTGGAGTTGTCCAATTTCCTGATTTCCCAATAGGGATGCTGTTTTTCCCCATGTAGAGCAATATGCAAGGTCACACCCATCCACCCTTTCTACCTGGACAATTGCCAATACCAGCCATTCACTGCTTCCTGAGTTTAGGAGTAGATTATGTCATCCTTCTAAATAATTATAATGTATGCTGCACCCATGCTTTTCAGCTTTGACTCAAAATTTCTGCTTTCCAATCTGAGCTGTGTCAATTCTTAAGAGTGGATGGTCTCCAGAGCTTTGTTCCCAGCTCCAGTTAGATGCAGGCCTTGTCATGACCCTCGTCTACGTTTGCTAGTTAATTCTAGGATACTAACTTCTATGTCAATTCTCTCTCTCTCTCTCTCTCTCTCTCTCTCTCTCTCTCTCTCTCTCTCTCTCTCTCTCTCTCTCTCTCTCTCTCTCTCTCCCTCCCTCCCTCCCTCCCTCCCTCCCTCCCTCCCTCCCTCCCTCCCTTAAGTTACAATGCAGGAACTGAAGCTATCAGTTCTTCTTCTCTACAAAGCTTTTATGGATTTATACTAAAAAGTTGGAGTGAAAGAACAATCTGTTTCTTCTAGTCAGATTCATTGCTCTAATGAAGGTAATTTCCTTTTAATAATATCTTTCTGGTTAATATCTCTTCTGTTAAATGTCAGTTGGGGAAATAATATATACAAGTACTCATCACTTCATAAATTGGCAGTAGGAAATACTGGTAACGTGACTCACCAGCACACAAAGCAGGATAGATTCCCACATTGTGCTAACTCATAATGTGGTTCCTTGGTTTTGGCTTAAGGTGATGTGTGAACCCATTGTTTATTATTTGCAACACTATGCTATTAGCATTATAATCAGAAGTATATGTTGTTGTTGTTAGTTGCGAAGTCGTGTCCGACCCATCGCGACCCTATGGACAACGTTGGTCTCAGGTTGGTCTATTTTAACGCTAGATCTGTAGTTAACAAAGCTCCCCTCATCCATGATCTGATCGAGGAGGAAGGTGCGGATCTAGCGTGCATCACGGAAACTTGGTTGGGTTCGGAGGGAGGGGTGCCTCTCACCGAGTTATGCCCGCCAGGTTTCCGGGTGCTGCACCAGCCACGGGCTCAGGGCAGGGGTGGTGGGGTGGTGGGGTGGTGGGGTGGTGGGGTGGCAGTGGTTATTCGGGAGACTTTGTGTCCCCGGGAGGCCACCATTGTCCAGATGGCCGGGAGTGAATCCCTCCTCTTGAGATGTGGTTCTCGGGTTCAGTTGGGTTTGTTGCTTACATACCTGGCGCCCAGCTGTGTGGCAACAGCCCTGCCTGAGCTGCTCGACACCCTCTCAGGGTTGGCGGTGGAGTTCCCCAGGCTTATAGTCCTGGGTGACTTCAACCTGCCGTCACTGGGAGGGTCGTCGGAGTTAGCTCGGGAGTTCATGGCTTCCATGACAGCCATGGGCCTGACCCAGGTTATTGAGGGCCCGACTCATGTGGGGGATCATACTCTCGACCTGGTATTCCTGTCTGGACAGTGGTTGGATGATCTGGGAGGGGGCTCCCCGTCCATCACCCCTCTGTCATGGTCAGATCACCACCTCCTGAGGCTGGTTTTCCGTCATGCCACCCCCCGCCGCTGGGCGGCGGAACCGACCAGGTGGTTCCGCCCCAGGCGCCTAATGGACCCGGATCGATTCCAGAGGGCGCTTGGGCCTATACCTATCACCCTTACCCACAGCCCAGTCGATGCTCTGGTGGAGGCCTGGGAAACGGCTGCCACCAGGGCACTTGACTGCGTTGTACCCATGCGACCTCTGACCCAGCGCAGATCCCGTTGGGCCCCATGGTTCTCTGTGGAGCTCCGGGAGATGAAGCGTCGGAGACGAGGTCTAGAGAGCGGTTGGAGATCCAGCCGATCCGAATCCGACCGATTGCAGTTAAGAACCTTCATAAGGTCTTATCTTGCGGCGATAAGGACGGCGAAGTCTAACTACTTTGCCGCCCTTATCGCGTCCGCAGATAATCGCCCGGCCGCCCTGTTTAGGGTGACTCGCTTCCTCCTTAACCAGGAGGTGAGAGAGGATCCCTTGCAGGGACGAGCCGAGGAGTTTAGTCATCATCTGGCGGACAAAATCGCTCGGATCCGGACCGGCCTGGACTCTGACTGGGCAGAGTCTGATGTGGAGGAATCAGGCGGTCTTGAGCACGTTATCTGGACTGAGTTCGACCCTGTTTCCCCTGATGATGTGGACAGGATCATGGGGAGACTGAGCACCACCACCTGTTTGTTGGATCCGTGCCCCTCCTGGCTAGCTTATGCGGCTCGGGAGGGAACACGAGGCTGGTTCCATGCAGTAATAACTGCTTCTCTGAAGGAGGGTGTCTTCCCTGCCGCCTTGAAGGAGGCGGTGGTGAGACCCCTTCTCAAGAAGCCTGCTTTGGACCCGGCTGCTTTAGACAACTACCGTCCAGTCTCCAACCTTCGCTTTCTGGCGAAGGTTGTTGAGAGTGTGGTGGCGCATCAGCTCCCTCTGTTCCTGGAGGAAACTGATTATCTGGACCCGTACCAATCGGGTTTCAGGCCCGGACACAGCACGGAGACGGCATTGGTCGCGCTGGTGAATGATCTCTGGAGGGCAAGGGACAGGGGTTGCTCCTCTGTCCTGGTCCTATTAGATCTCTCAGCGGCTTTCGATACCATCGACCATGGTATCCTGCTGCGGCGTCTCAGGGGGTTGGGAGTGGGAGGCACCGTTTTACGGTGGTTCTCCTCCTACCTCCAGGGCCGCTCGCAGTCGGTGTTGACGGGAGGGCAGAGATCCGCCCCGAGGCCTCTCATTTGTGGAGTCCCTCAGGGGTCGGTTCTCTCGCCTCTCCTGTTCAACATCTATATGAAGCCGCTGGGCGAGATCATTCGTGGCTTCGGGGTGGGGTATCACCAGTATGCTGATGATACCCAACTTTTTCTTTCCACCCCGAACCAACCCAGCGATGCCCTCTCTGTGATGTCCCGGTGCCTGGAGGCGGTTCAGGTCTGGATGGGGAGAAACAGGCTTCGTCTCAATCCCGCCAAGACTGAGTGGCTGTGCATATCGGCATCTCGGGTTAACCAAGTTATTCCACCTCTAACGATGGGGGGTGAGGTGTTACCCCCCGTTGATAGGGCTCGCAACTTGGGCGTCCTCCTGGATTCATGGCTCAATTTTGAAGATCACATAGGAGCCGTGACCAGGGGGGCTTTTGCACAGGTTCGCCTGGTGCGCCAGTTGCGTCCCTATCTGGACCGAGACGCCCTACGCACAGTTACTCATGCGCTTGTGACCTCCCGTTTGGACTACTGTAACGCTCTCTACATGGGGCTGCCCTTGAAGACCACTCGGAGGATTCAACTGGTGCAGAATGCGGCCGCGCGAGTTGTAATGGGGGTCTCCCGATACTCCCATGTAACACCTCTACTCCGCGAGCTGCATTGGCTTCCGGTTGCCCTCCGGGTGAAATTCAAGGTGCTGGTTATCACCTATAAAGCCCTACATGGCCTGGGTCCGGGGTATTTGAGGGAACACCTGCTGCCGGCATCAAATGCCCTTCGCCCAGTGCGCTCCCACAGGGAGGGTCTGCTCAGGGTCCCGCCGGTAAGAGATTGCCGGCGGGTGACACCCAGGGATAGGGCCTTCTCAGTGGGGGCGCCTGCCCTCTGGAACCAGCTGCCGGTGGAGCTGAGGACTGCTCCCGACCTCCGATCATTCCGCCGGGGCCTGAAGACCTGGCTCTTTGAGCTCTCGGGCCCAGGCTGAGGAGACATTCATTTTAATTGGGGTTTTTAATAGTACAGGGTCGATTTAATATTTTTAAATTGGGTTTTAACTTTTGTATGGTTGATTTTAACTCCCTGTAAACCGCCCTGAGTCCTCAGGGAAAGGGCGGTATATAAATGCAATAAATAAATAAATAAATAAATAAACGTTCCTCCAGGCCTTCCTGTCCTCTACCATCTTCTGGAGTCCATTTAAGCTCACGCCTACTGTTTCAGTGACTCCATCCAGCCACCTCATTCTCTGTCGTCCCCTTCTTCTATTGCCCTCAATCTTTCCCAGCATTAGGCTCTTCTCCAGTGAGTCCTTCCTTCTCATTAGGTGGCCAAAGTATTTGAGTTTTAGCTTCAGGATCTGGCCTTCTAAAGAGCAGTCAGGGTTGATCTCCTCTAGGACTGACCGGTTTGATCGCCTTGCAGTCCAAGGAACTCGCAGGAGTCTTCTCCAGCACCACAGTTCAAAGGCTTCAATTCTTTGGCGCTCAGCCTTTCTTATGGTCCAGGTTTCACTGCCATACATTGCAACTGGGAAGACCATAGCCTTGACTATACGCACTTTTGTTGGCAGGGTGATGTCTCTGCTTTTTAGTGTGCTGTCTAGATTTGCCATTGCTTTCCTCCCAAGGAGCAAGCGTCTTTTAATTTCTTGGCTACAGTCCCCATCTGCAGTGATCTTGGAGCCCAGGAAAATAAAATCTGTCACTACCTCCATTTCTTCCCCATCTATTTGCCAGGAATTGAGAGGGCCAGATGCCATGATCTTGGTTTTCTTAATGTTTAGTTTCAACCCAACTTTTGCACTCTCCTTCTTCACTCGCAACAAGAGGCTCTTTAGTTCCTCTTCACTTTCTGCCATTAGAGTGGTATCATCTGCATATCTTAGGTTGTTGATGTTTCTTCCGGCAATCTTAATTCCAACTTTTGATTCATCTAGCCCTGCCTTTCTCATGATGTGCTCTGCATATAAGTTAAATAGGCAAGGCGACAGTATACAGCCTTGCCGGACTCCTTTCCCAATTTTGAACCAATCAGTGGTTCCGTGTCCAGTTCTCACTGTTGCTTCTTGGCCCGCATATAGGTTTCTCAAGAGACAAATAAGATGGTCTGGTATGCCCATCTCTTTAAGGACTTGCCACAGTTTGTTATGATCCACACAATCAAAGGCTTTAGCATAGTCAATGAAGCAGAAGTAGATGTTTTTCTGGAACTCTCTAGCTTTCTCCATGATCCAGCGTATGTTGGCAATTTGATCTCTAGTTCCTCTGCCTCTTCGAAATCCTGCCTGTACTTCTGGTAGTTCTCGATCCACATACTGCTGGAGTCTAGCTTGTAGAATTTTAAGCATAACTTTACTAGCATGAGAAATGAGTGCAATGGTGCGATAGTTTGAACATTCTTTGGCACTGCCTTTCTTTGGAATTGGAATGTAAACTGATCTTTTCCAATCCTGTGGCCACTGTTGAGTTTTCCAAATTTGCTGGCAAATTGAGTGTAGCACTTTTACTGCATCGTCTTTAAGATTTTGAATAGCTCAGCTGGAATACTGTCACCTCCACTAGCTTTGTTGTTGCTCAGCTTTTCTAAGGCCCACTTCACTTCACATTCTAGGATGTCTGGCTCGAGGTCAGTGACCACCTCATTGTGATTATCAGGGACGTTAAGCTCATTCTTGTATAGTTCTTCTGTGTAATTTTGCCACCTCTTCTTAATCTCTTCCGCCTCTGTTAGGTCCCTGCCATTTTGGTCCTTTATCATGCCCATTTTAGCATTAAACGTTCCTTTCATCTCTCCAATTTTCTTGAAAAGATCTCTGGTCCTCCCTATTCTATTGTTTTCTTCTATTTCTTTGCACTGTTCATTTAAGAAGGCATTCTTATCTCTTCTAGCTAGTCTCTGGAATTCTGCATTCAATTGGGCGTATCTTTCTTTTTCTCCCTTGCCTTTCGCTTCCCTCCTTTCCTCAGCTATTTGCAAAGCTTCCTCAGACAGCCATTTTGCTTTCTTGCATTTCCTTTTCTTTGGGATGGTTTTGGTTGCTACCTCTTGTACAATGTTGTGAACCTCTGTCCATAGTTCTTCAGGCACTCTGTCTATCAGATCTAATTCCTTAAATCTATTTGTCACCTCTACTGTATATTGAACAGGGATATGATTTAATTCATACCTGACTGGCCTAGCGCTTTTCCCTACTTTCTTTAATTTAAGCCTAAACTTTGCAACAAGAAGCTCATGGTCTGAGCCACAGTCAGCTCCTGGTCTTGTTTTTACTGACTGTATAGAGCTTCTCCATCTTTGGCTGCAGAGCATATAGTCAATCTGATTTCTGTGTTGACCGTCTGGTGATGTCCATGTGTAAAGCCGTCTCTTGGGTTGTTGGAAAAGAGTGTTTGCTATGACCATCGTATTCTCTTGACAAAATTCTATCAGCCTGTGCCCTGCTTCATTTTGTACTCCAAGGCCAAACTTGCCTGTTATAGTTATAGTTTATAGTTTATTTGATTTATATACCGCCCTTCTCCTTGGTGGGACTCAGGGCGGTTCACAGGGCATACATAAGAAACACTATACAAAAATTAAAAAGAATTAAATCCATGCCCAATTAAAACAGAAGTACAGATTAAAAACAATTAAAAGCCCATAATCCCCCATCAGGCCAGACCAGCTAATTCGAACAGATGGGTCTTCAGGCCCCGACGGAAAGTTCGAAGGTCTGGTGCCATCCGGAGCTCCACCGGCAATTGATTCCATAAAGCCGGAGCCCCCACAGAGAAGGCCCTCCCCCTGGGGGCCACCAGTCGACATTCCCTGACTGGCGGCACCCTGAGGAGGCCCTCTCTGTGGGAACGCACAGGGCGGAGGGGAGTCGATGCCGGCAGCAGGTGGTCCCTGAGGTAACCCGGACCCATGCCATGTAGGGCCTTAAAGATCGTGACCAACACCTTGAACCTCACCCGAAAGACAACTGGTAACCAATGCAGCTCGCGGAGCAAAGGTGTAACATGGGAGTACCGGGAAACTCCCAAGACAACTCTCGCGGCCGCATTCTGTACCAGTTGGAGCCTCCGAGTGGTCTTCAAGGGAAGCCCCATGTAGAGAGCATTACAGTAGTCAAGGCGAGAGGTCACGAGCGCATGAGTGACTGTACACAGGGCATCCCGGTTCAGATAGGGCCGCAACTGGCGCACCAGGCGAACCTGGGCGAAAGCCCCCCTAGTCACGGCCACTATATGCTCTTCCAAAGTAAGCCGTGAATCTAGAAGGACTCCCAAGTTGCGAGCCCTATCCACGGGGGGTAAGAGCTCACCCCCCATAGAAAGAGATGGAACATTTGGAATGTTCCGGGATGCCGGAATGCACAGCCACTCAGTCTTGTCAGGGTTGAGCTGAAGTCTGTTCCTCCCCATCCAGACCCGAACCGCCTCCAGGCAACGGGACATCACGGCGAGGGCATCACTGGGGTGGTTTGGGGTCGAAAAGAAAAGTTGGGTATCATCGGCATACTGATGATACCCAACTCCAAAACCACGAATGATCTCACCCAGCGGTTTCATATAGATGTTGAACAGGAGAGGCGAGAGAACCGACCCCTGAGGAACTCCACAAACGAGAGACCTAGGGGCCGATCTCTGCCCCCCTGCCAACACCGACTCCGAGCGTCCCAGGAGATAGGAGGAGAACCACTGAAGAACTGTGCCTCCCACTCCCAATCCCCTGAGACGCCGCAGCAAGATACCATGGTCGATGGTATCGAAAGCCGCTGAGAGGTCTAATAGGACTAGGACAGAGGAATGTCCCCTATCCCGCGCCCTCCAGAGATCATTCACCAGAGCGACCAATGCCGTCTCCGTGCTGTACCCGGGCCTGAAACCCGATTGGTAGGGGTCCAGATAATCCGCTTCATCCAGGACCAGAGGGAGCTGATGCGCCACCACACTCTCAACAACCTTCGCAAGAAAGCGAAGGTTGGAGACTGGACGAAAGTTGTTCAAAACGGCTGGGTCCAGGGCAGGCTTCTTGAGGAGAGGTCTCACCACCGCCTCCTTCAAGACGGTGGGGAAATAACCCTCACTCAAAGAAGCAGATATAACCGCCTGGAGCCAGCCTCGTGTCCTCTCCCTAGCTGCATAAACCAGCCAGGAAGGGCACGGGTCCAACAAACATGTGGAGGAGCTCAGCCTCCCCATAATCCTGTCCACTTCATCAGGGGTCACAGAATCAAACTCTTCCCAGATAACATTGACAAGACCGCCCGTGTCCTGATCGCCTGACTCTGCCCAGCTGGAGTCCAAACCGGTCCGAATCCGAGCGATTTTATCCGACAGATGATGACTAAATTCCTCGGCACGACCTTGCAAGGGATCCTCCCTCACCTCCTGATTGAGAAGTGAGCGAGTCACCCTAAACAAGGCGGCCGGGCGATTATCTGCGGACGCGATGAGGGTGGAGAAGTAATTACACCTCGCCACCCTCATCGCTGCGAGATAAGACCTAATATAGGTTCTTAACCGCAACCGGTCGGGTTCGGATCGGCTAGACCTCCAGCAGCTCTCTAGGCCCCGTTTCCGGCGCTTCATCTCCCGGAGCTCCGCGGAAAACCATGGAGCTCGCTGGGATCTGCGCCGGGTCAGGGGCCGCAAGGGTACAACCCGGTCAAGTGCCTCAGTGGCTGCCCTTCCCCAGGCTTCCACTAAGGCATCAGCCGAGCTGTGAGCAGTGGAGGCAGGTGGGGACCCCAGCGCCGCTTGGAATCTATCAGGATCCATTAAGCGTCTGGGGCGGTACCATCTAATTGGCTCCGTACCCCCACGGCGGGGGGTGGCAAAGCGGAAGACCAGCCGCAGGAGATGATGATCGGTCCATGACAGGGGCATAATAAATGGAGAGCCCCCACCTAGATCATCCAACCACCGTCTAGATAAAAAAATCAGGTCAAGGGTGTGGCCTCCCTCATGAGTTGGCTCTGAAATTACTTGCGTCAGGTCCATGGCCGCCATGGAAGCCATGAACTCCCGAGCTAGCTCAGATGAACCTCCCAGGGATGGTAGATTGAAGTCTCCCAAAACTATAAGTTTGGGAAACTCAACCACCAAACCCGAGAGGATATCGAGCAGCTCGGGCAGGGCTGCCGCTGTGAGACTAGGCGAAATGTACACCAGCAGCAAGCCCAACTGCGCCCCAGGACCAAATCTCATGAAGAGAGACTCACACCCGACTATCTGAGAAACGGTGGCCTCCCGCGGACATAAGGTCTCCCTAATGGTAACCGCCACTCCCCCACCCCTACCTTGAGCTCGTGGCCGGTGTAGCACCCGGAAACCTGGTGGGCAGAGGTCAACCAAAGGGACCCCACCCTCTGGGCCCAACCAAGTCTCCGTGATGCAGGCCAGGTCCGCATGCTCACCCTCAACTAAATCCCTAACGAGGGGAGCTTTATTAACCACGGACCTGGCATTCAGGTACACCAGCCGGAGCTCAGGAGGCTGCACATCCCCGCTCCCGGGACCTCGGGGAAGAACCAGAGGGTCGGTTATTCCAGTTATCTTTTGGCTTCCTACTTTAGCATTCCAATCCCCCATGATGATAAGGACATCATTTTTGGGTGTTAGTTCTATAAGGTGCTGTAGGGCTTCATAGAACTGGTCAATTTCATCCTCTTCAGCACCGGTGGTTGGGGCATAGACTTGGACTACTGTGATATTGAATGGTTTGCCTTGGATTCGAACTGAGATCATTCTGTCATTTTGAGGATTGTATCCCAGTATTGCTTTTCCTACTCTTTTATTGACTATGAAGGCTACTCCATTTCTTCTGAGGGATTCTTGCCCGCAGTAGTATACCTGATGGTCATCTGAATTAAATTCACCCATTCCTGTCCATTTTAGTTCGCTGATACCTAAGATGTCGATGTTTAGTCTTGTCATCTCTTGTTTGACCACGTCCAGCTTTCCTTGATTCATGGATCTTACATTCCAGGTTCCTATGGAGAAAAAATCTTTACAGCATCGGACTTTCCTTTCACCACCAGACATATCCACAGCTGAGCGTCCTTTCGGCTTTGGCCCAGTCGCTTCATTCTTTCTGGCGCTACTAGTACTAGCCCTCTGCTCTTCCTCAGTAGCATATTGGACGCCTTCCGACCTGAGGGGCTCATCTTCCAGCGTCATATCGTTTTGCCTTTTGGTACTGTCCATAGGGTTTTCATGGCAAAGATACTGGAGTGGTTTGCCATTTCTTTCTCCAGTGGATCACGTTTTGTCAGAACTCTCTGCTATGACCTTTCCGTCTTGGGTGGCCCTGCACGGCATAGCTCATAGCTTCATTGAATTACGCACGCCCCTTCGCCACGACAAGGCAGTAATCCATGAAGGGGAATCAGAAGTATATAGCATATACTAAACATCAAGCCATTTTCAAAAATCAAATCAATGTACTGAGATATCAAATGTGTCAAGATTGTGTGGGGGTGGGGGTGGGGGAGAGAGAATCAGGCCACCATATCTGCCCAGTAAACATCCAGACAACCATTAGATGGAAGGAAAGAGTTCACTGTATACTTAACTTAGTAAGTATACTTACTGTATACTAGCTGTAGCATTCATATGGCTACAAATCAGAGGCTGCTCTGACTTGGAGAGCCATGAATCAAACAGGGCTTAAGGCCATTTTACAAATTTGAATAAAGGCAGGTCTTCATTGGGTGAACTTGGTGAAGGCATTATGTCAGATTCCGGCTGAGAAGCCCAACAAAGCAAAACACCAGAGATATTGCGTTCTCTAATGTAAACTTTATTAGGCATTAGCAAACTGGTAAGATAGAAGGAAAGCTAGCTCTGAGAATATGGCAGGAAACAGAGATAACTAAAAGAGTGAAACTTTTCCTCCCCTTTCTGACAGTTCAGGTCACGTTATCCAATAAATATTCCAGAAATTGTTATGAGAAGAAACTTCAGTCTGCCAAAACATCTCCTCAGCAGCTTTGGCTCTCATATTGATAAGGAGCACCTGTGAATCCCAAACTCTGCCCCTCCCCCCATAACTGTAGACAAGCCTAGATACACTATGGCGGTCCTAAAGACAGTAATGCCCATAGCTTTACACAGCTTGATCTATCTCCCAAGACAGTTGTAAATAAAAATGTGTGCACATTTATGCATCTGTGTGTGTGAAAAGGAGAAAAATGAATGAAAACAAAGCGCATACATACAAACTACTCTTAATTTCAGCCTGCTTCCATATATAACGCTAGCAAGCCATGGACAGCACATCAGCAGAAGGTTGAGTTAAAGTATGTTGCATGAAATTTAAAAGCATTAACATTTTTTTATTTGCTTGTGTTGGAATCATTATGGTTATCCCAGGGGGGTTATGTCAACACCAGCCTCGTGCACTATAGAATATACTTGGTCACCTCTTTTGTTGAGGTAAGCACTTAAAAACAGTATATCAAAGGAAATGACACATCAGCTGTTTTTCCTGCATTTTTATACCTTACCTGCTCATTAAGGCTCTGTGAGAGCCCATCTCCATCTCAATGGCATTAATTGCAGCCAGTTTGTCAGCAGCACCAGAAGCAAATAGCTCTGAAGCAGTGTGGTGGAAGAGGAACACATTACTAATTAATCTGGGGGCTCCTGGAGTGATGTTGAAATTGGTTGCTCTTTTTGGAATTATGCCTCCATGTGTTTCTGAAGAAAAAGGAGGCCTTTACATAGTTCTTAATCCCTTAGGGACAGAGCATGCTGTAATATGCTTAGTTGATAACATATTGGCTAAAATCACAATAGAAAAAGAAAAAAAAACCTACCAAGAACTTGAAACAAAAAGGTCAATTGGGAATAAAATAAAAAGCTCATGTAGATTCAATTCATTTCCAATGTTTTTCATGCATAAAGTTTTGCTGTTCCTTTGAGAGAGACTTCTTATAGAAGTGAGCACTCAAACCATGTTTTAAATTGAAGAAGGCAGCCTTGGGGGGGGATCATTTGATCAGACCCTGCAACACTTTAAATGATAATTGAAAATATGCCTTACACACACACACACACACACACACACACACACCAGCTCTGTAAAAGATTGAGGTTTTTCTATTTGGAGCATATTGTCTCTTGTATTTTAAAAATCTAATGCTGCCCGGAGTGATTGCTAAATTGTGCAGACTTTTAAATTCAAATTATTAATCAATTGTAAGTAATTCAGATTTTGATAGCATGGCATAGCTGATTTTATAACATGACTGTCCTAGGGTGAACTTACCTGTTCCACTATTGGTTGCCCAATAAAATCCATTCCCTAAATTGGTGAGCTAAGCCCCTCATATTTCATGATCCCAGGCTATGCCCTGCCACCCCAACTGACTTAACCCACTTCATGAATAAGTAGACAATTTAATTCATTCATTATAGTTAATAACTAACTATTAATTTAATGAATACAATAGTATTTGTAAAATATCAATAATGTTATTATCACTATGATTGATTGCACAGTCAGCCAGATGTTTAGACTGGATTTGGCATTTGTATCCACCTGTTGAATCATTCCCAAGGGCCTGGAATAGGCAAATGTTTGATGGAATTAAAGGTATCCTTTCAGGATGTAAGCTGTTCCAAGTGAAGCTGCCTTTTACCATTGACTGATGGTGATTTTGTCAATGCTGATGGTGTTCAAGTGGTGCTCCAGGTGTTTTGGAAATACATCCAAGGCACTTATCACTATTGGTACTACTTTTGCTCTACTTGTTCTATTTCTATTTTCAGGTCTTTATATTTTCCCCCAGTTCTTTCTCTTCTACCTTGATGTCTCCAGGTTCTTCCACGTCCACTATCCAGATTTTGTCTTTCTTATTGGCAATTATGTTGTGGGTTGTGGTGTTTTGTAGCAGGTGCTTGTCTATTTGAATTTTAAAATCCCAGAGCACTTTAACTTTTTCATTTTCTATTACTTTATCTATTTTATGGTCCCACCAGTTCTTCCTTGAAGGCAAATGTTATATCATCACCATCACCACTATTATTATTTATTTATTTATTTATTTATTTATTTATTTATTTTTATTCCATTTATATCCCGCCCTTCTCCGAAGACTCAGGGCGGCTTACAAGCTTAGCAATAGCCTTCATTCTATGTATATGCCTGCTTATTAGGGCTTTCACACACACCCCAAGCGGCATTATTACAAAGTCAGCTTATTGCCCCCAACAATCTGGGCCCTCATTTTACCTACCTCGGAAGGATGGAAGGCTGAGTCAACCTTGAGCCTGGTGGGACTCGAACCTGCACTAATTGCAGGCAGCTGGTGTTACTTAAGGAGGCATTAGCCCAATAATAATAATAATAATAATAATAATAATAATAATAATAATAATAATAATAATAATAATTATTATTATTATTAACAACTTTATTATTAGAGATGAAGAATATAACTGTTCAAATGAATGGAATACAAACAAACACACACATATGCAAAGGGGAACACTCATGATTTAAGATGATATCCACATGTGAAGCTAGCAAACCATAGATAGCTCTATCTTTGTGTTTTTAAAAGAATGCTTAAGTGACTTACTTGTGGTAAAAGCAAAGCAACCAGTACAATCTGAATTCAAACAGAGCAAGACAATTGAAAATGGCAAGAAAGGTAAAATGAGCCAAAATTCACTTTAAAAATGTCTTGCTTAACAACAGAAATTTTGGGCTCAATTGAGACTGTGAGGACACTATCTATATGCACGTCAGGTGGACTTCCTTGGTTTTAGAAAAGATTAGGTGGATTTTCTATTTTCTATTCTATTTTCTAATAACACTGTGTTAAAGCAAGTAGAAACAAAAAAGAAAGGAAAGAAGAAATAGGAAGAAAGGCTCTTTATATGATGAGGCATGAAGCAGAAAGTCTGAAATTAGACTAATTTGTGCTGAGCCTAAATTGCCAAAATGACTAAGAAGTTAAAATTCCAAAGAGTGTCATCACTTAGTACATAGAAGAATGGGTATTCAACTGCTTTCATATGTCACTAGACATTTACCTGTTTTTTCTTTTGCACATCACAATGAGGATTTTGTGCTTTGTGGCAAAATATTCTATAATTAAAGTGATTAGTTTTTCAGTGAGAATGAAAAATAATAGAAATCACTTTGTTCACAGAGGCTGCATAAAAACATGCACAAAATCTAAAACACAATATAATACTACAAACAGATGGTCCTGTAAAAAAGCTAGAAGAAACCCAAGTTTTCAAATACTTGAGCAATTAATCTCATATAATTGAAGATAATGGTAGTAAATTCACCACCTCCTCCTCCTCCTCCTCCTCCTCCTCCTCCTCCTCCTCCTCCTCCTCCTCCTCCTCCTCCTCCTCTTCTGAATTTTGCTGCAACACACCAAAAAGGCCAGGTACGGTATTTGCTTTTTGCGGTAGAAGCATGAGTGAATATATAGTGGAATATCTTTATCTTTTCTGATCAACTTTTCTTGTCAAAGGGTCAGCGATAGATTTAAAAACACTGATAGATTCATTGTAAAACATTGTACTGAAGGTAATGACAAAGCATTTTCAAACTGTTACAAAAAAACCCATACGGATATGTTCATGTACAGTATTCCTAAGACTTGAACTGAACTGATGGAATGTCTTTACTTTTATCAAAAACTTCAGTCAGCATTTTACTACAAAATACAAAACCTTTGTTTATTCCAAGTGGGTGTTGTAAGTCTATTTAAAATGTAATGTGAAACTTCATTGTATACCATTGTATCAATTAATTAAGGAGGCAATATAAAGAATCTGACTGAATCTGATTGAAAGAGCTGTGGTGGTGCAGTGTTAGAATGCAGTATTGCAGGCTAATTCTGCCGATTAATTTTCACCGGCTCAAGGATGACCCAAATTGTTGGGCAAAATGCTGACTCTGTAAGCCACTTAGAGAAGGCTGTAAAGCACTGTGAAGCATACAGAAGTTTTGATTGCAACTTCCAGCCCATGCAACAAGCCAATTACTGTATTCCAATGAAAAAGTAAAAATTAAAAAGTTTTCTATATTTCTTTGCTGCCTTTCAATTTTTTTTTTTGGTTCTGTCAAACTGTTAGCCTGACTTTTGTGTGGAACATGTTTCAGTAGATAGTGGCTGGCTGCATACATCATGCTGCATATATCATGCGTGGCCACAGTGCAGTTGGCTTAATTTTCACTGAACTGATTAAGCAATCCCAGCCATTGTCATTTGTGACTTTGTGGGTATTCCTACACATTAAAAAGCACATTTAAGCAAACAGTGAATAGTGAAATATAAGTAGTCCTCAACAGTTATTCAATAAAATACAGGTAGCTCTCTACTTACAACAGTTCATTCAGTGACCATTCAGAGTTACAATGGCACTGAAAAAGTGACTTATGACCATTTTGCACACTTGGGACCATTGGGGCATCCCCATGGTCATGTGATCAAAAGTCAGATCCTTGGCAACTCACATTTGTGACAGATGCAGTGTTCTGGAGTCATGTGATCCACTTTTGCAACCTTCTGACAAGCAAAGTCAATGGGAAAACAAGATTCACTTAACAATCATGTCACTAACTTAATAACTGCAGTGATTCATTTGACAAGAAAGTGGCAAGAAAGGTTGTAAAATAGGGCAAAACTCAACAATTTTCTCATTTAGCAACACAAATTTTGGTCTCCATTGTGGTCATACATTGAAGACTACCTGTATGTGTGCACAGATTGAATCAAATATGTGATAGTGGTTAGCTCAATGTTTTTAATATTGTGCTCACATAGATGTGACAAAAGTTCACAGGGTAAAAACCAGTGGTGGGATTCAAATATATGAACAACTGGTTCTCTGTGTGGATGCCACTTCCAGAAGTCCATTCTGGGCCTGGGAAACAAAAAATTAGCTACTGGTGTTCTGTTCCAGCCTACGACCGGCCCTTTTGTGTGACAGAGACAACCCCTTTTTCCTTTTGACAAATTAATAGGCTGGAAAAAACCCAACCCAAATTTATTTACAGTTCCAAAATGATAAAGTTTTTCAAACAAAAAAGCAACAGAATATTTTCTTCAATAAATGATTCAAAACATCAAACAAGAGTCAACAAACAAAAGTCAAACAGATTAGCAAGAACAGACCAGGATTCTCTTTGAATGTCTACGAATGGTTGCCTTCAGCAACCAGCACTGCCCACACCTTCCCCTTTTATTATCTGTCCCAAGGCGTGGCTTCTCAATGCCTTCTACTTCTTTCACTGAGTTGCCTCATTGATTTTCTCTGCTCTACTCTGCAGGATTGCTTTCTGCTTCCAGTGTCTGAACAGATTCAGCTGTGACTCCTCTGAGTCCAACACCTTCTCCTCACACAGCTGAGCCTCATGAGGAACACGACTGGAGGGGCCAGGCTGACAGTCCTGCAGTGCATCAGAGCTTCCCTCCGACACTGGAGGCTCTCCAAACCCCTCCTCCTCCTTCTCCTCCTCAGATTCCTCAGACTCAGCTGCTGGGAGCACAGGCTGACACTGAATCACAACAACCAGTTCTGCCGAAGTGGTATGAACCGGCTGAATCCCACCACTGGTATAAATGCATCACCACATAGTCTAGGAGCCAACCTGGATCCTCACTTCTCTCTCTCTCCTTCCTATTATCTATCTATCTATCTATCTATCTATCTATCTATCTATCTATCTATCTATCTATCTATCTATCTATCTATCTATCTATCTATCTATCTATCTATCTATCTATCTATCTAAAACTAATAAATACAGATGCCTTTTAAAATGAAAAGATTCCAAGTAAGCCACACAAGATGTTGAGAAGTAAACAATAAAAACTAAGCAAGGTGTTTTGGATATTTGGGAATAGCTTCTGTAAACATCCATAATTCTGTTTTTATAGTAGCAGCAAAGTACATAATCTAACATGTGCCCTTAGGCAACCACTGGAGCTTTTCTGTGCTGACTCCAGAAGTTTTCTGCTGCTAGAAAAATTTGAAATTGAAGTTTTTGACATAATGGGGCTTTCAATATATTTGTCTTGGCACATGCCAGAGTAGATAAGGCAGTGCCACCATGCCATCTACAGTGTGTGTGTGTGTGTTTGTGTGTGTGTGTGTGTGTGTGTTTGTGTGTGCAGGTACACATTTCTTTGACATGTATTTTTCTACTTAACAATCATTTTTCTGTATCTATAACACATGCACACACACATATGCAATATATTGTCTGTAAGGGTGTGTGTGTGTGTGCATGTGTGTGAGAGATATGCTTTCTAATTTGAAAACTGATTCAGAAAAAGCACAACATGTTTTTGCTATTCATTAAAATAGTCTTTTATATGAGCCTGGGAAAAGATGCAGCTACTTTAAGGAGTCAACATTTTCAAGTTAATGCTGCTCTTTTTTTCCAGATCTAAAACACTACATAAGAACCGTTTTTAGTAAAACACAGAGTGAACTTCATAACTAAAATTAAGTAGAGCAAATTGTGTTTAATAAATAGCAGAGGCTTCCAAAATCTTGAAAACTAACAAGGAATGCTGAAACAAGAGCAAAGGCATAGCTACTTTAAAGAGTTGCAGGCAGATTCTACACTTGTTCTTTGATGAGTTTTGGAAAACTGTTTTGCTTTGAAATTCATTGGTAGGAAAAGATGTGCTTTAAAAGTTACTACAGGAGTACTGTTTACTTCTGTATGATATGCAAGCTGTGTGTACAGTCCCAAAAGTGGGTGGAATGTAGAGAAAACTCGAATTATGATTTAAGCATTATTTTAATAAAAAACCAGCAATTATTTTGAAGATTTCTTATGTTTGTTCATATGTTAATAGTTCAGTGGCAACTTTTGAATATGATGGGGGAACACATGGCTTTGGGGCTATAGTTTCTGCTTCCCCTAAGTTAAGGAACAGTCAAGATATTTGAGAAGTTCCCTGTCTTCTCTGTTTGGGTGATTGCCTACATTAAGTATGACAGTTTGGATATTCACATGTTTCCGCAGTCAAGCTAACACACAGTGTATGATTCATACATATGCATGAATTATGCAAACTACTCTGAAAGCTGGTATACCCACTTCTATACTTCACTTGATAACTTGTTGCTGGTAAAATATAGTGCTTCCTTCCTCCACCCTGCTAATATCTCAGGGCTGAGAATGGTTGTGTTGTTTGATTTGTGATAATTGATATACATGCAAGTTCTGGAAACTAATCAAGGAGAGAAGCAACCTAGAACTAAGGAGAAACTTCCTGACAGTTAGAACAATTAATCATTGGAACAACCTGCCTCCAGAAGCGGTGAATGCTCCAACACTGGAAGTTTTTATGAAAAGACTAGACAGCCATTTGTCCAAAATGATATAGGGTTTCCTGCCTGAGCAAGGGGTTGGACTAGATGACTTCCAAGGTCCCTTCCAACATTGTTGTTATTATTATTATTATCAAATGATACACATGTATTTATGAATCAGCTCTGATATTGGATTACCTGATCTGTCATTAATTAAAGATAATTGACTATAATTATCATTTTTTAAATAATCATACATAGACATATATGAAAAAAGATAATTATGCTTAAAATAATACGGAATACATGACTTTAACTTTTCATGTGAATAAGAATGTTCTAAATAGCATAGCAATAGTTTTAACATTTATGCTTATATTACTGCCCCATAGTGCTTTGCAGCACTCTCTGGGCACTTTACAATATAAGCATTATTTGCATATTGCCTCCAACACTCTGAGCCCTCATTTTACTCACCTTGGAAGGATGGATGGAAGGCTCAACCTTGAATTTCATCAGGATCAAACTCCAGGCTGTGGGCAGTTTGCCTGCAATACTGCATATTGACTACTATACCTCCATAAATACTTTTTAATCCCTATGAAAAGGACTGTCTCAATATCAGCAGTAATTTTGCACTGTATTTAACTTTATCTATTTAATACAAATTTTGCAAAAAAATGTCCTTTTATCAGATGAGAAGATAAACTCCTCTAAATCTTTTTATTGTTCTCTGTACAACCTTTTACAATAAAGAAATCCTTCTAAAATTCCACATTTATCTAGAAATTAGTCCAAATTAGGGTAATAAGCAGTGGTGGGATTCAGCTGGTTCACACCAGTTCGGTAGAACCGATAGCTAATTTTAGCTCAGCTAACTTGCTGAATCCCACCATTGTAACCCACTGAAACCCTAGCCCTTTTTTGCGAGGGCCAGAGTGGCCCTCCAGAAGTGCATGAACGCCGCTTCTGGAAGTCGTTTTGGGCCTCAGAGGCCCAGGCCCAGAATGGACTTCTGGAAGCGGCATCTACACAGAGAACCAGTTGATCATGTATTTGAATCCTACTACTGGTAATAAGGCTTACCTTGAGTAGGCATACATATGTTTGCATTGCAAATGTAGTATCTCCTAGGTAGAATTCTTGCAGTTTAGCATTTTCCATAAATGTGCTAGTTAAAATCCACTCACTAGTGTTTAAAACTATTGTGACACATTAGGAAGTTTTATTAGCTATTCTAGGGGAAAAAACATTTTAATGACTAATTTTGCCCAGAAAGGATTTTTTTAAGTTAAGCTCCATAATACAATACCTTGCTTCTGAATGTTTTTAAATCAGGATAGTTATTTTGTATAATTCACCAGCATGTTTTCTTAACCATCCTTTAACTTTCTAATTATCTGCTAATAGGTGATGTGTAATTACTTAGACATGTGTTCAGCTTAATTATTTCTCACAAGGTATGGTGAGGACTGGCTTTTAAAGTGGTAACTGTTGAGGTATGGGCCATGAAAAGGTCTAGGCTGAACATGTGATAAAGAGTCAGGGTGAGTATAAAGCAGGAACAGATAACTTTTATTCTACACACATTTAAAAGTCAAACTTGGAATTTCTAATGATGTGGTGGTACGGTGTGGGTTGAAGTGAAAAAATATTGACCGGTTTGCTTTTCAATGCATTTAGAAGAATTCTTGATGCTGAAAATAAACCACTGAACAGTTTTGCCACCAGTTTCAGCAGGGTAAACTAGAAAAACCCCTTGGGCTACAAAAGGGTTTGGGTCCTAGGTCTCTTTTCTCTCTTATATCTTGAAATCATGACTGTACAAGGTCTGACCACAACTTACCAACCAGCTGATTTTTGTGCAATTTTGTATATCGAATAATCAAATCTGTAAATAAAGTGCCATACCTAAAACCTGTGCAACTCTGATGCTCAAGGAAGAACATGATAGGGGAAAGAGTGCCACTGAATTTCATCACTCAGGATAACAATCTAAATTTGTCTTGATCTCATGATTTTTTTACTGCAGACTTTAGAGGGTTTTTTAAATGAACCTTTACTCAGATTGTAAATTTGACCCCCTGTGTGAACTGCTAAATAGAGCAAATGTACCTTAGTCTGCTAATTCTAATTCATACTAAACAATCCCAACCCATTCTCTCCCAGTGGAAGATTTATAATAAACCTGTCAAGTGTCTGGGAACCGTGTCTCATCACAAGACCACAAGGTAGCCTTTTTCTACCAGTATTATTATAATCCAATACCAAAAACCTGTAGGCAAATCAAAGACAGTTGTTCTCTACATCTATTATTTATAGTTCACATTTCTAAACTGCCCATCTCTCTCAAAAAGGGACTCTTGCTACTGTTTGTATTCTTATTTGTTATTAATCTGTTTATTTATGGAACAGTCAAGTTGGCCAAACAATTAAAAACTCATTTAAAATCTTACAAAATCAGTAAAAAAAAACCTCTTTAAACCAGAGGAAAAGAAAAAGGCCTAGCTGAAAAGGAAAGTCAACTCATTTTCTGAGAGGAAGGCGTGCCGACTGAACACTAATTCTGAGGGGCATTTCAGTGCCAGAGCAACCTTCTCTTATATTATATGCCTGAGAAACAGACCTCAATAAGTGAGAGCATCTTTAGGAGAGCCTTTCTGCTGTATTAATCTCTGGATAGGTGTTATATCAAAATGGACAGCCCATCCCACTGGGTCCAACAGAATGAACAAATTCTGAGTCCCTTCTGTGAAACAGTCCAGTCTAATGGGACCCAAGAAGTTGTTTTCTGATGCAATGCCCACCTAAATGGAATAGCATCCCCCTGAAATCTGGATAGCCCTGATCCTATTTGCCTTCTGGAAAACTTTGAAGACTAGGCTGGTTTCTGATGCACTTGGGCCAGGCTGTTAACAGAGACCAACATGAATAGTTTAATTGGATTATCTTTTTAGGGGCTCTGCTTTTTGTAATATTGTTTATTTCTTGTTTTTATGTTTTGCTTGGTGAGTTGCCCAGAGAATGAGATGGGCAGCTATATAAATTTTATAAACAAACTATCTTGAAATAATTGGCAACTTGAAGTAATTGCCAACAAATGACTTTTGAAGTAATTGGCAACTGCTTTTTAGTATACTTGAGTGCAATTTCTGTAGAAAGACAGGATATGAATCCAGTGAAAGAGCTAATAAATAATCTCTGCCATCTGAACTTTTATAAACATTGATTATAGGTTCCCTGGCATGACTATTTTATCCCTTACACTTATAAAAACATATTTAGTTGAACATATTTAGTTATATATATATGTCTGTTTTTCCTTCTTTTTGGTTTCCCTTTTTCTGCAGCTTTTCCAGTTAGGACAGCTGTTTGAGATGCAACTATCATTCTTGTATATAGCCTATCAAATGCAACTATATTACCAAACTTTTTAATGCTGTCAATAAAATTATAAGATTAGCTGCTGATTTTACCAGCACACAATAAACATAAGAACCTCATTCTACTATATACAGTATTAACTGGAAGAAAACAGTCTTAAGCTGTGGTTATTTTAGGCTATATTGATTTTGGACAGTTGTAGAATTGTTTAATCTGCCATTCTAGATATATTTGTGTTTATGAGGCATAATTTCCTCAAGGCAGCCCAAAATATTTTTTTTGTATGTGCTTTCATGAGTTTATTTCAAAGAGCAAATGTGTCTTCTTGACTGCTCATCAGTCCATTTTTATTATAATAGCCCACCTGTACCACCTTTCTCAAGTTTACAGAAAGCCCCTGTTAAAAAGGAACTCTCATAATTACCTTTTTTTCATTGCTTCATCATAAAGTTTTATGTAGGCCAATGCCTGATAGAAGTTATCTACAACTCCAGACCAATCTTGAGGTTTAGTTGGTTGAGGAAATGTCTTTACTATTTTTTTTCTCAGATCAGTTCATCCACTAAAGATTGATCACTAAACAGTTCTGAATACAGCAGCTTCTTATTATTAAGAAGTAAAAAAGATTTGAACTATTTATGTAGATGTCAGAGATATAAGAACCTTTCTGCATTACTCAGTCTTTCTCTTTTTGAGGCATAAATTATCAGGCTTCACATCTTTGTCTGCACATATGGTCTCCTGGCAAAGCAATGGCTTCAGGGCACTTTATTAGAGCAAATGTTCACAAAGAAGAAAATGTTCCTGACAGAGGAAAATTTTAGAAATCAGGAAATAATCATGCCTTAGCCACTGCTGTCATCTGCTGTGATGATGATCCTAGTGAAGTGGGTTCTATTAATATTCCGCTCTCTGTGTTTCTCATTGCCTAACAAAGGCTCTGATTATTGATTCTTGTAGACCTTTTAAAGAAAAATTAGAAATCTCAGTTTAAGCTGTTGCTATTGTTCTAGGCTGACTTCCTTGGTTCCTCATTTTGCTCCTACCTTTCATTGCAATATAAGAGATAATTTCAATCATGGAATAGTCACAAACACATTCTTCATACGAGTCAATACTAATAATAAGGAAAAATCTACATAACCACTTACTATTCCTCTGGATATCCTCTTAAAAATTACCATCAAAATGTAACATTGGAAAAGTCTTTGGAATCTTAGCATCTGCAGTTCAATATCATTTGGAATAGAATAACAGAGTTGGAAGGAACTTTGGAGGTCACCTAGTCCAGCCTCCTGCTTAGGCAGGAAACCCTATACCATTTCAGACAAATGGTTGTCCAATCTCTTGTTAAAAACTTCCAGTGTTGGAGCATTTACAACTTCTTGTGGCAAGTTGTTCCACTGATTAATTGTTCTAACTGTCAGGTAATTCCTTCTTGGTTTTAGGTTACTTCTCTCCATGATTAGTTTCCATCCATTGCTTCTTGTCCTTCCTTCAGGTGCTTTGGAGAATAGCTTGACTCCCTCTTTGTGACAACCCCTGAGATATTGGAACACTGCTATCATGTCAACCCTCATCCTTCTCTTCATTAGACTAAAGGTAAAAGGTAATGGTTCCCCCGCACATGCGTGCTAGTCGTTTCCAACTCTAGGGGCCGGTGCTCATCTCCGTTTCAAAGCCAAAGAGCCAGCGCTTGTCCAAGGACATCTCCGTGGTCATGTGGCCGGCATGACTAGATGCCAAAGGCACACGGAATGCTGTTACCTTCCCACCGGAGTGGTCCCTATTTTTCTACTTGCATTTTTACGTGCTTTCGAACTGCTAGGTTGGCAAAAGCTGGGACGAGTAACAGGCGCTCAACTCTGTTACGTGGCACTCGGGATTTGACCCGCCAAACTGCCGACCTTCTGATCGACAAGCTCAGCGTCCTAACCCACTGAGCCACCATGTCCCTTTTTCATTAGACTAGACATACCCAATTCTAGCAATTTCACAGAGGTTTTTGCTACACTATCCTTATAATATTCAGATTCATTAGAAATAACTGTGGGCAAAGCCATTACAAATGAAGGAGGTAGAACAGGTGGCTGTCTAGCACTTAAATTTAACAATTAATTCATACTGCAACTAGTAATTTATGGAAAGCCATCTGTGAATCCTTAAATGGTCATTGCACATCTGTAGGGTCTAAAGAAATGACACAACAGAATGCTTCTCTTTCATAAATTAGCTCATATTCCTTTGGTTGGTGGGTGGAAAGTAGTGCTAATTGGCTCATCAGGGTGTGGAAATATTTTGTACACCTGAAGTTAAAGAAGATGGCCTTGGCCCAGTAAGCTTAGAAAGGAGACATCTGGGAATCATATTAGATGTTCTAAGCACCTAAGAAGAGGGCCAGGAAATAAAAATTAAGCATGTAATATACATTTGATATTCTGAAATTGGGGAAAAGAACAGAAACAGGGTAATAGACTGAAGTGGACAGGACAAAAATTAGAAAAATAAACATTTTTGTCATATTTATTTAGCATATGACAAAAATGTTAAAAAGTACATAACAGTTACATTTTCAATGAGCAAATCTGAAATTATTTATTTACAAATTCAAAGGTATACTATTTATACAGTCAATATTTGATGGAGATGTATAAAGTCTCTGGGGTTTCCCTGATATGTGCTCAAAGAGCATGCAGCACCTCAGCCAGTGGTGGGATTCAGCTGGTTCACACAACCTCTCCAGCTCCACGGTGGCAGACAAATGCTTTTCAGCTCCGGTGCTTCACCTGCCACTTCGGTGGCTGTGTGGGCAAAGCTGAGAAGAGGGCTCTGAAGGGGAGTGAAAGGGAAGAGGGTGGGTGGGCAGGTGAGGGGGTATCTGCCAAAGCTGTCCAGAGAAGACAAAAAGCAGCCCCCACCTCGCCCACTGCCAGCAGTTCAGAGAAGCCACCTCTAAGCTGGACGGATGGTCAACAGCTGAGGAGGCACTACAGTGGGTTGTGCCCAGGAAAAGGAGAGTATGTGAGGCTGGGAGGGCTGGGACCAGCGGGAGAGGGAAACCAATCGTGTTGGGATGCATTCAGCCACATGGGACCTCGGTGAGTTAGTGGGTGGCTGGTTGAAGAGAGGGACGGTTGCGGTTCTGCCTCTTTATTATGCAGCAGGCTATCAACAGGCAACCCACTCCATTTCATTAAAAATAAAAAAAAATAGTTTTTTTAACGAAATGGAGCAGGCTGCTTGTTAATAGCCTGCCCCATAATAAAACAGGCAGAACTTGCCATGTTGGAAACATTAAGCTCCAATCCTAAATCCACATTGGACTGGAAGCCCTGTTAACTATACTGAACAGAGAGTTGTATCTCAGCAAATACTGTATGTATAGAATTGTACTCTTCAGCAACCAGAAATCTTATCTAACAAGCAAAATCCTTGTGTAGATTAATTAAAAAGGAACCAAAAATTAGTATTCAGAGGAAGTTATTTCTGTATTTTGTCCATTCATCTCACATATCTAAGACAACTATATATTAATCACATAAATGATCCAAATATCAAAATATAATTTCCATGAGTCCATTCAAACTCTGAGAAGCAATTTGCTTGAGCCCTTTGATCCATTTTGATCCACTGCTTCTAAGCATTCATATGAAGTTTCTTTTGATTTTGCGTTAATGTTTGGGGAGCATCTGGTTTTTGCAAATTTGCACACAAAAAGAGCCTTTTGTCTGCCATTCAGTTAAATTCTAGGCAGCCCCTCCAATGTTAATTTTAATTATCACATGTCAGTATCATGCTGTTAAGCATTTTACCTTAGCTGAAGGAAGTTTCTTGCAAGCCTTCAAAAAGCCAAAAGGTTTATTATAGCAATGTTCAATGTTGTTGTCAGATCCATAACCATGTTTTTAAAACTGCATTGTAAAATTATTTCTGACTTTTTCAGAGCATATATTTGTATAATGATGCTGCTGTTGTTGACATGATGCACACTAAGGTAAGCTCTGGCAATTAATCTACCTGTTAAAAGGCTATACATTTTAAAGCTCAAATTACTTTGCCTATATTAAATTCATACTGGAATTTAATATAACGCAAACACTAGCAACAGAAAACAATACAACCAGTGTCTTGAACTTCAAAAGAGTTGACTTTAACAAACTCAGAGAGAACCTAGGAAAGATCCCATGGATGAAAATCCTACAGGGAAAAACAACCCAAGAACCATGGGAAACTGAAAAAATGCTATCATAAAAGCCCATATCAGCACAATACCACTGAAAAAGGAAAACAAGAAATTCAAGAAGAACACAAGAATGGCTGCACAAATATCTCTCTGATAAACTGAAAGACAAAAAGGACAAATACAAAAAAAAAATGGAAAGAATGACACATAATTAAGGCCGATTAACAGCAGACAGCCAGAACATAGAAAGATGAAGTCAGGAAAGCAAAGGCTTAGAATGAACAAAGACTTGCAACAGAAATCAAGAATAATAAAAAAAGTTTCTTCCAACATATTAACAACAAGAAAAAAGTCAAGGAAACTGTAGATCCACTAAAGAGAGAAAATGGTCAGGAAATAACAGGGAAAAAGCAGAGCTGCTTAACTCATACTTTGCATCAGTCTTCACACAAAAAGAAACTATAGCCCAAGATACAAAAAAAAAACCACTGCAAAAGACAAATTAGAAACAAAAATTAAAATAAGCAAGAAAATGGTAAGAGAACACCTATCCGACATTGACAAATATAAATCACCGGGGCCTGACAGATTACATCCCAGAGTTTTGAAGGAGCCGGCAGATGTTATCTCAGAACCATTGCACCACATCTTTCAAAAATCCTGGAGTACTGGGGAGGTACCTGAGGATTGAAAAAGGGCTGATGTTCCCATTTTCAAGAAAGGGAAAAAAATGGACCCAGGAAACTACAGACCAATCAGTTTAACATCAATACGTGGGAAGATCCTAGAAAAGATAATCAAAAAATAGATCTGTGAACAACTAGAAGCAAGTTATAACTGGTAGCCAGCATGGGTTTTTTGAAAACAGATCATGCCAAACCAATCTTATTTCATTCTTTGACAAAGTGACTAAACTAATAGACCAGCGAAACACTGTGGAGGTAGTATACTTAGACTTCAGTAAGGCATTTGATAAAGTAGACCACAATCTACTCCTTGGTAATCTAGAAAAAGGTGAAATAGACAACATCACCACCGGATCGATTGGTAGCTAGCTGGCAATCCGTACTCAATGAGTAGTCTTCAATGGCACTACATCCACATGGAGAGTAGTGAGCAGTGGGGTACCACAAGGTTCCATTTTAGGCCCAGTACTCTTCAATATCTTCATCAATGACTTAGATGAAAGAATTGAAGGGGAATTCATAAAATTTGCAGATGACACCAAACTGACAGGAATAGCCAGCACCCCAGAAGACAAACTCAGGATCCAAAAAGATCTTGACAAACTTGAACAATGGGCCCTATCCAACAAAATGAGTTTCAATGTGGAGAAAAGCAAAGTTTTACATTCAGGTAGGAAAAATCAAAGGTACAAGTACAGATTGGGCGACACCTGGCTTAAAAACAGTAACTGTGAGAGGGACCTTAGAGTCCTAGTGGATGATCACTTAACCGTGAACCAGCAGTGTGCAGCAGCAGACAAAAAAGCTAATACAACCCTGGCTTGTATAAACAGAGGCATAGAATTAAGATCACGCAAGGTATTAGTGCTGCTTTATGAAATGTTAGTGAGACCACACCTGGAATACTGCAGCCAATTTTGGTCACCATATCACAAAAAGAATGTTGAGAATTTGGAAAAAAAATTGATCAAAGGCCAGGAGACTAAAACATACGAAGAATGGCTGCAGGACTTGGGTTTGGCTAGTATAAAGAAAAGAAGAAATGGAGACATGATAGCAGTATTCCCATATTTGAGGGGCTGCCACAAAGAAGAGGGGTTCAGGTTATTCAACCAAAGCACTAGAGGACAGGACAAGATCAAAGAGAGAAGCAACCTGGAATTAAGGAGAAACTTCCTGACAGTGAGAATAGCTTGCCCCCTGAAATCATGGGCACTACATCACTGGAGATTTTTAAGAAGAGGTTAGACAGTCACTTGTCTGAGATGGTATAGGTTCTCTTGTTTGAGCGGGGGGCTGGACTTGAAGACCTCCAAGGTCCCTTCCAGCTCTATTCTATTCTATCATCTGTCTGTCTGTCTGTCTGACTGTCTGTCTGTCCATGTCTATTATCTACTTAGCAAATCACCTGGGAAAATCACGGGTATATTCATGCAATGTACCAATGCATGGTTAAACTAGCAATTATTACCTATGTTTGTATGGACCACACATTGAACATAAACTAACCATACCTAGACTGAGTCTGCACAATTTGCTAAGTTAAATTGTGATTGTGATTGGTTAATTTGGGTCCTTGCAAGCACAGTAGGATACATTTTCTGTAAATGCAAAACATTTTCATAAGACTGTTTTTGTTTAAATATTGACTTAGGTGCCCTCAGGTGGCTTAAACTGTATGTTATATCATTTGTTCAAATATTGCTTTTCAGCCACTTGGGTCCTCCAAATGATTTGCTATCATTACTATATTTTTAAAAATTATGTCCAAAAATCCAAAACAGTATAATTAATAATGTAGATCTCCTTCACTGCTTACAAACTACCACTATTACAACAAGTAAGGAATGCTGCAACTTCAATGAGAGTTAGAAAATCTTTTAGATTATAATGACATAGCTGGCTATAGTAAGATCTGAATTCAAATTATCAGATTAACTGCATTTTAAGCCTCTGTGCTAATTTGCATGTTTGCAAATATATGTACCCATGCATGTTCCTGAATTGCTATCTCTTGTAAACTTTTTTTTCACCTTCATAAATGAGCAGAAGTAGACTAGAACCAAATTTAAAATCTAGTTACAGTAAATAAGAACTGAATTCTTGTCCATAGAACTACAAGATGAGGAATTAAATAGTATTTGTATCTGATGATTATAATATCGATGCGATTTTTTTTCTCCCAGAATTGAATTACTGGCCATCCATTTACAAGGGTCCTGATTATGTGGAAGGAGGTCAATCCAAAATATCTCCCCCTTCTTTATTTCTTACCATTTATTGGCAAAGAATGAAGGGAAAGGTAACAGTGGCTTCCAGTTACCAGAGACTGGGACAATCTCCAGAAACTACCGCTACAGAAAGTGAAGCGGTTGCAGCAAAGACAGTGAGTCTTTCTTTGCTCTCTTACCAAACTATCAAATCCAATCTAAATATACCAAGGATATTGGGAGTAATTTACTAGTTGATTCATTTAGCTCTAGGCACCAGAGGGCAGACATTCCAAAAGGTATGGTATAATTGCTTCTATAGCCAGAATGAGAAACTGTGATTAGAGAAGAACACAACATTTCTAACCAGCATGTTACCATGTGAAACTCTGAAAAGTGAAAGAACGGTAATATGAAATAGCAAGGTAATCTCTAAACCCAATATTTATTTTTAACTAAATACATTTATTTTTACAATCCTGGAGCAGAAAAAAACCCAGTTCATGGTACTGGAAGAAAAAAAGTCTTGATCAGACTCTATGACAAGAATGGAATTTTTTTCCACCTTGATTCCAGGTGAAAGGCAAAGATGACAAGAAATTAAAGCAGAAAACTCCAACTTTCTTCTGCCATCTAGAATCCACCTAGATCTTTGCAGAAGGCATCTGCAAGATTAATATTACCATCTGCAGTGGGCTTACCATACTAATACAAGCCAAGACACAAATAAATAGTCTGACCTGGTAGAAGATACCTTGCAATGTTGCAATGACAGATTATCCTCTAATAAGGCTCTAAGAGTAGAGCTTCTTATGACTTTATGAAGCATGCATATATTGGCTGTGTTGTAATGTTAACTGTGGATGGGGCACCACCTTTACTGTGAAGCCTTTCAAGACCGCTAAATTGCAACAGTTTCCATAGACTACCTATATTGATCTTTTGCTTTAGAAAACAACAAATGTTATAACATCTAAAAAACTAGTACATTTATAGTAAATAATATGTCATGGTTCTGATTAATGAGACAGTTCAAACAACATTCAGGCATTGTTTTATCTAAAAAGTCTATAATAATGAAACAAAGCATCGGCACTCATGGGTGGATGCCAGAATCTGAATTATCCTCCCCTTTACTCATCATATCATACAGAATTGCCTCCCTTAATTACACGTCATGAATTGCATTCACCAATTAGTTTAACACACGAAGTTTCACTTACTTTCTGTAGCCCGTGCTATTTCTTATCTTATCAAAAGATCCGTTAACTTCCCCCCGCTTCAGTGATTTAAAGTGAAACAGTTTAAAGTAAAAGGCTGCCTCTTATATTGTCAGTGCAAAAACATGTCAATGTTTGCAGCATTGACATCCAGCCCCCCTTACAAAAAAGGATAATGTAACCAAAAGCACATGTCAGGGATTATCTCTTGGTTTGTTGGGGTTTTTTCATGAAGCTTTTTGATGAGTCGGTCAGCCTTCACCTCACTAGATTTCACCCAAGTAGCTTCAGACAATGGGTATCCCTTCCATTGTACTAGGTACTGCAATTTTCCCTTAAAAATTCTAGAGTCAAGAATACATTTCACTTCATAATGGGTCTGACCCGCTACTACGAGGGGTCCAGATGCCTTCTTAGGGGGAGGTCTTAAGGTGGAGCCACGAAAAGGTTTCAGCAGGCTGCAATGGAAGACAGGGTGAATTTTCCCTAAAAGCCTATGGAGTGTTAATTCTACTGTGACTGGGTTGATGATCCTTATGATAGGGAAAGGCCCCAAGAATTTTGGTCCTAATTTCTTGCTGGGTAATTTGAGGCATAAATATTTAGTTGACAGATAAACCTTTTCCCCAACTTGGAATGTTCTTTTGGGAGCCCTCTTTTTATCAGCCTGTTTTTTATAAATCTCAGAAGTCTTTTTTAATGCCATTTTTGTGTTTCTCCAAACCTCTTCCCACCCCCTCACCCATTGATCAAGTGTCTGGGAAGTGGAGGGCACCTGAGGGTAGTCAGGCATTGGGCTGAACTCTTTTCCTGTGGCTACTCTGAAAGGCGTGTAGCCAGTGCTGCTGTGAACAGACTTATTGTAGGCCACCTCAGCGAAAGGGAGGAGGTCAGTCCAGTTTGTCTGTTGGTAGGAAACATAGCATCTGAGATATTTCTCCATGATTTTGTTGGTGGATTCTGCAGCCCCATTGGTAGCTGGATGAAAAGCAGATGATAAGCCTTGAGATGATCCAATTAATTTAAGGAAATTCCTCCAAAATTTCGCTGTGAACTGCACTCCTCTATCTGAAATTATTTGCTTAGGGGCACCATGCAGTCAGTAGATATGTTTCAGGAACAATTTAGTCAGTTGTTGGGCACATGCGAGTCCTTTACAGGCGATAAAATGAGCCTGCTTTGAAAACAGGTCTATCACAGTCCAGATGACAGTATTTCCTCTACTTTTGGGTAGGTCTACAATAAAGTACATAGCTATTTCTTCCCATGGTTGAGAAGGGTCTGTGTTGTGATTCAGGGCCAGCCTGTGGGTCCGGCAGCCGGCTCGGATGTCTCGGATGACTCAGACGAGGGGGAGGAGGAGGGTGTTGAAGACGAACTTGCTGATGATGGCTTGGAGGCTTCGCAGAGCCCCCAGCCAGGGCCCTCTTCTCAGCTGCGCGAGCCCGACAGTGCGGATGATGATGACCCACAGCTGGCCCTGTTCAAGGACGCCCGACGCAGGAGGCAGTCAAGCAGGAACAAGCAGAGAAAGGCTGTGGGACTCCTCGGAAGGAGACACAGGGAGGCCACGCCCTGAACTCTAATAAAGGGAGTGTTTGGGGAAGGGCTGGTTGCTGAAAGCAACCGCTCCATTTGAGGATCACAGTTCCAGTGTTTTGTTTCTTGTTCTGTTGTTTGTGTAATAAATCTTGGCAGACGCCTTCCAGCTTCAGACGCTCTCCAGCCTCTGCCGTTTGTACAGGGGTTGCCTTTCTGCAAGGCCGGTAGCAGGCTGGTTCAGAACAGTCTGCCACCAACTGCAGTAACCCAGGGGTTTTCCCTGGAATTCTTTTCATGGTGGCACATATGGTACAACTCCTGACATAGTTTTCTACATCTCGTTTTAGCCTGGGCCACCAAAATTGGCAGGGGATGAGGTGTATAGTTTTTAAATATCCGAAGTGTCCAGCCTGTTTTACATCATGGCTGTGTTTGAGAGCATTGAGATGCAGGGTTTCAGGTAGATACAATTCCCCCCGCTTGTATGCCTAACCATCCCTGCATGTTAGGGAGGTTTGATTATCTTTGAACCATTGATTGGTGAAGAGCTCTTGTTTTATCTTCTTCGCTCCCGGGTCATCAGGATTAGGGGTTCTGTGAGGTGTGAGTTGTGCCGCAGGTTGTGAACTGGGGATAATTGCCTCGTAGACCTCTTCGCGTTTGGTTTTGTACTGTGGCAATTAGGATAGCGCATCAGCTAGGAAGTTTTTTCTTCCTGGTATGTACTTTAGAGTAAAATTAAAATGGTTAAAGTACTGTGCCCATTGCACTTGCTTTGGGGACAATTTGTGGGGAGTTTTTAGTGTCTCTAAATTTCTGTGATCTGTCCATACTTCAAAAGGCACCTTGCCCCCTTCTAAATAGTGTTGACAGTTTAATAGCCCCCACCTAATTGCGAAGGCCTCCTTCTCCCAGACTGTCTATCTCCTCTCACTTTCAGTGAATTTCTTAGAGGTGTAGGCCACGTCACTGGCGTCCGCTTGAATTACCAAGGGCTCCCCTGGGCAGGGGTGCTTTATAACCAGTTCAGCAGCAAATAGTCTTTTTAAATTTTCAAAAGCTTTATGACAACTCATAGTCCATGCTAGTGGTTGGCCAGGTCATGGTTTTCCCCCTCCCTTACCCATTTTGAGTAGTTCTGTAAGGGGTAGAGCAATCTTAGCAAAAGAGGGAATGAATTGACAGTAGAAGTTGGCAAAACCTAGGAAGCTCTGGAACTGTTTACAAGTCTTTGGGGGCTGCCATTCAATTATAGATTTCACTTTGGGTGGGTCCATTTCAATGCCCTTTTTGGAAATTCTATAGCCAAGATAATCTAATTGGGTTTGGTGAAATTCACATTTTGACAATTTGACATAAAGTTTGGCATTCAATAGTTTCTTTAACACATCTTTGACCAGCCTTATGTGGTCAGTCATATTCATACTGTATATCAGGATGTCATCAAGATACACCAGAACCCCTTTGTATAAATGATTGTGTAATCAACTGCATAAATACGGCTGGGGCCCCCTGCAGTCCAAATGGCATGACTTTGAACTGGTAGCTTCCCAAGGGGCAGTTGAAGGCAGTTTTCCACTCATCCCAAATTCTCTGTGGTAGATGATCTGGCAGCTCTCCACCATTCTGCTTTTGAAGACTTTGGCAGTGCAGTCTCAAGACAACTGGAGTCTCCATTGGAGTGGTTCCAGCCTGACAACCAGCTAATCTCTGCTAACTGCTTGGGTTCTGCCCCCAAATGGGAGTCCTGCAAAAACTCATCTTCCCATAGCATGCTGTCTGTTAATTCCTGCTCTGAGCTGTCAGCAGCTGCCAGGTCACCATCTCCAAGCCGATTCTCTTTTCCCATGATAAAGATTCTCCCCTGAATCTTTGCCAGCTTCTCTCAAGGCTAGAGACAGTGGCAGATTGTTTGAAAGAAAATAGATTCTGGCATGATGTCATGGTTCTGATTAATGAGACAGTTCAAACAACATTCAGGCATTGTTTTATCTAAAAAGTCTATAATAATGAAATGAAGCATCAGCACTCATGGATGGATGCCAGAATCTGAATTCTTTTCCCCTTTACTCATCATATCATACAGAATTGCCTCCCTTAATTACATGTCATGAATCACATTCACCAATTACTTTAACACACGAAGTTTCACTTCCTTTCTGTAGCCCGCACTATTTCTTATCTTATCAAAAGATCCGTTAACATTCTCCCCCTTCAATGATTCAAAGTGAAACAGTTTAAAGTAAAAGGCTGCCTCTTATATTGTCAGTGGAAAAACATGTCAATGTTTGCAGCATTGACATAATAACTGATAACTAAGATGCCCCAAGGATCCAAGTTGCATTTCCAATTCTCTTACAAGGGAACAGTATCTCACCATCAACATGACTTAGGCATCTTGAATTTTTATTTCAGGGCTGGGACGATCTGTCCTCCAGCCTACCAGGAATCTCTTCATCCCAGTGTGAAAGATTTACAGTCAGTTATGAAGTACTGGAGTTGATAATCTAGCAAAAGAAGCAAAAACATACATATGGGGCCCTGGAGATAAAGTATCCAGTAGTTCAGTTTTCACAAATCCAGAACTAAGAACAGAGGCAGGAAATAAAATAATTAGGAACAAAGTTCTAACTTACTGACATCTTTGATGGATGTAGTTGAAAATTTACAGGCAAGGTGTGCTACTGATTGTTTAGGGTTTTCCATCCAAACAGAGTACCTATAGTAGAATTTTTCTGCCTCCATAGCCAAAATGCAGAGCCCCAAGTGCAAAATGTTCAGGATATAAGCATTGTAATGTCCTGATGTGTTTTTTAAGATGACATTTTCTCTCTGCGGGAACCTTATCATTCTTCCTAATGAGTCTAGTGGATTCTCCAGTTCCAGTTTTGTCTGTCAGCTTGAAAGTAGCTTTAGTGTCCCTTTGATCTATACCCAAGGGCCGTTGGGAATAATGAAGCCTGTGATAAAAAAGACCAAAATGAGGAAGGCGGGATTTTCAGTACTAACTAATGATCTCTGTGTGAGAGATAGTATCTTTTTTGTGCCATTATTCAGGCAATTTGATGGTTACTGTCTCTTGTTATGTTGGAAGAATACATTTCATATTTTAGAACAGTTTGTTTCATAAAACATTCACATATTGTACAGAATTAAGCCAGGATTCACATATTATATAGAATTACAATGTGTATTTACATATTATATAGAATTAAGCCAGGAATTTTAACTATAGATTGTTGACAGGACATAATAGACTTATTTGCACAGAATTGCACTGCTTTCAATAGAATTAGGCATAATGACATTTCAGAGTTTAAAATTAGGCATAGAAATTTGGTGAACAATTTAGAACTAAATCTCTCCATAGAAAGAGAACTCATAAAATTTCTCCAGGATGAGATTCTTCCCTCAACCATAACAGGAGACCACTTTTGAAAAAGTTGAAATACAAGGAAAATGCCTGATGCCTCCCCTTACAGACAAAATGAAGCAGGAAAAAGTAAGGAGATGGTAGAGATGATGTCCAATAAAAGAAAAAAAATGCTTTCCAGGCATCTCAAACTAGGGAAATCATTATTTACTTGAATATTAAGCAAAATAATAATAGGAAAAATATATATTAAAATTCCCTTCTCATCCCTATGGGTGGTGTGTCTTCCTCATTCTCAAGTCCTCTACTAGAGACCTGGGAGTTTGAAAGTTCTGCACAGTATCCTAGCCATTCCTAGCATTGCACTCTTTTGGACAAAGAACTCTGACACTGTTCCTGGGATCTGCTGGAGCCATTCTCACAGTTTAGGAGTCACAGCCCCAGGTTCTCCTACTGCTACTTTGGCTTTACTTTACTTTCTCCTTCAGGCCCTGATACTTCTCCAGCTTCTCACACTTCTCATACTACTTCTTCCTGATGTTGTTGTCACTTGGCACCACTACATCTATCACCACTGCTCTCTATGTTTTTTTTTGTGTATATATATATACATAGACATATATGTTAAGTATTTGTTAAGTCTTTTTTTTGAATACCTTGCTAGTTAAATCTTCTTTCCTGTTTCAGCCTAGCCCAAGGCTATCCACAGGCTATAGTCACAACTTACGACAGTTCATTATTTGTGTAAATTATTCAAATTGCTAATAAAGAATTTGGGAGGCTGATATGGCCATTTCGAACTTATTTTGTTCTCATCAGTCAGTCATACCCTTTATCTGAGATTCGAACCTGGGCTAATTATATATTAGGCAGTTGTTATATATTAGGCCTAGAGGTTAATATATAATTAGCCCAGGTTCGAATCTCAGATAAAGGGTATGACTGACTGATGAGAACAAAATAAGTTCGAAATGGCCTCCCAAATTCTTTATTAGCAATTTGAATAATTTACATAGACATGTGTGTTTGTGTGTGTGTGTGTGTGTGTGTGTGTGTGTGTATGTATATATATATATTTGCTTTCGTAGATTTTCACGGGTACAGGTATGTAGGTCTTGGCATATTCGGGTCTTTTCCCGTGTAAGATTGATAGTGTCTTGGTGACGTTTCGACGAGGTCCCACTCATTATCTTCAGGCCGGTGTCTTCGGCTTCATGCTTGTGTGAGCAAAGCGTGATCGGAGCTGCCATCTCTCTATAAATATTGGTGGTGGGGTGTGGGGTGCTGGCTTTGTTGCTGTAAGTGGGTTGGTTGGCTGTGTTGTTACATGTTGATTGGTTGATGGGGTTATTGTTTGTGGATTAGTCGGCTGTTTTCTAACATCCTGTGTGGCTGTGTTCAGTGTGGTAACCTGAAACACCACCATTCAGCACCATTTTTATGTCATCATTTTATTTTTTTGTTTCCAAGTATATATGGCACTTAAAGATATTCTCGGAAAATAAATACAGTGGGTTATTGCAACCCAATTCTTCATGTAGCCTACCTGTGTACCTAAGTGTATAACTATTCTGAAAATATAACAAAAGGATCATGGGAAAGATGCAAAGTATATACTTGGGTCAACTCTCACTAGTATACTTTCTTCCTTGTGAAGAATGTTCTATTCGTCATTTTGTGAATGAACGTATTCATTCATAGCAGCCATTTTACAGCATGTGATCAAAATTCCAGGAGCACTTTCTATATCTATTTATTTACTGAGGAAATTTTGCAAAGCTTCTGAGGATTAGATGTATTTGGTACTTGGCATATGGGAAAAATACCATAATCCATGAGCTTTAACTGATGCTAGACTTATTTATGTAAAAAAAAAAAACCTCAGAGTTTAATGCTGAAAAGCTGGAGGCCAGGGGAGTCTTTACTGGTTTTTCTCCCAGGAAAAGGTCACCAGGTGATAGTGTCTTATGCTCTCTATGAACTACTACAATTTTGTTTGTATGAGGTTGCCTTTTAGGCCACTCAGAAATTGCAATTGTTGCAAAATGCAGTGGTATAGATGCTACTAAATGAGATCTACTGCAACCATATAAGACCAGTGTTGTCACATTCCTGAATGACTACAGACCTATTGCATTAATGTCTGTAGTCATGAAATGCTTCGAAAGATTGGTTCTCCAACATCTCAGGACATGCCTCCCACTGGATTTTGATAAACATCAATTTGCCTATAGGGGAAATAGGTCGACAGACGATGCCATAGCTACTGCTTTACACTCTGTAGCAAGTCATCTTGAGAAACCTGGAAGTTATGTCAGGATGATTTTTGTTGACTATAGCTCGGCTTTCAACACCATTTTGCCGAGCATTCTCATCGAGAAGCTGACTGACTTGAAATTCTCCCCTGCCATCTGCGATTGGATTCAAGACTTTCTCAGGGACTGGTTACAAACAGTGAGGGTCGGGTCTGCTTTGTCCACCCCCCTGAAGCTTTGCACTGGCTCGCCACAGGGCTGTGTGCTTAGCCGCTACCTGTACTCTTTATACACATATGACTGTGTATCATCTGACCCATCCACTGCGATAATTAAGTTCACAGATGATACAACTGTGGTGGGTCTCATTACAGGTGGGGATGAGACAGCATACAGGGTGGAGGTACAAAAACTATCCATATGGTGTAGTAACAACAACTTGCACCTGAACATTGGCAAGACGAAAGAGATGGTGCTAGACTTCCGGAGAAAAAAGGAGGAACCTGCCCCACTTTACATCGGGGAGGACTGTGTGGAGAGAGTTTCCTCCTTTAAATTTCTGGGAGTCTACCTCTGTGAAGATCTGACCTGGAAAGTTAATACAACCCAGGTGGCTAGAAAGGCCCAACAGAGGCTTCACTTTCTCAGGGTCTTGCAGAAGAACAGGGTAGAACAACAGCTAATGACCCTCTTTTACCGGTCTACTATAGAAAGTGTCCTCTTGTACTGTATTGTGGTTTGGTATGCTGGTCTGACAGCCGTGGATAGGAAAGTATTACAGAGGGTGGTGAGTACAGCACAAGACATTGTGGGCTGTTCCCTGACACTATTGGATGACATTGCCAGGGCTCATTGCCTTGGAAGAGTGAGGAAAATTCTCAGGGATGACTCACACCCTGGACGGTATTTCTTTACTCTCCTACCATCGGATAGGATATATAGGAGTATAGCCAGCCGCACCAACAGGCTGAAAAACAGCTTTTATCCGTGGGCTGTTAGGCTTTTGAATGAGAAATAACTTTTGTGAATTTTATGCAGAATTGACTTGGGAGGCCGGTGTGTGGTGCAATTAGTTCACATGGTGTAATAAGATGGAGGGTTTGTTGTCACTGTGTGTTGGGGGGTGGGAGCACAAAGGGAGGCTCAGCTAATATCAATGTACACATAGTTGTACTTTGACAATAAAGGTTCATTTCATTACAATGGCTTTCAAGATGCTTCTGAGAACAATTCACAGTGCAATTTACACCTTATGGACCTTCCCATCTGGTACATTCACACCTGGTGGAGATTGTAAGGTAATGTAAGGTGAAATGAGTAACAGTTTTTGTACTTTTCCATGATGGCTCCCAATTTATAGAACAGCCTCCCCTGAGGTTCAAGTTCTACCTGCCTTGGCATCATTTACAGAGGCCTTGAAGATAGATGTTTCTCAGGACATTGGTGCCTAATAGTTATGAATGATTATGTGGTACCATGGTTTTATGTTGTATTTATTATTCTTTTATTGAATTAATTTTAATATGAGAGTAAAACCACCAAAAGACAGTCAAACTTTGCAATATATACAATAAATAAATAAATAAACAATAAATGTTTATTTTTTCCAGTGCTTTATCCTGGATCACAGAAAGCATGGAACAATTATGACTTTGCCAGGATCAAATATAGTATTTTTTTCTTTTCAGGGCCGGACTCCAGCCATTTTTTAAAAAGTGATAGCAAATGACTAGACAGGGATTATTTCTGATAAATGACCTCAAATGCAGACTTTCCCCTATCTTTCATGAGCACAATTTGTTAAATATTTAACGAACATATCAAAAGATGCAAATCAGATTTTTTTTAAAAAAATTCCAATTAAGAGAATTTGTGTCGTTCTTTAAAATTGTTTTGTGGATACTTTAGTTGTTTAAAATATCAATGCAATCAGAAGAGGACGTTATACTTACAGATTCCAAGGAGAACCAGTAAAATGAATGAAAGTTTTAAATGATTATTTTATTTTTTGTTTCTAGTTTGTCTTTCGCAGTAGGATTTTTTTTGGGGGGGTATGTTGGGTTATAATTTCTTTTTGTATGAAGACTGATGCAAAGAATGAGTTAAGCAGCTCTGCTTTTTCCCTATTGCTTGTTACTTCCTTGCCATCTTCTTTCTTTAGTGGACCTACAGTTTCCTTGACCTTTTGCTTGTTATTCATATGCTGAAAGAAACTTTTTTAAAAATTATCCTTGATTTCTGTTGCAAGTCTTTGTTCATTCTGAGCCTTTGCTTTCCTGACTTCGTCTTTGCATGTTCTGGCTGTCTGCTGATAATAGGCCCTATGTGTCCCTGTTTCCATTTTTTGTACTTGTCCTTTTTGTCTTTCAGTTTGTCTGCGAGATCTTTGTCCAGCCATTCTTGTTTTCTTCTTGAATTTCTTGTTTTTCTTTTTCAGTGGTATTGTGCTGGAATGGGCTTTTATGATAGCATTTTTCAGAGTTTCCCATGCTTCTTGAGTAGATAGATAGATAGACAGACAGTCAGACAGTCAGACAGACAGACAGACAGACAGACAGACAGACAGACAGACAGACAGACAGACAGACAGAACAGACAGATGATAGGGACATAGAAAGGTTTACAGACATTTATTTATTTATTTATTCATTTATTTATTATTTAGTATATGATGAAAACATGACAAAGAGAGTAAACATATACACACAATCTATGAAAAACCTCTATGGCAATACGGCAGCAGCCTCATAACTGGATATCCAATTCTCCTATCCAGACAATCCAGGCAATTTTATTATACCAAAGGAGTTGATGGTTTTATGTTGGGTTGTGAACAGTTTGTAGATGTGTTACCTGTGGTGTCTGCATATGAGGGTGGGGGGCAAGGAGGTTCAATAATATGCAAACAGCATTGTGAAATTATGGTGCAAGTCCTTCTCCTTTTCTACATGCTTTGTGACATTGCACATGTAATGGCAAAGAGGGGATCTTGTGGTTTAATGTTGCAATATTGCAATGGTGCTTTCTTCAGAAAGAGTGAGACCTGCAGTTGCCACTGTGTTAGGATTGGAAATTCCTAATTTCCTACTAGCTGGTTCAACAAGACTGTAGGCCACCAATTTGGCAAAGGTAGGTCTATTGAAGCTCATTATTCAGCATTACAGAATATGTGTTTCATTGCATATTTCTGACTCAAGTCTGTGAGTAGCATTAAATAGTTTACTATTTAAAAAATTCCATGGAGGGGGAGTGATTGAAATTTTTTAAATCTGAGTCTCTTACCTGAAAGATAAAATAGAGGAAGAAAATATCAGTGTTAATATTTTATTACTAGTACTGAGAAGCTGACACCAGTTTATTAGTGATGGCACTATAACAGAATTGAACAAATTCTAGTTCCTTTATATTATTCCTCCTGCCCTGTTCAGCTGAAGGGGAAAAAGAGTTATGTTACCTTGTTTCTCAAAAAATTCTATAAATTGACAATAAATTTTGCCTAAGGTTAAAGATCTGGGGATTGATTTAAGACTTTAGTTCATCATGGGGATTGTTTATTGCCACAATCTACAGCAGGGCAGAAAAAAAAGACTAATGGAAGCTTTATTGACTCTTTCAAGGAGCCCTGCTAAGGAAGTCTTTTAGCACTGCTACATCCTAAGCAATTTCTTAATGATGAAGATGATGCTTGAGCTGAGGACTGTTGCTGTATGCATTAAACATAATATAAATCAATCCCAGTTGAATTACATTCTTAAATTGTGATATTCAGTTATTATCTTTTCAACTTGGGTTGAAACTTAACATTAAGAAAACCAAGATCATGGCATCCGGCCCTCTCAATTCCTGGCAAATAGATGGGGAGGAAATGGAGGTAGTGACAGATTTTGTTTTCCTGGGCTCCAAGATCACTGCAGATGGGGACTGTAGCCAAGAAATTAAAAGACGCTTGCTCCTGGGGAGGAAAGCCATGGCAAATCTAGACAGCACACTAAAAAGCAGAGACATCACCCTGTCAACAAAAGTGCGTATAGTCATGGCTATGGTCTTCCCAGTTGCAATGTATGGCAGTGAAAGTTGGACCATAAGAAAGGCTGAGCGCCAAAGAATTGAGGCCTTTGAACTATGGTGCTGGAGAAGACTCCTGCGAGTTCCTTGGACTGCAAGGCGATCAAACCGGTCAGTCCTAGAGGAGATCAATCCTGACTGCTCTTTAGAAGGCCAGATCCTGAAGCTAAAACTCAAATACTTTGGCCACCTAATGAAAAGGAAGGACTCACTGGAGAAGAGCCTAATGCTGGGAAAGATCGAGGGCAATAGAAGAAGGGGACGACAGAGAATGAGGTGGCTGGATGGAGTCACTGAAGCAGTAGGCGTGAGCTTAAATGGACTCCAGAAGATGGCAGAAGACAGGAAGGCCTGGAGGAATGTTGTCCATAGGGTCGCGATGGGTCGGACACGACTTCGCAGCTAACAACAACAACAACAACAACAACAACATCTTTTTGTAACCTGGTGATCTTTCTGGGAATTCCTTTTATATATATTCCTTTTAAGCAACCCACCCCCCTCATCCGTTACTACATTTCCAACAATGCTGGACTGAGACTTTGGAGTGTTTTGCATTCCAAGGGCCACCCCATGGAAAGTAGCTTAGCGTCCCTACAGTTATCCAGATGAATTAGGGCATGATTATTGGGCCCATAGAAGGAAGGTCCTCAAACACAAAGCCACAAACAGGTTTCCTCCACTTAAGAAATATTTACAAAGTGGCCCTTCTTCCATTGCTCCTCTTCATGTTTCTCCATGGAGGTATTCTGGATAAACAAAAATGCCAGAAATAGTTGCAGACACCTACACACGTTTAAGAGTTTAAACAATATCTGCATTTTATTTCTGTGTGGCATGCAGAGCTGCATTCCAAAAGTCAGGCAGAGTTAGGGCAAGGAAATAGATCTGAACAAGGGCAATGCATTCAATTTGATTTCTTTTGCCTTTAAATTAAATCTAATTAATTAATTGCAGGAAAGGTAATTAATCCCCATGTATTTAATGGTTCTAAACATGCCACTATGGTAGAAATGTTTGGAGGCCTGTGGGGCACAACTAAAGGTTGCAAGGATACGTGCCTTGTGCCTGATTTTAAGCATAAAAAGAAGGACACAATGGCAGGGGAAAAGAAAAAAGATGATTATGGGAGGAGAGAGAAAAAGAAATAAAGAGTAGTTTTGGGAACGTAGCATAATGTTCAGAAACCCAGTGAATTGGAGAACATCAGGATGGGGCTTTTTCTTCCCAGTTCCAAATTAAAAACTTTAAACAACTGAATATTCCTTGTCTAATCGTCAGCAAAGACAAATAAACATCTGCCCTAGATGCCTGCCATTTCTAAAACTAAATATAACCAATTGTGCTAAAATTGAACATTGATAAAAAAAAGTTGGCCAACCATACATGTGGCGATCTCCACTGTAATTATGGAACCTTTTGTTGAGCTGTAATTACAAAGTAACCCAAAACATTGTTTCTCAACTTTAGTAGTTTTAAGATGCATGGACTTCAACTCTCAGAAGCATACTTATGGGGACTTCTAAGTGTTAAAATCTACAAATGTTAAAGTTGCTAAGGTAGAGAAACATTGCCCTAAAGCAGGCATGTCAAACTCACGACGTCACATGATGTCGCGCGACATATTGCAACTTTCCCCCCATTGCCGGCAATGGAGTGGGCGTGGTTTTAGTATGATGCATCCAGCCTGTGGGCTGGCAGTTTGACATGCCTGCCCTAAAGGAAGCACATTGCAGGTAATCCTTGATGTATAATTGTTCATTTAATGACTGTTCGTAGCTACAACCTCACTGAAAAAGTGACTTTTTCACACCTATGACCATTGCAGCATCTCTATAGTCATGGGGATGCATAGTCAAATCAAAATCCAAAAACGTGGCAATTGTCTCATATTTATGATGGTTGCAGTGTCCTGGGGTCATGTGATCACCTTTAAGCCAGATTCACTTAACAACCATTAAATGACTAACTTAACTAACTTAACAAGTGTAGTGATTCACTTAACAACTGCTGCAAGAAAGGCCATAAAATGGGGCAAACCTCACTTAGCAAATGTCTCACGTAGCAACAGAAACTGTGGTCGTAAGTCGAGGACAGATTCAGATCCTTTCCAGTCAAGGTGCAGAGCTGCACATGAGATGGAGACTGCTTTAGTTATGTTTGTAGATAATCTATGCGAGACGTAGGTGGGTGTCTATCCTGATTCTTTTACACTTCCTGATAGCCTTAACATTTCATAAGCCACGGTATCCTTCTGAACTGTCTGTGTGTGTTAGGGTTTTGAGGCTTAGCCTGGCATTAGTTTTGCTCCATGTCCATCCAAAGTGCACCACCATCAGTGGTGGTGGAGAGAATTAGCCAAGACAATCTCCTTGTGGAGGACTGCAGGATTTTGCCCTTTTTGCCCTGTTTCTTAGAATCTGTATAAATCTACAGGGAGAGGTCAGTTTAGGTATAGTATTTTGGATACATCAATGATACACAATTGCATATCACATGCAGTAAGAAATATTTTCCCCAAAAGAGTTTGTAAACTGGAGACCAGGATACATTACATTGAAATACAGATTGGTTTATTGACCATGCTAAAGGCAAAGTCAGACCTAAGGAATTACAGCCTCTCTTTATAGACTTATGCAAATTAGAACAAGCCTATGATTAGATATTGCAGTCAGCCATTTCACTGAATAAAGATATTATGAGCTTAGTAGGGTCAGTGAAACTATTATGATATAAATGTGAGGTAATGGGTTAGGAGTAGAACTGCAAAGACAATCTGACAAAGACACAGTATTCCATGAAACATAGTTTGTTTCCAGGGCCTGACTTCCTTCTGTTTTCCTAGCACTCTGCAGCCTCCTGGTATTTCCCCCCCCCCCCAGCTTATTAGCATTCCTTGGCCTTCTAAATGTTTTATGGCTAAACCAACAGTGCAGTTTTCCCAGGAAAGTGTTTTGTAATGAGATACCTGTTCAACTTGACACCACATAACTAAGCCAGTTCTTTTTTCCCCTAGGAAGATGACACTGAGTTAGAGACTTTTAACTTGCTGCCCCCCCCAACTCCCATACACTACTTAGTTGTATATTTTGATCCAATGGCTTTGGGAGGAAGTATTAGGATGGGATGAAACAAACTGAAACTGAACTCAAGCAAGACAAAGTTGCTGTTTCTTCTTCTCTGCACTACATTTACTTCACTACATCCCTGACGTTATCTCTTTTTTTTAGTACAAGTTTTATTATTTTTTAAATTTTACATCCAGATATTTACGAAGCAATACGGTGGTTGGGTAGTTAAAAGTAAACAATAGCAAATAACAAAATCATTTGTAGATAGCTCAAGTTACATCAACAAGAATTTCCTCTCCGATTCCCTTAGTTATGATAACATAATCAAATTAATCAAATTAATACATTTCTCATTGTGACACAATCAATTAGAACAATTTTCAATATATTTTCACTTATACATATCCATGTCCTGTTTTTGAATTTTACCTAATTGCAATAGAAAATTTCAAAGTAGCCTGTAGTATATAGAAGAAAACTTAATTTTGGGGTAACCCACATTAACCCCATTTCATTATGTAGTAATTATCCTGTCTAGAGTACATATATTGTTCATTTCAGTGCATTCTTGTTTTATACAAGTATATTCTGTCTATCATCTTAATAGTTCACCAATTATTGAAAAAATATCTTTTTTTGTATCTTTCCAGATTCTATAATATAAATCAATTGTAATAGCTAACTTTCCTTTCCCGTAGAAGTCTAGAAGTTAAATATAAAATCAGTTTATATCTTTTAAAGGTTCCCCTTAGCCCTGTGGTGACGAACCTATGGCATGCGTGCCACAGGTGGCACGCACAGCCCTCATCCCAGTACTAGGCCTTCAAGATGGGTTTTATAAAACTTTTTGCTTTAGGCCTCTACCGCCGTGTGCAAAAAAAAAAAGTTCAATCAATCAATCAATTTCAACTTCTTGCAGGAAAAACAAAGATCTCACAAAGTTGTAAATGATTGATTGAACTTTTTAGTCCCACCTACTCTGCCATTACCACCACAGCCATGCCTACCCAATGGGCCACGCCCACTCAATGAGCCTCACCCACTCAATGGGCCACACCCACCCGGCACCTGATGATACATAATGTTCTGTTCCAGCCTACTACCGGCCCTGCAGAAAAGGCAGGGACAACCTCTTTACAAAAGGCAAAAGGCTGGAAGTAAGCCCACCAAATTTATTTACACAAAACAGATCCAAAACAGAGCAAACTGAGCAAAACAAAATACGAACCACTAAAACAGGAGCTATTCAAACGGTTGCCTTCAGCAAACCAGACCTCCCACACATTCCCCTTTTAAACAGTTCAAGGCGTGGCTTCTCTCTGCCTCCTTCCGAGGTGCCCCATTGCCTTCCTCTGTTTACTCCTGATTGACTGCCTCCTGCATCGGGCGTCCTTGAACAGGGCCAGCTGTGGGTCATCTTCATCCATGCTGTCAGGCTCACACAACTGGTTCTGCGTAGTAACCAGATGGGAGGGGCCTGGCTGAGAGCTCTGCGAAGCCTCAGAACTGTCCTCTGCAGGCTCTCTAAACCCCTCCTCCTCCTCCTCCTCCTCTGAATCATCCAACCCAACTGCCGAACCCACAGGCTGACCCTGAATCACAACACATAAGTGGGTTTTGTGTTGCAGTGTGTGCACTCGGTCTCTAAAAGGTTCGCCATCACTGCCTTAGCCCATTAAAAGAAATTTTAAGCTCTATCATTAGAACAAATATATTCTATTTATCTTCTTAATAGTTCATCAATTATTAAAATAATGTTTTTATTATATTATTCCAAATTCTATAATATAATTCAAAGTTATGTTCTGATAGCTAATGTTGCTTTACCTTCAAAATCTAAAACCTAAGTATAGAATCAGTTTATATCTTTTAAAGATTTCCCTTAGCCTATTAAAAGAAATTTTAAGCTCTATCATTACAAGTCCCAATAAAAAGACAAATCCAATTTTTTAAATCTAACTCTCACCTTCTTTTTGTGCCAATCAGGTTTCCATATTTAGATTCTCAGATTTGTCTCCCTTTCTTCCTACACACAATGTTTGAATCCAGGGAGACCATCCAATTGTCAGTTTTGCAAAGAAAGTGTCCCCTTTGTAATCATTAAGAGGTTGCTTTAATAGATCAATTCTCGATGTTTAGTATGGTATAGTTGTCATTAGTTCAGTCTGGTCTTCTTCTTCTTCCAATTCCATCTGGCTTAGATAAGAGATGATGACCGGTGTTATAGTTATTATTTGGTTGGCTAGGTTCTCAACATACTGTATTTAAAAGCCTTTGGTATCTTCCGTCTTAGTGTTGCTTTCTTTGGCTTCTGTTGTTTTTTGAATTGTAGGTTTTATAGTTAAAATCGAGATTTGGGCATCAAGGTTTTCCACAGATTGTATTTGTTGTTCTTTAGGGTCTCCTATTTTGATGATAATTTCCTCTTCTATTTGTTTTTGAATTGTCAATTCATCATTTAAAGTCAAAGTTTCATTTGGTAGATTTAAGCTGTCAGATTTATCTTGCAGTCTGGCTTTCATTTGCTCAGTCAGTGCCAGAATTATTTCAAGTATCAGTTTATAGTTAAGTGGTGGAATATAATCCTCCATTTCTTTGATGTTTACAGGTAGGTCTTTCGTGGAGGCTATTTTAATAGGAGTCAGTGAGTGTCCACCTCCACTATTCCTAGAGATTGTTTTCAGTGCCAGGTGTTCCCAATTCTTATCTTTAAAGATAGTGTCAAGGACAAATCTGTATTTCAGCCACTTCTCACAATAAAGAAAAGGTTTACTTGCTATACCAGGTTTCACCACAAGATGCCATCAATAGCATGTAAAATAACATGTAAAAACTTTTTCCAGACTGATATGAAGCTTTTATCCAATTAATTGATTTTTTGCTTTTCCTCTTATTTTACAGCTTAAGCAGAAAATAGGGTAATAGGTCCCCGCAGAAATAAAAGCTTTTTAATATCCCAGGAATTCCAAAGGTACAAATAAGGTTGCTTAATTTTTTAGCTTAGTCATTTGGTTTCTTTTAAGGTTTTAAAATTTTTGTTCCCCATGTAAGCAGTCGCCGATCTTTCAAAAGAGGGGGAAGAGATTTTCAAAAAGGTCCCACAGGAAAGTAGTTAGGGGAATAAGAAAGCTAAGGTCTCACCCAGATCCTCCAGATTGCTTTGTTGTGTTTGATTGTGCTTTTGGCTTTCGGCAGGGAACGGCTTAATGATCGGCCATCTTAATGGCCGATCTCTTCTTCTTTGGGCCAGAGGAGCTGCTCTGGATCAGACGGAGGGCTGTGCCCTTCCGTGATCATAAAGAGAGCCTCCTCACGGTGGTCGCCCCTCCAGGGCAACCTTTGACCCTTTTCAGGGTCCTCCAAGGAAGAAAGTTTGGATGGCGGGGAGAGGGCTCTTCCTGAACATCCACTGGCACCGCACATGCAAACTGTAAGCCCTGATGTTATCTCTTGATGGATGGGCACTACCCAGTGGTGGGATTCAGCTGGTTTGCACCAGTTTGGCAGAACCGGTAGCTAATTTTTTGTTGCCCAGGCCCAGAATGGACTTCCAGAAGTGGCATCCACACATATTTGAATCCCACCACTGGCACTGCCTCTGAAAGAACAGATCAGCTTCATGGGCATTTTCCTGGATGCATGGCTACTGTTAGGTAGACAGGTGACTACTACAGCTAGGAACTGTTTGTCCAATTTCAGTTGGTCTGCCAGATGTGACTTAATCTAAAGCACCTAATTGTACCATTGGAAGTAACCCTATTACATACTGCATGGAGAGAAGAGATTGGGTAAGGTTCATGCATGCATGTACTTACCCAGCTTATATTAAGTATGTCTTTATTTAATTCAATTTCATTTACTTATAATTTTGAATGTTATTTTTCTTATAGAGTATTACAGCAGAAATTATCAAATGTACACAGTCTCAAGTCAAATAACTGCATGAGGGTTTACATTAAATAAATCAGTTGTTTATATTATATATTGAATCTGCCACCTTTATAAATCACTTCTAAGGTATGGGCATTCATATAAATGATCTAAATCAGGGGTGTCAAACTGCCGGCCTGCGGGCTAGTTGCATCATGCAGAGGCTGCGCCCACCCCAGCTCTGGCAATGTGAAAAAAGTTGCAATATGTCACAACACGTCACATGATGCAGTGAGTTTGACACCCGTGATCTAAATAGATAAAAAAAAAATCTTCATGTGCCCTTTATTCAATCTGCCCTGTTGAACATTAAACCAAGCACTGCTTAAAATGAAGAAATATAGCCCTTTACCATCCTGCATGGATCATTCTCCAAATGGTGTTCTTCAGTGAAAGATCACAATATATTACTTGAGACTATTTTAGGTAATATCTATATTGCTATACTAAAATGTTACAAGTTCAAGGCATAGGAAAGGATAGCAACGATGTCTGTCACCACGGTGGTTTCAAGTAAGAGTTTGGAAGATGTCCATTAATATCTATTAGAATTTGTTTCAATGTTTAGAATGGAACCAAAAGTCAAAAAGACAAGAGCAGAGAATGACATTTAGGAAGAGGTATTTCCCCAAGCATGCAAGAGAAATTCAACAGTTTCATCCAATTATTTTTAATTTCTTCTTTCATTAACATCTAATAGGCATTTATTTTAAAACTTATCTTTGCATGGTTCACTAAAGAAGATCTGGCCTCAAGTTTTACATATTAAAAAGCTGAATTACCCAGTCCTATTAAAATTATGGAAATTGGCTTTCAAATTATACATAAAGGATCCCATCTTTAAAGGCTTTTATATGTCTTTTGAATTCTGATAAAACTAGGACTTCATTGCAAGAATTAAAATGAGCAGTGGCATTTGAGGGACTTGCTGCCTTTTGCTGTGGGCAAATTCTTCAGTATAAAATGATAGTATTTATACAGCAGATAGAAATAATAACAACATAAAGCCAGTGTATAAAACCTCCACTCTGCCCCTTTTCAAAATGCAATACAGCATTGATCACAAATTATCCCACCATTTTACAAGTGCATTCTCATTGCCTCTTCCTAGTGCTTCCACTTTCACACACATTTTTAAAAAATTAATTGCCCTATTTCAGTGGTAGAATATTCAACCTTCTGATCATCTTAAAAAATGATCTTCTTCCATGACAATGTCGCAGGATTATTTGCACTTTTCTCTGTTTTGAGCAAGGACAATTATATGACCAAAGCATTTCTGAAATGGCTGGGATGACTGAGGATGTGCCTTCAGCTCATAAACTTTTTGAGAAGCCAAAATATTGTCATAGGCTGTAAGGTTCTGGGTACAGCTACTCCTTATCATAGAGTCCACTTTACCGGTAACACTTGAATGCAGATCAAAGTTAGACAAACTTCTTCAAGGAAGGGATGGATCCTACATTTTGGTGGTTCATTGGACCTTTCTTAACTGGAGACTATGAAGACTGTTCCCCTTCTAACTGCACGCTTGTTAGTGTTAAGCTATTTCTGCCTTCTGAAATCTTCCTGGGCCATAGAATTACAGTACATGCTTCCTGCAACCTATTGTTTCATATTTATGGCTCAGTGTGTTCTATGAACCCAGGCAGTTAAATCAGTAAACTAATAAATTAGTTCAGCTAATCATGGCTAGCATGTTGTGAGAGGGGAACACTAGAGTTTGAAGGACACTTGACTAAAGGAAAAGGCTTAACAAAAATTAGAATCATAATAATTGTTTTTCCAACAGATTTTTTGTTGTTGTGCAGTGTCATGATACCTATTAACTGCTGCAGCTATAAAATATACAGTGTTAATCTAGTAACAACCAACCTGGATCCTGTATTGAGGCAATTCAATAAATGTATGGTTATTTATTTCCTATCTTGTTTACTTGGCCTATGTGAGCTTTTTTGAGTTCTAAGCCTGACATTTGACTTTGTGCAGACACCTGCATTTATATAGGAAGAGTGTAGGAAGAACGGTATGAGTAAACAAATAGTAGCAGCAGTGCATTAAAAATGGCTAAAAGAGTAGTACAAACGGATAGAGGGATCAGTTTATTTATTTAATTATCCTTATTAAACTTAGTTTATTCACATGTTAATTTGTGGAAAAGTACAATAAAACCATGTACATATTTGTGTATATGTGTGTGTGTATTCTATGCACTTTTTCTTTTAAAATATGCATAAGGAAAAAAGGCTTACAGATATTGTGTTATTAAAATATCTCTGTGTACACTCTACCACCTTATGCATGTATTTTTGTTAAGGAATTTGTTTGTGCAGAGGTCTCCTTGTGCTACCAAAGAGTTTGCACAGACAAGGAATGGTACTGAGAGCAGTAAAGTCACACAAGAATACACTGAGTTATAAAAAGCAAAAAGTATTTTACTTTTGAGGTGGTGTAAGAACAAAAATGCACAGTCAAAAATAAACAGTCCAGGTCATAAACAATAGCAACAGTCCAAGGAGTAATCCAAACTACAAAGTCTTCTTACCGGTCCAGAGGTCAATACACAGTTCAGGTTACAACAGTAGTAAACCAACAGCAGAGCAAAAACAGTAACAGTAGAGATCAGTGAATTCAGAGAGAGAGAGAAGCTACTTTCCTAGCTTCCTCTTATGGCCATGAGAACACTTACACACCCATTGGCCAATTAACAACTTAAAGCCATAGCATTATGGTTAATATATTTTCAACCCAACATTGTAGGCTAACACCATATGCCTAACAATTTTGGCACACAGTTTTTAAGTTCTAAAGTGCATGCAAAATGTGGATTTTGATGAATAGGTTAATTCTAGTTGTTGAACTGATTTGGGGAATGCAAATTATTTCGTTTGCATAAAAAATGCAAATTGAATGAATATCTCTATAACCTTACTTTCTGACTGTTGGAGGTTTTGAAAATACTGCCTGCATATATATTCCAAATGTTTCCAAAATAAGAAGAGCTTATTAAGGGGAAAGGAAAGCAGAATCCTGTTTCTAAAGCAGATCATGGTTGCTTCTATATTAATGATCAAATGTATTTATGAACAGTGTATTTATAATGAAATAATATTATGTTGTAGTCCTTTCTAAGATAACTTTCTTTAAAGCTGCTGCTTGCTAGATGCGTTGAATTAGAGTTCTCATAATCCTTCACTATCTACATGTTGATGGGTATGGAAGCTTGCCACTTTTCAGATACATTGGAAAAGTATTCCTCATATGCAGAATTCCAGTTGGGAATACTGGAGAAATTTAGCTCAAATGCAAATACAGTAGAGCAAAGGCCTCTCCAATGCAAACTGTTCATTTCTGAACAGTCATTCTGTTATTGGTACAGTAGAGGACAAACAAGTAAAGAAATAAATATGATAAGTTTTGGAATTGATGTTTATGATTCTGAAGGCTTTCTGAACACTGAATAACAAGCAATTGCCATGAATAGAGAAATTAATTCTTTATTCATTTGTATATCTCTTTACCCTGAGAAATTTCACCTTCAATTTCCCTGGTTGTCCAAGTCTAATTTCAGCTGTCATTATCATGCAAATCAATGAGAAAAGCATTGACCGGAGCAATTAGCTGGACTTTCAACAAATTAAAACCAAATCAATCGTGTTTTGCACTTTATCATGGTGTGGGCATCTATGGCTGTGGTTGATAAATCATAAGACAAAAACATACAGAATGAAATCATGCTATGATTTACATTTTGTGACACAAGTAACATGATATTTTCATGATGACATCACTACATTATCTCATCGCCACACAGGTCCTGTGATTTTGGCATCCTGATGATATGCTATGTAGACTGGTGAATTTGGTCATTGGTTTATGGCTTATTGTATTTTGTGAACCCAATGAATGTTAGCCACCAACTACAATTAAATAAACCATGACTTTATTTATTTACTTATTCAATTTCTATAGCTGCCCATTTCAATCAATGACTCTACAAATCAGAAAATACATTACAATTAAAAATACTAAACACATTACAAAACTGTAAACACAATAAAACCATTTAAAACATCCAGATTAAATGTACATGGAAGCAAGATACTTGGTCAGTTAGCAATACAGCCACTCTGTCTGATATGTAAATAAGGTCACTAAAATTTGTTAGAGGGAACAATCAGATCTGGGAGTGAGCAGAAAGTATAAATGTAATATTGTTTGGAACCCTGAGATTCCACTGATAATGGAAAACTGCAGGAGAGGTCACTGAATTTTGCTAAATATATGTTTATTTACAAACATGCAATTTGAAGATAGTGATCATTGTTCAAACAGTCCAATGGATACCATCCATGTATGTTTTTGGAGGCTACAGGCACTTTTTTATGGTGTTTCTACAATAACATAGAAATTATTCTGATCATAAAGAGAGTTTCCACCATCAGGGTGTAGAGTGGCAATCAATATTTTAAGTTTAGAGATGTGCAAAATCAATTGTTCTTCTTCTCATTCATTCCAATCCTAGGCTTTCCTGGAGATGTTTCAAAGTTTGATATGGAGATAACATGTGATGCCAGGGAGTTCCAAATACAACAATCCTGTTTTGAGGTAGGACCACATCAGGAATTAACTTCTGGAATGGCCAGATGAGCATTGCTTGGAGGAAAAACGGTAGATTTTGTACATATTTAATTATGATGCTTAAAAGATTGAGATTCCTTATATGTCAAGCTTGACTCCTGGTGATTTCATAAATATATTCATGCAGTTATCTTGGCAGATATACAGAAGTGATTTGCCATTTCTTCTTCAGGAATGTTGTAGTCATCTTTGCACTCTAGCCTACAACCCTGGTATTTTCTCATAGTTCCTGACTTAAACATTAGTCAGAACTGACCTTACTTAGTTTTGAGAGCAATGTCTCTCTACATCTTGCTGTCTTTACTGAATTCTATATGAGATAGCAATCTATTATCTTTTTTTACTTGCTTTGTCTTATTCTGCAGGCAGAAGGTGTGGGCAATCCAGATGACTCAATGTCATCATCTCTCTCTGTGTGTTGCTCTTAAAAAAACATAGCTCTCCCCCTAATCCTGAATGATTTGAAGGAATCAAATGCATTCTGAACATATTAAGATAACTTAAATAAAGGTTCCATAACCTGAACTTCATGAATAGCAAATAATGTATCACACATTCATGAATGCAGCACATGAATTATAAATGTTCTTGTTTAAAAACTGTCATTTAAAATTTAACTAGTACCAATTATAATATATTTATAAGAGGAAAAATGGCAAAAATCTTTTATAATGTAACCTCTCCTCAATAATAAACTGAAAAGCTGCTTTATCACATATTCATATCCAAGTTCCTGCTTCCCCCAAAACATTCTGAAGGCAAAATTATTGCCAACTTTATAATGTTGAAAAGAGGCACCATCAGCCTATCAGTGCTTTCTTCCAGTTGACCACTAAGACTGATTTAGGGGTATTCAGGTGGAGAACCTCCAAATCCATGGAATTCCAATGTTTCAGACTCAAAATTGAAATATTGCAATTTGAGCTAGAAGAAAATGACTCAGCTGCTAAAGGGGAACCAGAGCACATAATGTGGTTCAAGGGGTTGATGTGGAAACCTTGTGTGGTTGAGACTCTCATTGCAGCCTTTGGTCATCACCTTCTTTTTCCTTTTTGTTTTTTTTAGCTTTTATGTAAGTTGTACTTGTAATTCGTTTATTTAGATGGGCTAGAAAAAAGATTCAAGTTGTTGGAGAGTTGCATGTATGGCAAAACTGTAGCTTATTGCTACATACATAAAGGAAAGGGACTTCCATTAAAATTACTGCCTTTTCTGCTATGCCTAAGTGTCACAGAAGAAGACACACAATAGTTTAATTCAGATTGCTCTTGTCCAATATTTCAGGGTCCATATCAGCATCTACAATTTCAATTTATTTTCCCCAATCACAGGCAGCTTCCAAACAAAGATCTAGAGGGTTTGCTTTGTTGTTCTCCCTCTCCACCTCCCTCTCTATTCCCAATGATTCTGGTTACAAATAAAAAATGTTCAAAACAACCAACCAACCAACCAAAAAATGATAGACAAAAATGAAGAATGAAGATGGGAATGGGACAAAACAAATGGAGGTGAATGAAAAGAAACAAACCTCATAGAAGAAAAAAGAAGAGGGGGCTTCATTGTCTCATGTGAAAAGCTTGGGTGAAAAGCCGGTCTTCAAGATCCTTAGAAACATCAGCAGAATGGGATTGTAAGGATCTTCGGGAGAACTTCATTCCAAAGGGCCGATGCTGTTCCAGGTAGATGTGAAGTATAATTGAAGTGCTAAAAATCAAGTATAATCTGAAATACTTCTGGACAGACATGAACACTGGGCGCTATCTAACAAAATGAAATTCAATGGTGAAAAAAGGAAGGTTCTACATTTAGGCAATAGAAACCACATGTACAAGTATAGTATAGGGCACAGGTCTGCAACCCGCGGCTCTTTCAGCCATCTCCTGCGGCTCCCAGTCTTCTGCTATGTGTAGTCCCAAAAAAAAAGTGGGACTAAAAAAGTTCAACCAATCAATTCAAATATGCAGGGTAGGTGCATATCTCGCCTTGGCTCCACTCTTCAGTCAAACCCTGTTCTGCGCATGTACACACATGTGCACACATTTTTTGTGGCTCCCAGTTTTTCCTTTTGTGAGGGAACCGGTTCTGAGTGGCTCTTTCACTGTTTCACTGTTTCAGGTTGCTGACCCCTGGTATAGGGGGTACCTTGCTCAATAGTAGTAACTGTGAGAGGGATCTTGGAGTCTAGTGGACAATCACTTAAATATGAGCCAGCAGTGAGCTGCAACTGCCAAAAAAGCCAACACAGTGCTAGACTGCATTAACAGAGGAATAGAATCAAGATCACGTGAAGTATTAATATCACTTTACAATGCCTTGGTAAGGCCACACTTGGAATACTGCATCCAGTTTTGGTCACCACGATATAAAAAAGATGTTGAGACTCTAGAAAGAGTACAGAGAAAAGCAACAAAGATGATTAGGGGAATGGAGACTAAAATATATAAGGAATGGCTGCTGGAATTGGGTATGTCTAGTCTAATGAAAGGGACGCGGTAGCTCAGTGGGTTAGGACACTGAGCTTGTCAATCAGAAGATTGGCAGTTTGGTGGGTCGAATCCCGAGTGCCACGTAGCAGAGTGAGTGCCTGTTACTCGTCCCAGCTTCTGACAACCTAGCAGTTCGAAAGCACGTAAAAATGCAAGTAGAAAAATACGGTGGGAAGGTAATAGCATTCCGTGCGCCTTTGGCGTCTAGTCATGCCGGTCACATGACCACAGAGATGTCCTCAGACAAACGCTGGCTCTTCGGATTTGAAACGAAGACGAGCACCAGCCCCTAGAGTTGGAAACGACTAGCACGCATGTGCGTGGGAACCTTTACCTTACCTTTACCTAGTCTAATGAAGAGAAGGACGAGGGGGGACATGATAGCAGTGTTCCAATATCTCAGGGGCTGCCACAAAGAGGAGGGACTCAAGCTATTCTCCAAAGCATTCAAAGGCAGGACAAAAAGCAATGGATGGAAATTAATCAAGGAGAGAAGTAACCTAGAACTAAGGAGAAACTTCCTAACAGTTAGAACAATTAACCAGTGGAACAACCTTCCTCCAGAAGCTGTGAATGCTCCAACACTGGAAGTTTTTAAGAAGAGACTGGACAGCCATTTGTCCAAAATGGTATAGGGTTTCCTGCCTGAGCAGGGGGTTGGACTAGATGACCTCCAACATCCTTTCCAACATTATTATTATTATTATTATTATTATTATTATTATTATTATTATTATTATTATTATTATTATTATTATTATTATCTTGCTTGTTTAGTAATTGACTGCCAAATCAGAATTGTTCTGCTGACGTTTAACAAATTAGCATCTCCTTTAAATCTTACTTCCTAGTTTATATGAGATGAGAAACCAGAAATTTGTTATTGCACAGGAAAATTAAATTCTGATTTATTTCTTGCACAGAAGGAGATAGCAGGGAAAGCACCCAATCCAAGTATAAGATTATTTATGATTAATCACAGAGCATCATTATCTCAAATTTAAAGCTGTGCCAAAATCTGCCTTGCAAATTTCTTCCCTGGTGAAACAGGTTTATGTTTTTCTATTTTATTTCAAAGGGCCCAAGCATTTCTTTTAATCTTATCTTGATGCTGTTACTACTGAGGGGTCAGTTTTTTTGTTACACTGTTATACTTCTTTTTAACATTCTGGACCTTTCCTGGAATGCAATGTATTTATCCTGAGCAATTTCTTTGAATTAAATGGAAGTGTTGGAGATAGGAAAGTTGCAGAGCAGATGTTTAAATAATACTCTGCTGAAAGACAGGAATTTCACACACTTTTCACATCTTTGTAGCAAAATAAATGTAAGCATTCCATATACAGTACTGTTCATATGAAGTTTTCTAAAATGGGCTTCCTCTTTGAAAGAAATTTCCAAATCAAATTTCTTTTCATCATACTGAAAAAGAACATATGCTAAATTTCAATTTACAGAATTACTCAAGCTATTAAACATCTATATATAGCGGTGGCTCAGTGGGTTAGGACGCTGAGCTTGTCGATCAGATGGTCAGCAGTTTGGCAGGTCGAATCCTGAGTGCCGCGTAACAGAGTGAGCACCTGTTACTCGTCCCAGCTTCTGCCAACCTAGCAGTTCGAAAGCACGTAAAAATGCAAGTAGAAAAATAGGGACTACTATAGTGGGAAGGTAACAATGTTCTGTGCACCTTTGGCGTCTAGTCATGCCGGCTACATGACCACGGAGATGTCCTCGGACAAGTGCTGGCTCTTCAGCTTTGAAACGGAGATGAGCCCCTAGAGTCAGAAACGACTAGCACACATGTGCGGGGGAACCTTTACCTTTACCTAACATTGTATCATTTGGCAAATTAACAGATGTTGATTGTTTTAGTGTGGTTTTTCAAATCAGAATAAAATCCCCAGCTAAATTCATATGGCAAGGGGAAAAATGAGTATTAGATTCAAATGACTGCAAGATGCTAAAGAAAGAGGAGGTTTAGGTTTACTAGATTTGAAACTGTTCTTCAATGACTGCTGTTTGATTTGGATGAAAGAATGGATAAGTCTCCACAATAAGAGATGGTTCAAACTAGAAGGCAGTTAACTAAGATTAAAAAGAATATTGACTTTAGGAATCATTTTGTTAAGCGTGCCATACCAAGGATCTGGAATAAATACAAAACAAGGTTCTCAATGAAGTTACCCCTTTGGGTGTTACCTCAGAAAGCTTGTTTTAGAAAAGAAATGATGGTGAGGCCAGACTGAAGTGAACTTATTTTTAAGTCTAAGGAAGAATTAGAGTCAGAAGGATGCATTTATCATTGATTTACATACTTAAAATTGAAAGAAAGATTTAAGTTAGACAAAAAACATTATAGGTTTGATTTTGTAAAAAATGAATTTGAAATTGTACTGTGTGGTAAGGATGAATAGATTATTGCAAAAGTTTATAAATTGCTATTGAAATTGAATTTGGAGAATTCATAGTGAAGCATTGTGTGATTTGATGGGCAAATAATTTGGGGTACAATGTAATGCTTGAATAATTGAGAGACTTGTGGACAAAGTGTTTAAAATATACATTGAGCCATAATTTAGAAAAAGTTTATAAAATGATGTATCAATGGCATTTAACAACTGACAAATTGTCAAAGATGTTTAAAGGTGCTTCAAATGTATGTTGGAAATGTAAATATAGAAAAGGAACTTTTTATCATCTTTGTTGGATGTGTGACAGAACAAAGAAATACTGGGACAAGATTCAGACTTTAATACAGAAAATTCTAAAAAATAATATAAAAATCAAACCACTTGATTTGATTTTCTGTCAAATCAAAAACTTGACAGACAAACTTTTCTGTTAAGTTTAATGGACAAAGAACTTGAAAAAAAATTCCAGAACTTTGTTGTTATGCATGTTGATAGCAGCAAGAATGCTCTATGTGCAAAAATGGAAAGATACAATAATCGCTACAATGGAAGAATGGCTGGAAAAACTGATGGAATCGGCAGAGATAGCCAAATTCATTGCTTTAATCAAAGTAAAGAACACATCTAGCTTTGTTTCAGCTTGGAAACTTCTAGATTTTGTGCCTGAAAAAGAAAAAAAAAGAAACTTTGGAAATTACTGGTTAGAAAAGTTTGTTGTTATGTCAATGGCTAGTTCAAATTATGTATGCGCTAGCAATTTCTATAACAATAAACTTGCATATTAGATATGCAAAAGTAAAAGAGGCTATCATGTTATTATTTTTATTCTACTCTGATGAAGAGTCAGAATTTAATGTTTTTCTTTATTTTTCTTTTAACCTACATTCCCCTCTCTCCCTCTTCTCTTTCTCCATTTCCCCAGTATTTTCATTTGTATTTCATTCTTTGATAAGTTTAATAAAATTATATTTAAAAAGAACAAATAAATTAATTGGTTAGAGTCAGATTGGTTAGAGTCAGACCAAGAAAAATGGAAATAAGCCATTATTTCTAGATGTGTTTCTGGTTGTGACCAAGTGTGCTTATAAGTGATCCCTTTTGCACTATTTCAAAGCTTTATAAGTAGTCCTTGAATTGGGATTGCAACTTCTGTTGCTAAGCAATGTTAAGTAAATTGTACCTGATTTTATGACCTTTTTTTGCCCTGGTTAAGTAAATCATGCAGATATTAAGCAAATTCCCATTGACTATACTTGTTAGAAGCACCCTGGGAAGGTCACAAATGGAAATCAGGTGACCCCAGGATGCTGCAACCATCATATATACATTCTGGTTGCCAAGTGCCCAAATTTTGTTACATCACCGTGAGGATGCTGCAACAATCTGGGCAAGGACCAGTCATAATTCATTTTTTTCAACGCCATCATAACTTTGAACAGTTGCTAAATGAATGGCTATAAGTTGAAGACTGCCTGAAATGGGGAGGGGAAAGAAAAAGGGATATAAAGGAGAATAGGTCATCCCATTTCCAAATACATGGCCAGCATATAACCAAGATATGCTAGGATATCACTTTCCAAAAATTCCCAGACAGTGTGGTCATTCAATAAATGCCAGTCCCAATATATTCAAGGCTACCAAGTTGGGCAAGGCTGTCATAAGATGTGTACCCACCAATATACCTTTACGCACTTCAAATTGTGATCTCAACAAGCAACCTGCCTCTGTTAGACTCTTCAGCGGTTCTGAACTGCTTCAGATTCATCACTTATGATGGCTTTGCCCATAGTATAAACTGAGCTCTATTTATAAATTCTTTACAGGGTTTTTTTTCTGGGCTAAATATACCAACCAATCAGCAATCCTGTGGCATAACCAATCCTTTTGCATTCTTCATACTCTCTGTGGCATGCCACTAGGTGTCAATCTCTGCCCCACTTTCCCATCATGCCTCTCGGAACATATTTAAAATGTGCCTCAGGGCTTCTGTTGCTACACTTTCCAATGAGAGAATGGATTTTATGTATATTTCCTTCAGCAGAAAACATTTCACATGGCTAAGTGGCTTCAATTTAGATTTGCCTATGCCACTTTTGTGAAGTTGGCACAGGTTTCCTCTTTTCTGCTTTTTCTCTGCTTGACACAATTCACATTTTGGTGGAATCAGGAAAATAACTTCTGAGAAGTGAAAAAGCAGAACTGGGTCAATAGTACAAATTGATAACCTCCATTTATTTCCCACAGGAAAAACGTCAACATAGAGATTTCACGAGCATCAGTTTTGATCACAGAAGGTGCATTCAAATTCTTACAGCCTAACATCGATATTATTTTTTCTCATGATTTTTCCCACAGAAAGTGCAGAAATATTCCTTAAATACTGTAACATAATTGCAGATCTTCATTTAAGTAAAAGAAGAGAGATGCTTCTCCTTGTGCTACATTATAAAAATGGAATGAATGATTGCAAGCTATATATGAAAAATGTATGAACATGGTAGAAGGAAAGATGATTTGCAAAGGTAGGTATAATGTATAATGATTGTTACTGAAGTCAACTAGATGTAGCTATGTTTAATTTTATTAGTAAGCAGTTTATTATTGCTTACTCTCTTTCTGAATTTGCATAGTGTTCTTTGCCAAGAAAGGGTAATAATATGATGGTTATGCATATATAATGTCACTATCATAAAATGGCTGCTATAGAGGTGCCCATTCACTGGAATATTTAAATGAATAGCTTCTACCATATTAATTATTTATATTTAGGGGTACTATACCTGTGTTGTAAACATCCAGGTATCACTAGAAGGAGGTAAAGTGTTAGAACTGGTCCATATTTTTGCATCTCAGATACTGCTATCTCTGAAAAAATCTTGGTGCTAAGGGAACTTGCAGAAGTGAATGCTAAAATACTGATATGTTTTATAGACACTAACCAATAGAGTTATACACAAGGGCCTATTCATTAAAAAATAGCCAGCTAAAATTAATTTTGAAGGCCAGCTAAAACAGGAAATGGTCAACATTTAGTATTCCCACACAAAAACAGACAGAAATGTCTCATAAAGAATTTCGAATAAAAAGCACAAGGAAAGTCATACACCAACTCCCTTGAAATATTCCAAATCAGCAGCCAATGTTGCTGAATCAACAAATTAAGTCAACGTATTGCTGGGTTTTTAGAAAGCAGAAATGAGGGAAGAGGCAAAGGCTGTAATTCAGTTATCTAGCAAAATTTTTAACAGAAGTCTGCGTGCCTTGTATACATAACCATACACTACTATGTTTCCCAGAAAATAAGACTTATCCCCAAAACAAGCCCTAGCTTGATTTTTTACATGTGTGCCCAATATAAGCCCTACCCCCAAAATACTCCTAGTTTGGGGGTCAGGCTCACATGCAAAATCAAGCTAGTGTGGGGGTAGGGTGCTGGAGCTACCCCACGTGCCCCACACCTGCTTACCTTTGGACCATTGCAGCCAGGTCTCTCACACCCCAACATCTGTTGCACTGCTGCCTGAGTTTTTCTGCGGCTGCTTGCAGCTGCACACCATGTAGCACATTGCATTGCTGCCACCAATTGTGGCAGGAGACTGCAAGGCTGATTGCACTGATTGCACTACTGCTGCTGCTCATAACTGGAGGCCGCAAGTTCATTGCACTGATTGTGCTGCGAGCGGCATCAGTGGCACAATCAACACGATAATCCTTGTGGTCTCCAGTCATGAGCGGTGGCAAAGGAGTGATCGGCATGATGAGCCACGTGGCCTCCTGGGAGAGGCGATGCGCTATGTGGTGTGCTGCTGGAAGTGGCCACAGAAGAACTCGGTCAGTGGCGTGACAGGTGTTGGGGTGTGGGAGACCTGGCTGCAATGGTCCTAAGGTAAGCAGGTAAGACATCCCCTGAAAATAAGACCTGGTACCTCTTTTGGATGCACAAACAAATATAAGACTGGGGAAACATGGTAGTAGTTGTTATCATGCTGCTGGGTGGTACAAAGGATTTATTGGTAAGACTTTGCAGTTAACAAAGTATTTATTTTGCAGTAGCCAAAGAAAAGTAATTCTAGCAGTCTACCCCAATATAAATAATGCCAACAACAATACATAGCCACAGAGCTGCAATATATTGTACGTGGATGTGTGAATAAATCATGAAGTTACCATTCATACAGAGAGAGAGAGAGAGAGAGACAGACAGACAGACAGACAGACAGACAGACAGACAGACAGACAGACATAAAGGTTATTGGATTAACATTTATGTATTAATTACGTTAATATTTATTTATTAATATACTATTCATGTAGCCAATGGCCTCAAAATAATTTATTTATCTATCTATCATTTTGCATGCTATCCCAATCGTAAGAAGTAACTCTAGTAGCTTTAAATTTAAATTTAAGGACTTATGCAGGAAAATTTTGAAACAGACTGGAGCTGCTTTAGAGCTATTGCCATATTTCAAAGATCTTATTTCACCATATTGTTAGAGGAATATGGGGGAGGGGGAATGTGTCTTATGAATAGAAACCTATGGGAACCTATGTCCACCCAAACCAATGTCAGCAACAACATAAGCTAAGATAAGCACTATTTTGATTTTAAATGAATCTTCCCAAGTTTTAGAACAGAGATAGTGACTTATCAGACAAAGGTATCAGATTGTGATTTTTTTAAAAAAATAGGGAGATAGAATTTGTGGCTCATTCAGCATTCCTGATCTTTTTCAACCAAGTTTTTCTTTTCTGAGAAATTATCTTTTGCATATGGAAGGTAACTTGCCTATTACACAATCTTTCATATTATATTCTATAATACAATCAAGAGTAGCAATAAGAAACTTCTGGAGTGAAGCCTTTAGAAAAAGCATGTAGAATTGTAATAGTGAGCCTGAAGATGGCAAGACATTGACTTTGAATAACTTTATGCTTTAAAAAAAAGTGTTTGTAAAATTTGGCTTAAAATGTTTGCTTTGTTTTTACCTAGGCATTGTTTTGAAGCCAATATTCTTGTGCTCTATACAATGGCTCTGCCAACTGAAGGATAGTTTTAAACACTCAGAGACTGGTGGCGTTCTGCCAGGAAAGGCTGAAGAATCAGTTTGGCAAAGCTGAAAGGGTTGTGTGTAGAGTTATTGCTTGTCCATAACTGCTGGGCACTGAAAGGTAGCTCTTAGAAATGCTGAACTCAAGGAAACGCCTTTTGCCTACTGTTGCTGTGGTACAAAATATTCTGTATTTTAATATATATTTTTAGAAAGACTTTCTGGCTCCTTTGATGCTCTTCCCCCCCACCACCACCACCCCAAGTTGTCTAGCACAGTAATTGTAACCCAATTATTCCATTTATCCTCTTTTTATAATTGACATTAACTCAGGTACGCCTTCCAATTTCTCCAAAAATATTATTTCCTTGCAAAATAAATTTCACATTTTCTATTTAATTTACAGGATGTTTTAGAATTTCTTTCAATTTTTTCCCCATGGGTGTTTTTAAGCTTACTGTGAGATGTGGAAACTGCTGCTTGTATTGTTTTATAGTTTCCCATCTTTCAATCACTCTGCAATTTCCCCAGATGTTCATGCTTCCTGATCTGCAAAAGATCCACGATTATTTTAGTCAAGCTAATTAGATTTCAGATTTTAAATGGTATAGCTTTCAGATGTGACTTTCCTTTAGCAATAACAATGATTTGGACTCTTCATAAACTACATGCAACATTTAACACACTGCTCTCCAATCTGGGTGTCCTTTAGTAGTACAGCTCCCATAATTCCTGATAAGGCATCAGAGAAAGATTATAGGATCTGAAATCCAGCACCTTTGGAAGGGAAGTATAGCAAGGGTAAAATCAAAGATAAAAATTTGAATCAAAATTACATTTGAATCCTATTTCCTAATAATTTGACAGTTACAAATGGTTGTCAGAAATCTAAACACTGATGGGTTTGCCTTCAGGAAAACTGGCTCCTTGCCAAGCAATTCTTTTAAGTTTCATTGTTTGGTAGGAAACAAACAAGAAGAACAGCAATGGGTGCGCTCAAATAAGGGTCTAAAAATAGAATGGCAGCTTTAAGGAGCCAAGCTTCTTGACTGTCACTTCCTCTGCAGATTTTATTTTTTAAAAAAAATCCATCTTATTTTTTAAAAGGAAGCCAAGAACAAAGGGCTGCAAACTCTGCCTGCCTCTCCATAAGGATAGACCATGGATCACAACAAGGCACAAATTGGTTGGGTGGGATGAAGAGAACAGTTATGTGACTCAAACCCCATTGTAGAATAGAGTCGCTTTGGGATTCTTTTTCTCCGTGTTGAAGTTTGACAAGGGAACCAATTAATTAGCCAAATGATACCTTTTGCTGGATAAAAAATGGGTGCTTTAATTTGCAGCTGTGTTTTGAACAATCTAATTGACTCCTAATTTATTTATTAAATTTATACGTTGCCCATCTCATTATCAAGCGACTCTGGGTGCTTATAATTTTGTTTTGCTATAGTACCAAGAAAACAGGTCACATGCCTTCAATGATAGTAGTATTTAAGAATTTAATATTGCTGAATAAACAAGTCCCTGTGGATTTTACTCTGCTAGTGGTTGCTGATTATAAGGGATGGTGCTCATTTCTGTTTCAAGGCCAGCGCCATATGAAGACATTTCTGTGGTTAGTGCTTTTTTTCTAAAAAAAAAGGTGCTGGAACTCTCATCTTGTTAATCTTTTATTTATATAATTTTATTTATATGTTTATTTATATCATTAAAAATTATATATTCAATTCTTAACATAAATTTAATTTATTGTATTTAAGGCAAATATTCATAGTAAATTCCAAAGTTTTGTCCAATTCTCGTCTTTGAGATTTGAGCCAAGTTTAATTCATAATTGTCTTTAGTTTTTTCATCTGTTTTTGGCTTAGATGAAGTAATGTATCTTTCAGGCATTCACCAAATAAACTAGAATTTGTTGTGAGCATCTCCTTAAATACAAACAGCTCATAAGCCAGACCTACCTATATTATTGATGGCTTGTGCATACCATTTTAAAGATATGATCACATTGGTTCAAGTGAATAAGATGCTCCTATAACCCAAAATGCATGCTATTAATTTATCCCTGCCAAAATAGTTATTTTCATCAGACTTAGTTCATGATGAACCTAGAACATTGTTCTGTTTTATCAAATTTATCATGAAGACAGCATAGTAGGCTGCCATAGGGGTGAAAAATTGTGGGATAGTTCCCCCATGTTTATACACTGCAGGTGGGTATGGTAAACATGGAATGTTATTTTTTTGTCTACTTGAAAAATGATGTGTTGCACTTTAATAGAGGAGACAACTTTTGCATATATAGTATGACATATATTGAGTTCCTTTTGGAAGGACTAGCAGTGGAAGATAATAAATGTCTAATGCAAGTACATATGCTGCCTTCAACATATATGTGTTTAATTGATGGAGTCATGTTACTGACAAGATAATGAATTGCAAAGAAATTGTTATTAATACATAAGTTAAACATTTTGTTTCTATTTCTTTATAACTGCTGATAAAAAAAATGACCTGACTATGTTCAAATTATACAAACAAGGGAACAGGCTTAGGTGAGGGGGAAAGTATTACAATTCAATCTATTTATGAATATGAATGAATATGTCCATAATTGCCCAGTGTATTTTAACAATGATATAGAACTGTGCTATGAGGAGCTTACAATTTACATTTCTTATTCTTGGGGAATTAATAACAGAAAGAAAATGGATTGAAAAAAGTAGATGCAAAAGTAACATTACATAAATATGAGAAAATATAGTTGCATATCCTTAAGTAATTTATGAAAAAATGCTTAAGATTACCACTTCAGATAGATGTAGAAAATCTGCAAGAATCCAGATAACCACTAAAATAGTAGCCATGAGACACAGTTCCTGGCTGAGGGAGGTGACCCCCAGGCCCTCCAGGCCACATGGGATGATGTGGTCAAATCAGGTTAAGTCAGTGCAGCAGTTCAGGGCCAATCCGTGTGAGGTGATGTGTCTCCTGCAATGCACACCGATGGTGCAGAGCCTGCAGTCGCCGAGCCAGACGCTGGTGCAGGGTGGTGGGAGGGCCAAGGAGGCAGCAGGCATCACGGGGCCAGGTGCTCCAGGAGGCAGCAGCGCAGGTCCAGCACTGGTTGGCAACCAACTGGCCCGTGTGTCAGCCACCCACCATGCCCCATGTGTGCCACCCCTGCGCCCAGCGCCTGCAGCCGCCTTGACAGCACCGCGCCCACCCCACCACCTGCCCTGCACAGCCCCACCATGTAGAGAAGGCCCCATGGCTCCCATAGCACCGTGGCATTACCGCTCCTTCTCCTCTAGGTATCTTCAGGACTACCAGTAAGAAGAGGTGGAGAGGGAAATCGTGTCTGCCAGGCCTCACCTCCCCATTGAGCCAAGGGTCTCACAGAGGGCAAGGTGGACTTGACAAATACAAGTTATTTGAGGAGGGGTTTCTTTGCCACTGCGTTTTCTCCTTCTGACTTGTGGTCAGCCTGCCTGACATGAGGTGAGTACAAGGCATGTGTGCACATGTTTTCTGTGCTTTGGTGCCAGGCTCTCCATGCCGCAGCACGGCATGAAGAGCCTGGATGACATGGGTGAGCACAAGACAGGAGTGCACATGGACTCTGCTTTTTCGGCAGGGCAGAATTAAGTGCTGCTCCCTGCCTCCCACTCCTGGTCCTCTCTTACTTACAACTAGGAGATGATGTAGTTGGGCAGCAGGGAGGGGTGCAAAGTTCCTGCCAAGTCACCTTCGTTGCAGACAACTTGCATGTGCAATGTTTGCTGGCTGGGTCTTTTGGCATGCTCAGCAGCAATTCCTATTGGCTTTCGAAAGCCAATAGAGGGAGTAGCACAGCTTGTGCAAAAGTTGAAAAAATCAATCAAAAAAAGGTGCCGTAACTCCATTCTGAGCATTCTATGAGAAAAAAAGCCTTGTCTGTGGTCATGTGGCCAGCATGATACGACAAAGTGCTGTTGCCTTCCCACTGAGGTGGTACCTATTTATCTACTTGCATTTACATGCTTTTGAACTGCTAGGTGGGCAGGAGCTGGGGTGAGGATGGCACATGACACTCAGGTCTCGAACCTGGACTGCCAGCTTTCTAGCTGACAAGCCCAGCGTATTAACTGCTGAGCCACCATGCCATCCAATATTACTGAATATTTAGATTAAATTAAATTAGATTAAATTCACGCTTTTCAAAAATCATTTTTATTTTGTTTTCCACTTATGTTCAACTAAATTGCATGTTATTTTGTTCAAAAACCGGGAACTCATTCTAAGCAGTTTCCCTTCATTCTCATTCTGAGCAGAGTTTAGCTCTTTTGCAATGTGACTCAGGAGCAGTGGGGAAATTGGATAAAGAATGTGGAGAGGGAAATGATGTATAGGAAGAAAAGAAAGTTGGGGAAAGGTTGAAAGAGGGCAGGTCACATGCATGTATCAGGTCTAACAGTAATTTGTGTGTGACAGGAAAGCAATCCTAGCAGAAGAACTATATTTAGGTGAGATCTTTGCTTTCCTGTTGTTCAAATCATTCTCTGCTCCATTTTCCTCTTTGCATCAGAAGCTGGCAAGAAGATTGATGGAAACATATATAAAATATATTAAAAAGTCACTGTTGGATTTAAGTATCATGCAGACAAATAATGCTACAGGGAAAATTTCTTAGTTATGTAGAAGACTGACATAAATCAATGTTAATTTTTTGAGATCAGAGAAGATCAGCAGGCCCACTTCTTTAAGGGGTTTCATTCTGGAAGACAGCAAGTGGAAAACGAAGTTGATACACAGGGTTTGGAGGGGATGGCTGTGATACTCTTCAGCTGTATGTAGTCCTCGACTTACAACCACAACTGAGCCCAAAATTTCTGTTGTTAAGTGAGACGGTTGTTAAGTGAGTTTTACCCCATTTTAAGACATTTCTTGCCACATTTGTTAAGTGAATCACTGCAGTTGTTAAGTTAACCACACAGATTAAGTGAATCTGGCTTCCCCATTGACTTTGCTTGTCAGAAGGTGGCAAAAAGTGATCACATGACCCCAGGACACAGCAACCGTCATAAGTATGAGTCAGTTGCCATCTGAATTTTGATCTTGTGGCCATGGGTATGCTGCAATGGTCATAAGTGTGAAAAATAGTCATCAGTCACTTTTACCAGTGTTGTTGTAACTTTGAACAGTCACTAAATGAATTGTTGTAAGTTGAGGACTACCTGAAATTGACTGCCAGGATGCTGCTTATATAACAAGATATTGATCTCCAAAATGAATACTTAAAATGGCTGGAAAGTGAAGTGATTTGATGCTGTTATTTTTTCTTTAGGTCCACAATTTACAGGTCAACTTTTGTTAGAGGCTAGGAATTCTAGAAGTGGCCATCCAATGTATGTGGACACAAGCAAATGCAGAGGAAACAAGGAGGTAAATGACAGCACATGTCTGATGATAAAGTCCACCAAATGTCAAAATGTATATGCATTTGTGTTGGTTTACTTGTTTATTTATTAAAAATTATTTATTAAATGTATATGCTGCCCCTCTCACAGATAAAATGACTATGGTCTTGATCCAAGTACATAATTATGGGATTTGCAAAATTATATTAGTAGACTCAAGTAATGTTTTAAGCATTGTTGTAGTTTGCTGCAGATGGCACTGAATGTGGAAGCCACCCAACTGGAAAAAAGTATCGTCCCAATGTGTCCTCCCCAAATTTCTAGCTGGCATGCTGATGATCATGATTCTCAATCATCCCTTGTCCTGACTAATGCCTAAATATTACCTCCTTTTCAGGTTTAACAAAAGACTCACCCAATACTTTTATAACATCCCTCTATATTTCAATGTTCAGAATGGTGGCATCTTGTATCCCTTATGGATGGTAGGTGCTGGCATGCTAGGAGCATTCATCTAACTCTTCTGAAAAACAGGATGCTGTCTTATATTGAAATATTGGGAGGAATGTTACATTCTGCACTAATGAGAACAAGTCAAAAGCATCTTTCTCCATTATAATTACTATTCCTCAACATAAAAAATGGCATACTCCTCAACATAAGAAGCATAAAGGTAAAGGTAAAGGTAAAGGTTCCCCCGCACATGCGTGCTAGTCGTTTCCGACTCTAGGGGCCGGTGCTCATCTCCGTTTCAAAGCCGAAGAGCCAGCGCTTGTCCGAGGACATCTCCGTGGTCATGTGGCTGGCATGACTAGACGCCAAAGGCGCACGGAACGCTGTTACCTTCCCACCGTAGTGGTCCCTATTTTTCTACTTGCATTTTTACGTGCTTTCGAACTGCTAGGTTGGCAGAAGCTGGGACGAGTAACAGGCGCTCACTCTGTTACGCGGCACTCGGGATTCGATCCGCCAAACTGCCGACCTTCCGATCGACAAGCTCAGCGTCCTAACCCACTGAGCCACCGCGTCCCTAAGAAGCATAATCTGTTGCAATTGTAATCAAGTGATGGACAATGTCTTAGGTAAATGAGGCTCCATGTAATATTTGGAGATGAAGGAATTGGGACTGCAGTTGGCAAATAAAAATACAAAATGGAAGGGGCCATGTTGCACACTTTAACATGACCTTAATATTTTCTTTGGCAAACCTAGACAGCATATTAAAAAGCAGAGACATCACCTTGCTGACAAAGGTCCGAATGGTGAAAAATATGGTTTTCATAGTATGCATGGCTGTGAGAGTTGGACCATAAGGAAAGATGAGCACCAAAGAATTGATTATTTCAAATTGTGGTGTTGGAGAAGACTCTTGAGAGTCCCTTGGACTGTAAGGAGATCAGATCAGTCAATCATAAAGGAAATTAATCCTGACTGTGTTTTGGAAGGACAGATACTGAAGATCAAATACTTTGGCCATCAAATGAGAAGAAAGGACTCATTGGGAAAGTTCATGATGTTGGGAAAGATGGAAAGCAAAATGAGAAGGGGACAGCAGAGGATGAGATGGTTAGATAGTGTCATAGATGCAATGAACATGAATTTGGTCAAACTCATGGAGACTTTGGAGAGCAGAGAGGGTCTAGTGTGCTATGGTCCATGGGGTCACAAAGAGTTGGTCATGACTTAGCAACTGAACAACAGCAATTTTTTTATTTTCTCCTATTGTGAAGGAATGATATTTTTAGGGCTAGTACCTTAATATAGGGAAAAACAATCCAATGCTTTTTGATAATTTATACACAAGGGTCTCCAGCATCCAGAAAAAGGATTCACTGGCACAGTTTGCTCACTTCTGATTTAAAATCATGGATAAGATGATTTTTGGCTAGAGTCAAAGATACATTTCTCACCAGACAACCTTCTGGTTTTGGTGCAGTATTTCTTATATTGTCTAGAGATGTGTGTGTATGTGTGTGTGTTTGACTGATTTATAATTATTTAAAATTCCCATACAATCAGATCACTGTTTCCAGTTATATTTTTCAAAAAGCAAGAAAAAAAGAAGAAAACTAAGATAAAGTTCTGCTTCTTAGAGGTCCTTTGTTAGACATGTTAAATATGTGGCTGTTTTGAAGTGTTTTCATCTGTAACACTATTAGTCTAGCCTTCCCATTAAAATCATACATACATCTTATAATATATGTCACAAGATCTAACAAAAAACATGCCCCTCTCTTAGGACATTCAAAATAAATACAAGACCCAACTGTCTTCTATAAATAAATTTAGAATAGACTTGCTCAGTGAAGATGTCCCAATGAAAGAACTGTTTAAAAATTCAAAGTTTATTTCTGAACAAAATAGGATACCATATGATGTTTTGAGTATAACTTCTGTTATGTATTGAGATAAAGTGCTTGTAAACTGTACAATGGTTAATAGCCATTACTGTTAAATTCCAGAATGCTTGTCTCCAGAGTTGTTAGCTTGCATTTTAGGCAGGAATTACTGTTTTAATCTCATTGGCTGCCAACTAGCGGCAGTCCGTATAAATAAAAGCTAAGCAGCAGCTGGGGCTGCTTCTGTTGTTACTGAATAAACCTGTTTCTGTTTCACCATTCTGCCTTGTCAATCCCTCACTGAACCAGGAACATAACAGTGGAGACAAGGATGGGATGTGTTGCTTAAAGAAGAGAGCCAGAAGTCACTAGGGGGTGAAGTCAGGCATCAGAGCCCTGGAAAGAACTATGTCCCCCCCCCCCCCCGTCTGCCAGCAAGCCATACTGGAGACAACCATGCCCTAAGGATCCATCCTAGGGCTAGCACACAAGCATAGCAGCACAAGGCATTGCAAGGATGAAGAAAACTCACCATGGCCAAGGTCAGCAAATTGGCGAAATTCGATGTGGTGCATCCCGAGAGGTGGAGTTCTTACATCTCCCACGTTGAGAACTATCTGCAAGCTAACCAAGTTAGTGAAGATGGCTTGAAGGCTGCAATGCTCCTGTGCGGTGTGTGGCCAGGCGACATTCGATATAGCTGAAAACCTAGTTGAGTCGGTCACCTATGCAGATCTTAAGAAGAAGCTCAAGGACCATTTTGAGCCGAAACTCTCCGTCATTGCATGGAGGCATGCATTTGAGCAGCAGGAGCATCAGCTAGGATAGTCTGCCACCAGGTTCATAGCTGCTCTACAACAGGCATCCTGGCTTTGCAACTTTTCAGATTTCAAAGAATGACTGAGACCGATTGGTTTGCGGGTTCAGGAACCAAAATCTCCAGCAGAAGTTGTTTGCAAAAGAAACTCACGTTCCAAGATACCCTGAAGGAGATGATGGCGATGAAGCTGCTGGAGGAGCCATCAAGACCTTATGGCCCTCCAAGAACATTCCCAGCCCAGAAACCGTCCACCATGAGGATGCCGAAAGAACAGAAGACTCTGACATGGACCTTGAGGTTGATCGGCTTCAGAAGCAACCAGAGAGGAACAAGTGGCCATTTGAGAAGGCAGTTCCCTTCGTTCAATGTGCAGGCTGTGGAGGCTGACATAGACGTTCAGAGTGCAGGTTCCACACAGCATTGTGCTGGGCATGTGGCAAGCAAGGCCACATTGCTGCCATCTGTAGAGGTTGCCAGCGGGACATACCGCAAGAAGAAGTATTCAGGAAAGGTACTGGGGCCCTGGGGCAACACAGAGTCAGCTATTGCTCCAGCCAAAGGAGCATGTTGAGAACCGGTGCCGATCATCCCCTTAAAGAGCAGCTTAGGCTAAAGGTCAAGCTTCAGGGAGTTCCATTCAACATGGAACTGGACACAAGGTCAGCCCTATCTATAGTTTCCCAAGGAACTTTTAATCACATCTACAGTCGTAGCAGCAAACGAGTTAAACTCAGGCCATCTAACCTGTTGCTGACAGACTTCCCAAACTCCCGCATAGCAGTTAAAGGGGAAGCTATGCTCAATGTGCAGTTCAAAGGGTTTGAGGGTCCATTGGATGTCATGGTTGTTGAGGGCCACCGCACAAGCCTCATTGGCCTTGACTGGTCTGATGCCTTGGGCATCCAAGTGACTGGCATTCACAGAATGCAAGCAGCGGACCTGTCAGCAGTTTGCCAGGGATTTGCTGATGTGTTCAGCCCGAACTTAAGGAAGTACAAGGGACCTCCAATTGCCCTCCACCTTGATCCTTCCATAACCCCAATACAGATCAAGCCTCGTAGAGTGCCTTTCGCCCTCAAACCCAAAATTGATGCAGAGCTGGACAAGCTGGTGCAACAAGGGGTGTTGCAGCCAGTAGATAGTGGGGTGTGGGAGACCCCCATAGTCACGCCACAAGGCCAATGGTGATGCATGGATTATAAGTGTACTATTAACAGAGCACTTCAGCAACATGCTTATCCAGTGCCTGTAGTCAGCCATATTTTGGTGTCACTACAGGGAAGTCGCGTATTTGCCAAATTAGATTTGGCACAAGCCTACTGGCAACTGCCTGTGAATGATGCCATGTCAGAAACTCAGACCATTGTCACCCACAGGGGAACTTTCAGGGTTAGGCGCCTACAGTTTGGGTTCAGTGTAGCCCCAGGGCTTTTCCAGGGAGTGATGGAGCACACTCTGAAGAACATTCCAGGTGTGTGCCCCTACTTCAATGATGTCCTCATAGCTGGGGAGTCAGTGGAGATTTTGGCTGAATGGCTCAAAGCCATCCTTCAGCATTTCCACGAAGCGGGGCTGAAGCTAAAAAGAGAAAAGTGCAAGATTGGGGTAGATTCAACCGAATTCCTTGGTTTCCACGTAGATGCCACAGGCATTCATCCAGTGGATTCCAAGCTTAAAGCAATACAGCAGGCTCCCAGTCCTAAGTCTAAGGGGGAGCTTCAGGCTTTCTTAGGACTTTTGAATTTTTACTATGCCTTTCTTCCACACAAGGCCGCAGTGGCAGAGCCATTACACAGGCTCTTGGACAAAAAGGCACAGTGGCAGTGGACGAGTGTCCACGAGAAAAGCTTCTCGGCAGTCAAATCACTGCTGTCTTTGAACTCAGTACTCACCCATTTTAGTGAAAAGCTGCCTATCTGCATCACTTGTGATGCATCTCCTTACGGGGTAGGGGCCGTGTTGAGTCATTTGATGGCTGACGGGAGGCAGGCTCCCATTGCTTATTATTCTAGGATTCTGTCTTCAGCAGAACGCAATTAAGCACAAATAGACAAGGAGGCACTGACCATAGTGGCCGGTATAAAGAAGATTCATGATTACTTGTATGGCTGCCATTTCATGGTCTTCACGGACCATAAGCCACTTCTGGGTTTGTTCACAATGAACAAACAGACACCTCAGATTCTATCTCCACAAATGCTGAGGTGGTCTATCTTCTTTTCAGCCTATAATTATAGGCTGATTCCCAAACCAGGCAGGGAAATGGGCCATGCAGACGGCCTCAGCAGGCTGCCCCTGCCAAATTTAGAGCCAGACCCCACTCCAGCTGCATGCATCCTGGCTATCCAAGATTTGCCAGAGTCTCCTCTTCACATTGGGGATGTGGCTGCTGAGACAGCCGCTGACAAGACGCTTAGCCGCATGTTGAACTGGGTGTACACAGGATGGCTGGACAATTATCTGGGGCCAAACTTCCAGAATTTTTACATGAGAAAAGATGAGCTCTCAGCTCATAAGGGTTGCATCCTTTGGGGGAGTCGGGTCATAGTCCCAAGCTCTTTGAGGCCCAGGGTTTTAGAATCTCTTCACAAGGGACATCCAGGAATAGTCCAGATGAAGGCACTCACAAGGAGCTACCTTTGGTGGCCTGGGCTGGATAAAGATATTGAGGCCCAAGTACATAGCTGTTTCACATGCCAGCAATCGAGGGCTGAAATGCCTCAAGCCCCTGTCCACTGATGGGGAGCCACAAATGCCCCGTGGTCAAGAATCCACATTGACATTTCGGGGTCATTTCAGGGACAGCTGTTCCTCATTGTGGTAGACAGTTACTCTAAGTAGTTAGAGGTCGCAGACATTCCCAAATATGACTACTGCCAGGACCATTCAGGAACTGCACAGTATCTTTGCAATGCACAGGTTACCCAACGTGCTAGTCTCAGAGAGTGGGGTTCAATTTACCACTGCAGAATTTCAGTCCTTTCTGAGGGCTAACCTGATAAGGCATGCAACTTTGGCCCCCTTTCACCTGGCCTCAAATGGCCAAATGAACACATGGTCCGAATGACCAAAGTATCCTTAAAGAGGATCGTAACTGGTGACTGGCAGCACAGGCTGGCAGATTTCTTACTCTGCCAATGCACTTCAATGGGCAGAAGCCCAGCTGAACTTAGATGGGGGCAGCGCTTAATGTGCAAAATTTGTAATAGTTATATTAGATGGTAGTTGGATCAAAATCACGTAGTGCTTGTATAAGTTACACTTTGTTTTTAAAGATTGTTCATAGTGTTGGGTATCTTTAATTTATTAGTACTTTATAGGCTGCCTTGCTTATTTTTAAAAAGTCAGCTAAAAAACCCAATACCTTTCCTTCTATTTCAAGAACTCTGAAGTGAAAGAAATCATACCAATCTGTTTAAATCACTTTGTATCATTTTATGAAGCCATGACAGAAATAGAGCGTATTGGTGTCTCAATGTGCATTAACCTTAAAACAGTAGGAAGTACAACTATTCCTTTTCAGAAATTGCTGGATATCTTATTGACTAGTTATGAAATGGTGCAGCTAGGAGTGGCAGGTTATGATCTAATTTCAAGGTTCAAATTTAGGATTCAATACTTCAATTGATTTGAGCAAATGAGATGCATTTGTTTGGTAGATCCTAGGCTGAGAGATCTTACAGCTTCTTCCACTTTGCTTTCTCATTACTTGCTTGCTCAATCTCGCTCCTCCCTCCCCCATCACTCTGATTATAGAAAACAGAGAACACTCAGTCCAATATGAGGAAACATGGAGAGAGAGAGAGAGAGAGAGAGAGAGAGAGAGAGAGAGAGAGAGAGAGAGAGAGAGAGAGAGAGAGAGAGAGAGAGAGAGAGAGAGAGAGAGATTGTGGAAAAGGAATCAATCAAAAAGAGTTGAGCATTTATTGAAACCAGTTCTACTCCACCCTCCTTCCCTTGCCCCTCCCTGAGTCTTTTTCAGAGTTGACCATTTGTGGAACAGGAAACTCAGAGCACAAAGCTGCTATGGGCCCCTGGTCTGTGGAATAATTTCCTTTCAGAGTGTCCCGTTATCTTTTAGCTGGCAGGACATTCTTCTCCCTCCCTTCTTTGCTGAAAACTACTCTTTCTGCTCCCCCCCATTCTTATTTTTCTTAAACACATACTCTCTCTCTCTCTCTCTCTCTCTCTCTCTCTCTCTCTCTCTCTCTCTCTCTCTCTCTCTCTCTCTCTCTCTCTCTCTCTCTCTCTCTCACACACACACACACACACACACTTTACTGGCCATATTGCCAAAAAAGTCCATCCTCCTCCCTCCCCTGCTAACTTCCTTTCAGCGTTTCCTGAACTGGATAATCCCAGAATTGGTAAAAGGAGAGGAAAGGGGAGAGTGAGAGAGACTGCATTAAGGAAGGAAGCCAATTTCTTGTTCTCCTAACACTATCCAATAGCCCCAAAACAGAGTAAGGGGTTTAAAATGTAGAGCCTACATAGATTTGCAGCTCTTCATCAATTTTGTATTTCTCTCTTTTTCCCTCTCTCCCTTTTTTACGCGTTCATGGGGAAAAATGGATTCGGAGTGTCTGATTTTTTTTCTATGAAAGACCCAGCTTGATTTAATTTGAAGGCCAGCTTCATTTGATTTGTTGGGATGCATCAGCAAGAAAGAACCTCAGCCAAAATCTGATCTCTGTTGCCAGTTTTGCTGGAGACACTGGTTTCTTAACTCCCTCACAGAGAACCATCCTGAACTTGGGCTACAAACTTTATGCTGCTTCCTGCTGGAGATCTCTGTATGTACTGATTGTTCCCTTCTACAACAGCCGTAGTTGTAACAGCTAAACATCTGGTGGAGATTAATGTTGAGGCATCCGGCTGAAAGTTCTTCTGGGCTTTCAATGTTGCTGACCAGAAACGGGACACAAACAACACAAATCTGAGAATAAGAGGGGAGAACTTTTAACTTATTTGGTGTAAAAAGGGGGGTGGGGGGGAAGGAAGGAGGGGTAATCCTCTTTTTTGGAATTAACTCATGAAGAACAAGGCAGGAAAGCTGAAACTCAAGAGGAAAGGAGCCACGAACGTCTTTGGCTGTGAGCTGAGTGAATATCTGGAGACTTCTGGACAAGATGGTAATCAAAGATGGTCTCTTTCTTTTTTAATTTTTCTAACAATGGGACTGCTGTGGTTGTTTAGAGTTTGGAAACTTACAGGTTACAGCCTCAAAATATGGAATTTGTTTATTTAATGTGCATGTTTTTTAACCTATTGCCTGGTTCTATCAGTGATCGACCCACAGTGTGTGTAGTTCTTGTAAATTTATCACTATATGTCAGAGAGAAAGGGGTAAAATTATCCCAAGACTTGAAGTATATGGAGAAGATGTATTTTGTATACACTAATGGCTTCCTTCTCAAATTTTGTGTGTGGGTATGTATATTTATGTGTGTGTGTGCATGTACGTATATGTATATGTATATGTATATGTATATGTATATGTATATGTACATGTACATGTACATGTATATGTATATGTATATGTATATGTATATGTATATTATTGAGAGGGATGTGGGAAAAATGGTTGGGCAAATGTGGGAGAAGCAGCTAGTATTTCCTCTGCATTTTATTAGACACCAAGTCCTTTGCTTATGATTAATGTTCTCAGATGAACATATGATGTGTCAGACTGTAGGAAGTTGAAGTCTTAATCTGTTTTTAAAGTAGTCAAAGGAAGAGAGAAAAGCAGATCCCGCCCGCCCAAATGGGCTAGAATCTAGATGATGAGACGCAGTGCTACTGATATTTTTGGAAACTATATATATAATGACAAATGTTTAAAGATTTCTCTGCCCCTTTGTGCCATTTGTATGATCCTAAAATTTTGGTTCTTTGATACAAAATAATCTATTAATAATATAATTTCCTTGATATCAAATAATAATGTATATTGTTCTACTGTATTTGTAGAACAAATGCCTCATAAAGGAAGTCCATTTACTGTATATGAAATAAAGGATATGAGATTGCTGCACAGTGCTATGAGTTGACAAACTGCATTGCTTTGCTCATGAGTGCTCTCTCAGATACATTTACTTGCTTCTAGTAATTATACAAGAAGTATTATCTCAAGCTGGTCTTCTTACAAAGCTGAATGTATTTTGTAGAAGGGCATAGCATCTATGGACAAGTGTGGCTATGTAAATTACACTTTGTCACCTCTTCAGTACAGCTTTTCTCATTTGATGTTCATTAAGAACTGAAAAGAATAGTAAAGAAGAAACTGGAAAAGAGATCTCAGTTATTTCAGGTCAGGGCACTGCAACTTTTGACTCACCAAAATCAAAATAGGTATAGTCAGTCAACTGTGTTAAAGCATACTTAAACCTACCTCTCCATTGTGTTTTTTATAGAAATTCTTAATCCATATCCCAGAACTGGAAATTTGAGCTAGTTGAGACAAAGTACTTCAAATGTGGTACTCAGATTTTAGAACTTTTTATTACATGAAATGTAACAAATATTCTGTTAAATAGCTTTTCTGTAAATTGTTGGTTCAGTTTGAATTCTTGTTCCCTTGCAACTTAAGGAAAAAAGTTGCCTAATGGTAAGATGTTGTATGCACTTTTCCCGGGAAATTAGGTACGGCTAGGAAAAAAATCCCATCTGAACATTGAAAGGGCCACTGTACCAAATGTCAAACAGAAAACAACTTCCTATTAGGGGTGATTAGATTATAAGGATAGTCAATCAAACCTAGTCAATTATTGGAATCAAATATTCAAATTGATTTTGAGATATTTCATTGAATAAGTTGCCTTTGAAACACTTCAAAAACAGCTGAGGGCAATTTGAGACATGATAGAGACTTTCTGATTCAAAAGTTGCAACTTTTCTAACTTTTCTGCTAAGCTTGTAAGCCACCCTGAGTCTTCGGAGAAGGGCGGGATATAAATGGAATTAAAATAAAATAAAAATAAATATAGGAACAAAACTGGGGTTTGGTCTTAAGTAGTAGTACAATCTGGGCAATGAGTTTCATTATATCTAAAATTTTTGCCTATTAGAAGAGTGCTGCAGTCCTATTATTTTATTGTTCTGCTATACAGTAATTTGTTTAGGCAGACTCTCTAGAAAAGAAAAGAGATCCAGATTTATCCAGTTGCCTTTTTTAAATCTAAAAAGGTAAAGGTTTCCCCTGTCCAGTTGTGTTTGACTCCAGGGCGTGATGCTCATCTCTGTTTCTTGGCTGAGGGAACCAGCATTGTCTGAAGACATTTTCCATTGGCTATATGCCAAAGGCACATGGAACACTGTTACCTTCCTGCTGAAGTGGTACCTATTAATCTACGTACTCACATTTGCATAGTTTCAAACTGCCAGGTAGGCAGGAGCTGAAGCAAGGAATGGGAGCTCATCCTGTTGCATGGCGCTCGGGTCTCGAACCTAGGCTGTCAGCATCCCAGCTGACAAGCTCAGCATCTTTAGCTGCTGAGCCATCATTTGCTCATATGATATTTTATCTTTTCCCTGATCCATAGCCAAATATTCTTATAATTAACTTGCCATTTGTTCGGCTGAATTTAAGGATAGTTCAGTTAGTCTCTGTATCTAATCTAACTCTTGTATTCAAGTCTCCTATTTATTTTCTTTTTCTTTTATTCTCTCCACTCACCCCAAATGAAAACAAACAACATTTTGAAAAACCAAAACAAGAAAAAGCTTTGATCATGTACTGAATGAGCCTTCCTTGAATGAATGGGCATAAAATAGTGTGCCTGCTGCTAATTATGCATCCCAAAGACTATGTACCATGATATTGTATGTTATATATTTATACAGAGAGTAGTACATTATGTATACAATAGTGGTTATGCATCCACAAACTTTTCTTCTATTGTTGGACAAGCAATACATAATGTGTCATTTTCTGAAGAGCTCATTTTGCCATGCCAATGAATCTGCCAGCTCAGAAAAGCAAGCAGAGAATGGTGGATTCATTCAATAAGAACTTCCTTTGAAAACAGTTTTTGAATGTATTTATTATAAACTGAAGAAAAATACTTTCTGTATTAATTAAGTACAACTTCTTGGAAGCTGAAAAACTTTCTCAAAAGTTCCGAAGCTGCTGTGCTGTTGGTTCCTTTTTTTTTCATACTTATTGCTGTATAGATCCATTCTGCCCAAAACGCTGCCATTGCAAGTATTTGATGTGTCACCATTACAGCCTATGACAGAAACTCTTATTGGATTGTTTATCAGTGGGCTAAACCTTAGAAGGTTCCACCTATTAATACCGGAATGGAATATCTTGACCATAATTTTGTTTGTAAAAAAAAGTTGAGTTTGACTTGAGGAAGGTTTTGAATTGAATCTTGTTGCATTCAAGATGGATCTGGGCTGATTTACAACATCTACAGTATTTATTTATGTTTTAGTGAATATATTTTATTTTATTTATTTTTATTTATTTTATTATATTTATATACCGCCCTTTCCCGAAGGACTCAGGGCGGTTTACAGGGTGATTAAAACAAAAAATACAAAAGTTAAAAACAGTTAAAAAAATTATATCCGTCCCTGAACAAATAAAACCCCAGTTAAAATTAAAATTAAAATTAAAATTCTCAGCCTGGGCCAGGGAGCTCGAAGAGCCAGGTCTTCAGGTCCCGGCGGAATGAACGGAGGTCAGGGGCAGTCCTCAGCTCCACTGGCAGCTGGTTCCAAAGAGCAGGCGCACCCACTGAGAAGGCCCTATCCCTGGGTGTTATCTGCCGGCAATCTCTTACCGGTGGTACCCTGAGAAGACCCTCCCTGTGGGAGCGCACTGGATGAAGGGAGCTTGATGCCGGCAGCAGGTGTTCCCTCAGATATCCCGGACCCAAGCCATTTAGGGCTTTATAGGTCATCACCAGCACCTTGAATCTAAAATTTTGTGTGTGGGTATGTATATTTATGTGTGTGTGTGTGCCCTCCCGGAGGGCAACCAGGAGCCAATGCAGCTCGCGGAGTAGAGGTGTTACATGGGAGTATCGGGAAACCCCCATCACAACTCACGCGGCCGCATTCTGCACCAGCTGAAGCCTCCGAGTGGTCCTCAAGGGCAGCCCCATGTAGAGAGCGTTGCAGTAGTCTAAATGGGAGGTCATTTTCTACCTAGTTTTCTGTTTTTATTATTTGCTTGCAATTTTATTTGTAATGGTTGCCATCCTTGGGATCATATGCCCTTAATCAGCAGTCCCCAAACTTTGTGGCTTTGGGGACTGCAGTGGCAGCAGGGGGGGATTGGTTTTGTATGTGCAACCTAATCTCGCACATTCACAAGATTGAATGGGCCACATACCGGTAGTGGTCTGCAGATCAGGGATTGGGGACCCCTGGTCTTAACAAAAAATTTTTATTCTGCATGACATTTCCTTCCTCTTTTCCCCCCCAATCCCAAATAGTCACCACAGAGCTTACTAAACCTCTAATGGAACATTAGGTAAAGGTAAAGTTTCCCCTGCACATGCGTGCTAGTCATTTCCAACTCTAGGGGCCGGTGCTCATCTCCGTTTCAAAGCCAAAGAGCCAGCGCTTGTCTGAGGACATCTCTGTGGTCATATGGCTGGCATGACTAGATGCCAAAGGCACACGGAACGCTGTTACCTTCCCACCATAGAGGTCCCTATTTTTCTACTTGCATTTTTACGTGCTTTCGAACTGCTAGGTTGGCAGAAGCTGGGACGAGTAACAGGTGCTCACTCTGTTACGCAGCACTCGGGATTCGACCCGCCAAACTGCCGACCTTCTGATCGACAAGCTCAGCGTCCTAACCCACTGAGCCACCGCGTCCCTTCTAATGGAACATTAAATGGATCATTATTAAGGTGTACTTGGCCTGGTATATCATAAGCTGTGCTTCTTTGCTTTTGTTTTGTTGCAGTTAAGGTTCACACACACATATATACAGAATTCAATCCTTTATTTATTATGAAGAAAGATACAAGGAGGCCTTGTATTTCTTCCCTGAGTGGGCACTTTTCCCCCAGTGATTTGCTTCTTTGCTGGATGATTCAGTCTAGCAGCATAGGTCAAGTGAGGGGATTAAAATGAGTGAAATGTTGTTTGTTGTTTATTGAATGGCATGTCCAATTGGCTACCACCATGGGGTCCTCTAATAAAAAAAATGTATGGTTACAGGAACCATTAGAAGGTTGAGAGGTCAAATAGTGTAGGTTCACTCTTAAAAATAATAGCAGAAGTGATATGGGAGTTTTGATCCCTTTGTTTTGGGACAGCTCAAAGACCTGGAATAATATTAACACCAAATTTATCCCTAGGTAGCTGTGATGGCTGACATACATTCAAATATCACAGTTATGAATCTTGCAGCTGTCCAAAACTCTTGACTGGAATCTTTGAGCTGAATTTATGGAAACTCAGTCACTGGAAGAGAAGGACTCTTATTCAAATATTTTCAAATAATTAGAATCATATAATAATATTTAAATAAGCTATTTTCTATCTCTGAGTGAATGACTTGATCTGTGAAGCAGAGAGACTGAACACTATAATAATTGGTAAAAAAAGATTTGGGATTCCTTTAAGTTCTAGCCTTTTTAGTGAAAATTCAGCCATAATATATGGAACAAGACCTCTTCCTTGATTAAGCATTCAGATATGGGACTATATGGAAACTGATGTTCCTCTGCCACTGTAATTTGGATTAATCAAGAAAGTGGATATTTATATACCTCTGGATCATAAGTTGCCAAACCATTTATAGATTATATTACCTTTATTAAAACAATTAAAATTACACACAAGAGTCAGGAATTATATCAGGCAAAATATTATAGAAACCAGGAGATTGGGGAAGAAGCAGTAAAGGTTTATCTATGTTGGCTAATCCTAATAACATTTTCACCTATATTTTCCTCATGAACCAATATGATTTTATTTGGATTTTTATATTAATTGTGTTCAGCTTTATTCTATTTGAATAACTGAAATAAAATTCTATCTGTGATAATCTAAAATTCTAGCTGTTACAGTTTTAATAAGGTCACTAATAGCCAGCTCCACAGCTGAAATCATAGCCTGCTTTAAAGGGTAAGTCTAGATGTAGTTACAGGAAGTGGTTTGGCAATCCAGTGAAGCCTTCCCCCCCACCACTCTGGGTCAGTTCTTAACAGTTACCTTTGGCTTATGCAAGAGGGGAAAGGAGGGTGCTCTTTGGGCTCCTAAAACCACTTATTTTCTGCTTTGCTCTCAGACTAACCTTTTGCTTGGTTGCCACAGAAGAACAAGAATATTTCTTTTTCATTGGGTGCCTCTGAAAAACAAAGATGAAATTGCTGGAGCCAACAGTTCGGAGCAAAACAAAATGCAGGATCATTTCTTATGGCCCAGTAGTTGGCAGATGAAAGAGACACACTGTCAGGCTTGTTGAAACTGCTTCTGGTATGGCTGCCATGAGATCATCCCAAGTACCTTGAAATTTCCTGAGGACAGATTCTCAAACTGTGCCATAATCAGGATCATGGAAATCATAATATGAAATATCTGGATTCCATCAGATTGCATCTCAGATCTGGATGATAATTCAGTTTACTTTTTGCATTTTTCTCATCTATACAGTACTGACTGTTTTAGCTGTGAAGAGACCACTTTTTGCCTTCAAGGGACCCATACAGTACTGGACATTACTTATATAAAACTTCTTGCTCCTACACTCTCACTGCAGCTGATTTTTTTTTTTTTTGCTTACTTGCTTGCTTCCTGGCATATTAATATCATGGAAACTGCTGGTTTTCTGCTAGTGCCTGTTTATACAAAAACCAGAAATCAAAAGACTCCTTGTAGTGAAGAAACTAGAATGTCACAAGACTTTGCAGGAAAAAGTTGATTTCTTGCCAGGCTCTGTTAAACATAGAGTATATTCAATTCATAATTTATAATGACAAGTAGAATTCTCTACTATGTAAATTGTATTATCACAGAGCCATCAAATTATTATTATTATTTTTTTAAAAAATCTCAATGGCAGTAATTGCAACACCAATGCATAGAAAACAAGAAAAAAAGAGAGAATAGGCAGGAAAGTTGTGAGCACTTCCAGTGGGCTGCACCAAGAAACTTGAAGAACAAACTGCATTGCGTTGTATTTAGATTTCTGTGTTTGTGCATCCTATAAAATTAACCCATAGCTTGAAGAAGCTTTTCCTGGGAGAAAAATGTCATTGAATTCATGCATTTATTATATGTACCTTTTTATAATTATACCAGTGACAGGTATGGATTTTGGTGATACAAATCAAACAAATGAAGAAGCAATGAATGAGAGAGATGGTGTGAAAGAAAAAAAGAGAATGGGGCAAATTCTAGAAAATCTAAAACACTTTTAGAAATGGAAATATTTTTTCTCCATTTGTTTCTCTTTGCTTGATGCTATGCCTTGCTTGTGTCTATCCACAGGATCAACACATCCTGGCAACATCCATTTCTGCTATATCCTCATAACATTACTCTTATCCCCAGCTCATGAGTGAAAATCACTGTTAGCTGTGCAAGAAAACCTCAGTTTAGTGGACCAAGACGTTCTTCCATTGAATATACACTGAATATGAAATTCTGTTATTTGCTTCAATTTATTTCATTTGCAGAATGACATCATCACACAGCTCTATATCTATATATTGATATAAATGAAAGTAAATTAATACAAATAAAATAAATTTAATACTCTATTTCTCTTTAAGCAGTCCACTATGGACAGAGAAAAAAATTGTCCAGAGATTCCCTGGACAATCTCTGGACAATTTTTTTTCCTGCTGCATGCAAATCTTCTAAATGGGGTCCCTAAGCTCTAACTTCCTTTGCAACTGAGAATAGAAATAATGGGGCACAACAGTCATTGGGAATAAGGATAGTGAAATATATGAATTTGGTTTTCTGTTGACTTTGGTTTGGGTGTAAATGCTGTAACTTGGTATTAGAGAAAGACTCATAGGATGTGGTTTTCATGATGATACTGTATGTTTAAGAGTATGTTAGGAGCTTATATTTGAAGAGTAGTTATGGGTATTTTGTAATAAGATTAAAGTCTTTTTTGCTTCTGGTGAAATGAAAGTGAATATATTGAAATGTGCAGGTTACTAATCACTGGTCTGTTTTACACATTCCCAATATGCCAAGAAAGATTCTGTGCATCTCAAATACACCTCAGCTATCCATGTATCTCAATCACAAAGAAAAAAAACCCCTTTCATTCTTTGTAGCTATAAGCAGAACTGTCATGAGGGGAAGTATTAATTCTTTCCTTTTTCTCATAATGTTTGAAACCAGCTCAATTCCTGTGCTGAGAGGCTTCCTCAAAACTCAGAGATTTTTTTGTTTTTTTGGTATGGTATCTAAAATTGGGTAAGTCATGATGAAAACCTGACAAGAGGAAATTTCTCAGACTAATTGCAACTCTAGTGGTTGCACACATACTATATTTTGCAACCTTGAGACATATAAATGTCTTCTTTGTTCCATGGTTTTATTTTTGTTTATCCCTGATGTATGCAGAGTAGAATTTCTTGTTATGAAATACACATTGGAAAATTCATATTTTCTTTAGGATTTTAAAAATAGTAAATACACTAGGAATATGGTTTTGATTCTATTTTAACCTATCATGGTCTGAAACCAATGATTATGCATGGACACCAAACTTTTATCTTTCTCAGCTACAGCTATCTTGCTATTATGGAAAGAAAAAATAATATTTCAATAAGTTCTACTTTTGGTCTCCAGGTGGGGCTGGAAGTTGCTTCCTGTAGGTGGAGCAACACTGAGTTAAATAGAGCAGAGTCTGCTTGGCAAATACTTGTGTTTCATGACTTCCTGTGTGAGCACATAATGAAAATGGTCAAACTGACTTTTTTTAGAGATGCAGTAACAATAACAGATTGTACTGCCACTCTAGGATCTTATCCAGGTATCCAGCAGTTTTTTCCTTGAACTTCCTTTAGGAAAACACAAAATTAGACATCAAGCACATAGGAGAAGGAAACTGGGATTTCGTATTGTTTGCTGCATGATTTGTATTTATTTTCTTTGTTCTGTTGAAGAGTGATACTTTCTTTGGACTCTGCTGATTTGAAAAGAAGCTCTTTTTGAGCCAAACCCCAAATCTGCTGTCCAGATGTGAATTCAATTCTCTGCATTATTATTTTTCCTCCTTTTCTGCTCACTTCTATTGGCATATACTTTTACAACAGGATCGTGTGTTCTTCTCTGGATAGGTATGAATGAAGGAGGATACATTTTCCCTTAACTGTCATACAGTTTTGGCTTGAGAAAAGCTAAAGCCCATCATAAATAAATTTAATGATTAGCCAGCTAGAATGGTGCAGCTAGTTATCCATCAATGATCAGAAAGTTTCTATTTCAGAAATCTCAAAACTTGAACGTTGAGGGCTTCTCAGACAATCAATCAGCCAGGGTATCCTTGAGAAAACTCAAGGATACCCTGGCTGATTGATTGTCTGAGAAGCCCTCAACGTTTAAGTTTTGAGAGTATTCAGAGCTTTAAGAAGAAGTTTTTGGGTTAGGCCATTCAAGCAACTCATAGAGGTCACTCATTGTGTGTGAGTTACAAGGCATCAGTATCTGTGTTCATCTTCATCCAGACACTCCTTAATACTCTGTTTGTCTTTGTTGTCTCTCTGTGTAGGAGGGCACTTTTCCAAAACACTGGACTACCGTCACCCATGTTTTTTATTTAATGAGAAAGTTTATGTGGTGTTTCAGGGTTTATAAGCTTATTCTTTAATAAAATAATGCTGGAGGCTGATACATAGCTTTACAGCATGCTTTATGTTATTTAATGAAATAGGGATTTTTTTAAAAAAGTCAAATTTTAGGTGGAGTAGGAAGAAAGGTATCTGTGGGCATACTGATTTGTGGGGGGGAAAAGCCCCAGAATAAATTATCAAACCATCTTCTTATGCTTCAAACACTTTACATTCTAGAGCCAGTGGTGGGATTCAGCCAGTTCACATCACTTTGGCAGAACCTGTAGCTAATTTTTTGTTGCCCAGCCAAGAATGGACTTCTGGAAACAGCATCCACACAGATAACCAGTTGTTCACATAACTGAATCCCACCACTGTCTAGAGCCAACTACCAGAGTATAGCTGGGGAAAAGCAAAATGCTCCTCACAACCAATCTTGGTTTCTACTTATATTCTTACTTCTATATCAACCTGTCACTAGTTTAAATGTGAATATGATGGTTCACCTGGAACAATTTCCAGGGTTGTTACATCTGCTTTCACATCCGTAGTACAGAAGCTGAAGTATTGAGTATATAGTATAGGCTGAAGTTGTAACAATAGCTACAGTGTAGTATTGTGGTGGGATCGCAGTGGCTCATGTGGTTAGGACACTGATTCAGAAGACCATAGAGTGATCAACAGCTCAGTAGTTTAAAATCTGAGAGTGAGCTGTGTGATGGAATGAGCTCTTGTCAATTTGTCCCAGCTCCTGCCAACTTAGCAGTTCAAAAGCATGCAAATACAAGTAGATAAATATCATTTTTGTGGGAAAATAACAGTGACATGAAAGGAGACCCCTCAGCCAATGGTGAGATTCAGCTGGTTTGCACCACTTCGGCAGAACCGGTAGCTAATTTTTTGTTGCCCAGGCCCAGAATGGACTTCTGGAAGCGGCATCGACACAGAGAACTGGTTGTTCATATATTTGAATCCCACCACTGCCCCCAGGCATCCCCTGGCAACAGTGATGTCATCAACTAATCCTTTCAAACTGGAAGTGCCTTGGTAGATGCTTCAGCCACAAGTATGGAAGTACCTTTGCTGCACAGCCAATGCTATTATACAATTCTGAGACACCAAAGCCATTGTGAGTGTTGAGGAGTGTCTTAAAGAAGGGAGCAAGTCTTAAAAGCCTATTTATTGACCTAGGTTTTTCAGAGTTTCGGAGGTATTTAGCAATTAGCTATTATGTTAATTTTAGAATATGATTCTTAAATGGTTTTATGATGTTATTTAGGTATGTGTGTATTTCTAAGGCACCTAGAGCCTTTGGTGTATGTAGGATATACATCAATCAATCAATCAGTCAGTCATGTCCATTGTTGAGAATTGTGGGAGATGGTCTACATGTCTGTGGCATTCTGACTGGGAAAAAACTAATTCAAGCTTTTGTGTTGTTTTTTTAAGTGTAAAAGTGAAGAAATTTTCTACACATTTTGCATTCTGCTGGATGCACTCTTTCCAGGCCTCTGCTCAGTCAATTTTGCTCCTGGGTTGGTTGATCTCGTGCTCCCTTCCTCATTGACTGTTAACATGAAATGCTGCGTAGTAAGGAAAGTGCATAGGCCAGCCATTTTTTATTTACAGAACATAGCAAAAGTCAAAGAGCTGCTTCTACTGAAATCAGTATTATGCTATAGACATACTTGAAGTGGGTATTGGCCCAAAATATATCCAAAGGTTCATCTGTGTGGGTTTTTAATATACTAAAATCATGCAGCTAAGGATTTGAAGGCTCTGGAGGCCTTTTGGCTTTCAGAGCAAGGTTGCATTTGAGGCTGGGCTCTCTGTGGTTCATATTCACAACTAGATATGTCTCAATGAAGAGTCTCTGAGTGTGGTATAATCATGGATGTACTTTGATATTTGAATAGCAATAGCCTATTTGCTAATCTGAAAGTGAAACGTGCAATGTCTTATCGAGTCTGAAATCTGATACCATTTATTTATCAAATTTATAATACCACCAACTCAGGGCAGCCTGCATTAAATGTTAGGTAACAATGGAATAAAGGATGATGTGCATTATAAAAAATAAATGAATAATAATCAGACTAACATGTAAAGTCATATAAGCAGTTTGTCCCTTGCCATAATCAAAGATCTGAGGAAAAAGCCAAGATTTTGAAGACTTTTTTAAACTCAGACGGGTTTGGGGGCCATACATATCTGGGGAAGATGCTATTTCAGAGGCTCTTTTCCATGATCACTGACTGAAGGAGATAAATACTTCTAGTGCAGGCCTGTGTATCCTTCTTGCCTGACCACAGATAGTTAATGAGGTCTGATTTCTATTGTAATGGATTCTGAAGCTATAAAAGTAGAGAGGCTTTTCAGTCATACCGTATTTCAACTTCCAATATCCTTTGGCTATTTAGTGCATATTTTGATACACTATTTCATTTCAAAATATACGGTTTGAAATTCAAAACTTCTATTTATTTATTTATTTATTTTAATTCCATTTATATCCCGCCCTTCTCCGAAGACTCAGGGCGGCTTACAAGCTTAGCAGTAGCCTTCATTCTATATATATGCCTGCTTGTTAGGGCTTTCACACACACCCCAAGCGGCATTATTACAAAGTCAGCTTATTGCCCCCAACAATCTGGGTCCTCATTCCTCTCCAAGAATCACTGCCACCCCTCTTAAAACAAAACAAAACAAACCAATGTGCTGATCTCACTCCCAAATCACAGCTTTGTTTAACAAATGCATAGGTTCTAATTAGATGTGTCAAATGTTTTTTTTAAAAAAATCTGTTCAAAAATGAAAACTGAAGGCAAAAGGAAATGTGGTAGATTATCCAGCTAAACTTCCAGCTTGAGAACTCTGGGACTAGATTTTCCCAGTATTCTATTTAACTGGTTTCTTGACAAAACCTTAATTGTTGGGAAAACATGGTGCATTCAGTTATAAATCACGTGTTATAAATTACAGTGACTGAATTTATACAATATGTTTAATGAAAACTGAATAAACTACCTTAAGACCTAATGTGATGTGTGAACACAGCCTGTTTTTCTGATGCTTGGATATCAGCCTTTCATTCTTTCCCATACAAACATTGCTTATCCCCTGAGAAAGCATCACCAGAATGCATTCAGACAGATGGCTCCTAGTGTTACTAATTAAAGGCACTTTTCACAACAGACTGTTTGGTAGAAGAATATAGGAAAAAGAAATAGCAAAAAGAAAATGTAAAGTAAGAAAGAAGTAAAAGGTAAAGGAGTCCCTATGGGTTTTATTCCATTAGTCATAGCTGACTTTAGGGGGTGGTTCTCATCTCTGCTTTTTTTTTTTTTTTTTTGAACCAGCACTGTCTGAAGATGTTTCCGCCATCATGTGGCCAGTATGACATCACATTGCAGTGCAAAGTGTACGGTGAAACAGGGAATGCTGTAACCTTCTCTCGAAGTGGTACCTATTTATATACTTGCATTTACATGCTTTCAAACTTTTAGGTTGGCAGGCATTGAGACAAGTGATGAGAGCTCACTCTGTCATATGGTGGTAGGACTTGAACCGCCAAAGTACAGACCTTCTCCGGTGTCTTTTAATTCACTAAACCAACATGCCTCAAGAAAGAACAAGGTGAATAGGAAAAAATAGGAAAATAAGTAGGAAAGAAGAAGTTAAAAAAAGAGAGAGAGGTAAATATAGGCAAACTTAGGATAACCATATTATTTGGTTGGGGGCCACAGGGCAATATTGCTGATAACATTGTGATATAATCAGAGTAGCTGTGACCAAATTTTGAGTTCTAAGTATTTTTTGGCTATTTAAATGAACTGATTTTTGAGAGGAAGATACATGATCTTTAAGAGGTAATGCTGAAAGTCTACACACTTACATGCCCCTTAGCTTTTCCCCCAAGTATCCAATCTATGTGGTCCTGGTCTCATCTACGTTCTTCTCATTTTTTTCATCTAAAGAATATTGCACCTATTCTTTAAATCATAGCAGGTAAAACTGGAAGTTATTTGGGGATTACATTGTCTAGTACTACAGTACTACAGTAGTACTACAGTACTACAATATCTATGATGGATGGCTATCCAGCCTCTGTTTATGTAACCCTAGTTGACTGCATCCCAAAGCACTCAGTTCCATAATAGGATATTTCCTACATTAAGAAAATTTTCCTGATATCTAACCAAAATCTACTATTTTGTAATTTCTGCCTATTGTTTATTGTCTAGACTTCTGGATAAGTCGACCTGTTTCTTACATGTCAATTCTTCATCTGCTTGGAGACAGTTATCGTGTCTTCTTAAAATGGCAGTTTTTAAGTATATAATAAAAATATTATTGAAATTAGTGGTGTATAGCAGGGAATATTTTTTAAAAAACTATGTTTTCCCCAACTTATAGCCTAACTCAGGCCGGATGAGGAGTATAGACAACAACTCAATACAACAACAACAGAGAGCTACATATTTCTTATGCCCTTATTTCAAATGACCTCCCTGCACTAGTTTCCATCCCTAATTTGGAAAGGACAAAATGTATTTACAAACAACTTCCTCAAAAGCTTAAACAAATGTTTTATATATATCTGGATGAATCTGAAAATGAGTTAACCAAAATAAAAAATAGAATAACAAGTTTTATTTGGAGAAAAATCTGCTTAACCTGTAAAATGCAAAGCAAAGAAGCAAAACAAAATCTGTTCAGACTATTTAGTGAAGACTGGGAAAATATATTTTGGAATTTGTAAATCCAAAATTCATAAATAACTTATTCAAACAATACAATTTTAAACATTTCCAAAGGGTTCATAGTTCATTCTTTCTTAGGCACTCACTGGATAAATATCCACAGAGAGTCTCCAAGTAACCAAACAAGGAAAATACTGTTCATTAAACCACAATCAGAATTTGGTGTGCCACAATTTACTAACTGTGGAAATACAGGTAGTCCTTGACTTACAAACACAATTGAGGCCAAACTGTCAACTTTAGAGTGAGCATGGCTGCAGCCATTTTTTTCCTTCTCATTTCTAGTTGATGCATAGCATGAAGGGAGGGGGGTTGCCAGGTGTTGCGCTAGACAAAACAGACTTTCTCTCTCGGACTTTCTCTCATGGGAACCAAGGTCATCGGCTGCTCCCGTGACTGCGGGCTAGGCGTTTCATGAAAAGTCTGCCAACAAGCTGAGTGGGGAAACATAGTTGCTTGCATAGCCTTAAGGGGTGGGATTTCTTAACTTTGTATTGGGGAATTGTTATGCATCTCTTCAGACTTGGTTTCACTTTTGAAGTGCTGGTACTTTGTATCAATAAATATGTTCTTTGAGGAATTTGCAAACCTCGCAGTTCTGCTCTATATCTATCGGAACCTTGACACAAACTTTCTGTTGCTAAGCAAGACAGTTATTAAGTGAGTTTTGCCCCATTTTAGAACCTTTCTTGCCACCATTGTTAAGTGAATCACTGCAGTTGTTAAGCTGGTAACATAGTTTTTAAGCAAATCTGGCTTCCCCATTGACTTTGTTTTTCAGAAGGTTACAAAAGATCACTTTTTCAGTGCTGTTGTAACTTTGGTCACTAAATGAACTGTTGTAAGTCGAGGGCCACCTGTAGATGCAATTTGCCTAATACGCATGGGCAGCTCTTACAGAGCCCCTTCTGCTGTTTGCAGCCAGCTTGCACTTGCATTTAAATGTGTGTGACTTGCAGAATGGTGTCAGGTTTCTACAAATTCAGTAGTAAGGTGATGGTGGTGGGATTGTGGCACCCTACAATCTGCACAAATTAGCATTTGTGGGAGTGGGGAGAACTTCCCTTGTCCCTTATGGGGAGTTTTTCATACATCATTGTATCATTAGAAAAGCAGAAGAGTTTCCTTCTGAGAGGATTCTGGCAAGAGAAGCAATCTCTCTTCCCACTCCCATCTCCCCTTCTTAGAACTAGTAACTTCTTGTGAGGTGGAGCAAGAAAGCAATCTGATCCCCCTGTCAGTCAGAAGCATGTAAGAACATTGATATGATTGGGAGAAGAAGCCATCTGCTCGCTGTTGTACTTTCTCTGTTCTTTTTGTTTTGTTGTTGTGAGATTCTCTTTTCATTATTTCAGCAATCTGCTTTTTGTTTCCTGGGAGTTGTGTTTTACTCACTGCAACCGAACATTTGTGTTGCTGTCGCAGCTCTCTGCATTGTGTCCCCATTTCCTCTTCCAAAAGTAGCTGCATTCCGTTGCGTTGTATATCCTGTTTTGCATTTTCCTCAGCAATCCTTGGGTGAGGGGTTTCAGCCTCCCTTGCTTCTTCCCAGACTGCTAAACAAGTCTCAAAGATTTTGACTGTGGTGCATATTCCAGATCTGTTTTTACAACAATGGTTCTTATTTATCTCCAATCTAGTCTACAAGACATTCATTTCTTTTCAACAGCTTCTTGCAGCAAATAATGTTGAGGAGAGGTGGGGCTCCTAGGGCAGGTCTTTTTTCAGTCATCAAAAGCACAGGCATCCTGGAAGATGAGCAAAGGCACAAGGAGTGAAAATAAAAGTAATAGGATACTTTCTGACCAAATGCTATTTTGCAGTCTGAAGTTAAAAACCATTTCTGCAAAGTTACGTATATTGTATCAGACACTAGTAATCTCTGCGGTAAAAATATAGCTGCGTTTTGATTTATATGATATAACTTGATTTATATGATATAACTTTATATATAACTCTTAAAGTTAGTTACTTGACTAGTTCACATGCCCATAGCATAATATTTTGTTTATTGCCTTTGTCCAAGTTGATCAATTCAACATACCTGGGGGGGGAGAGAGGGAGGGAGGGATATATGGCTCAGTGGGTTGGGACGATGAGCTTGTCGATCAGAAGGTCGGCAGTTTGGCGGGTCGAATACCGAGTGCTGCATAACAGAGTGAGCGCCTGTTACTCGTCCCAGCTTCTGCCAACCTAGCAGTTCGAAAGCACGTAAAAATGCAAGTAGAAAAATAGGGACCACTAAGGTGGGAAGGTAACAGCGTTCCATGTGCCTTTGGCATCTAGTTATGCTGGCCACATGACCACGGAGATGTCCTCGGACAAACGCTGGCTCTTCAGTTTTGAAACGGATTGATAAGATTAAAAATGCAAATCCCAGGCATGTTAAAATTAACAAACAAACGAACACTGGGATGGAATTTAAAAAAAACCCTAAAAAAACCTGTTAAAACTGTTTTAGTTTTTTTAATTCCATCCCAGTGTTTGTTTGTTTGTGTGTGTATATATACATATATACATATATACATATAAACATATATATATATATATATGTATATATGTATATATGTATATATGTATATATGTATATATGTATATATGTATATATGTATATATGTATATAAGTATATATGTATATATGTATATATGTATGTATGTATGTTTTCTGAGGTTTTCGCGGGTGTTTGTATGTAGATCTTTGGTCATTCAGGTTTTTCCCCACGTAGAATTGAAGGTATAAGAGCAACGCTTCGATGAAATCTCATCCGTCATCATCAGGCTGGTGGCTTCAGCTTCGTTCTTCTGGGAGAAGTGTGTGGTAGTGGCTGTTTGTTCCTCTTTTGCCAGCAATGGCAAAAAAGTTGTGACCCATCATGACATGTCACATGACATTCCAAGTTTGACACCCCTGCTTTAGAGTAACCTTGTGAGGTAGCAGAAACCAAGTGCCTTGTGTCAGGGAAGGCACCCCTGAATCGTATAAGCATTTGTGAAGTATAGTTTAGGTCTTGTTTTGTATTTCCTTTTTTTCCTTTTCCCTTTTTCTTTTTAATTAGAATCCCTCAGTCTATTCTATGAAACCAAGTGCAAAAAATTATAACATTACAATTCAGGAATTCTGAGCCCAGAATTTATTTTGAATACCAGAGCTGAATTAATGTCACAATTCTTAACATACACATCTATCATTCCTGGTCTCCTCGTGCTATTTTTATTTTAGCAAAATCACTTAAAGCAGAAGGTGGAGTTACTCACTTCCTGTGGCTCCTATTAAATAGGGCAGGATATTACTCTTGAGCTATACCAGTGTTTCTCAAACTTGGCAACTTTAAGATGTATGGTCTTCAGTTTACAGAATTTCTTATCCATCATGGCTGGCTAGGGAATTTTGGGAGCTGAAGGCCAGACTGAGTTGCACCAATAGTTTCTGAATTGCCTTCTTCACTCTCTTGGTTGGGTTAAAAGACTAAGGCAGAGATGAGCTATATTGCAATGGGTGGGATCTGCAAGTTGTGCAGGGAATTGTCGCAAAATGGTGACGTTGTGTTACATCAGTGTTACCAGCGTTTCTGGAGATTTTTTTTTCAGAGTTTCAGTTTTGTTTTTGTTTTGAAATATATCTATTTTAGAGCTTATGTGTACATTTTTTCAAATTTCTTGCCTCTGAATGGCAGAACCATTCTAAGCAACCAACCTTTGGCCAGTGAGTTGCAAAATTCAGTGATGATATAGCCTGGGGAGGTTGCAAAATGGTAATAATAAAAAAAGCACTCCCGTCACTTTAGGTTGATGACATACAGTCTAAAGAAATTCTAGAATGTCATGGATAGTTGGAGAAATTTCATCTGTGTGGATAATTCTAGAAGTTACAATTCCATTTTATTTGGGGGGTGGGGCATCCATAGGATGTGGTTAAAAAAGTGCATTTTGGGGGGTAATTTATAACATTTATATGTGAAGCTCTTTCTATTTTTTTAATGCTTCATGGATGCCAGCCTGACTCTAAAATCATTTGTTTGATTTCAGCTATTATAGTTTATAAAACATGGTCCATGGCTTAGCATGTTATACTAAATCAGTAATTGGTGGCTTATTTATTAAATCACAGTTATTCAAATTCTTATATGCTATCCAGCTTGCTAAATCTTGTCATAAGACAGAATTGTTAATTATCATTGATCTAGACTTTCCAATTAATGTGAACAATATAAACAGCAATATCCATACTATATAGTGTTCATTTGCACTAGTTTGTACAAATTTGTACAAAAATATTCACTTCTCTAGAAAGAGTGCACTCTACTTCGCATGATCATTTTTTTTAGTGTTCCTGATTCAAGCCCTATGTATATATTTTGCCTTCCCCCTGGAAGTTAATAATCTGTCTCTGCTATTAATGCAAAAGAGATGGAAATAAGTTCCATTTGCATTCATTAAAATAGAGGATCCATTAGTTTTCAGATTTATTTGAATAAAAGCTCTCTTTAAGAAACTTAAATTAAATCCATCAAATATTCCAGACTGCTAAACCAGTCTTCTGGGAATTGCATTGAAGAAACTTTTTTTCTGGACAGTTAGAATTCAATATGCTAGTAAATGCAAAGATTCTAGCCTGTATGTTTGGTTTGAAAATGAATCAAAAAGCAAAATAGATGTAACAATCTGTAATTGCCTTATTTTTTTTCTATCCTTTCCCCCTTTTTTCTTTCCCCTTTTTTCCTCTTTTAGAGCATCTTGATTTGATCTGTATTGAAAGACATGTTCCCTAAGTGCTATTAGCTATGGGAAAAAATACAGACACAATAATCTATTACTTTGATACTAAAGCCAACTTTGGAGTGGAAATATTTATATGAAGCAAGAAGAGGAGAGTGTTAAAATAACCCATTCCTTTGCTCTTCTGCTCCAAGTAGATAAGCCACATCTAAACTATGTTTGTTTTGGTCTTTTACTTGATATTAATGTAGACTATGAGTTTGTCTATTAAGTAGTATCAAAAATACTTTGTTTGAAAGAGACGGTGTTAACTTTCAGAGCAACCTTAAATGAACAAATCATTAATGGAACCAGCATGTAAGTGTAGTAGACAGTTAACTGGACCCGCATGTAGGCTTCAAGTTGCCTATTTGTAATTTAGATCAACAATGGAAATCCTGTAATTCTAAGGGCCTATTTCAATCAATTTAGTCCTGAGTTTGTTGTTTTAAGAAAGACAACAGAGGAAGGAAAGAAAGAAGGAAGGAAGGAAGGAAGGAAGGAAGGAAGGAAGGAAGGAAGGAAGGAAGGAAGGAAGGTCAAAGAAAAGATTAAATTCTCTATCCAATTGTAATTCTGGTTTCATCCATTAACTGTATCTATCTGTAACAACCCTGAAGATGATAGATTCCCCTGATGACTCGTACATATTATATGGCTTTGTCCTCACTTGTCCTTCTGCCCAAAATGTTCATGACCAGGCAACACCAGTTTTCAATCTAGGCCCCACAAATTTGCTTTCACCTTGTACAAACCTATAAGTGAAATGCTTTTAAATCAACTTTAGATGTACTGGCATAAAAGTAGCTTTCCTTCCCTTAATCTTCCACTATTATACTGCAACTTCAAAGAGAGTAAATTGCTGGATCTGGAGAGTATTTGGAGGTGTGGCGTGTTCTCTCTCTTCTGGTCACTAGCAAGCTAGCCTTTGGCACAGGCATTCCTCTCATGGTTTATGCTCACTCTATTGAGTTACTTTCATTGTCCCCTTTCTCCCCTTTCTTTTCCACCAACTTTTTTCTAAGCTTCCAAAGAGAGAGAGAGAGAGAGAGAGAGAGAGAGAGACAGAGAGAGAGAGAGAGAGAGAGAGAGAGAGAGAGACAGAGAGAGAGAGACAGAGACGACAGAGACAGAGACAGAGAGACAGAGACAGAGAGTATTATTATTTATTTGGGGAAGAAGTAAAGTCATATTTACATGACTCAGCTTTATAACCGTATTCTAAAATGATCAGATATCCATTTTTTGGGGGGGGAAATAGGGGCATTTTCACTATTCTGCTGAAACAGTATTCTGAAATGTATATTCACCTTCAGATGTAGAAGCCTATAATTCAAACTTGCAGTGGGCAGAAAAAAAGAAAGGGGGGGGAGTTTAAAATAAACATTTGTTGCTTATTAGTCTGTTTCCCTGCATCTGCCAGTATCAATGACTTCCCTCCTCTCCAAATAAGAAACTTAAACACCCAGCACCTAGTTTGATGAGGTTACCTAGTTGGTAATGAAATATCTGCAAGCAAACAACCAAGCTCAAAAAGCATCAAGGACTGCACAACAATGACCTTGGCTATAATAAATACCATGCTTACAACACCATTTGTTAGTGTCTTGGAAAATGAAGAATAAAAGCAGGATAGGGATTGGTAACAGGGATAGCTATGCTGTTGTGTTGTTATGCTGTCATTGCCAACTCAAAGATTGATAGGTAGCACTTAAAATCAGAAGTAAGTTCCTATGTTGTCTGATCAGTTTTAAATTTTGAAAGACTGGCTTGGCTTGCAGTTGTTGTAAGGTACATCTAAAATGCTTAGTAGTATACAGGAACTCTCATAGTGATCCATTTGAAATGGAGTGCATGGATTGTCAACTTAAAACAATGTTGATAGTTTTGACCCACTGGTGGTGCAGTGATTAGAATGCAGTATAGCAGGCTAATTCAACTTGCTGCCAGAAGTTCCTTGACTCAGCCTTCCCTCCTTTCAAGGACAGTAAAATGAAGACTCAAATTCTGTAAACTGCTTAGACAGTGTTGTAAAGCACTGTGAAGTGGTATATATCTAAGATGATTCCATTTTCTTCCTATTTTTTCTGCTATAAGCTGATTCAGAAGAAATGAACCCTTTAAAAGAGTTTGTATAAATGCTTCAAATCTAATGGACTGCCAGCTTCATTAATTCTGTGCTGCCTGAGCAGAGATGGCAATATTTAAATTATCATCTTTGGCTTTTTAAAAAGGAGAATGGAAGCCACGGCTCTTCAATAAAGACTGACTGACTTTCATATGCCACTCAGGATATTTTAAAAAAACAGTAAAGGAAGGACATTGATTATATAAGGGCTTCTGATGAGCAAGGTTGCTCAGTGACCTCATGCTTTAAATCGATTCTCAATTTTTCTTGTATTAGCAACTGTTTAACCAGAGACATCTTCAAAGACTGCTTTAATTTGTGATGCTTTGCAAACTTGCTCTCTGCAGTGTAGGTGATCACATAAGCTTGCATATGTACAAGTTTATTTGCAGTGCCTTCTAATTCTAATTAATACTGGATGGACTTTCTCTGCTATAATGCAATCTTGCCCATGGTGCCTTGCTGTGCTTAGATGCTTCTTTGGCAAAGGTTTGTTATATTCATCCTTCTCTGCAGCAATGAAAGCTGGGCGGTGGAGGAGAAACGTATACAATACTGGTGGATTCTTAACTGCCTGCTGAGATTTTTGGAATTCTGCCCTTGCAGTTCTGCAAAATTTACTTCCAGTATTTCTAGCAGTACTACCCGATTCTGTAATGGCTTTGTTCCCTATTTATTTATTTATTTATTTATTTATTTATTTATTTAGTTATTTATTTGTTTGTTTTTATAAACCGCCCTTCTATGCCATCTATTTGGTAAACTCGCAAGATTCATTTTTCTCGCCATGCACATTTATACAGAATCTGAACTAGACTGTTGTTTTTCTGTGTCATATAATATATGTGGGTATATGCACAATTCTGTATTTATTTATTTATTTATTTTTGTCATATTTGTGTAGTGTATATTGGAGGTGGTGACCCTTTGAGAGCTGAATGCAATGAAATTTCATTTTAATGTATGACGATTAGTGTACTTACAAAATGACAATAAAGTTATTATTCTATTCTATTCTATTCTATTCTATTCTATTCTATTCTATTCTATTCTATTCTATTCTATTCTATTCTATTCTATTCTATTCTATTCTATTCTATTCTATTCTATTCATCTTCAGTTGCTTCTCCCTCCCATACTTGTGCCTGCCCCCCCTTCACACTTCTTCCTTTTTTCCTTATCAACATTCAAGGCTAATCACCTACAATATGTCTATCCAATATATTTTATCTCTTCTTCTCTCTCTTTCTCTCTCTTAGATCAGCAGCATCTTTAACATTTATCAGCTGAATCATGTCATTTTTGTTCTGCTTTCTTCAGGTAAAAGACTTCTGTTAAAAAAAAGGCAGGCAAAAATTACTTTTTAGTCTTTGGGTTAGTCTCCATTCTTCCAGTTATAGCTCTGGTAATATGAGTGTTTATGTAGCAGTCCTGCACCATATTCTGGAAGGAGCCTGTAGATTAAGGCTGACACTGACCCATAAAATGTTACAGCGTGAAAGGGTCAAGGTTTCTTCACAAGTACATTTATTATGCATAACTGCTGATCATGTATTTAGGATAGAGATATCAAAAAAGAAGAGCTCAAAACACATTTTGAAAGAAATGTAGAACTTACTGCTTCAAAGAAACTTCCCAGGAATTTTAAAAGGAACAATAAAACAAAACTTCAATAAGAACAGAACATCCTGTTGGGAGCCCAACGCTGGTAGAGAAAATTTCCCCGAAGCAGGCAACTTTTTAAAAGCTAACTTTTATTCTCAAAAATGTGAATCAGGAAACAATTATAGAATCGTATAGTTTAGAAAAAAGAGGACATAGTTCAGAATGGGAGGAGAGACAGAAGAAAAGGAATGTGTAAAAGAGGCTGTAGGTCAGTAAGACGGACAAATGAACACAGGAGTATTCATAAGATAATAAGATTCTTAAACTTTATTCAGAAGGCTTGTTCCAGGAAATTTAGATAATCTAGAACAGCGGTCCCCAACCTTTCCAGCTTGATGGACCAGTGGAGTTGGTGGCGTGGGGGGGGGGGGAGAGGGGGTGGTTTCACCCGTGCATGCTGCTTTCACAAATGCAGCTTTGATTGAGTCCATATGTACATGCACACTCCACCACTTCTATGGCCCAGTTCCAAAAGGGCTGCGGCCTGGCACTGGGCCACAGACCAGAGTTGGGGACCCCGATCTAGAAGTATGTACTGATCAGAAATTATTTCACCTATGAATTTTGCAAAGTAAAACATAAAAGTGAGAATCATGAATTTCAAAGGGAATTAAAACAGGCTGATGTGCCATTTTCATTTCCAGCCTTTCATAGCCAGGTGGCTTCTAAGAATACTGATCTATAACATCTAGAACTTGTTTTCTGCTCTAACTGGTAATATGTCGCATTTTAATTTCAATATAGATGAGATAGCTATAGATATGGATGGATGGATGGATAGATGGATGGATGGATAAATAGATATGCTTTTATTGTATTTTTGTTGACATTTTGTGAATCTATAAATATCCAAAACAACTTGGACTATAGGTTGAAAAAGAAATGTAGTTGAATATTTAGTATCTCCAAGTAGATACTTGGAATGAAATATTAAAATTTGATTGCAATGAAAGTTGAGGCTCCTGACTAATATACAACAATGTGACTGTATATAACTCACCTACAAAGTTGAACTGGCAAGAGTTGATAGAAGATTGCTTTCTATATTTTATTTTACTTTAAGTCATAATTTATAACTTCTGGCTATCAGCTGTGTCACTGATGCTTAAAATAACAGTCAACGTTAGAAATTAATATTTTTAGTTAATAAAACCCAAAATATTAGAAACTACAGGTTGTCCTCAACTTACGACCACAATTGAGCCCAAAATTTGTGTTGCTAAGTGAGAAAATTGTTAAGTGAGTTTTGCCCCATTTTACGGCTTTTCTTGCCACATTTGTTAAGTGAATCACTGAAGTTCTTAAATTAGTAACACAGTTGTTAAGTGAATCTGGTTTCCCCATTGACTTGTTTATCAAAATGTTGTAAAATAGATCCAAATTCAAAGAAAATAAGGGCACTACAATTGGCAGTGGTGGCCCTACAATTGGGCAGAGTAAGGTCATTATTCCAAAGAGCAAGTACTTGAAACTGGCAAGAAAATGTGGGAGATTAGAACTGGGTTGTATAGGAGGCTATCCTATTGCCAGAATTGAGAAAAAAGAGATTACTTTTTAAACGTGGAATAAGAGGGGCATCAAATTGTTCTTCACTTAGATCAGGCATGTCAAACTCGTGACGTCACGTAACATCGTGCAACGTATTGTGACTTTTTCCCCATTGCCGGCAATGGGGTGGGCGCAGGTTAGTATGATGCATTCGGCCCAGTTTGACATGCCTGACCTAGATAGACACTAACATTTCTTGAGTGAGGCTTGGTAGTAGGAGTGATTACTTTAGTATGCTGAGTGCTGCTACTGCTACTTTCTGGGAAGTTAGATGCATTTGTCTGCCAAAGCATGTTAATGTGTACATGTATGTGATCCATTGATAAAAAGGTAAAGGTAAAGGTTCCCCCACACATGCAGCACATGTGTGCTAGTCGTTTCCGATTGTAGGGGCTGGTGCTCATCTCCGTTTCAAAGCCGAAGAGCCAGCGCTTGTCCGAGGACGTCTCCGTGGTCATGTGGCCAGCATGACTAGATGCCAAAGGCGCACGGAACGCTGTTACCTTCCCACCGTAGTGGTCCCTATTTTTCTACTTGCATTTTTACGTGCTTTCGAACTGCTAGGTTGGCAGAAGCTGCGACGAGTAACAGGCGCTCACTCTGTTACGCGGCACTTGGGATTCGACCCGCCAAACTGCCGACCATCTGATCGACAAGCTCAGCGTCCTAACCCACTGAGCCACCGTGTCCCTTTCGATCCATTGATAGAAGAGATGAATAAGTGCAAATGGGAATTTAGATATTGGTACATCCAGTGGATAGACTGGGAAAAGGGATGGATTGTGAATTGGCTCTCTGGAAGTATACAACCTCACCAGTGAAAGAGAAGCTTCCCAAGGAAGTCAGCTCCCTTTTTGACAGTAGTAATTAGGAAGAGAAGGAAGCATCTAATCTGCAGGCAGGAAGGTGGCAAATTCTAATTAAGTCTCAATTTTAGCTTGCTTAAAAAGCTGTCTGTCACTCACTCTTTCAAAAAAGGAGAAGAAAAAAAAACAGAGCATGGGAAAATAATGATCTCCCAAATCATCCCCAAGATGGAAGCCTCCCAAGTGTGAGGTTATGAAACTGAAAGCTGTACCAAAGCTGTACTTATAGAATAAGCAAAGCCACACCCATTGCTTCTTGGAACGGATAATAATAATAATAATAATAATAATAATAATAATAATAATAATAATAATAATAATAATAATAATAATAATAAACCTTCGAGGTCATCTACTCCAACCCCCTGCTCAGGCAGGAAACCCTATACCATTTTGGACAAACGGCTGTCCAGTCTCTGAGGAAAAGCAGGAAATAAGATGTTGATGATTCAGAGTTGTTTTCTTTAGTTGCTACAAAAGAGACCTTTTTGATACAAGGCCCTGTATTTGAAACAGAAAAGGATGTGCATATCTTTTTTTCAACAATATTTTTTAAAATAAATATTTAGTTAAGACTTAAAAATCATGCCATTTTAAGATAAGTGCACATAATAATTAGCAGCAAGATGATCACTTCAAATATATATCTGTTTTCTTAACTTCCCATTCTAGTTTTGAAAAATTATCATATCTGCAATATCTAGAACAGACATGTCAAACACAAGGCCCGGGGGCCGGATCCAGCCCGCGAAGTGGTTTCATGTGGCCCACAAAGCCATCCTGGAAACAGTGAGGGAACGGCCCCCACTGCCTTGGCCCTGGCCCAGAGACCCTCCTTCTGCCAGAGACCCTCAGATCTGTCCCACTCCTGCCCAGGCCCCCATAGGCACCCTTGATGCAAACGATATAGAGCTGGCCACGCCCACTCAGTAGGCCATACGCACTCTAGCCACGCCCACCCAGTAGGCCACGCCTACCCTGGCCATACCCACCCTGCCCCCTGAGGGCAACCGCAATGCTGATGCGGCCCTCAATGAAATTGAGTTTGAAACCCCTGATCTAGAAGGTGAGAGAGGGAGGTAATAAGATAAATTAGGTGGAGCATGGAGATAGCATAGCAGGAAGGAGAAACAAGTATTTATGCCAGAAATGGGGAGGTAGGGAAAGTAGGGCCCTATCCATCTTTGCCTTTGGCTACACCCAGCTCTCAGCTGAAGAAAAGTTTCCTTCCCATGGATTAAATGAATAATAAGAAAAATAATGACATGGCAAACCCAAAGATTTGTTAAAAATAGCTCAGAATGAAATCAATCTGTAACTATTGTGGCTTGCTTTAAACAATATAAGACTCTTGTAGGAAGCCTTCAGTTTACGTTTAATGACTTGATGGCCACAGAAAGGGTATCTTCTGGGCCATAAGGTGCTGCTGGCTGTTGTAAAATATTGCACTGACCCTTGTGGTCACTGGACCACATTTCAGGGACTTGTCCACTGGCTCACATTTATGACCAGTTTGCAGCATCGTATTTTTTTTTTGCTAATTTCTAGCATTTTTTCCTTAGTTTCCAGCAGAAAATGCCCATTCAGGGAAAAGATTCAGATTTACAACTACATGATTCACTTAATGACCACATGAGTCAGAATTATAACTGGCTCATTTGCTTAACAACTAGTATAAAATGGTTCTAAATCAGGTTTGGTCATGTGGGTACCTTGACTTACAATTATCACAACTTACAATCAAAATTCCCGTCCCAATTGGGGTTGTAAGTCAAGGACTAAATGTATGTTCTCTCCTTTCTTCACCATCTTTTCATCTTCTGGTTCCAATAATTATTTCCTCATTTTATTGAAACCATTATTTGCTGTTCCATACAAAGTACTAAACTAAAATTTGCACCTACTGTCCAAACCTGACCTGAAAACTACAGTCTGACATTGATTTGTAATCCTACTCTGGAATACAAAATGCAAAGCATTGGTTGTTAGCTATTTATTACATTAGAACAATACATTCATTTTAGGTGAATATTAAATAAGTCCCTGCACATCAGTTTAATGATGGAAACTTGGAAGCAATATATTTTAGTTTAGATTGCTTGTTCATCTAGGCCATACTATCTATTCCAGGGGTCCTCAACCTTGGCAACTTTAAGATTTGTGGATTTCAACTCCCAGAATTCTGGGGGTTGAAGTCCACAAGTCTTAAAGTTATCAAGGTTGAGGACCCCTGATCTACTCCAACAGGGAACAATATTAGAGAATAGTTGGAGTCTTTCCCATCATCTTCTGTCTTTTAATATGGGCACTTCAGCATTTAAGGATGGTTCTTCCATCCAGTGTCATGTAGCACAATTATATTTCATTTGAATTTGTATTTAATTATTTGATTTATATTAAACAAGTCATAGGGATTTGAACCTGGGTGTCAGATGTTTAGATCCTATATTATTCACTGCAATTGCTTTGATTAGTGAGCCCAAATATAGATACTGGTGGATGTTTCACACGTACAAGATTCAGAGTTGTTACTTTGTGGTCTGGTTGTAACTTTGCTCTTGTTGGAAATCTTCCCAAGATACAATGGCTTGATTTAATACTTAAACCTAGTTGAATCTGTTACCACATGTTCAAAACTCATTATTTAGTATTTGGGTTGGAAACCCTTTGTGTCTCCAAGCTGAGCTTGAGACAGACGGAATCAGTGAGAAATGGGACTTTTACTTGAGGAATAGTTATAAAAGAATAAACTGCAAAATGATGATAGTCACAAATAATGGAACTCCTTCCATTCTTTTGCTTTATCTTCAGGCAGCAGTTCCATGAAAACAATAGCTGCCCAGCATGGCAAAAATATTGCATTGTCTTATTTCTATCAAATTTGTATTATTTTTGAGTTTTTCAACTAGCAACTCAAACCCTGAAGCAGAAAAACAAAATATGTCATATGGCATTCCTTTGCTAGTACCAGCAAGGACCCTAATTTTCTATACAATCTTTTCCATCATTGACTAGAAATGGGAAGAGATTGGACACATATATTAACAGAGGGCAAACCCCTCTCCCTTCTAGCACTGAAGGTGCTAGTTGGGTAATGAAACATCTGCAAAAAACAACAACAACAACAACAGCCAAGCACAGAGCTACAAATATTCTCTTCTATGAGAAGAGACCTTCTCTGACCTGCTCATTTCTTTAGCTGTTTGCATGATGATTAGTTCATTTATATTTCAGGAACATGGAGGCCTACACAGCTTCAATTGAGCCCAATTATTGTAAGTTTAGGAAACAAGAAACTGCTGGCCTGTGGACCTTGCCTCTTCAGGTAAATGGCTAGTTGAACTCAGCTTCCTTCAACACTGGTCCTTTTGGGGGTGACAGGTGATAAATTTTAGTCTACTCAGATTATCAGCAGCAGATGTGCCAGATATGTTGGGAGCAACTTTCCTAGCTCTAAAAACACGTGTACCTGAAGGACTAAGCTTTATTTATGCAGCTTATTTTTCCAGCTTTTTAAATGCATTTTTAAATGCCATCAAATTCTTTTGAATTCTCTTCACTTTTTTGCTCTAGTCTAGGTTGATATTTACAAGGCTATAATTACATGTATTTTTGTACATTTAGAGCACGCATCAATCAGTGTTCCACCTTGCTATCTCCAGGCTACCTACCAGTAATTGCTGTGTCCTTTGAGGTCTACTTAATGAAAAAGAAAATCCATTCACACACCCCCCACACAAGAACAAAACTTTTAATGTTTCCCTCTTTCTCCTCCTGCTAGCATCCATATATTTATCTACATTTTATCTAGCAGTTTGCAAAACCAACCAACCAATCAAAAACTGTTGTGAGTGGCCGCTCTAGGAGGGTTAGTAGAAAAGGGGATTAAATTTAAAACTGTAAACAAATGCTCCCAAAGCCATGTTAATGTATCAATAACCCTGCACAAAGAAGAAAATGGCGGTAAATGTAGCAGCTGTGTGTCTCCCCATAAGCAGGAGAAACATCTGGTGGACTGAAACAGCTAAGTGCATTACAGGGCGGAGAAGAACTGTCTCCAGTATTAATCATCCAAAATTCAAATCTTGGCTGTTGAAATGAATACTTCAATTCTAAATATAATTTTCTCTGAATTAAGCGACATGGAATTGATGCGGTAATTTCAACCTTATTTTAATTTCCACTTTATGATTCATGCAAAGGTAATACATATATATGAAAAGTGAAGGTAACTAATTGGACTGGGACTGGAGTGCAGCATGAAATATTTATTTCTTCCCCCCCTCCCCCCTCCTCCGGCCTGCAATTATCTAAGAAGGATAATCATTACCTTTACCATGCTAGTTGTGGCTGATAGGAACTAAAGCTTAAAACTGGAAGGCACTATGTTTCTCAGCTATGTTCAGAATTCTGCACTGGTCTGTTTGCCAGAAGAAAATGTGGAAAATGTATTTCTGATTAAAATGTACATATGCATTGCTGCTGGAGCAAATATATAACGGATAATGCATTTTCCCTTATTTTTCTACTGGATTTGTTGGTACCACTTAGGAGTGTTGTTTTAGAATGTATATATACTGCTCAAAAAAATAAAGGGAACACTTAAACAACACAATGTACTGTATTTAATAGCAGGATGTCTTATCTTGTGTTCCCTTTATTTTTTTGAGCAGTATATTTATTTAAAAATATAAAACTAAAACTAAATGAAACCTCACAAAATGCATAAGTCCTCAGTTTTCAGACCACTGAGTGAATTGTTCATGGGGTGATTCACGCTTCTAGAACAGAATTAGCTGTGTGGAAGTATTGTCATTTTACAGGAAAAGCTTTTTCCCTTAAATATTTTTGAGTTGCTATTTTGAAAATGGATTTTCATGACCATAAAAGGTACAACATTTTAAAAAAATCATTTTAAGTTTACTTAAAACCTAATTAGTGTAACATGATGTAATTATGTATTTGGTTGGCTTTTATTGCCACAAGCTTTCTTATTGTATTTACTGCAAAGGAATAATATCACTATCTTGCTCAAAACTCTTAGAAGCATTCTTTTAAAATAAACTTTGAAGAAATACTTTTTGGATAATAAGAATACTTTCTTTTGTAATTTTTTTACTTCTTTTGTAAGTAAAAATGAAGATAGTTGTATTGGGCTATGTGGGGAAAAAACTACCAAATCCATTGCTGATAGGCAATATAACTCACTTTTGGGACATTTTAATCAGATTGGCAAATAGAGAAGGAAAATGAATTTTCCACTGTACTCGTGGATGAGTCCACTCATAGTTATTATTTGTTTATCCTTTCTGTTTGGGTGTGCTTTCATGAAAACCCAACACTGCCTTAAATATTGGCTGTTCATTTCTGTGGTATTAAATGCCATTCTTGTTCCATGAGTTTACTCTACCTTCCTCCCAATTTAAAATGAAGAGTTTTTAAAATTAATTTTAGACTTTGCATGTGGTTGCTTCAGCATTCATTTTCTTCCATATTTAAAAATTATTTTCCCCTCTCTATTTTATCAATAATTTACATCAATGTTAACTGTAGAAAGATAAGATTCAATAGCACAGTTTCAGATGAACAATTGTTGATGATCAATCATATAAATGTCTGGGTACAATTTGAAATCTTCACATCTGGGGAAAAATTAAATGTATAACAATCGTTTTAAAGAATCTTATTTGCTTTGCTCTTCATTTATTTATTTGCTAGTTACAGTACTCCTTTGTGTGCATCTGAAAGATGAATGACAGCTTAGGTTTAACAAAAGATATTGAGTTTGTAATTTAATATATTATTGTTTCCTACATTGAGAGACTTTGTTTTTAATCTGTGTGCTTTGTAGAGCTGCTGCACATTGGATGGCCTTATAAATCTAAATTATAAATAAATAAATAAATAAATAAATAAATAAATAAATAAATAAATGAATAAATAAATAAATAAATAAATGAATGAATGAATGAATAAATAAATAAATAAATAAATAAATAAATAAATAAATAAATAAATAAATAAATAAATAAATAAATAAATACTTGGCAGAAAAAGACTGTTGAGCCCCATGGGCCCGACACCACGAGGGGCGTCTAGCACCCAGCACAGGCCCCACTTTCCCTACCGACCCTCACTCCACGCACATCTCAACACACGGCCCGGCGCTCAGACAGACGGGGGAGGAAGTCGCTGGTGAGCGGCGCCCCCGACGATCAGCTGGGCGTCGGCCCCCGACTACGCAGGCCCGGTTACCAGCTGCAGCCATTGCCATTACACTTAAACAAAAATAACTTCATAAAGTTGTTAAGATTCATATTTTTTATGGCAAGTCTTAAAAAATCAGTATCTGACTGTAACTCCTGTTATTACGTTAACTTTAAAAAGAAAAAATAAACAAAAGTTAAATACCACAGCATCAAAAACCATGAGGTGAAAAGAAAGCAGAAATACCAATCAAGACGCCTTCTCCCTTATTTCATTAGAGCAGTTACACCTTTTTCAGTTCTATCGCTGTGATCACTAGTTAGGTCACTCTCCCTAAACGATAGTGGGGGTCTGCTGTGTATCCTGAAAGCACAGCAATTGAGTTGAACTTTAAAATCCTATGGATCATTTTTCATACTCAAGACTGAATGTGACATTGGTGTTGAGTTGCCATTGAAAAGAACAACCCTGTTTCTTTGTAGCCTGATACAACTTAGTTATGCATTTTCTCAGTTCACCAACATATTGCCACTTGTATGGACAAAAAGATGGTGCTGTGAATTGCATTTTCATGTTATTAAATTATGCTTATCCAGGGGATCCTGGAGACTATTTTGAAAAGAGCAATCAAAACAAAAGCCTTCTGAATATATGGCATCTTAGCAAAGCTTGGGATTACAATTCTCATTAGTTCCAGGTAGTATTGCTGATTGTCAGAGAAAATGGGATTTGAATTCTAAATAGTTGGTGGGCACTAGATTGGGGAAAATTGGCTCATTCAAATGTCATTTTCAGGTTTAGAGTTCAGTAGATTAAAACCAATATTGTCATTTTATCTTGCTTATCACTATTAAATCCTTAGGAGAGAAAATATGGACTCCTTTTAGCCTTTCATCAGACAGTGGCTGTTCTAAATCCTGACAAGAACATGGCACATTTTAATTAGTAAGGCTGTCTGACCCTTCACAGCATCAACACTTAACCTCACAGAGAAAAAGACTCTGAACTGCTTAAGTGAAGTAACAGAAGAAATTATTGAAATTGGATTAAGACTTTAGCATGTTTGTGGAGAGACAACACTTTTGCTAGACAGATCTTATATTCCTTTTACTGCAATAGGAAAGGGCATGATTTAGTGACTCATTTAGAAGGGCCTGAGCTGTTGAATCATCCAGTCTTAATTTTTCTTGGAAGTTCTTTTTTTAAAATATTGGGTGAAGTTAATTTATTAGTGGTAAAAGCAGTTAGAGGAGGAGGAGGAGGAACTACAATTAAGTAATTGATAAGGAAGAAAGTAGGAAAGAAATTGTTGGTTGGGCAAAATGCTAGAGAAAATAATCGTGAAAGTACCGGGCTCAAAAGCAAATGTGCTATAAAGTCGAGGGGGAAAAAAACCTGTTTTGGTTTGAAGTGAGAATGACATTCAAGGTATTTCATCTTTGCAGATCAAATAGTATGAAAATAGGCTGACTTAAGAATAGAATATAAGTGTGCCAATTTGCCCACAGGAATCTCTCCAATGCCTGTCAGGCTCCATGCCCTGACTATTAAAGTACCTTTTAATTTAAACCCTCAGAAAGTTTACATGTTGTGAATTAAAGCAGCAGTCCACAATATATAGCACAAACCATTAAAAAAAATGTTGCTAGGCACAAAATAAGACTCATAGGCTTTCTTATAAAATAGAAACGATGTGTAGCTGTAGTACAATGCTTTGTTTGGAACTCTATCCATCTTTCCGGAAATAGGAGAAAGGTAAGCAAAATTGATAGGAAACATCCTACTAATGGGGAAGCATTGGCAAATAACATTTTGTAAATTGGTGCATTATAAATTATATTTACCATGACAGTCATACCGTATTATAAATGGACAAACCATCACATATAAATTAAAGAATAATGTGTATATTATAGAAGTATTAGGGTAATCTATGAATCAGGAAGGTGTCTATTCATATCTTTGTTGTTGTTAGCTGCGAAGTCGTGTCCGACCCATCGCGACCCTATGGACAACATTCCTCCAGGCCTTCCTGTCCTCTACCATCTTCTGGAGTCCATTCATATCTTACTCAACCATTAACTTGCCAGCTCATCTATTTCTCAGTAGTTCCAAACTTTTGTCTAATTTGCAATATGAGGTATAATAATAAAAATGTGTCATGGTAGACTGTATGCGAAATAATCCAGGTTAGCACTCTGAACAGAGGAAACACACAAGACAGAACATCAAAGGGACACTGAAGATTTTATTGAGTTTGGGTCAACAACTTTCCTGATTTGCATCAGCCACAATGCAGAAGACTCTTTTGCTTAATTAGTGTCCCTGTAAAACTTAAAAATCTTATGAAATAATAGTTAAAAATGTGTTTTAATTATGAACTGCACATTTGCAAAAAAAAAAATCTACAAAATTTTAAATATAAAAATTAACAATTTTCATATTTGAGGTTTAATCATTAGCAAGTCCATGCACATGTTTATCATTTGATTTCTCAAATTTTCTTCTACTACTACAAAGTCTTTTCTTTAGAATGTGTTTTGCTTTTCTCTTGAGGATACTTTTGACCTTACTTTGTAAAGTCAAGGTAATTAATTAAGGTATGACTGAGGTATCTGTCAAACATTATTTGAAAAAAGTGCTTTGGAACTTGTCAAACTGCAGCACTTCTTTAATATTCAGGAAAACCGATTACTTTTCTCAAACCTTCTGTAAGATTGCAAAAATATTGTTGCTGTTTTAAGGAGTTGACTTATTCAAATTAATGCAAGTTTTAAAACAATCTTTTCTTCAGGCAAGTATGTAAAACTGAACAAAAGCTTTCATTTGACCCAGTTTTGAAGAAAGCATAACTCTAGTCAAGTTGATGGGTTTTTTTTCCTGTATCCTTCTCTCACAGTTTCTCCACACATCTTTCCATGAGCCCTTCTAGCATGCAGGAGGCAGTTCTTTGTCCTGAGCTGAGACAAGGGGGGGGGGGTCACTCATGATGTGCTCCTTAACTGAAGCATGAACATCAGAAGAGCTTAGTCTCTTAGAGAGACCGTTATTCAATGTAGACCAGAACACTTATTGTATCACTTGGTCATTTTGAACCTAAGTATATGAAATCCAGAATTCCAATAAAAATTCTTCATATAACATAACCAACATTTTGTATAACAAAATAAAATAAAATTGAATAAAGGTAAAGGTAAAGGTTCCCCTGCACATGCGTGCTAGTCATTTCCAACTCTAGGGGCCGGTGCTCATCTCCGTTTCAAAGCCGAAGAGCCAGTGCTTGTCCGAGGACGTCTCCATGGTCATGTGGCCGGCATGACTAGACGTCAAAGGCGCACGGAACACTGTTACTTTCCCACCGTAGTGGTCCCTATTTTTCTACTTGCATTTTTACGTGCTTTCAAACTGCTAGGTTGGCAGAAGCTGGGATGAGTAACAGGCACTCACTCTGTTATGCGACACTTGGAATTCGACCCGCCAAACTGCCGACCTTCTGATTGACAAGCTCAGCGTCCTAACCCACTGAGCCACCGCGTCCCTTAAAATTAAATGCTGATGGTTAAAAATGCATTCAACTGTTCAAGCAAATCTCTGGTCTCACTGATCCTACATCTTTCCATCTTTAGCACTTTGAACATTTTAAAGCACTGCCCATTCATTACATGTATGCCCTCATTTTCTTTCACACTGAACCTGATTGAAATTTCCTATTGGATATTCCCTTTCAGTCACCCTTCTATGGCTACTGGTGCAAGGCTACTGTATGTGGCAGTTTCAGACCACACCTACTAATCCTCTAACAACATCAATGACTTGGTAAGGCCACACTTGGAATACTGCATCCAGTTTTGGTCACCAAGATGTAAAAAAGATGTTGAGACTCTAGAAAGAGTACAGAGAAGAGCAACAAAGATGATTAGGGGACTGGAGGCTAAAACATATAAGGAACGGTTGCTGGAAGTGGGTAGTTTAATGAAGAGAAGGACCAGGGGGGAAATGATAGCCATGTTCCAATGTCTTAGGGGCTACCACAAAGAAGAAGGAGTCAAGCTATTCTCCAAAGCACCTGAAGGCAGGACAAAAAGCAATGGATGGAAATTAATCTAAGAGAGAAGTAACCTAGAACTAAGGAGAAATTTTCTGAGAGAACAATTAATCAGTGGAACAACCTGCCTCCAGAAGTGGTGAATGCTCCAACACTGGAAGTTTTTAAGAAGAGACTGTACAGCCATTTGTCTGAAATGGTATAAGGTTTCCTGCCTGAGCAGGGGGTTGGACTAAATGACCTCCAAGGTGCCTTCCAACTCTATTATTATTATTATTATTATTATTATTATTATTATTATTATTATTATTATTATTATTATTATTATTATTATTATTATTATTATATCATCTTACTAAAAGTTGAGTTCATCTCTTGTATCCGCAATGCACCTTCTCTACTGGCCTACTAATGTTCATTGACATTTGATCAAAGAAAAACTTTTGTACAGTTGAAGGACACAGTGCAACAGATTATTGTTATGCCTAAATGCTATCTTTACTTTCCAGTTAAAATATTTGAGAAGAAATTCTGTGTGCATTTTGCATAAAAACGGTTATTTGGATGAAATACAAGGGGCAAATGAAGTACTATTCCATGAAGCTGTTGTTCGTAACCCAACATGTTGGGTTACATGTATGTTGGTATTTGTCAAACAATTTTGTCTCTCCATTTCATTTTCTTAAAGTAGCCACAAAACAATTATTGTCCTGTGAAATAAATCATCTGTCTGTCTGTCTGTCTGTCTGTCTGTCTGTCTGTCTGTCTGTCTGTCTATCTATCTATCTATCTATCTATCTATCTATCTATCTATCTATCTATCTATCTATCTTCTCTCTCTCATCTATCTATCTATTTTGTAACTGTTCCTTGGTCCTGTTCATAAACTGTGGATTGCACCATACATCTACAATATGTTGTAACTGCTAAATGGTTAAAGAAATAGGAATTAGCAGATAGTGACAGTCCATCCATTTAGAAATCTGCAAGGGGTCAGTAAAGAGATGAAATGAGTATCATCATGTTGAGATGCAAACTATGCCCTTACTACTTTCAAGTGATTTTGCAACACATGTATGCGGGGGGTGGGGGGAGCTTGCATCATGATATCACAATATGATTATTGGCTTGGGGGTAACTGTGGTTAGGAATGGATGCCTATGGAGATATTCTTGTTTGTTATTCAGACATGCCTGATGGCAGCTTACATTTTTGTTATATTAAAAACAGCAGGAGGCGCCAACATTTCATTCCTAAGCAAAAAATAATAATAGATATATTATGTTGACTTTTCTCATATAATTTATACTAACACATTCAGAGATTAATCATGCATATGTCATAATGCATTACAAAATCCATTTCATTATACTGTAATGCTGGGTTCTTGGTGTATTGATGCATAACAAAATGTTTGCATTTCTTTTCCTTGGTGATTTCAGTACCGGTAATTATTTCTGTGTGGATTTATTTTTGCAAGAGGGTGGGAGGGAGGGAGAGAGGGAGGGAGGGAGAGAGAGAGAGATTCTTGACTAATTAGGCTGAGTGACCTTGAGCCAGTCACTTTCTTTCAGTCCTAGGAAAGAAGCAGTGGCAAACCACATCTGAAAACCTTGGCAAGAAAACTGCAGGAACTTTTCTAAGCAATCTCTCAGTATCAGATATGAAAAAGTGGAAGTTCTAGATTACGCTTATCCAATCTAGATATCCTGCAGATGGTATCAGTTATGGAAGTTTCATAGCCAGAAATTCTTCAACAGGCAGAACAGAAAACTAGGTTTTGCAAAAAATACATGAATAAATCCCAACTCATGTTACTCATGTTTCATCAGTCAATAGGCAACAGGACTTCAGAGTGAGCTCATGGAATTTCTCCAGTCATCTGCACTTTAAGCATATGGAATTTTGAGGAGAAAGACTTCAGTCTTTTTGCTCACTAATTGTAAATTAATAAATCAGAGATATTGACAGTAATGGAATCTTAGGGCAAAGTCCTATAACATGCACCCACATCTCTTTGATTATATAAATGTCAAGAGGGCATATCTCAATCACAATATATAACCTACGTTTATAGGCAATGAAATTAAGATCCCTATTTGTCTTGATCAAGTACTATAAATAAGAATTGTTATGATGTGAAATTTATTATCTTGTAAATAAATGACAGTATGTAATTTCACATTCATAAGATAAGAAACCAGTTTTTATCATAATGCAAAGTTCTTGAAATACCTATTTTTATAGACAGCCAAGATTCATGAGAGAGAGACCTGAGATTCATCAAAAAATGCACAATGTGCTAACATACCTCTTAATAAGGAATTTATTCATTCATTCATTCATTCATTCATCTCCATTTTTATTCATTTATCTCCACTTCCATCCACAGGGAGTGGGAATGTATGCTAACTAATTAGCCCACTGTGCAAGGTTAAAAGCTAGGTATTGATTACTGTATATTGTGAGTGTGACCGTTGTTGTATGCAGCTCAGACTGTTAGCAGTGTTGCGCAACTTTCTATTTCTCATTAAAAAAGGTAAAGGTAAAGGTTCCCCCGCACATGCGTGCTAGTCGTTTCCGACTCTAGGGGGCGGTGCTCATCTCCGTTTCAAAGCCGAAGAGCCAGCGCTTGTCCGAGGACGTCTCCGTGGTCATGTGGCCGGCATGACTAGATGCCAAAGGCACACGGAACGCTGTTACCTTCCCACCGTAGTGGTCCCTATTTTTCTACTTGAATTTTTACGTGCTTTCGAACTGCTAGGTTGGCAGAAGCTGGGACGAGTAACAGGCGCTCACTCTGCTACGTGGCACTCGGGATTCGACCTGCCAAACTGCCGACCTTCCGATCGACAAGTTCAGTGTCCTAACCCACTGAGCCACCGCGTCCCTTCTATTTCTCATTAGTTATATTAATTAAATAATAGATATTGACTCCAGTACAGTTTTTAAAATTTGATTTCTATCAGGGTCAGACCTATGAAATTTTAGGGGTGGAATATTATGTAAGAATGATATCATTATTTTAAAAGGATTTATGTCCAGATTCTTCTATCTGTAGGTACTTGGAAACACAAATTATGATGCTATGCATCTTGTGTCACATATTTTTCACTATTAATATTGTGAAAGAGAAGTAATCACAGTGTGGTTGTTTTCTTTGTCAGTCTTAGTCTACATAATTTTAAATTCCAAATTTGGCTTTTAATTCTTAGGATTATCATATTTTAATTTTTGCTTTACAAAAACAAAAGCTATTCAAATTTTTCATTTTTATCTTTCATTTTATAAGTTAAGATAGACACCATGGATATTTTAAAATACCCATGTTACTGGATAGGTTAACAATTATAATTGTAATGGTAGTTATTAATTTTACATGAATTTGGGATGAGAAAAATCCTAAATGCTGAAAAAGCATTTTTTCTTAAGTGCTATTTTCAGGAATATATTTCAGATAGACAAAAGAGACATGCAAAATGTAAAACTTTACAAGCCTTAAATGTCACCCATTAAACATGTAATAGATGTTTTCTGGACTTTTATTAGCTGTTGTGTTCTCTCAGCCAACAGAGTAATTTGAAATAATTAATGGTACATTCTTGGGTCACTAACTGTAATGACAGACCTATAAAATTTAGGATTCCCCCAACTATTGTATTATCTTCTGAGATCTCAGAAGCTGTTCCTTGCTTCATTTCTCTGCCATTTAATTATGTTTAGTAGGCTGTTCTTATACACCAATAGCTATAAACATCATCTGCAGAACAGGATTAGATAGTATCAGTGAAATGGATAATCGATAACAATGTAAGAAGATTGGTTCATTTGTTTTGCTTTCTCTGCTTCCTAATTCTGTATTTCAGGGATATCAATGTGAATTCTAGTTCACATCAACTCAGGATAGATAATGAGGAAGGATAACAGAAATTGATGTCCATCAGTATGTGAGATGTATGTGTAACTTCTTCCCTCCTATATTATGCATACCCGCAAATCTGAACCCACTTCAACTCTGTCTTCTGAAGGCAGGATATTCCTTTTAAATGCACAGATCATTCAACAATTCAAACAGAATATGCCTTCAAATTGGTAATGACTTAGATAGAAACCCAGCCATTACTGTCAGTAAAGTATGGTTTGTATGTTATGTAAATTCAATCAATTCTGGATCATCAAATGAACTATGATTAAAACAGATATTTAGATTAGCACAATATGTGATACTTTTATAATTACATACATTTATAATGTATTGGCACACTTTAGCAAAATTTGACATTAGACCAGGTATGTTACTTATATTTAATGTGTATGGCTGCAACCACAACTTCAAAGATTGTGTTGTTTGGGGCTAAATAGCACACAAATGTTTCCCTAACATGCTCCTATAGAAATTAATCTTTGTTCTCCTGCTGCTGCTTATTCCCTGCAGTCATTTTTTATATTTATATTTGATTTGTCTCTCCTTTCATAAGTTTTTGATCTATGTCCTTCTTCATAAACAGCCTGGTATCCTGTTTTGCATTTTCCCATGTAACTGCAGCTAAAAGATTTGAAGATTTTTCCATTAATAATCCCCACACCCTTTTCCTGGCCAGTATGCTGTTTAAGAAGAATTGAGGTAATTTATTCAAGAATAGAGAACAGTAATAACTAAGGAGAAAAACCAAGTGTGCCAACAGAAAGAAAATGTGAACTTGTCAGTGCTGACTGATTTACTTTTATAAAATATTTTAAAATACTCACCTTAACAGTAAATACAAAATATACTGTATGCTTGCTTTCTGTTCAACTTTCAGAGGCCTACACTTTCCATCATCTAGGTCACACATGTCAAACTCGCGATGTCACATGACATTGCGCAATGTATCGTGAGAGTTTCGCCATTGCCGGCAATGGGGTGGGCGCGGCTTCCGGATGATGCATCCAGCCCACAGGCCGGCGGTTTGACACCCCTGATCTAGGTCTTCTGGTGTGCAATTTAAAAAAGCAAGGCTATTCAAGTTTACCAGGATGTGATAGAAATGGGCATCTTTATTTTATGAAGATGCATTTTTTGTGCATTTGCAGAACCAATGCAGTAATCAATGAGAACTTGCCCTCAGTTTTCGATGGAGGCCTTCTCCTGGACTCTCAGTTTTGAAAGAATAGAACTGGAAATTTGAGTTAAATTCATATGTAGAAAAGAAGAGAAATATTGTTTCATTACTGTTGCATGTGACCTTTAGACTGGGTTTAGAGCTTGCACTAAAACATGGTTTGTTTTAATCATTGTTTATTGAATCAATTACAGTTGGATGGATTTACACATCTCATTGATCCTTGTAAGCTGCCCTGAGTCTTCGGAGAAGGGCGGGATATAAATGGAATTAAATAAATAAATAAACAAACCGTGAGTTACTAACCAAATGATGAAATTCACACTCCTGGTAGAATCTGTACAAGCCACATTGGTGAAAGGAACACAACATTGTCTTGCTCCCTTTCTGACTACTAAAAATGATTGAAAACTGAAAAATTAACTCTATTTCTTTCTGTGATTTTGGCCATCAAGCTAGCTGGGGAGGTGTCTAAAAATGGCAAGTTGACCATCCTATAATACTTTTTTTAAAAATGAAAAAAAAAATAATTGTTTGTATTTAAAAAGGTACAAAATGTCTTAGTTAAGGTTGCTTCTAAATACATCTTTGGATAAAAATGTCATAAATCAATCAATGGGTCACTACTCTTTTTATTGAAGCTTTAAAAAAATCTATTTAATCCATAAAATCATAGGCTGGAAAGGACCTCAGAGATGTTCTAATCCACCTGCCTGCTCAAGACAGGAGTCTTATACCATCCCAGCCAAATGGTTGTCCAATCTGTTTTTGAAAACTGCGAGTGATGGAACACCCACAATGCCAGGAGGCCATTGATTTATTGTTCTCACTGTCAGAAACGTTTTCCTTAGTTCTAGGTGGTATGTCTCTTTGACAAATTTCCACCCATTACTTCTCCTCCTGCCCTCTGGAATTCTAGAGAATAAGTCAATCCCCTCTTCTTTCTGATAGTACTGGAAGACAATTATCATGTCCCCTGATTCTTCTGTTCAATAGACTGGACATACCTAGGTCCATCAACCATTCATTGTACTATTTAACCTCCAGACTCTTTATCCTCTTTATTGCTCTTCTTTGCACATTTCCTGAGTGTCAACACCTTTTTTGTATCATGGTGACCAGAACTGGATTCAGTATTCCAAGTGTGGCCTCACTGGTGCAGTGTAAAGTAGTATTATCACTTCTCATTGTCTTGACGCTATCTCTCTCTTGATGCAGCTTAAGACTGCATTGGCTTTTTGGCAACTACAGGACACTGCTGGCTCATATTTAAATGGTGACTCATTAGAACACCTAGATCTAGAAGACTTCTGGTTAGATGGCGCAGCATGACGGGTGCAGGAAGATGGGGTCCTGTCTTCCACATTCGATTTCGCCACACTGGGGACCCCAAAAAGGTTCCAACTTTGCCCTAGGGAGGTGACAAAGGAGGGGATCCTTGTCAATCATGGAGGGGCAGTGCCCCTTCCTCTGGATCCAGGGAAGCCCTCCAAACCAGCTGGGGAAAGACTGGCTACATTTGTGTGGCCAGTCAGAAGCTGCTGACAACTGAAGATAAGCACTAACTAGCAATTTTTGAGCAATGTGGATGGAATTGGGTGAGACTTTATCCTCTTTTATGACCTTACTACTACTTTCCTGGAAAAAAGAATGCCCAAAGCAAAGAGAGGGAAGGGAAATTTTTACCCCGTTCCTTCAGGAAAAGAAAAGCAATGAATTAATTGCTTTGGGGGGGGAATAGAGAAAACTGCAAGATCAATTTGGAATTGATACAGATATATAGCTTTGACATTTGGGGACTAAAAGTAACTTTGAGACTTCTTTTTAGAAAAGATTTCAAAGTCTGTAAAATAGGCTTGGATCTGGAAAGCTGGAAGACAGTGTCAATGACATCTAGTGGTGAATCAAGGCACTGTAATTTATTATGCTTAAAAGAAACTTGGCTTGAAGCCCAGACTTAGATAAGACCCTTTGTTCCTGGAAACTTTCACTTTTGCAGACTGCAGCTGGGAAAAGGGGAAAAAAACTCTTGGGCTGCTTATCTGTGTTGGGGACCCTATTGGTCTATAAAGACTAAATACAAAAACAAAATGGGTGTTCCATTAAAAGACAGATACAGACAAATGAAAAATTAGAAGATGCAGTGATAACACTGGAAATGGAAAAGATATCTTACTCGTCAAGATCTCAGAACACATTTGAGGATAAGGAAGAAGAGCTGATCAAATGGATTATAAAGCTGTTAGGAGAAATGCTGAATATTGACAAACAAGAAATGAAAAGAAAAACTGAAGGAGGATGGAGGCTGTTTAAGGAATATAAATGGGTTGAGCGTTCTTCCAAAAATACTTCAATTAAATTATCTTCTTCATTCCAAACAATATACACAAAAACAGAAGAAGAATTACTTGATGATTCAAATGCACTGACTTTGGAAGTTATTTAGCAAAGGAAGAAAGCTAGAGTAAGATTGAAGAAAATAGAGATTTTGACCTATTAGATGGGATATTATACTATTAAACAGATATTTGAATATGGTTAAGAAAATAGATAATTGTTAGAAATAAAAGTATTATTATAATTATAAAGATAGGATCTATAACTAGAATATTATATTTTGTTATGAGATGGGAAATATAAAAATTCTAAAAGGGTTTGAATAAGAGAAGCTTTTGGTTGCCCAAATATAATTTATTATGAGAAAATTATAAGCGATAGAGATATTTTGAACATTCATGGGAAATTATTTTTTTAAAAGAGCAGGAAGAACAGGATATTGATTGAACAAATAGATTTTAAGTGCAAATGCAATTGAGATATGTTTTGGCTAGAAAAGATATTATAAACTAACACTATCGATATTATGTATAATACCAGAAAAATGTCATGAAGATGTCTATATTTAATTGAATATGTATTGACAGTAACAAGAATTGTATTTGCCCAGTGTGGAAAAATGCATACCACCGGAAGAAGAGAGGATCAAGGAAGCACTGGATGGTGTAGTATTGGAACTATACTGAGAAAGTTAATATGTACCACTGAGTTACCCATGGACCCAGACAACACGTTGTTTATTAAGTACTTAAGATTGTAAAATTAGAAAATTAATAAAATATTTATAAAAAAAGAACACCTAGATCCCTCTCATAGTTAATATTGTTGAGCCAGGTATTGAGGACCCAGATTGTTGGGGGCAATTAAGCTGACTTTGTAATAATGCCGCTTGGGGTGTGTGTGAAAGCCCTAATAAGCAGGCATATACATAGAATGAAGGCTACTGCTAAGCTTGTAAGCCGCCCTGAGTCTTCGGAGAAGGGCGGGATATAAATGGAATTAAAATAAAATAAAAATAAAAATTACCTATTCTATACCTATGCATTTAGTTTTTCCTGAGTAAATGCAGGACCTCACATTTCTCACCACTGAACTGCCTCCTGTTGGATAGGGACCCATATTCAAGTCTGTCAAGATTCTTCTGGATCTTGAGCTTACCTTCCAAAGTATTAACTATTTTCCCCAGCTTGGTGCCATCTGCAGATTTAATGACTTCCCTTTCTATCCCTTCATCTAGCTTATTTATGAAGATATTGAGGAGTATTGGGCCCAAGACAGAATCTTGAGGTTCCCTGTTGCACACTTCCTTCCATGTAGGACTACCTGCTGAGTATGCATTGTGAAATATTGTGAATACATCTCTTGGATATATTCTGTTTGCATTTATTTATTTATTTGATTCATTCTGCCCTTTTATTTTTGGTCAGCCTGAGGCAGCTTAATCTCCTCCCTCCTATTTTCCTCATAACCAAAGCCCTATGAGATGGGTTGGCAGAGAATGACTGAGCAAAAGTCACCCTGCTGGCTTTTATAGCAGAATTTTCTAGGCGGCTCATTATTTAATTTAAAATGTTACAAATACCTTCAAGAATACAAATGTTGTCAATTAGAAGACTTCTATGCATGCATCCACAGCATTATTATAATAGAATGCTTTCTTAGTTTCTGCTGGCTCTGAAATATCTTTCAAGAGACCTGCAGGTTAAGTCAATGTTCTCTTTCTCTTAGATTTATTGACATAAGTGGATCTCAGGGGCCCTTGAGGGAGTAACTATTGCCTAGACTTTAGCTATGCTGAGTGGAATAAACTTTGTTTACTCTAGTTATCACCAGGTTAAGATGAAAAGAAAGCAAGTGAAGCATTTTAAGCTGTGTAGAAGTTTGCTTTGCTTAGTTTTACTTGAAAAGTTTCTCTGATATAAAAAAGCTTATTTGAAATCTTTCTCTCTCTCTCTCTCTCTTGCTTTCTTGCTTTCTTTTCTTTCTTCCTCATTCACAAACAGCTCTCTAAATATAGATATGGGTATCTATAGGCTTATTACAATGAAAAGCTAAAAGGATTTGCACACTGTATAATTTAATAAACCATAAATGGTTGAATCCATGCAACACATGGATTACCAGTTCTGTATTACATGAAAGAATAAGCCTTGGTCTTAAATGAGGCTGAAGGACATTGAAGGATAATGAAAGAATGACAGAGAAAGGAAGGAAGGAAAGAGAGGGAGGAAGGAAAGGAGTGTAGGAAGGAAGGATGAAGGAGAAAAGAAAGAAGGAACGGTGAAGAAAGAAGGGAAGGAAGAAAGGGAAAGAGGGAAGAAAGGAAGACTGGAAGGAAAAGAGAAAGGAAGGAAGGAAGGAAGGAAGGAACTTTCCAATGCTCTGTGCCATTCTCCCATAAGGAAACTCAATGGGGAAGCTACTTTTTTTTTGCCCATTTGTGATAATTTTGTTTCTCTGTTGAGACAAGGATATTTCTGAAATGATGAGACAATGGGGCATGATTTGTCTAGTTTTTAACCATACCATGGTTTCTTACATTACATTCTTCATAGTTTTTTTCTCTATATGCACAATATGCAATATCTTTATTTCAAGCTCATTTTTCCAGCAGTCATGCCGTTATATGCTTCCCCACTGATTCATAGCATCTTTCAGATTATTTTTCCAACCATCCTTTTTCATACTGCTTAAATAGCATAATCCTTTATGGCATATTATAAAGTAATTCTTTTCATACTGTTCTGAAGAATATACACATCATTTTTCCTTTTCTTCTATGGGAGATAAAGTTGATATATTTTAATACTCATAATTTCTCTACCTCCAATTATTCCACTTGCACCTTAACTTCTTTCGCTTTTTTATTTTCTTTCATATCCATTTTTTCTTTCAAGATTTACTCTTGTCAATGGCAAAACATTATCTTCCCACATCAGAACCTCTGATCACCCTTGTACACTTTATATTATTCTTCCATTTTTCCCCAATAAAAAACTCAAATCATGCTTTCAAATCTATGTTCATTCATTTGCTGGCTGTACTTATGAACAGATTTATGCTTTTAAAAAATATCCAAATTGCTTCTTATTCTAAGCAGATATATACCAGCCACCCTTCCCATTCATTCTTGAGTCTCCAAATGGCCCATTTACTTCCTTATGCTTCTTTGTCCCATTCATACGCATTCATATCATTCATGTTGTCCAAAAGTATATTTTTTTTCTCCTGGATCATTTTCAGAATGTTGAAGTTTTTCCCCAAAATTCCTTCTTACTTCTTTCATTACAACCATTCTCTGGAGTGTAACATGCAACTGAAAGATTCCTACCTTCAGAGTCACTCACAGCAAGCTAGGTAACGCCAATTAATACTTTCTAACATAAATTGAAGCCTTCTTGTTTATAATTAAATCTATATTTTCATAAAAAATGTTAGTCTTTGACCATAAATCCAGTAGGATAAGTAAACGTTGCACAGGCAAGTTGTCTGCTTCCAAATGCCATTTGCTCATTTGCTCACTCACTTACTGCCCCATCGCTTCCAAATGCCATTTGCTCGTTCACACACTCACTTACTGCCCCGTCGCTTCTAAATGCTTCCAAATGCCATTTCCTCATTCACTCACTCACTTACTGACCCGTCGCTTCCAAATGCCATTTGCTCATTCACACACTCACTTACTGCCCCGTGGCTTCTAAATGCTTCCAAGCACTTCCAAATGCCATTTGCTCATTCACTCACTCCCTTACTGCCCCATTGCTTCCAAATGCCATTTGCTCATTCACACACTCACTTACTGCCTGTCGCTTCCAAACACTTCCAAAAGCTTCCAAACACCACTTGTTCACTCTCTCACTTACTGCGTTTGGAAGCGACGGGGCAGTAAGTGAACGAATATCGGGGCCGGGGCCAGAGGCCAACAGCTGTTTGGCACCAGGGACGCCAGGTGGCCCGCGGCCTGGGCGTCTTCAGCTGGTGTCAGGGCCGGTGTCAGAGGCCATCAGCTGTTCAGCGCTGGAGACCACTGCCACAAGGAACACAGCTCTGGGTCGGGGTTTGGAGCAGCTCTGGGTGGGGGCTCCGCATGGGCCATGGTGTGGCAACTGCGGGGAGGGGAATCTCCACGGCCTGTAGCTGCGAGCCGCAGGTGTAGGTGTGCAAAGGATGGGCGGCAACGCCATAGCAAGAGGGGGTTCTTACAGACACCGGCATCACTCCCAGTGACAGTACCTCTGAGTTCCGGCACCTTTTATTTTATTTTTTTGAAAAAAAAAGCACTGAGTAGCACACCCATATTTTTATTTTCCTACATGCATTTATTATCTTTACTCTGCAAGATCAGGCTATTTTCAATCAGATCTGTAGGTCTTCCAGCTGGCAAAGTTGAATCAACTGAGAGGCAAGAGCAAAATTACATGTTGTGATGTCAAGCATCACTGGTAATCCCTGAAAGTAGTAGTCATACATTTCCCATTCCTTTGTGCCTAATTGGGCACAATAAAATAAAATATGGTTCATGATCAAATTGTTCCAATCTGCCTGCTGCATGCCATTTGAGTGTCTGCATTTATCTGTGAGAGTATGTGTGTATATTTTTGTCTGAAAGAAAAAGTTTGTGAATTTTATTAAATTTTGTGTTTGGGGTAAAAATATGTTTTAAAACTCATTACTATTTTCATTTAGCATAATTATTGAGTTAGAAATATTGGTGTTATTTAAATGATATCCAATTTTATATTAGAATCAATTTTACCTTCCCGTCTATTTAAAAAAGTAAAAGAAATACAGTATATTGGACAATACTGAAAATAACAAAGGAAACTCTTGTGGTTTTATCAAATAGTTGTGGCTTTTCAGCCTTAGAATTTCGCAGAATCATTTCTAATTCAGTTAGTGTAAAGAGTGATGCATTATTCAACATCTTGATTGTCTATTCCAATTTAGACTGAACTGAACCGTATGATTGATTCGGTTGTCCACTTTGGTTAAGAAAATGAGTAGTAGTCCTATCATAAGTAATTGCATACTTTCAGTTCCTTCAGTCTGAGATAGGCATTCATTAGTCATTTGGACTTCATGCTTAGACTTACCTGCTTGATGCCTTGTGTTATACCATTTATTTATTTATTTATTTATTTATTTATTTATTTATTTATTTATTTATTTATTTATTTATTTATTTATTTATTTATTAATGGGACTTATATCCCGCCCTATCTCCCAAAGGACTCAGGGCGGCTAACAACAACAACATATAATAAGTACAGAAATTAAGATAAAATTAAAATTAAAGTCATCTGTGCAATAAATTAAAATTAAAAATTAAAAATAAATTAAAAATTGTAAACATAATTAAAATACCTGTCAGTCCAGGTCAGCCAGGTGGAAAAGGAGTGTTTTGAGGCCGCGGCGAAAGGACTGGAGATCTTGGGCCATCCGAAGCTCAGGGGGGAGCTGATTCCATAGGACTGGCTCTCCCACAGAGAAGGCCCTCCCCCTGGGGTTCGCCAGCCGACATTGTCTAGCCGACGGTACCCTGAGGAGGCCTTCTCTGTGTGAGCGTACTGGGCGATGGGAATTCGTTCCCGGTAGCAGATGGTCCTGCAAGTATCCCGGGCCTAAGCCATGTAGGGCTTTAAAGGTAAGTACCAGCACCTTAAATCTCACCTTAAATTGTTTTCAGGCACCCCTTTATGCTGATTACATTTAGATATATGCTGCATGAAGCATTATTTCATCTATATACTACTAAAACTCTCATCTCTGTTTGATACTTTGTAACCTTTAGTTGGGCAAAATGCTGCACCATATGAAAAACTTTCTCAATGAAGTACCTCAAATGAGTACTCAAATTACTCTTGAGGAATGTGTGTATGTATATGTGTGTGTGTGTGTGTGCGCGCTGTTTTGCCCTGTAAACCGCCCTGAGTCCTTTGGGAATAGGGCGGTATATAAACTAACTAACTAAATAAATAAATAAATAAATAAATAAATAAATAAATAAATAAATAAATAAATAATACTCAAGACATATTTCCCCTGTCTCTTCCCTCCCTGATGCAGCTGACAAAGTGAGAAAAAGCCTGTGGCCTAGAGGTTAAAACAACTGCCTAATGTGCAATCAGCCCAGGTTCGAATCTCAGAAGGGTGTGGCTGACTGATGAGAACAAATAAGCTTGAAATAGCTATATAAGTCTCCCTTTAATTCTTTGTTAGCAATCCAAAAAATTTATACATACATACATACATACATACATACATACATACACACACACACACACACACACACACATATATATATATATATATATGTTTTCGTAGATTCGTAGATATATATACGTTTTTTGGCTGACTGATGAGAACAAATAAGTTTGAAATGATCATATCGGTCTCCCTTTATTCTTTGTTAGCAAGCCAAAAAAATTACACAAATATGAGCTGCCACTGCTGTGGCTACTGCCTGTAGATGGCCTTGGGCTAGGCTGAAACAGGAAATAAAATTTGTCCCGTGACTGGGACCAAGCAAGTGTATTCTGAATGCTTAACAAACATTTAAAACAGGGCTGTTGCTTCAGGGCTGTTGTTTTTAATATCTCAGGGCATGGACTGGAGAGAGGAAGGAAGGAAGGAAAGAAGCTATTAATGCCAGAAGAATCAAGGCAGATGAACTGTCAGGAACAATACATGTTCTAAGTCAGAGGTGTCAAATTGCCAGCCTGCGGGCCGGATGTGTCATGCCAAAATCACGCCCACCCCATTGCTGGCAATGGAAAAAAAAGTTGCCATACGTCGTGACACGTCACGTGACTTTGCGAGTTTGACATCCCTGTTCTAAGTGATATGTTCAAAGGTTTACAACTCCAGACACTTTTACAACAAGACTTGACCAGTCCAACAAAGCTAGGCCAGTCTGGAGTAGCACTTATCTTATGCCTCCTGAACACTTATACCTATTTTTCTCCTGAAACTTCATTATTTCATTTACAAAAATATAATATGTGTTTGGGCTATCATTAGCCCATCAGTCATTGTTGTGAGAATCACACATTATGCATTCTTCAAAGATATCATTTTTCAAATGGTATGTGGGCTGATTTTTTTCCAGAATAAACCTTTCTATTTCTATGGCCTGCTCTAAATGAGAATCACTTCTTCATCTTGCATGTGTGTTCTCTAACAAATACTTCATAGCCAGCTAGAAAGTATCCACTTATATCATGGCACTGTATAATAAATGGCACGGAATACTAGCAATAATATTTTGGCATTAACAAATACATCCTAAATCTATTCTAACAGAAGAGAATAGAAATAGTGCTCCTTTCTGACCGAAAATCATTGCTAAAGCTAAAGAATGCCTATTTATTTTGCAGCTTTGCAACAGGAATATGAATACCAACTGCAAATCAAACACTAATGCATGATAATATTTACATTGCTTTTTGAACAAATGACCATACTTGGTAAAATCGCACAATTGATAGTCAAACCAACCCTCTTAAACTTCCCTTTACAAATTAAAACATATAAATCTAGTAACATGCTAAAATAACATTTGAATTAAGGCAATTATTCTAAAGAGAAATGAGCTTTTAATAGATGTATTATCTTTATTCTTTCTGTAGTCATAGGAAAACTGATTCTGAGTGAAACTTATTATGTGCAAGGAAAAACAAAGCAAATATATCCTGCTCTGCCATGCCCATTCTCATCATCTTCATTCTCATCATCATCATCATCATCATCATCTGTCTTATTTTGCTGCTGCCGCTGCTTCTGTTTACCAACCATGCAGGCAAATGGTTGTCATGGAAAAGGTTAGATATGTTAAAAGGAAGTTCCATTGCTTTAAGAGGAAGTAAGGCCTGACAACAACAGGAAGTTCTGTGCTGTTCAGCTACTGTGACTCTCAAGAGGAAAACCCTGTGAAACAATTTGACCAGTAATTTAAAGCTAGTATGCAGGAAGGGAATATGCACTGGTGTGTGTAGAAGAGAGGAAATGATAAATACTATCTGGTATGACATGGACCAGAGATAGTGGAGCAAAAAGAATACTTTGTTTTTCCTTAAGCTAGGTTTGAGCCTCTGATTTGCCAAATGGAAAACAAAACAGAGAAACAGAGTCAAAAAAAGAAATGTGTGCGGGTTGGTGGTGGCGGCGGCTAGGGATTGCAGCTGGAGAGAGCTGAATTTATGGGGCAATATATCAGACACTTGACTTTTTGTTGTTAGAAGTCAAAGAAAACGTTTAGTTTTTTCTTTATAAAGCAAGGTTCATCAAAAGGGGTTAATATTGACTTCTAAGGGTCCATGGGAGTATTCATTGTTCTTGTTGACATTATTGTTATTTATAGTAATATGAGTTTGATATATTTAAATGTTCAAAACTGTGTTGGAAATAAGAACTACCGCTTTCCTCAAAAGTGCAAAACTCTATTCACCTTTGTTGTTTTAATTCATCTTCTTCTTTTATGGCAACTAAAGTTTTGGTTTTTCAAAAAGGTTTTAAGAGTGGGAATAGGAGTGAGTGGTCTACCCACAACAAACAGTTCATTAACTGATTTTTTTTTTACTTTGAATGAATGCGTAAGGATAGGAATAGCAGCATTTTATCTTCTAGAAATTTTCTGTTCATCTCTTCACATCCTGCACATAAATGATTTGACTTTCTGTAACCCTCCAGAAGATTTGGAAGCTGAACTGCATTACCCTCTCATCTTTTGATCATTGCCCAACCCTGAATTAAAAGAGGCTGGGTTGGAGGGAAGAGCAGGACAAACCTCTTATGATCTGTCCCATGACTTGGGAATTCTGAACCAACTGTATCTGAAATACACTATAAAGCAATCCAGTGTGGATAAAGCATGTTAAACCAAAGTATTTTATCCAAGACCATGTGTAATGAAAGCATAAGCAAGGATACTAAAAAAAAATTGCACCGAGGTGTGGAAAAATTCCTTATAAATACCTTTATATAAATACTTAATATAAATACATATGTTTATTATATAGAGAGTTTTCCATGGTTTTTTTCTCTTTGTTTTATCATGGTTGCTTTTCCATTTGCGAAAAGTGAAATTTGCCTATAGAATTCCAAAATGGCAAAAACTAAAACATGACTTTTCCATGTTAGTTCTGTATTTCTAATTTAAAATTTCACATTTACCAGAGTTTTACCCAGATGGAATCACAGGACAATGCATAAGAGAAAATAATAACTTTGTTTTTTTCATTGATTGATTTGTGTGCTGCCCATCTTGTCTACACTGATTTAATTCAACAATAATTCACATTAATGTACTAATAAGGTCAACCTGAAATACAATGTAAACTTTTTGGAATCCATAGAAAACATAGGAAACCAAACTAATAAAAACATTGAAATAAGCTCAGAGAAAATATTTTATTCGATATTTTTGATGGAAGATTCATTTGAGCAATTGCAGGATACACACAAAGGGTCTCATTTTGTAAACCTAGTTTTGGCTACTTCTGAATGAGTAGCTGAAACAGTTCAAATTTGGGTAGAAGAAGAGAGGAGTGATATGCATGTACTGTCCAGTCAAAACACTATATTATAAGCAACTCCTTTCTATAAGAAACAACCCTTGAAATAAGAGACGTCTGGCAAGTTTAAGAGAAACTAAATTGAATTGGTCTCCCCTTAAGGATCTGCAGTAAAAGAATATCTAGGACTTATTTTGTCATTTAATTGGTGTTGGAAGGTTTGTAAGCAAAAGAATATGGAACTTTATCACCAACTGCAGTTTCTCTGGTTCAGGAAGTATCTAAATTATCTTAATTGATGTGAGGTATAGTGCAGGGCTTTTCAACCAGTGGTACGGGTACCACCTGTGGTACATTGGCACCTGGCAGGTGTACATGACCATCCTAGAAGAGTGGTAGTGAGGGAGGGAAATGAGCTGAACTGGTGGCAGCACTGTGAGAGATGGCTGGAGCTGCAGGGCTGTCAGGGCTCAGCGGAAGCACCAGGATCAGCACCAGGCTCCAGTTGGAGCTCAGTGCTGATCCTGGTGCTTCTGAGCCCAGAAGAAGTGCTGATCAGCTGGAATGTTGCAGCATCTCCAGGTTCTTGTGATTTACATTCAGATGCTTGGCAACTGATTCATTTTTTCAGTGCCATTGTAACTTTGAACAGTCACTAAACGAACTATTCTAAGTTGAAGACTACCTGTACTTCATCACTTTTTTCCTTTTTTTTTTGGTCATCAAGTTTTTGACACCTTGCTAGGCAACTGGTGGTACTCGGATGTTGCCATATCCTAAAAGTGGTACAATGGGTGAAAAGGTTGAAAAGCCCTGGTCTAGTGGATGAAACTGTAATCAAATATAAGACAAAAAAAACACCCTTTTAAAAGGAGAAAGTAAACCTGGGAAGACTGTATCTCATTTTATACCTATTTATACCTTTATTCTTTTTGTGGAACAGGATAATCACTGATTCCTATGTTTATTTCTCTGTTTATAAAAATATCATTTACCACTGCATTTCTCTGAGGTTTAATTATTTTATTTCATTTCCTCATACAGGCAGACTTAGATTCAGTATCTGAAAAACCATGCTATAATAAGAGTAATTAAGTAACAGAATAAAGACTGAGTTATAGATAAATACTAACATTCCCTTATCTGGTGGTGTGAATTTTCTTTTTGAAGTGTTTAAGCAATGATGGGTTCTTAACCATTTTGTCATTGATGATTGGCACTGTGGCTGAGCCCCCAAAAGAATATTAATTATCTCTTAATTTTTTTATGTGCATTTACTGGATTTATTTCAACAGTCATCTACCCGTTATTGTGATTTAAATAGTCAAATGATGGCAAAAACAGAGGATGAAATTACCCATTATTTTATTTTTCACAAGCATTGGACAGATTGAAGTTCTGCCCAGATTTGGTTGGTTTTTTTCCATAAATGAAGCTATTGTTATTTTTTCTTTGTGTTACTGCTTCTGCCACTTCTGTTCCTTTTTCATTCTAGTTATAGTGGGGGAATTTGGTGCTTTTCCTATTAACTTATAGAACGCCTCCCAACTTCAGTTACTAATTTCACAAAATGCTATAGATCAGTTCAATTTCTTCCTTGGTGAGTTAACTCTTATACTTAAAGTGTTGCCTTCCCACCCACTTCCATTTATTTGTGATTTTCATTTATACCTTTTCCTGGAGACTTTTTCAGACACTAAATTCCTGGAATTTTAATTCCACTTTGAGGTCTAGCATGCCTGTATACTTGACTTAGTATGTTGCTTCATATAACTGAACTAGACTTAAGCTTTTAGTCAGCTTTGCAAGTCCTTATACTAATCATTGGGACAAATTGCTGAACTATCTGATACTGTGACAAAATGAGAAAATAGGATGATTACAGCTATAGTCTCCATTAAAAGATTCTAACAGAGCTAATGGCCTGTTCAAAGTTCAAAGAGAAACCTATATCAGTCAAAGTAGAATAGATCATGGAAGCTTAAAAGGGGTTATTCATTTTTAAACCTGTTTGATGTTGGTTTGCTATCATCCTGTTCAAACACAGGTGCCTCAGACTTCCAGGACCCAAATGTAAACATTGGCACAGGAGTGTAGTAGGATAATGTGTTTCTCCTCTATAAATTAAATGATGAAAAGTGTTGAATTGATAGCTATGGAAATTAAAAGCCTTTTTTAAAATACACATTGAAGGGTAGACTTCTGTTCACACTGTTCTTTTTTGACAAGTTTTATTTTCTGATCATGGGTCTGTTGAAGGGGAAAAGGGATAAGTCCACTTTTTAATGGTGACATCTATTAAGGATTATTAATGATAAGTTTCCACAATTATTGTTGTTAGAAAAAAGGAACATCTGTAAGATTGCTTAAAATGGCACTTGTGCTTAAGCTAAAATAAATGATGGACAAAAATATAGCCCATTTGTCAATTAAAAAAAGATAGAATAAAATAGAATAGAGCTGGAATGGACCTTGGAGGTCTTCTAGTCCATCCCCCTGCTCAAGCAGGAGAACCTATACCATTGTAGATAAGTGACTGTCTAGTCTCTTCTTAAATAGCTTCAGTGATGGAGTACCCATGATTTCTGAAGGCAAGCCATTCCACTGGTTAATTGTCCTCACTGTTAGGAAGTTTCTCCTTAATTCCAGTTAGCTTCTCAGTTTGATTGGTTTCCAACCATTGTTTCTTGTCCTGCCCTCTGGTACTTTGCAGAATAGTTTGAGAAGCCATGCCTTGGGACTGATAATAAAAGGGGAAGGTGTGGGCAGGGCTGATTGCTGAAGGCAACCGTTTGGAGACATTCTAAGAGAATTCTGGTCTGTTCTTGCTACTTCTGTTTAACTCTTGTTTGTTGACTCTTGTTTGATATTTTGATTTATTTATTGAAGGAAATATTCTGTTGCTTTTTTGTTTGAACTGTAAATAAATTTGATTGGGTTTTTCCAGCCTATTGAATGTAAAAAAGAAAAAGGGGTTGTCCCGGACACACAAACAGGGCCAGTTGTAGGCTGGAACAGAACACTTATAAAACAGTGCTAATACTTCACGTGATCTTGATTCTATGCCTCTGTTTATTCAACCCAGGATTGTATTAGCTTTTTTGGCGGCTGCTGCACGCTGCTGGCTCATATTCAAGTGATCATCCACTAGGATTCCAAATTCCCTCTCCCAGTTATTGTTTTTGAGCCAGGTCAAAACCAGATATACTCAGTGGTGGGATTTAGCCGGTTTGTACCACTTCAGCAGAACCAGTAGATAATTTTTTGTTGCCTAGGCCCAGAATGGACCTCCAGAAGCAGCATCCACACAAAGAACTGGTTGTTCACATATTGGAACAACTGGGTGTCAGGGGGGGGAGAAATGGTTTTGTGTGCACAACCTAAATCCCACATATGTGCAAATGAAGCTTTGTACACTCACCTGCTGCTTTGGTGGCCCTATTCCCTATGGGCTGCAGCTCAATAGCAGTCCACTGCCCAGGAGGTTGGGGACCTCTAACCTAGTATATAGCTCCTATGCAAAATGTACATTCAGTGGTCAGAATCATTATAAAATAAGAATAGAGTTGACAGCATCATAATATTTATCCTATGCTACTCCAGGATCAGTTATTTCCCACTGTTTGGCAGTTGAGCAACATATTTTTTTATTTTTTTTAAATTCCATTTATATCCCGCCCTTCTCTGAAGACTCAGGGCGGCTTACAAGCTTAGCAGTAGCCTTCATTCTACGTATATGCCTGCTTATTAGGGCTTTCACACACACCCCAAGCGGCATTATTACAAAGTCAGCTTAATTGCCCCCAACAATCTGGGTCCTCATTTTACCTACCTCGGAAGGATGGAAGGCTGAGTCAACCTTGAGCCTGGTGGGATGCGAACCTGCACTAATTGCAGGCAGCTGGTGTTACTTAAGGAGGCATTAGCCCACTGCTCCACCAAGGCTCTTTGTATACAGTTTGTATACTGTTGTGAAGTGTAAGCATATGTGATACTGCTGTGGAGTTCATGTTTTTAAGGACACTATGGTCCTGTGCCTATTTCCTATTGTGGAAAATTTAGCTTCACTCTGAATCTGGGGCTGCAGCTATTTTGGTGGGTGGGGGGGATATTTCAAGGGGAAAGGTATCTCTTTGACTCCCATATTCAGCCATTTCCTGCACACACAAAAAAGCAAAATGAAGTGGCTAAACAAGTTTCTGTAGCATCTTCTTCTGAGTCTTGTAAAAGATGCAGCTGTTTTAAGGTTTCTCATTTCGTTTATATTCCTCTTTATGGGAAGCCTCTCTTTTGAATGCCATCCACATGGTATTTATCAAGGCATGAAGTGACATTAGATAAATGGCCCTGACAATAAAGGTGCATATTTTGAAGGTCATGGTTTTCCTGCTTGTAACATCTAAGGCACAGGTGTCAAACTCGCCACGTCACGTGACGTGTCGCAACGTATTGCAACTCTTTTTGAGCTGCTGGCAATGGGGTGGGTCCAGTTTCGGTATGATGAAACCGGCCCACGGGCTGGCAGTTTGACACCCCTGATCTAAGGTGTATTATATATGTAAACAGTTAAAAATACATCAATCAACAGGTTGTTCCAGCTAGGGAAAACATTCTGACAGGAGAACACGCGGGAACTTTGACAGCTGTCAAAGTTCCCTGCACGGCGCAGGCGCAACCACTGACAGCTCGCGGCTGTCAAAACACCGGACCATGCGGAAGCCTGAGCTGTCAAAGAGCAGACGACGCGGATTGGTCCGGATAGACGCGGCGCCAAAATGAACGCTCCTGATTGGCCCTCGCTGTCAGCTGCCGGCTATAAAAGCCGGGCAAGTTATTCTATGTTTGTCTTGCTCACAATAAACCTTATAGTTAAGTAGCCTGTCGTCCGAGTGGTCCTTCGGCTACTTCACTGGCGACGAAGGTGGGATCGCTCCGGAGCTGAAGTCACAGCTGAGGAAGAGAGTTTCCGAGCTGAAGTCACGGCCGAGGAAGAGAGTTCCCGGCAAGAGCTGTCACTGGAAGTTTTAACTTCCAAAGGAGCGACCCAGGACCGGACGACATGGCAAACTTCGGGCGTGTGAGGGAATTCGATACCCGCCATCCCGAGAGATGGCAATCACACCTGGGCCAGGTCGAGGGATTCCTCCTCGTCAGTAAAATCACTGACGACAGAGCAAAGGCCGCCGCTCTACTATACATCAGCGGACCTCCAGTGTACGACGCTGCCGTGGGCCTGTTTAGCCCGGTGCCCATCACAGAGGTCTCCTACGCAGACCTGGTGGACCAGCTGAACAAGTACTATATGCCGGCTCGCTCAGAACTGTACTGGCGGGTCCAATTCGCCCAGAAGAAACAGCGACCAGACGAGCCCGCCAACGAGTTCATCGCTGGGGTCAGACACGCCGCGCGGAACTGCTGTTTCCCCGACCTGGAGGACCGCATCAGAGACCAGGTGGTGATCGGGTTGAGGGACGAGAGGCTGCAGAAGAAGCTGACATCCAAACCCGACATGAGCCTGGCAGAATTGACCCGAGAAATCATGGCGTATGAGTACAGCCACAAGAAGAAATCGACCGCCACGACCCCTGAGAGCCCAGCAACGGTATACCAAGAGAGCGCCACGCTCAGCGACAGCGACGAGTCGGTGGACTTCACTGACGGGGAAGCCCTCCAGCGGAAAATGGAACGCAGACAACAGAGGAGAAGCGACACCTCGGATCATCGCAGAACCAAGAACCCCCTGCCGCCACCACCGCGTTACGAGCAACGGGCCGCCTGCGCCAGCTGTGGGGGCAATCATGCCCGAGGAAGCTGCCGGTTCAGAAACGCTAAGTGCCACAATTGTGGAAAGACCGGCCACATCAAACCGGTGTGCCGCAGCCGGGGGCGCGACAACATCAATGATCTGGAGACCAATCCCCCAGGTAGGCCAGCTACCCGGGCCATCAGAGAAAAAACGCCAGGGAACCTAATAGAAACAATTGACAGGGTACACAGCCTAAGCTCTAAGGTGAGGATCAGGGTAAAAATTCAGGGAGTGCCCTGCCTCATGGAAGTAGACTCAGGGTCAGCAGTCTCTTTAATTTCATTTGGAACGTACCAGGAGATCTGCCGACAAAGCAAGGGAAAAATTCCTCTGAGGCAAACCCAGGTCCACCTAGCAGACTTCCAGAAAACCCCCATTCCTCTGGAGGGGAGGGCTAAGGTTGTCGTGCAGTACAAAGGGTTCAAGGATCCCTTAGAAGTTCTAGTTACGCCAGGAAACCGCACCAACCTGATAGGGTTAAACTGGTTCGGGCCTCTAGGAATCACCATAACGGGGGTAAATACAATTCAATCACCCAGCCTAGAAGCCGTTTGCAACAAGTATGCAGACGTCTTCGATGGCACGTTAGGAAAATACACTGGTCCCCCCATCTCCTTACAGTTAAACCCAGCAATCCAACCCATAAAGATAAGAGCTAGGAGAGTACCCTTTGCCCTTAAAGAAAAAATAGAAAACGAACTTGATCGCCTCATAGGTCTCGGGGTGCTCGAACCTACGGAAGGGGGAAGCTGGGAGACCCCAATAGTCACCCCTATTAAACCTAACGGGGAAGTGAGATTATGCGCGGACTATAAAGCGACCCTTAACCTAGCCCTCAGCCCCCACGCTTACCCGGTGCCAGCGGTAAGGGACGTATTTGCTTCCATCCGCTCTGGCGCCATTTTCGCCAAACTTGATCTCACGCAGGCGTATTTGCAACTGCCTGTCACTAATGACACCGCGGAAGCCCAGACAATTGTCACCCACCGCGGTGCCTTTAAAGTGAAAAGGCTCCAATTCGGCATATTGGCAGCCCCGGGTATCTTTCAGGGTATCATGGAGAAAACCCTGAAAGGAATACCCGGGGTCTGCCCCTATTTCGACGATGTTCTCATCGCCGGAGAAAACGAAGCAAACTTAGCTGACAGGCTGTCAGCTGTGCTGAGCCGGCTTAGAGAAGCCGGCCTTAAACTTAAACGGGAAAAGTGCTCTATTGGAGTCACATCCACAGAATTCCTAGGGTACAAAATAGACGGCCAAGGCATCCATCCCACCACAGAAAAACTAAGGGCTATTCAAACAGCACCAAGCCCAAGGAATAAACAAGAGCTCCAAGCTTTTTTAGGGTTATTAAACTTTTATCATGCCTTCCTTCCCCATAAAGCCACTATCGCTGAGCCTCTGCACAGGCTCCTGGACAAGGGAACTGTTTGGTCCTGGACCAAAATACATGAAAATAGTTTCCAATCATTAAAAAAGATTATTTGTCACAGCTCAACGATCACCCTTTTCAGAGAAGACACCCCAATATGCATCGCTTGCGATGCCTCTCCCTATGGAATCGGGGCAGTATTAAGTCATTTATTCAAGGACGGTACACAAAGACCCATAGCCTTTTATTCACGCACTCTGTCTAAAGCAGAAAGGAATTATGCACAAATAGACAGAGAAGCCCTAGCAATAGTCGCAGGGGTTAAAAAATTTCATGACTACCTCTATGGGAGACCCTTTACTATATTTACAGATCACAAACCCCTTCTGGGCATATTCACGTGGAATAAAACTACACCACAGATTCTCTCACCGAGAATACTACGGTGGTCCACATTCTTATCGGCCTATTCCTATCAGTTAATACATAAACCGGGGAAGGAATTAGGACACGCAGACTGCCTCAGCAGACTGCCCATTCAAAGCAAGGACTCAGACCCAGCCCCAGCTGGACTGATTCTAGCAATCTCTCAACTTCCAGACTGTCCCCTGTCTGCAAACATTATAGCTAACAATTCAGCTAAAGACAAAATACTTAGCAGAATCCTCAAATGGGCCACAACAGGGTGGCCAACACAAAACCCACACCCCCAATTCCAGCCATATTTTAGCAGAAAAAATGAAATATCTACTCATAGGGGATGCCTGCTGTGGGGAAATCGGGTCATAATACCAGAGAAGAACTTAAACCAAACATTACACATTTTACATGAAGGACATCCAGGCATTGTCAAGATGAAAGCTATGGCCAGAAGTTATGTCTGGTGGCCTGGCATAGATAAAGAGATAGAAAGATATGTGGGAGGGTGCTACACCTGTCAAGCGACCCGAAACGAGCCACCCCAAGCACCAATTCACAAATGGGAAACAACGAGGAACCCATGGTCACGTATACATTTAGATTTCGCAGGACCTATCCAGGGGCAAAGTTTCCTAATTGTAGTGGACAGCTATTCTAAATGGCTAGAAGTCACTCCCCTTAGAAAAACAACGTCAGGAGCCACTATACAAGCCTTAAGGAAAATATTCGCCACACATGGTCTTCCAGACACCATAGTTTCAGACAATGGACCTCAATTCACCTCTCGTGAATTTCAGATGTTCGCTATGAAGAATTGTATTAGGCTGGTCACGTCTGCGCCGTTCCACCCATCGACGAACGGGATGGCTGAAATTATGGTGCGGTCCACAAAAGAAGCTTTGAAAAAATTCGCAAAGGGGAACTGGCAGCGGCGTCTCAGCCAGTTCCTCATGTCACAACACGCAACTCCATGCACAACAACGGGCAAATCCCCGTCGGAGCTGAGATGGGGGAGGAGGCTGATAACGCGGCTCGACAGACTGCATCCTGACACATACCCGGAAGAAAACGAGCACCCCTACCCAAACCGCACACTCAAACCAGGGCAAATGATATGGGCACGCTCATATACGGATAAAAACAAGTGGGTCCAGGGGACAGTACTAAAACAAACGGGACCCATTTCCTACCTAATATCCACACAAACTCACGGCAACCTACGCCGCCATATCGACCAACTCAGACCCAGACACCCACCACACAACTCAGAACACCAACCAGAGGAACTCGATCTGCAACCCCCCCCAGAAATACTACCTATACCAAACCAAGAGGAAGAAGAGCAAGGAAACGAACTACCAGAACCAGACAACCCCCCACTTCCTCGCCGTTCCAACAGGAACCGAAGAGCCCCCGCCTACCTAAAAGACTACCAGTGGGCAGGTTCCGGCAACCAAGGGGGAGGGAACGCTCCAGGGGAGGGGTAAGGGGTGTATTATATATGTAAACAGTTAAAAATACATCAATCAACAGGTTGTTCCAGCTAGGGAAAACATTCTGACAGGAGAACACGCGGGAACTTTGACAGCTGTCAAAGTTCCCTGCACGGCGCAGGCGCAACCACTGACAGCTCGCGGCTGTCAAAACACCGGACCATGCGGAAGCCTGAGCTGTCAAAGAGCAGACGACGCGGATTGGTCCGGATAGACGCGGCGCCAAAATGAACGCTCCTGATTGGCCCTCGCTGTCAGCTGCCGGCTATAAAAGCCGGGCAAGTTATTCTATGTTTGTCTTGCTCTCAATAAACCTTATAGTTAAGTAGCCTGTCGTCCGAGTGGTCCTTCGGCTACTTCATAAGGTTATCTTGAATCATAGAAGAACTAGATAAAGTAAAACTAGACTGCCTATTTGAAGCACCACTTATAATGGTTAAGTGAGAAGATAATGTGAAAACCCCAATGCTTGGAAAATTTGAAGGCAGGCCAAATGATATCTCCAAAACATTGAGTAGAGCAGAAAGTGACCAGGAAAATTCTGCAGAAAATATAGCTTTTAAAAATATATATATATATATATACAATTGGCTAACATTTCCTTGACATGCTACCACTTTAAGTTGTAGTTTTAAAAAAAGCTTTATTGTCTTAATATGTTCATTGTGAGTTGTTTTTCACCCAAGTAATATTAGGGGCCTACATTCTCTTTTTATTCCTCATCTGGTTTCCATTCTGGTTGTAAAACGAGGACCTTTTCCCTTCCTGGCAAAACTAGCAGAAACTTTGTGACACAATTCCCTCTTCCAACTTCTAAGCCTCCAGTATGGTTTCAATTACAGACATAAGTAGATTGGGAAATTCAGCCATGCCTCTCTTTTCCTCATATATAACAGCTTTCCTTTTTTAAAAAAGTTCTGTCTACTGCCCCTTGAAGAATGGAAAACTTGTTCATTTGTACATGTTGTTGGAAAAAAAGACAGTTACTACAAAAGTTTAATATATAGTTTCTTCTTTCTCTGTCTCTCTGAATTAGATTAATGTTGTGGTTATTTTCCACTAAGACCTGCTGCAGACAATTTAGGAGAAAATTATCTCAGTACTTAGTGTGCTATGATTACCATCTTAAGCCCAGCTCCTGCTAGTACTGAGTCAGAGAGCTAAACTACTTCTGGATTTTGACATTACTGAAAAAGAACATTTTTGTCCTCTGCTTTCATAGTCAATTCTTTGAGAAGTTTGGCTTTGCAGGAAATTGATGCATAGCCCCTTAATCCTTGGAACTTGAGGTCAAGGCTTACAATTTTTGATCGTAAGTGAAATGAGTGTCTGGTGAATGTTTCTTGACATCACAAAAGCCACACTTTAGTCATAAGAAGCAGTTGTTCTGATGTAAAAGAGTTCAGGATGGGAGAACAGCAGGAAATAGTCTGTATAAAAAAGGGGAGGAGGTCACTATCCTGGTGGTGGAAATATAGGGTTGCATGCCAGATTTCATTACCAATCAAATGACAAGTAAGACAAGGAGGAAAAAAAAAAGCTTAGCAATTTGATGTTTGAACCAGAAAAACAAAAGTATTTCTGGCCAGTTTGGAAGAAAATAGGACAAGAGCAAACAGAATAAGATTTTCTGCCGATTTAATTTTCTCCTGGAAAACCCAGGCAATTTTTACATGTCTTTCTCTCTTCTTGTATTTGCATATGAGAATACAGTATGTTTTCACTGTTAGATGTAATTCTTATTCCCACTGTTAAGCAGTTCACCAATAAAAAGTTCCTAAAAATGATGATTTTCAAATTTCAAAATGTGAAGTATTTTGCTTTCTTGGGAGCTACATTACACTGATAATGGTTTTATAGAGAGCAGACATATCCTGTCATTGTATGGAGCATGTTTAATGAGGTTTCTAAACTCTGAATCTGTAACTATCTTATTTTCTCCAAAATTAAGCAGCCACCATTGTTCATTCAAGCCAGAAACAGGAAGAGCATATCTTATTTTAAGAATCTAGACATGACTCCACAACAAACTGAGATTACAGTATGTCAAAATAATGAAATCTGAGTGGTGATGCCATGATACAAATCCCACATTTATGTACTTGCATCCTGACATATGCCAGAAATTCTCAAGTTCCAGGTTTTAGTTATTTTTATGTATAGATGCCTATGAGTTACGGTTTACCAACAAATCAAGATGTCTTAATGGATTTACATTTGTGGTATACTTCATTTAGCATATTAGAGATGTGAAAAAATATCCTTTTTAGCCACATGTTATAAATCACGGATAAGCTGTGTGGATGTAAAAACTTTTCACACAATATCATATTTTAAGACATATTTGCAGGGCTGCATCACAACAGGTTGACTCAGCCTTCCATCCTTCCGAGGTAGGTAAAATGAGGACCCAGATTGTTGGGGGCAATTAAGCTGACTTTGTAATAATGCCGCTTGGGGTGTGTGTGAAAGCCCTAATAAGCAGGCATATACATAGAATGAAGGCTACTGCTAAGCTTGTAAGCCGCCCTGAGTCTTCGGAGAAGGGCGGGATATAAATGGAATTTTAAAAAAACATAGGCCTTATTTGTGAGAGGCTATCTGTATGGTTTTACACATAAATCCTCCATGATATTAGATCTTTCATGCAAGATGCAGAGTGGGTTCACATGTATCATTAAGCCAGAGGGCAGCTTGTTCAGTTTTAGTTTAGCATGCTAAGAGAATTACAGTGATTATAGATCATAGCTTAATAGCAGGATATGCACATGACACTTAGTCAAAATGTGGTTTTCTTGTTTGTAGCATACCATATGAAAATAGCCATTATGGTTTAAAAACCTTGTTGTAGGGAATAATGTATTATATAAATGCAGCTATTTGTGTTTTATTCCAAAATGGAAGTTAAACTATGGCTTAGTTTTTTGTACTGAACCAACGTGTATATTTTGCAAATATTATATAGATTAGACAAATCATAGATTACCTTTATGTGCATGCAAGGTCAGAATTTAGTAATGTTGCTAAAAGTTTCAATATTTTATTTTTGCTATTTTTTATAATAGGAATAAAATGGCAGAGCAATCTGGAAATGAATGTAAATATCTGTTAATATGAGAATTCATGTATGAATTCAACAGCATCAATTCATCTATAACTATGATACATTTTCTGGAAAACTGTAATTTACAGAAACTTGCACAATTGTATTAATTGGCAAAATGTTAATATAATAAGATAATTATTTAAGCAATCATATTTATCCATTGAAGTATATCTTATACTTCAGCTAGATCTGAGTTTTTCCTATAAAACAATTTGTTTATTTAGTTAAATGAATAGAAATATATTTCACCATATTATCACACTTCATATAGTCTGAAACCATAAAATAGAAATAAAACTGAAAAGAATGGAGTAAGTGCTTGAGGCCACAATTGTAAACATGACTACAGACTATCTTGTTCTTGTAAAAAGAAATTTGTTGTTCTAAATGTGAGATAACTAGAGATAATACCTTTCAGAAATCTCAGAGCAATTATTTCTTGCAAATTGGGTGGGTTTTTAAAAATAAAAATAGGCAAATATGGTGAGAAATTATGATACAAGTATTGTTTATTTTTAATGTTCTTTACAAATATGATGCCACTTTTTAAAAATATGATATATAACTTGCTTTGCTTATGAAACTCTGGTGTATTGTATAGAAACGAAATGTATAAGTTGATTAACATAATAATGAGAAATGATTCCATTGAGTTACTTCAGCTATCCTAATTTTTGCTGTAACTATAGTTACAAGCTGCTGAATAATAACAAAGTGCCATCCCTGTAATTTTGCTTATGTATGATAAGTAGGCAAGCAGAAGTTAAAATTGAAAACAAAATGGAAAACATCGTTGTAAAAGAAAAGCCTTTGATCTCCATAATGGACATGATTGGCTAGAGAATTCTCAGAGTGGAAGTGCACACTTCTTAAAGTGGGCAAATTTGAGAAACACTGCCCTATAGAAACTGAAAATATTATATTTCAGAAAAAGTCTGAAAGAAGGCAATGAGACAGAATGCACATTTGTCCACATAAAAATGTTTTTCTAAAATTGGTCTCATTCTCTGAATCTGAGCTACTCCTTTTGATCCCTTATTTTTATCTTTGCGTAAGTGTTTGGTGTTTGTATTGAATGAGATTTCCTTGCTCTTTCACAGATTTTGGGTTTTTTTTAATTTTGGTGTATTGCCAAATTTAGATCATTTTTTCCACTTCTTATGTATTTCTGGTGTGTGTGTGTGTGTGTGTGTGTGTAAATTTCCATATTTTTCCCCAGACCTCTGTCTAGAGATAAGCTGGCAAGAAAAAAAAGAGATATTGTTCCATTTTACAAAAGTAGAACCATATACTGTACCTATTTCTACCTGCCATACATATGCTTAGAAAAAGGGAGTTTATTCTGCTTTTTATCTAGCAATTATTTTGATTAATAGTTGCACCATAACTGTATACCAGTGGTGGGATTCAGCCAGTTCGCACTAGAACCGGTAGCTAATTTTTTGTTGCCCAGGCCCAGAATGGACTTCTGGAAGTGGCATCCACACAGAAAACCCGTTTGTTCATATATTTGAATCCCACAACTGCTGTATACTCTTTATTCATCATCAGTAAAATTTTAGTAACAAATATTAATAATGATGTTTAATTCTTTATCTCATTCTTGTAGTTCCTATAGTACTGAAGAACTGTGCAGAGTTCATTGAGACTCATGGAATTGTGGATGGAATCTATCGACTTTCTGGTGTGACATCCAATATTCAGAAACTGAGGTGACAAAAATGAATCCATGTTAAGCCTCTTATGCACTTTGTTTTTCATGAGGGGGCTATAAATATAAATATGTGGATTGAACCTTGATTTTTTATTTAAAAATATAACACTAGAATATGAAAGGTAACTACAAAATAAATTCAGTAACAACTTGAGTGTCATTATATGGCAGTTTTCAACAAGACCTAAATGATTTAAATTGTAGGTAGACATTTTCATATAGTTCAGTTTATTTAATTATCGTCTAAGACTATTTACTTCACTAATAAATATGGAACAGCTTATGAGGAGTAAAACAAAAAAAAGTAAAATACAGAAGGCTAATAAGAAAAATAGTGTCAGGGAAAGAATGATATCCATATAAAATACAATGGGTTCACACTTAACCCAAAATTTGTTGGAAGAGTCAGACCTTTAATACCCTCAACACAGAAAATACAGGTTTCTGGAAACTTCTAAAATGATATTGCTTAATTTAATGACACCTGGAGTGATTAACTCCTGTCAGGTATTACAAATGAAGAGAAGTGGTTCTGCAAGCTGTATGCCATGTTGATATTCCCTGCACCTCCAATATTATGGTCACAGACAAGCATTACAAATAAGTATTAAAAATAAAATAAGATTAAATTAAATTAAATTAAATTTAAAAAGACAATATAATATTTAACAATTGTCATAGATCATCAGTGGGCAAAGTCTGCTTAATTTTGAAGACAGTGTTACAAAATTTAGCTACCTTCAAAGACACATTGGATTGATGCAATAACAGCAATTGAAGATAAAAAAGACTGGTGTTTCCCAAGAATTTTATCAGGTGAGGTGTTAGGAGATGGGTCAGTGAGTCCTTATAGAACAGGGGTGTCAAACTCAATTTCATTGAGGGCTGCATCAGCATTGCGGTTGCCCTTGGGGCTGGGTGGGTATGGCCAGGGTGGGCGTGGCCTGCTGGGTGGGCATGGCTAGAGTGCGTATGGCCTACTGGGTGGGCATGGCCAGCTCTACATCGTTTGCATCAAGGGTGCCTATGGGGGCCTGGGCAGGAGTGGGACAGATCTGAGGGTCTCTGGCAGAAGGAGGGTCTCTGGGCCAGGGCCAAGGCAGTGGGGGCCGTTCCCTCACTGTTTCCAGGATGACTTCACGGGCCACATGAAACCGCTTCGCGGGCCTTGTGTTTGACATGTCTGTTATAGAAGGTACAGTAGAGTAGAATGTGAGCAAAGTTATTCAAACATTAGAATTGTCACTGTTTGCAAATGAAATCTTGATCATATTCAGGGCTTTTGAAAGATATTTAATTCTCCCTATTCTATTTTTTAAAGCTCATGTAATTATTTTTCATTTTTTTGCTTGATTTACTGGTGTCAAGCAATGGATCCATACAAAAAAGCTTCATTTATTCATTTTCAACACTTTTTTACATGGTGGTGGTGGGGCACAAAGCTTGAAATGTTTATTTTCTTGTATATATGTATGTGTATTGTAGCTTTCTATGACTCTGCCCCTAGACAGGTTTTGATATTATAGCCAGTAGTTCAACTGTGGCTTATAATAAATTCTCTCCATGTAAGTGGCATTTATACCATACTTATTACACTATATGAAACTATAATATGCAGAATCCATGTAGCTCTCAAGGTTATGATAAGTTTCCATGGTGATTCTAGGTGCCAAGCAGGTTTTCTATGCCTGACTTACAGTATTATATTATCAGATCTTTGTTACCAAATCAGAATACTTTTTTTTGTAAAAGGAAGATGTGAATTTTGTTTCTATCTCATTCTATTTATTAAGACCAGTATATCCCCTTCTCTGTTGTTGCAGACAAGAGTTTGTTTCAGATCAATGCCCAGACCTGACTAGGGAAGTTTACCAACAAGATATTCACTGTGTTGGATCACTTTGCAAGTTATACTTCAGGGAACTACCAAATCCTCTTCTCACATATGAACTTTACAAGAAATTCACGGTGAGATATTTCTGTTCTATTTTCTATTTTCATTGTGGATGAAGGGGTTATTGTAGCTTTACAATGCATTCCATTTTTGTGTATGTACTAGCAGGAAAAACAAAATTCCTGGGTCTCCTCAAATGTTCAGGTTTTATCCTGTGCCTTCTCCCAGGCTTTAACTTGAATCTAGCTTAAATGCATTTGTAATTACTTAGCCAAAAGACACAATATAAGAATAATATAGCCCAGGATTTCCCATTGTTTGCCATATGGCAATTTTTATTATAATGGAGGGAAAAAGTTTAAATACATGGAAATAAAGATATTACATGTAAATTAGTTCTTTATCTTTTCCCAGCCTTCTTTTTTCCCCAAGGGGGTGGTACAGTGTCTAGCTTATTACTCTAAGGCTAAATGCAAGCATTGAATTGAATTGTACTTTTTAATGTTTAGTAAGGCCACACAGGGAATACTGCATCCAGTTTTTTTCACCACATTACAAAAAAGACGTTGAGACTTTGGAAAAAGTACAGAAAAGAGTAACTAGGATAATTAAAGACCTGGAGACTAAAACATATGAAGAACAGTTGCAGGATTTAGGTTTGGCTAGTCTAGAGAAAAGAAGGGCTGGGGGGACATGATAGCAGTATTCCAGTGTTTGAGAGGTCACCACAAAGAGGTGGGCGTCAACTTATTTTCCAAAACACCAGAGAGCAGGACAAAAAAAAAATATGGATGGAAACTAATCAAGGAGAGAAGCAACCTAGAATTAAGGATAAACTTGCTAACAGTGAGAACAATTAACCAGTGGAACAGCTTGCCATCAAATGTTATGGGTGCTTTATCACTGGAGGTTTTTAAGAAGAAACTGGACAGTCACTTGTCCAAAATGGTAGGATCTCCTGTTTGAGCAAGGGGTTGGACTAGAAGACCACCAAGGTTCCTTCTAGCTCTCTTCTGATTGATGTTTGATATAGAGTTGTTTCTCTGAGAAAGTGCCAAACTGAATGGCATTCTAGTTTGTGTTGATGCATTTACTTTTTGTGAAAAAGCAGAGGAGGTATTTTCAAGGAAAACAGGTAGTTCCATCAGCTGGTCAGCTGCCTCACACGGCACCACATGGAAGAAGGGTATCTATTGGCTTTGAAGACCATAAACATCCACATGGCACAACTCCTATCATTTTTACATGTGTGTGATGTTGATATACATACAAAAGAAATGGTTTTTGGATCATGACAGCATGGATTTGGCCTATTGCTGCATAGGTATATCTTATTAATGACAAAAACATCATATAAAGTGATTTTCTGTCAAGGTGAGGGCTTTGATCGTAGATTTGAGCTACTTCGAATTGAATTGAATTTCTATACAATTTCTTTTTTTCTTTTTTTCAAACAAAAGTTAATTATATATTAATTAAATGTCCACATTGTTTTACCTGGTTTTGTATATATGTATGTGTATATACATACATATATACATGTTCATAGCACAGAATTCTTTAATATCTGAAATTTTGTGCACAGCATTTACTTGAAAAAAATGTATCACACAGTTTGGAGAAGGGTAATTATTTTCTGGTTATCATTCTAATTTGAGAAATACAAATGAGGTTAGTTCATACTAGAATGTGATTTGAGCCTATTTAGAAATTGCATGTAATGCCTTTTGAAAAAGTATTATGTTCTTTCCCAGTACATACCACATACAGCAAGCAATCTGTGTCAAAAGTCCCTTTCAAATATTTTTGTTCATGGGTATTCTGCTCAAGGCTGTTTTGACTACTGGTCTGCAGCTGGTAAGGTGCATAAATCCTGACTTACAGTGCACCATCACTTTACACATAAATGGTAGAAATAATTCAACTTTCAAAATAGAAAGTAGAACTTATTTATATTTCTGGAAAAGTAAAGGTGAACTTAATTGAGAAATTATAGCAAATGACATATGATAAAGGATATTTACGATATTATTATTATTATTATTATTATTATTATTATTATTATTATTATTATTATTATTATTATTATTATTATTAAATTTATTATTATCATGATATGATCATGTTAATAATGAGTACTGATGGTTAAAAAGTCAGTTGTCAACATCTGTTATAAAAGTTGTCCTTATGCTGTGTACATAATTTAAACAGAATATAGGTTTTCTGCAGACTGTTTTCCCAGTACATTTTCCCTCAAGTGAGACATGGATATCAATCATGTACTAAGTCACTTTCCTCCTTTTGCTGGAAAAAAAAGAAATGATTATTTTTGAAACAAGGGACAGAATTCTAGAAAACTGCTGACTGAGACTAGAAAAAATGGGATTTTCCATCTTTATTTATTTATTATTATTTATTAGTTGAATCCATCATCTCTGATTAAAATCTCGAATTTCCAAGAAGTAGATACTCCAGAAAAAATGAACAGATATTCCAACTGTAGAACTTATCATCTGCATTATTGAATGTTTGCAGTTGTATATTTAAGGTCAATAAGAGCCTTAATAGTTTATAAAGATATTTTTATTTGAACTTTGATTTTGTTATGTTTGGGGGATTAGTCTATTATCCAACGAGGGGGAAAGGACTGAATCCTCTGGTTATGTTTTCAGATGTTCAAAGACTGCTATTACATCTCTTTTATCTCTAGACTAAACATATCTTAGTCTTTTTTCTATTCTTTATAGGGCTTAGTTTCCAGACCCCTTTCCATCTTGGTAGCCTTCTTCTGAACTTGCTCTAATTTATTATTGTTGTTTTTTTAAAGATGATGCCCAAACCCGGGCACAAAATCCTAAATAACATTTGATGAGGACTGGGTAGAGTAGAACTATAATTGCAATGATCTGAGTTCTATGAGTTTGCTAATCCACCTCAAGATAGAATTTACTTTTTAAGCAGCTGGATCACACTATTTGCTCAATTTTAACTTGTGGTCAAGAAGGTGATTCAGATCCTTTTTATATGTATTTCTACAAAACCAGTTTTTCCTTCCTTTATTTATGTAGATCTTTACATTTCTCCCCATTAAATTGCATTCTGTTCAACCATAATGCTCAGCCAATCTCATTGTACACATGTTGTACTTTGACAATAAAGGTTGATTTTGATTTGAAGCTTTCTAGGGCCCATGTGTCATTGTTTAACTAACTAGAGGTGTAGATGGCATACATTTGCCTCTTTACTATTCTGTCACTCAAGTTTTAAGATTTCTCAAGGTTACTTCCTCTGCCTCATAAAACACTGTTTACATAAGTAAATAAATACATAGGCACAGTGCAGAGGCTAGAAACAAAGGTTCAGCACTTTTTATCAATGCACTAGACTTTCATTTAAAAAGTTTCCTTCAGCCTGATCTACTGTATCTGTTTTTCATACCTGTCCTAGTCAATCCCTGCATTATAACTGGTCTTAGTTGAATTGCTATTCATCTCCTTTTATTCTGCCTATAAAGTGGGATCAAACAGTATAGACCTTACTTATTGTGCTCCTGTGAGAGCAATATGAAAACTTTGATACTTTCAATAATTAATTTTATTTATTTATTTATTTAGATTTATATACCGCCCTTTCCCGAAGGACTCAGGGCGGTTTACAGGGTATTTAAAAGAAAATCCAAACAAAAGTTAAAACAATTTAAAAAGATTAAATGAAACCCTGAGAGAAAATAAAAACCCCAGTTAAAATTAAAAATTCAAAATTCTCAGCCTGGGCCAGAGAGCTCGAAGAGCCAGGTCTTCAGGTCCTGGCGGAATGAACGGAGGTTGGGGGCAGTCCGAAGCTCCGCAGGCAGCTGGTTCCAAAGGGCAGGCGTGCCCACTGAGAAGGCCCTCCCCCTGGGTGTTACCCGCCGGCAATCTTTAACCGGCGGCACCCTAAGAAGACCCTCCCTGTGGGAGCGCGCTGGACGAAGGGAGCTTGATGCTGGCAGCAGGTGTTCCCTCAGATATCCAGAACCCTCGCCATTTAGGGCTTTATAGGTCATCACCACTTTATGGTCCTTAGGTGTAAGCAGAATATACTAGCTCTTGTCAGATTTTATACTTACATTCCTAACTTGCTTGTTATTGTATGTATTTACAATATAATGCAGTGTAAACTATACAACCTCTACAAAGGCACTTAATTATGATCGTTAATGTTTAATGCTGCATAGCCTTATGTTCCCACATGTCCCAACACACGCTATTGGACTGCACTTTCAAAATACATGTGCCAATGTTTTTCTTTCTGCAATGCTTCTCAAACAATACATTTCTTTTTGGTGGTGATTTTTTCCCCTTCTTCCTTTTTTCTCCTTGTCTTTTAAATAGATATATTAAAATTTAAAAATGAAATGAATTTTTAAAGATTTTATCTCAAGATACGAAACAAAATTCTAAACTGAACTGTTTACTTCTGGTCAGCTTATTCCTTCCTAATTCGAAGGATTTTGAAGGCATTTCAGTAAAACAGCCATCCTCTCCCTCTATTCCTCAATATGGAATTTTGCACTACTTTCTAGTAACTAAGGTGCTAATTTGGTAGGATAAATTAATGACTAACCCCAAAATATTTGTCTACAACAGAAATGGGGAAGGTCACTCCCAAGCAGTTCTGAGTTGCATACAATTGACCTCTAACCACAGACAGTCCAAATAAGTAGCAAAATTGCATGTTTTCAGGAGGGGCTGTCTTCTGATTGTGTATGAATATGCATTTTCTTCTCTCAGGAAGCCTGCCACAAAGTACAACTCTAGACCCAGATTGTTGGGGGCAATTAAGCTGACTTTGTAATAATGCTGCTTGGGTGTGTGTGTGTGAAAGCCCTAATAAGCAGGCATATATATAGAATGAAGGCTACTGCTAAGTTTGTAAGCCGCCCTGAGTCTTCGGAGAAGGGCGGGATATAAATGGAATTAAAATAAAAAAATAAAAAATAAAATACACCAAACTTATACCTTCTTTTAAATGCAAATTGCACCTGCTGGGAGAATTAGTAATTATCCCCTGTGAACAGAGATCATGAGCAGAGGTGGAAACACCCCAGTTTGAAATGGTTTTATTAGCAATGGGAACAGATTCCATACTGGAGCCCAAAGATGACATTTATGTTCAGTGCTTGAAGGTCATATGCTGTACATGTAGAAGATTCATTTCCAGTCCTTGACATATCCAGATAATAATAATAAGGACTTTTGTTTCAGTCCTCAGAGAGCTAATTCAAGTTGTTATGGACAAATGGACAAATAAACCTACTATAAAGCTGTTTTGTCTGTCCTACTATATCCAATATTTTTTTAAAAAAAATACTTTCTAGTCAGCTTTGTGTTCAATGGCCCCATGTAATCTGGGAAGCACCAGTTTGTGGAGAAAACCGATTGAGGTGGTGATCTCTTTGGCATTCATAATATGATCATGAGCAAAGCAATGTCCTTTCCTAATATACTAATTGATACACCATCATTGAACTGAAAACTTTTTATAACACTCATGACAAACAATTCTTGGCAGATCTATTTTTTGTGCAATTGCTTAATCCCCTTGTAAGCTAATGATCACCATCACAGTCCATTTTAAAAAAAAATCATTATGTCATTATTTCCGAGTAAGTATTACAGTTATTTTACTGTCACGATGGAAGGCTGCTACTGGTTTTCCTTGGTTTCTGCAGAAATTATTATTTCCATGTTTGTTTATTTTGTGCATCAGTTTGGTAATGATATTGTGGACAACATTGTTTTTACCTTCAAGAAATGGATGTGAACTAATTGATTTTTTTTATTTCTTTTTGCTGACGTCTTTGTAGGAAGCAGTCTCACGCTTCCCTGAGAAAGAGCAGTTGGCCCAGATTCAAAATGTTATCCAGGAACTTCCACCATCACATTATAGGTAAAGGAGAAAGCTTAGTAGTTATTGTTGCAGGCAGGTAACGTCAGAAAAATATTTTTTTATGCTGAGGTTGCTGAATATTATCCTTTCTCTGTTTTTAATTAGTTAAAAGACTGAATAGTCCACTAATAGTCCCTTAATCAAATAATTCCTCAACAACTTAGCTATATTTTAAAATATATTTTAGTTACATTTTTAAATGAAACAGACAGGATGTTACATTATCAGCACTAATCATCTCTGTTCCCCACCTATCCAGACCATCTTTTTCCCAGCAATGTTCTTCCAGTGCTTTTGTTTCATGGTTACTCATCTATTACTGAAGTTTATTACTGTATTCAGGTCTCTATCACATCATTTTCAAATTCCAGGAAGCCTTTTATTGTCAATTAAAATATTTTCAATCGTAAAACACTTTTTGTTTTGAGTCGTTGCTGTATAAGCATTGTTGTAGATAATCGCACAACCAGCTGCCTCCTCAGCTGCATGTGGCTTCAAGATAATTCAGATGAGGTTTTACATAGCCCAAGTTAGATTCATTTTGTGTCTTCTCCTCTTTCGGTTTCAGATGTTCAGTGGGAGAAACATTGTGGGTTTGTGGGGTCCCAATGACTCCCAGTAGAGATAAGTGAGAATAATAAGAAGAAAAGAAATATTTTAATGGAGAGGAGGAGTGAGTAGTTAACCAGTGCATTAGTAGCTAAAGTTGTAGACCAGAATGAGGAAATTGAAGTCCTCATAGCCCACATTTTGCTGCAGCCCCCAGACACCCTGGGAACTGGTGTTAAATTTGTAATTAAATATGTAATTGTAAATTTTAATCTGACATAAGACAGGAAATATGATTATAGACAGTGACCCATTGGCTGCAATTTATTAATTTAATTTAATTTTAATTTAAGACAATATCTACATTTATTGGTGACTGTAAATCCCTTATGGACTTTTTGCATTTTAAAAAAGCCTGAACTTATGATTTATGGCTTTTATTATTAGACAGTAGAGATTATAGAAAGAAGGGAGTCACAATGTAACTTTGGAGAGAGAAGTCAATTTATAACTGTACTTGTAACTGCTATTAAGAAAATGTATTCATATATTTATTATTAATGAAATTTGTATATTCACACATCTCACCAAAAGTTACTCTGGGTGGCACACAACAATTGAATAAAAATTATAGATATAAAATACACATTAAGAAATAAATAATATAAAATTAACAAATGTACTGTACAAAACTTTAGGTGAAGAGAGAATAACAATAGCTGCCTCAACAATGGAGCCATCTAAGCATATTAACTGGAGCTCCAGCCCTGATAACATAACCAGTCTGGAGGGCCTTCCGGAATGTCAAAAGGGATGGAGCTAATCTAATTTTTTTGGGGGGGAGGGGGGCAGGAGAGAAAATCCCATAATGCAGATGCCTCTACTTTCTATTATTTTTATTTCTGTTTTATTTGTCTGCTTTTTTTCTTTTTGCACTTTAGTTTTTTCTTCATTTTTCCCTTTTGCTCTTTTCTTTTTCTTTTGCTCTAGCTTAGTTTGAATTAGTCTTATTCTTGTGTTTAAAATTTTCAATAAAATTATTTTTTAAAGACCACTGTAACCCTAGTTACAAAATGATTGCACATCCAGTCAGAATCCAGCTTACTTTACATTGTCACCTTAAAATATACTCAATAATTGGCAGCACAGATTTTAGTTTAGACATTAGTATTATACTACTGCATGTTATATTAGTTGTACTTTTTCCCGATGGCCCCATATCCAGCACATTGCAATAGTCATATTTGTTCTTGATTTGTCTTGAATACTTTATTTCAGGACCCTGGAATACTTAAGCAAGCACCTGGCACTTCTGGCTTCCTTCAGCAGCATGACCAACATGCACACTAAGAACCTGGCTTTAGTGTGGGCACCTAATCTCCTTAGGTATGATAAATGCACTTGCTGTTTTTATTTTTCCTAAAGGCAAAACTGAGAAAGTTAATGGAACTATATAGCAGATGTACACATAGAAACTTTGTGAACAAATCCACCCATGGGAGAAAAGCATACAATGAAATATGATTGTGGAGGTGAATCTCAGCAACTTGTTCTTTGTTTTCCCATTTTCATGGCCATAAAAATTGATGAGGTGTTTATATATAGTTCAGTACCATGTTTTCTTGGAAAAAGTAAATACCTGAAAAAGTTGCAAATCTAAAAAATTATAAAATGTGTATTTATATCTATATCTATATCTATATCTATATCTATATATAAACGACTAGCACGCATGTGCGGGGGAACCTTTACCTTTGATAGATAGATAGATAGATAGATAGATAGATAGATAGATAGATAGATAGATAGATAGATAGATATTGATAGATAAATATAGATATAGATATAAACAATATATATATTGTTTCAAGAGACCAAAAGCAGTAACAGTGGTGTGAAGTTGGATTGTTTGATAAATAGACCAGTGGTTCTCAACCTGTGGTCCACAGATTCCTGGGGGCTATGATGTCATCACAAGTTTGAAGGCCTGAAGAAATGTTATTATTTAAATCTTGAGTTACGTCTTGGGGCTCCATTGCCACAAAAGATATTTAAAGGGGGTGTGTGGTGAAGAAAAGGTTGAGAACCACTGATATAGGCCATGACTGGAAAAGGGAACCAAGCCTGTTTTTTAAGCTTTTCTCAGAGTATAGTAAAATGATTGCTGAGAAATTGTCTATAGTTCCATGGACATGAAAATGGTATTATAACTCCTAAAATAGACTTTGTATAGAGTTTTTTAAAAAAAAAAACACAAAAATCTCAAACACATCCCCTCTAAATTAGAAAAGAAACTGAAAAATCCCAACTCTATGCTGTAACCATGCCCATTTGTCAGATGCATCTGGTATCCTCATTGCAAGGCACAAGAAGAAATGGAAAACACATATACACACATACACCCACTTTTGTACTGAAGTTTCTAGTATTAGGTATAGCAATAATTCACAAAGAGTATTGGACACATCCAACACAGTATTTCTCCAAGCAGCAATACACTGAAATGAATTTGATTATGCACAGATCCATTTGTTTCATGTAGTTTTGGAAACAAGCTTCTCATTAGACTTATCCATTGTGTGTATGCAACATAAAGTATGAACTACTACTAAGAGTGAGTTTGTTCAAGGATACCAATCTGGTCAGCAAGATGCTCAGGGTTAGAGCCTCAGAAAATATAAGGTAGAACTTGTCTCCATCTTTGCAATGCGTTGTTGAACTACTCCAAAATTTAATTGTGTCTCCTGCATAGTCCATCTTTTTTTGGGGGGGAGGGTCGTGGTGGTGGAAGCTACACTTTTTTATATATAAATATGGATCCCAAAGGAAAATGAAAAGTAACTGTACCTCCCTTACAAGGCTATCCTGTTGAAGGAATCCCTTCTGAGTTTTATCTAGCACTTCAGCCATTAGCTTTACAAAGGATTGTGTTGCCCAGAGATAATTTCTTCAGCAACACTTTGGCATGTCAAGATAAGAAAAAAATTATCTGCTCCTACTTTTTGGATAGCTGGGTGAAACTGGAGTCAGAAGGAGAGATTATTTGGGCCAAACCATTGATGTGATGAAAAACACAAAGCAGACTTTAAAAAAAACACCAAACTCACAAAATCCATCAAGCTGAATTGTTTTCTGATGTTTTCCCCTCCTTTCCCACTTGATGCTTTCAAGTGATGGTTCTACTCAGAGATAATTTAAATCCTGTGGGTCAACTTGAACTGCAGCAGCCCCAGCTCTACATAGAATTGCTAAACCAATGATGAGAATGTTGCCTAGAAAAATGGCTCATATGCCTCTTGGCAAGGGATTGTTAAGGTCTGTTGTCATAATTAGGCAGAATTCTGACGGTCCTGGGGCATCCCTCCTTGCATCTTTACTACTAATCTGGTATAGTAGAGGGAAGCTTGCTGTAGTGCTATATCTTGTATTCACATTAATGTGCTTGCTATGCATTTTAAAGCTCTTGTCTTCACTCTTTGCTGTACAGAAATGGGACATAAATTTCTGCCACTAGGCAGCAGATTTAAAGTAGCACAGCTCAGATAAGAATTTCATCAGAATGTTCTTTGAAGTAATCTGAAACAATCCTTGCTTGTGTATGCTGTTTATTTTTGCTGACATAATATTATTGGCTGAGATATGTTTCATGTTTGATTATGTCTTGTGCTATTTTATTTGTCTGGTGTGCCATAAAACAATGGTGCCTTGTTGATTTATAGCATTTCATCTTACCCTTCTTTTAGGAAGCTGAAATGACAATCAAACATTCCCCTCCTCTGCCCATTTCATCTCATGCAACAATACTGAATGTTCATGCTTTAGTTAGCGCCAGCATAAAAAATGCTAACAGGATCAGCTGGAGTAAGGAATCTGATGAGATGGAAAATGCTTCTTTCATAACTGATATTTGCTTTAGAAGGAAAGCAGCTACTGTATAATTATCATTATCCTTGACATGCCCCTTCCTCCAGTTGATATTAATTGCCCTTTTAAGAAAAGACTCATTAGATATTATGTTAAATCTATTTCATCTGGAGAAATATTTGCTAGCTTTAAAATATGTACGGTGGGCTTCTTGTCTGAAGAGAGATTTCACAAGGAGCTCCTTGTTCCTAATCTGATATTCTAATCATTGTACCATATTGACAGACTGTCCTCCTAGGTTTAAGAAATTATGGGTGTTGAAGGCAACACATCTGAAGGATACTGTTTAGGGGAAGGATTATTAAAACTGCCATTGCAACATTTGATAAAAGCCAGTGAAATCAATGAGAGTTTTTGTCACATTCTTTCAAACCCTGACTTAATGAGGTCCAGGGAAGCGGCTTGCTATATTGTACTTCATTTTTGTTCATATATTTTGGTCTTCTTTTTATAAAAGCTTAGTAAAAACATTTTGCTAGCTAAGCAAATCAATACACTAAACCACGTACAAAGAAACCCATCTAATGATTGTGTGGGTGGACTATTCTTGAGATTTCTTTTTTCCTACACAACAATTGTTCTTGCACCAGGATTGTTCTGAGCTGCAAGTTACACTCATGAAACTGTTCTTCTCAGCTACAATCTGTAACCCATTTTAATTCTTCCCTTGCTGTCCTTCTAAAAATCTATATTTTGATTCCACCATAAATTGATTATTATCATTTGTTTCACCTAAAAGAGTAATAAACAATTATGAGCAGAATATAGCCCATGGAAGTTCTCTTTTAAGATGTTCTCAGTCTAGTCCTGAAAAGAGGGGGGAATTGCTCATTGAAAGACACACTGCAGTGTTTAAAAACTGCCTGCAGACTTTTGTTGCATCTTTGAAGGATTCCTGGCTCTCCAAGACTTTGATGGACCTTTATAAAGAGTTGTCCCCTTTGCGCAACACTTAATTTCAAAGCAGACTTTAAGAACTCTACTAGAGGATATCTCAATACCCAATTGCTCTGGTTTCTGAGAGGGGAGAAGAACTTGGGAGGACTAAATGGGTGAAATGTTTGAACAGAAGGTATGCAAGTATGGTTCTAAGGCCAAACCATTACTCTGCTTTAGCTTAGCTCTGTTAGTGTTGGTCTATGATGCACCCATTGTGGCATGGTATTCCTAAAACATTTGTCTGGAGACAATTTGAAACTAATTGTCTACCCTGACTCTGCATTTTGAAGTGAGCAGTGCAGATTCTGTTTGATTGGCTTTATTTTGCTACCCAACAACATGTTGGCGTTGATGAAAATAGAAGGGTACTTTGGACTAAAGGGATCAACTTCATCCTCTGTCTTTCCATAAATTGACTATTGTATGTCAACCATTTATTTTAAATCTTTTATAGAAAAGAGACCATGCCATTTAAAAGGTAGTTCATGTAAATCGTGCAATGTGCATAGCTGATTTATGCATGTCTGTCGTGTAAGAGAGGAGAAATGAAAGGGATGCAAAACAAAAAGACATGGCTTATTAAGAAATGTGTTCACAAGCAGTCCCTTGGTGGTGTGATGTTTTATTGTTCTTCCAACTGCTTTTCTGGCTGTGCTTAGATCAAAGGAGATTGAGGCGGTGGGCTGCAATGGAGATGCAGCTTTCTTGGAAGTGCGAGTCCAACAGTTGGTGATAGAGTTCATATTGAACCATGTGGATGAGATCTTCAGTGGCAACATTTGTGTCAGGCCAAAGGATAATGAAGGTAACTCCTTCTCAACTATTTTCTCTTATATCAGCAATGACCTCTTTTGGCCAATAAACTTAATTCTTTCCAGCACATAATCTATTCACATTACTTTTACTATTTAGGTCTTGTGAGGTACTCATTCAGAACACCTGAATCCTGATTTTATTGAAAAAATAAAACAGAAGAAGGAAATGAATGGCATCTATATGAATAATTTTTAAAACAGAATTTGATCATGGACTATTTTAATGTGACTAATATAAAGACTGACTAATAATGGACAAAAGTCTGCTATCTCAATTTGTACAGTTAGTCCTTGACTTACAACCACAATTGAGCCCAAAATTTATGTTGTTAAGTGAGAAATTTGTTAAGTGAGTTTTGCCCTATTTTTATGACTTTTCTTGCCACATTTGTTAAGCAAATCACTGCAGTTGTTAAATTAGTAACACCATTGTTAAGTGAATCTGGCTTTCCATTAACTTGTGAGAAGGTCACAAAAGGGGATCACATGACCCTGGGACACTGCAGCTGTCATAAATATGAACCAGTTGTCAAGCATCCGAATGTAACTCACATGACCATGGGGATTCTGCAACTGTCATAAGTGAAAAATAGCCATAAGTCATTTTTTCCAGTGCTATTGTAACTTTGAATGGTCACTAAATGAACTGTTATAAGTCAAGGACTACCTTTTTTTTGTCCTTTAAGACTTTTTAAAATTGCTTTCAGAACCATTAGTACGTTTGGGAAGATGCGAGATTTATCAAACCCTTAATTTATACACAAAAGGAATAAAGACACAAAATCCTCAGTTCACACTGGAACAAAAGTTCCAAAGATTCTTATTCATTGAAGACTGAACTATGGGGATCTAGGGAGAGGTCTCAGCTTTCATTGCTCTCTTTTGTTGCTCTTTCCTCTGGATCTTGCAGTCTGATTACTTGAGAAAGCAAAGAGAGAGAGAATAGAAAAGAGAATTAGCAGCTGGGAGAACATTGTCCTAATGTATGTTGTTACAGTAACTCATCATACCAAAAAGGTATAGGAAAAGTCATGAGATACTTGGTTAAAATTGATCAACCATCATAAATCAACATTTTAACGGGCTGATGGCCACATTTGAATATTAGACAATATTGCCATCACTAAAATGAATGTCATGCAGTTTCTCCATCCACAGATTGATGGGTATGGACAGGCATAAAGTTTCCATTTAACAGAAGATACTGAAACCAGTGAGGTTGCTCCTGACATCACTAGTGCCTCAAATGTCCTCTGATCCCTGCTTATTTTGTCTTGTTCCTGAGCATGTGGGTATATTTCCAAACAAAGTACCAAGTTGCAATCTCCACACTTATTTTTGCTAAGACTGTTGTGAAGACCAGAAACCTTCTTGGGGAAAAGAAATTATAGTAGCAGCTGACACCTTGATTTTTACTTTGTCAGTTTCTGGATTAAAATAGTATTTTTAAAAAACAAGTGAAGTATGGGTAAAGAGTACCTTTTGTGCCAAGAAAGTTGTTTGCAAACACATTACCACCTATAGGTGGTATATAAGTCATCCTTCTGCTGTTTCACTAGCTAGAACGGCCATCATGCTGAAAAATCAATTTAGCAGTAGTTCTGTCCCCTAACAATCTTAAAAAAGAAAAAAGGTGTAAATAGTATGGGCTCATAAGTTGCAGTTGCCGGGTGGACAGGCTGCTTTAAATTGTTCCTTTCTGGCAGCTGTTAGTGGCAAAACATTCAGTTAAGGAATTATTTTCACCACATATCATGCGTAGTTCTCAATAAAAGTTGCAGACCTGTTATAAGAATGTCCTAGGCTCCCTTATAAACTGTTATATATAAATGGTGTATAACATGATAAAAGCTTTCAGAAAAGACCATTTTAATAGTTTCTATATAACATTTAAAACAAGATCCAAATGTATTTAAAATTAAATGAAAAATCCATTACTCAAATTGTATAATAACACAATCATTAGACTCCCCCCCCCCCGCTTTCCATTCAGGTGTATTCTGTTTCACACCTGTTTAATCTCGGTTTGTCCTCCAAGTGCGTTTGGAGGTGAGCTTCCTTTGCTATGGATTTTTGAATAAATCAATTAATCACACAGCTAATTAGAAGAAATGCTAAAATGCCAATTTTGAAACTGGGAAAGGACTTTTGTGTGTGTGTTTTTTGAGTTCCAGGGCTGCAGCTTCCAACTTCCTTCTAACAATAGCAGTCAGTGTTGAATAGGAAAAACAGCAACAATATTCAGAACAAATTTCCAAAATAATTTGGATGGGAGAGAAGAATTGCTTCATCTTCAAAACTAGTCTTCCCAAAGTTCAGCACAAATAAAGACCCTTATTTTCAGAAGATGCATGCCAAGGCACCGTGGAGTATGGCTGCAGACCAAGGGACTATTGGGGTAGAGGGCAGGGTGCTGGATTGCATCATTGGGTAAGGAGTGAATTTGTTCCACAATCACATTTGGAAACAATTTCACTGGGAAAGTTTATTTATTAAAGGCAGTGCTTGAGAGATCTAATGCTTTTCCATTTTCCTCTCCCTTTCCCACCTTCCATCCCATCCCAAATTAGGCTAGATTCTAATGTCTTTGCCTTCTGTTTTCCAGATAATAAACCTGTGATGAAGAGCCTAACTTTACCTTCCACCTCTCTGCCAATGAAGCTAGTGAGCTTGGAAGAAGCTCAGGCCCGAAGCCTCTCAGCCTGTCACCCTGCCCGCAAAGAACGAAGGGAGAATAGCTTGCCAGAAATTGTTCCAGCCACAGGCTCCTTTTATCATACAGTCCTTGATCTACCAGACAGCAAGTAAGTGTTCTTTTTTTTAATACCTGAAAACTGAACACAAAAGACAAATAGGGCCTTGAAAAAGCATATAAATTTAATAAATAAATAAATAAATATCACCCAAGAGTCTACCATTGTCTAACTCAGTGTTCCCCAATGTTTCCAGCTTTGCGGACCGATGGGGGGGAAAGAGAGGATGGTTCCACACAAGTAGTTGGCAAATGCACATGCGCACACAAAGCTCCATTTACATGAGCAGCATAAATGAGGATACACATGCCTGGTGCTTGCGTAAGTGAGGATGTGTGTGCATGCGTGCATGCATGCTCACTGGCCATTTCCATGGCCCAGTTTCAATCCCTTCATGGTCCAGTAGTGGGCTATGGCCTACGGGTTGGGGATCCCTGGTCTAACCTGTCTTCTTTGGTGCTCTGAGACATCTTGTTAGATGCAATTGGTGTGCAGCCAGTTTGCACCAACTATAACAGTGTGCAGCCAGGCACTATCAAAGAAACACTCCATCACCCATTTGATCGCTTCCATGAATAAGCTTAGTGCAATTTTGGGAGGAAGAACCATATTCCCCAGCACTTTGTAGATATGTCAAAACTTGGAATATGTGCTTAAAATACATAGGCTTTTCCCTTTAATTCTTCAACATTGCTGTGAGAAGGATAACATTAAAGCCCTGCTCAATGTCAGTACCTCCAGTATCAGGCAGACAGATGGATACAGGAATAGTTTTTCTGCTTTGCTTCATTTCAAATGTTTGATCAGCAGGAGTGGAAGGCAAAGACTTGAGGCACCTTTGATGAGACAGCCTCCTACTGGTAACCTTTCCCAATTGCATTTGCAATATCTACCTTAATCTTCATTCTTTATTAGTGTAGTATTCGATATGTCTATATTTTACTCTTATGCTTAGTTAGATACCGTTGAAAGATGGCAAAAGCTATTATGTAAGACTTATGCTATCTAGCCTCAATGGAATTGTCATCAGTAATTTTTAGATACTTATACAGCTGTTGGCATGTGGCATTTGATCATGTTCCCATAATATAAATTAGGGCCTGAATAGCCACATCTTTGTACAAGTAATAAATTCTGAATCCCATAAAGCATTAGCATAAATAGCAGACTGTACTGAACTTACAGGCCTGACATCAAATGTTATTTTACCCATAATTTTATTGGGTGGAGTTGAGCAGTCATAAAGGGCCATTTCCCACATCATACATAATATAACATATATAATTAGTGGGAAAGGGAAAGCAGTCATTTTCTGGGTCAAACTGTCTAGCCTCTTGGCTACTCTATCAAAGCCTTCACACCATCTGCTATCTGATCGTTTTTTCGCTGGAGATGCTCGACTGTTTCTTGGCTACTACTGTGAAAAGCGGTAGAATAAAGTCTGAGAGGAAATGAAGGCAAACAAAAGGGACACATTAAAAATGCATTAATCTTAACTGTTAACCATTGCTATTTATTTACAGATCTTTGATTTTATCTTTCAGGAGAAAATTATCCACAAAGCCGAAGAAATGGAAGTCTATTTTTAATATGGGGCGGTCAGGATCAGAAGCTAAGACTAAACTGAGCCGCAATGGAAGCGTATTTGTTCGAGGACAAAAAGTCTCTGGTAAAGATTCCCAATGGCCTTTATTAATATAGCTTATCTTTTCTTCCTTAGCTTGGCCTTGCCCAACAGGAAAAAAAGTGTTCCAGCATTTTGCAAAAGATCATTCATGCTAATAAAGTAACAACGATTAAAAGCCAGTATGAATGATGCTTGACAACAGCATGGGGGGGGGAGATTGCATATTTAACCTCTTGCATCATGCCAAGTATTGCTTCAGTAGGACAATAAAAGGCAGTCATATCCCAAAACCTATGAAATTCTTGCTGTGAATACTGTCTATTATTTTACTGTGTTGAGCATGCATTTCTGAATTCGCTGAATGCATGCACAGGCAGAGGTCAAATGTGCGTCTGCCCAAGCTGTTACTAAGAATATGCCGAGGGCAGTCATTTTATTAAGGAGTCCCAGAAAATGTGTCCATCTCATCTTGTCTGGGGTTTCTGATTAGAATCCTTATGAGATAATCAGTATCTTATTAAAGAAATGTACTGGCTCCCCTCCAACAATCCTTGTAGACCAAAGAAGATACAATTACTATAAGTAGCTTTTAATTCTTGAAAAAAAAATATTTACTACCAGATAAGTACCTTACATGAAGGACAGGTGTCCAAACAGTTGTCACAATGAGGAAGGATGAGGAAAATAATCCAGTCTTGATTAACAGCCCAACACTCGGCTTAGGGAGAAGATAGCGGCTCCTTGAATAAAAGAACAATGCACAATTATTCATTGTTTATGAATAAGCAACTCAAAAAATCCTTGCAAAAATCGTATTTTCTGGGTCAAACTGTCTAGCCTCTTGGCTACTCTATCAAAGCCTTCACACCATCTGCTATCTGATCGTTTTTTCGCTGGAGATGCTCGACTGTTTCTTGGCTACTACTGTGAAAAGCGGTAAAATAAAAGAACAATGCACAATTATTCATTGTTTATGAATAAGCAACTCAAAAAATCCTTGCAAAAATCGTATCTCTATTTTGGCAGATAAATATACTGAATAAAAATTGCCTTTTTTCATTGTGCTAAAAAAAAGTTAAGAAAGCATCGCAACTCTTATACCTTGCTAGCTGATAAACCTTAGCTTTAGCTGTAAATTAAAGCTAGAGCTGTATGTATTCTCAGGATATTGAATCTTTTTTTGCTTTGCAGCTGCACTTGTTAACAATTTTCATTTCCGTATGTGTGGTTATATTTCAAACATTTTATATCCTTTCTTTCTACAGAGAAAGCAAACATTCGACCAGCTAAAAGCATGGATTCACTTTGTTCACTTCCAGTAGAAGGTAAGGCTTGGTCAGTGTGCATCAAATATGGAAAAGTCAAAGATTTACCCATTCTTTCATCATTTTTATAGGAGAAGCTGAATTTCTGTAATTTTGATGGATCTACTGGATATCTGTTTATATTAATCTGTTTATTTACTGAAAACATTTTGTGGGGTTTGTAGCTTGCAAATGCAGTCCTGTTCATAGAATCAGCAGGTTGGAAAACCACCAAAAAGTACTTAGTTGGGTCAGAGAAAGTGTTGAAGTAGTCATTTGCCTTTCTCCATCATCTTCTTTTTCTAGATGAACTCATCGTTCAAGAAAAAAAGCCAGGATTTTCACTATGGTTTATGCAAAACGTATTCAGTTGCTTGAATAAGAGGAGTTTCTTTTAGGATATTCTACTAAAATATTTACGCAGTCTGGGAGATTTGTCAATCTTAGGACAATTTTCCAGTCTGTATGGTATCATCTACCTAGCAGAGGCCATTTTCTCATTGTGGAATTTATGAGATGAATAGGAAAAACTTCTCCACAGTAATCCATGCTTCACAAACTCCTAGGCTTCTGAGATACACTTGGTGTGGAGCTTCTGTTGAAGATGGTTCAGAGTTTGCAATCTGTGCCAAAGGCAGTTACAAACTTGCAGACTGCAGTACTTAGTTAATGCAAGGCCACTTAATATAAATTCTTAATGAACTGCATTAGTTGATTCTGATCAACCTCAATTCAGAGGATTAATTTTAATATATAAAGCTGCAAATGGTTTAGGATTTGGTTAACCTCAAGGAATGACTCTCCCTTTGTTTTTGTTTCTGTAACATAAAACATCTTCTCAGAAATAGCCTGTTTTACGGATCATCCAATTATTAGAGGAAGGCTGGATTCATAGGAATGCTAACCATAACTGTGGAACCTATTTTTCCTCAGAAATTAGACTGTTTTCAGTGTTGAGATACTGCAGTTTTGGGTCTTAGATTAAGGAATTCTAACCAAGCCTTTTGATTATCTTTTGATTAAAAATTGGACCAATGTCAAAATAGGTTGTTACTAATATTCGATTGACTTTGATCAACATGGGAACATTTTTCCAGAGAGAAAGTTTGGCTATAAGAAATTATGTCTAAACTCGGTTTCTGGTTCCTGTTTTCAGTGAAGCAGTTGGAGAATTCGAATTGTCGGATCCTCCAGCTGAAATTTCTTTTTGTTGGGGACCCTAAGGGGCCAGAATCCACCCTGAAGGGGTGGAATGAAGGAAGGAAATCCCAGGGACTTAGGAGAGATGGTGGTCTCTCTGAACAGTCCAGGAGAAGCCTCCCATAAACCAACGGAAGAAAAGGCTGGCTAACGCCATGTCCAGCCATAGCTGAAGCAACAGAAGCCATAAGTGATTAAACTAAGCGAATATGAAACAGCATGCTTGAATCTGGGTAAGAATACTAATTTTCTCTATCCTACCTACTTTCCTGAAGAAGAAAATCCCCAAAATAAGAGATCTCCGAAGAAGGAAAGGGGGAGGAGGATTCCGTTCCCTCTCTTTCAGTTAAGCGGTGAAATTTACCCTTTAGAGAAAGAAAACAACTAGAAAGACATGAAAAATGAGCAAATGCTGATTTGCTGGTAGATAAGGATTTTCTTTTTCTTTTTTCTTTTTTTCCCTTTGAACTTCTAAACTTTTAGAAAATGCACCTGTTTAAACAAAATGAAGATAACACAGCTGAAGCAATGAATACTTTACAAAAGGAAACATATGATGAGCGACAACAATTCCAAAGGACAATGACTTTAAACCACATAGAAATCCAGAATAACTTTGAGAGCATGAACCAACTCATTGTCAACTTAATTTCACTCCAAGAAATTTCTCAGGAAAATACAGTAGAGATGACTGAACAAAATTCTGAGGATAGAACTTAAAGAAGGAACCTTATAAAATGCTCATTTCACAAAAGGAAGCATATGATAAGCAGCAAAAATTTCAAAGGACAATGACCTTAAACTACAAGGAAATGCAGAAGAACCTTGAGAGCATGAATCAACTTATTTTCAACTTAATTTCACTTCAAGAACTTTCTCAGGAAAATATAGCAGAGATGATTAAATATAATTTTGAGGATAGAGACTTGAAGATGGAATCATCTAAAATAAACAATTATGATTTAATCCAAATGGGAAATATTTTAATACATCTAAATAACTTTGAAGATAAGGAAAAGAATGAGAAAAAAATCCCTACAGGGAAACAAATGATGCAGCAAAACATATTGATTAAGAAAGACAACGAAAGAGAAAAAAGACTAAAATGAAATTTCAGGAAAAAGATAGAGCATATCAGAAAGAATACTTCAAAAAGAAACATTTGTTTGAATATGGCTAAGAAATGGGAAAATTTTGAAATATACTACTCTTAGAGGGGAAAAAATTTTCTTCCTCTTAATATAATTGTAGTTTTTTTCTTTTTTTTCTATTCTTCTAAGTTGAAATGATTTAAACAAAAGCAAATGTTTTAGTTATTTAAATGTGATGATAAGAAAAATAAAAAATGTGTTTTGAATGAGATTTAAAGGATTAGATGATTAGAACTATTGAATGGAATGTTCAAAGTTTAAATAGATTAAATGCATTCTTAGCTATGGTTAAAAAGAATGAGAAATTGAGCGAATAAATATATAATAAATTAGGAGAAATACATATTTTCATATGTTATTTTTTGTATCCTAGTGCTCTTGTCTTTTTTTTCTCTTCTTTTTTCTCTTCCTTCTCTCTTCCTTCTTTTTTTTTGCTTATTAAGAAATATAAAAGCATAAGAGGGTTTATATGGAAAAAAACAGAACTAAATATACTAATGTAAATATAGTTAAATGTTGAAATGATTGTTATTTGTAAGAACATTTAGAATTTGGAGGGAGAAATAAGCTGCTCTTTTTTGTTTCTTTTTACTTTTTTACTTATTAAGAAATATAAAAGCATGAGAGGGTTTATATGGAAAAAACAGAATGAAATCCACCAATGTAAATATAGTTAAGTGTTAAAAAGATTGTCACTTGTAAGAATATTTAGAATTTGGGGGGAGAAATAAGCTGAAATAAATATGGTGACAGGATTTATGATAAGGAAACTAAAACGATACACAGGATTATTGAAACTATATATTTAACTGTTGTTAAGTAAATAAAATTGTCTTAATCTAATGTTTTGTAAAGAAAGATACTTTGGGGAAAGGGGAAATCAAATGAAATTAGCATATGGAATATAGATTATAGAAATTAATTGTTAAGGACTGTCTTATAAATGTTACCGAGACAACATTCTGTTTTATAATGATTTATGTTATATTAAAAAATTCTAATAAAATATGTATATATATTTATTTATTTAGTTATATTTATATACCGCCCTATTCCCTGAGGACTCAGGGCGGTTTACAGGGAATTAAAAATCCAAAATACAAAAATTAAGAACCAAATTAAAAAATATTAAATTAACCCTGTAGTCAGTTAAAAAGAACCCCAAATTAAAAATTCCTCCTCAGTCTGGGCCCGAGAGCTCGAAGAGCCAGGTCTTCAGGCCCCGGCGGAATGATCGAAGGTCGGGGGCAGTTCTCAGCTCCACCGGCAGCTGGTTCCAGAGGGCAGGCGCTCCCACCGAGAAGGCCCTATCCCTGGGTGTCACCCGCCGGCAGTCTCTTACCGGCGGGACCCTGAGCAGACCCTCCCTGTGGGAGCGCACTGGGCGAAGGGCATTTGATGCCGGCAGCAGGTGTTCCCTCAGATATCCCGGACCCAGGCCATGTAGGGCTTTATAGGTGATAACCAGCACCTTGAATTTCACCCGGAGGGCAACCGGAAGCCAATGCAGCTCACGGAGTAGAGGTGTTACATGGGAGTATCGGGAAACCCCCATTACAACTCGCGCGGCCGCATTCTGCACCAGTTGAAGCCTCCGAGTGGTCTTCAAGGGCAGCCCCATGTAGAGAGCGTTACAGTAGTCCAAACGGGAGGTCACAAGCGCATGAGTAACTGTGCGTAGGGCGTCTCGGTCCAGATAGGGACGCAACTGGCGCACCAGGCGAACCTGGGCAAAAGCCCCCCTGGTCACGGCTCCTATATGGTCTTCGAAATTGAGCCGTGAATCCAGGAGGACGCCCAAGTTGCGAGCCCTATCAACGGGGGGTAACACCTCACCCCCCATCATTAAGGATGGAATAACTTGGTTAACCCGAGATGCCGATATGCACAGCCACTCAGTCTTGGCGGGATTGAGACGAAGCCTGTTTCTCCCCATCCAGACCTGAACCGCCTCCAGGCACCAGGACATCACGGAGAGGGCATCACTGGGTTGGTTCGGGGTGGAAAGAAAAAGTTGGGTATCATCAGCATACTGATGATACCCCACCCCAAAACCACGAATGATCTCGCCCAGCGGCTTCATATAGATGTTGAACAGGAGAGGCGAGAGAACCGACCCCTGAGGGACTCCACAAATGAGAGACCTCGGGGCGGATCTCTGCCCTCCTGTCAACACCGACTGCGAGCGGCCCTGGAGGTAGGAGGAGAACCACCGTAAAACGGTGCCTCCCACTCCCAGCCCCCTGAGACGCCGCAGTAAGATACCATGGTCGATGGTATCGAACGCCGCTGAGAGATCTAATAGGACCAGGACAGAGGAGCAACCCCTGTCCCTAGCCCTCCAGAGATCATTCACCAGCACGACCAATGCCGTCTCCGTGCTGTGTCCGGGCCTGAAGCCCGATTGGTACGGGTCCAGATAATCAGTTTCCTCCAGGAACAGAGGGAGCTGATGCACCACCACACTCTCGACAACCTTCGCCAGAAAGCGAAGGTTGGAGACTGGACGGTAGTTGTTTAAAACAGCCGGGTCCAAAGCAGGCTTCTTGAGAAGGGGTCTCACCACCGCCTCCTTCAAGGCAGCAGGAAAGACACCCTCCTTCAAGGAAGCAGTTATTACTGCATGGAACCAGCCTCGTGTTCCTTCCCGAGCCGCATAAGCTAGCCAGGAGGGGCACGGATCCAACAAACAGGTGGTGGTGCTCAGTCTCCCCATGATCCTGTCCACATCATCAGGGGAAACAGGGTCGAACTCATTCCAGATAACGTGCTCAAGACCGCCTGATTCCTCCACATTAGACTCTGCCCAGTCAGTGTCCAAGCCGGTCCGGATCCGAGCGATTTTGTCCGCCAGATGATGACTAAACTCCTCGGCTCGTCCCTGCAAGGGATCCTCTCTCACCTCCTGATTAAGGAGGGAGCGAGTCACCCTAAACAGGGCGGCCGGGCGATTATCTGCGGACGCGATAAGGGCGGCAAAGTAGTTAGACTTCGCCGTCCTTATCGCCGCAAGATAAGACCTTATAAAGGTTCTTAACTGCAATCGGTCGGATTCGGATCGGCTGGATCTCCAACCGCTCTCTAGACCTCATCTCCGCCGCTTCATCTCCCGGAGCTCCACAGAGAACCATGGGGCCCAACGGGATCTGCATCGGGTCAGAGGTCGCATGGGTACAACGCAGTCGAGTGCCCTGGTGGCTGCCGTTTCCCAGGCCTCCACCAGGGCATCGACTGGGCTGTGGGTAAGGGTGATAGGTATAGGCCCAAGCGCCCTCTGGAACCGATCTGGGTCAATTAGGCGCCTGGGGCGGAACCACCTGGTCGGCTCCACTGCCCAGCGGCGGGGGATGGCATGACGGAAAACTAGCCTCAGGAGGTAATGGTCTGACCATGACAGAGGGGTGATGGACGGAGAACCCCCTCCCAGATCATCCAACCACTGTCCAGACAGAAACACCAGGTCAAGAGTGTGACCCCCCTCATGAGTCGGGCCCTCAATAACCTGGGTCAGGCCCATGGCTGTCATGGAAGCCATGAACTCCCGAGCTAACTCCGACGACCCTCCCAGTGATGGCAGGTTGAAGTCACCCAGGACTACGAGCCTGGGGAACTCCACCGCCAACCCTGAGAGGGTGTCGAGCAGCTCGGGCAGGGCTGTTGCCACACAGCTGGGCGCCAGGTATGTAAGCAACAAGCCCAACTGAACCCGAGGACCACACCTCAAGAGGAGGGTCTCACTCCCGGCCATCTGGACAATGGTGCCTCCCGGGGACACAATGTCTCCCGAATAACCACTGCCACCCCACCACCCCTGCCCTGAGCCCGTGGCTGGTGCAGCACCCGGAAACCCGGCGGGCATAACTCGGTGAGAGGCACCCCTCCCTCCGAGCCCAGCCAAGTTTCCGTGATGCACGCTAGATCCGCACATTCCTCCTCAATCCGATCACGGATGAGGGGAGCTTTATTAACTACGGATCTAGCGTTAAAATAGACCAGCCTGAGCTCAGGGGCCTGATCACCCTCATCCCCGGGTAAGAGGGTGCTAACCGGAGGGTCGGAGCGTGCCACCGCTCGAAGATAGCGGGGGCGCGATCCCAGATGTTGATATGACCCTCCTCGCAAACACCTGCTGCCATACCCTATCGCCGTGGGGATTCGATACCCCACCCCCACATTCCCAGCGCCAGCAGCCACCTCCCCCAACCCCGTCCCACCAGGACCTCTAACAGGACCAGACTGAGTGCCGGTTACAAGTTCCCTCCCCATCCCCCCTTCCCTCCCCCTCCCTAACCTCCTAAAATAACCGGCTAAAAATCTGATCAGGGGCCTCTTAGCGCGTCTTAACTCGAGGCCCCTATCCAAGCCCAACCACCTCTCGGAGTCCCAAGGCTTGGGCCCGTCATTAAGGGGAGTATGAAAACAGGCGACAGGTCGCGCCCATGAGGCAGGAACCGCCCTAAGGGCATACAAGTCCGCTTCGGAATAACGATGGATCATATAGCACTCAATTAGTCTCTTGGGGCCGATGTTGAAAATATGGCCAAAGGATTGTTCATTGATGGTACGAAGATGGAAAAAGAACAGGTCCAGTGGGCATATCTCTCAATCTGCAAAGCCATCTCAGCTCTCACCCGAGATGGAGTTCCAAGGGACAACCTCAGCCGTCCTCTCACTCCGGCTGAGGAGTCTAGCTGGAACAGAGAGAGAAAAGGGGAGTCCTAAGCCAGGCCCACCCCAACTGGTCTCCCACACCAGAGAGGTGGTCGCTGACCAGTCCAGAACCGTCCTCCCACCACGGTTCGGTCCCGTCCACACTGGATTATCCATAGGGGGATCTTAGTTCCCATCAGGTATGGAGCTAGCCGTAATGCCTGCCTGTCAACAAAAGAAGTAAGGAACAGGCAGGCCAGGCCTCTGTCAATCCTCACAACGCCAGCCCACACCGCCAGTCTGGGGGGGGGAGAACAAAACATTCTCTCCCCAATGTCCATCCACCAGTCCAAGCCATCCTTCAACGGCGGAAAGAAGTGATCCCAGCAGTCATGTTGGGTCCTGGAATTCACTAACATGTCCGCCGGGGCCGATGACCAGGCCCACAATCTGCAACCACCATCCGGGAGAAGAAGGAGGCTCCTCGCCACCAAAGAACGGTGTCGGTCAGCAGATGGTCGTAAAAAGGATCTCCATCCGGTGGGGTCGTCGCCGCTGCCCCTCCGACAAGCAGAGGGTATCCACGGCGAACAGGCAGAGGAAAGAAGGCAGGTGAGGCGTCCTGGGCTGCACGGCGCTGTAGAGGTGATTGACGCCATAACAGAGCTCAACAGGTCAGCAGAGATTGTCAGCGCTGCTCATTCAGATCAACAGGCCGCTAGCTCGGGGGGGGAGGCTCAGCGTCATGAAAAGTAGCGTCCAGGAGCCGTTTCAAAGATCCCCCAATCCCTAAAGTCGCCTCAATCCGCAAGCAGATAAAAAACAGGCAGACGTCCCGAGTTTCACAGCGAAGCAGCGCTCAGCGCCATAATAGAGCTCAGCAGTTCGGCAGGCAGTTCTCAGTTCTCAGCGCCGCTCGATTGAATCAACAAGCCGCTATTCCGGAGGGGGGGGCTCAGCGCTACGAAAAGCAGCGCCCAGCAGCTGTTTTGAAAAACCCCCAATCCCAAAGTCGCCTCGGCCAGCAACAGCATGAAATCAGCTCAGCCAGCAGCAGATGAAAAGAAGCAAGGCAGACATCCAGGATTCACAGTATAGCTGCGCTTGGCGCCATCGTGAGGCCGGCAGATCGGCAGACGGCAGATGTTAAAACGCCGCTAATTCAAAGGGGGGGGGCTCAGTGCCACCGAAGACAGCACATAGCAGCTGTTTTTAGCTCCCCCACCCCCAGAATCGCCTCAACATACCTAGGGCTTCCCGGAGCAAATTCCTTTGGGGCCCTCGAAGAGCGGCCGTCGCCATCTTGGGCAAAATATATATATATATATATATATATATATATATATATATATATATATATATATATATATATATATATATATATATATATATATATATATATATATATATATAAAGAAATTATGTATAAACTCATGTTTAAAACAATCTAGAGACAAACCTTATTGTTGTTATTACTACTTCAGAAAAATGTTTTGTGGCAAGCTGTTGCTTCAGTGTACATCACACTAGTATGACATATCAAGAAATATCTTAGGATAATGGACAACTGCAGTTTATGGGGGTTAGGGATTCAACAGATTCAGAGATGAAGAGGGAGACAGAGAGAGTGAGGAAATGTTGCAAACATGGATCCAGAGAAAGGTTGAGGGAAAATATAAATGGTTCTCTCATTTTCTTCCCTATTTCACCACCTCCCAAGTTTTATTTATTTATTTATTTATTTATTTATTTATTTAATTGGATTTGTATACCGCCCTTTCCCGAAGGACTCAGGGCGGTTTACAAGGAATTAAAACAAGAAATACAAAAATTAAAAACAATTAAAAAGATTATAACAGTCCCTGAAAGAGTAAAAAAAAAACCAATTAAAATTAAAATTAAAATTCTCAGCCTGGGCCAGAGAGCTCGAAGAGCCAGGTCTTAAGGTCCCGGCGGAATGAACGGAGGTCAGGGGCACTTCTCTCCATCTTTTAAAGCAATTTTATGGCTGGTGCCCTTGGCTTAGAAAAAAGATAGAGAATCGAGGAGGAAGCGGAACATACTCCCTGTATTATATGTGTATAGTTCATTAAGCGTTTCATAACTTAAGGTTAAGTGCGCTGACAGCCGGCCATGAGGTAAAGCGTTTGACAGCCGAGCACGAGGGAGTTTTGACAGCTGTCAAAACTCCCGACTTACGCAGGCGCACTGGATGACAGCTCGCGGCTGTCAAAGCAACACATGCCGCCAGCACGAGGAGCCGAGCTGTCAGGCGTTCCGCTGAGCTGATTGGAGGAGAAGCGAAGCGGGAAAAAGACCGGCCGGTGATTGGACCAGACGACCAGCGCCAGACTATAAAAAGCCGAAAGGCTCCTGTTATTGTTTGCTCTGTTCTAATAAATCTGTTAACGTTACCAGCTGTCTTGAGTGGTCTGTTCCAGCCACTTCACTGGCGACGAAGGTGGGATCCGCTTCCAGAGCTGAAGTCACGGCCAGGAAGAGTCCTTGGCCGGCAGAGCGAGTCACTGGAAGTTTTCACTTCCACAGCGAAGCGGACCACCGAACCCAGACAGCATGGCAAATTTCGGACGAGTGAGGGAATTCGACACTCACCACCCCGAGCGATGGGAGTCGCATCTGGGGCAGGTCGAGGGGTTCCTCCTCGTCAGCAAAATAACAGATGACAGAGCCAAAGCAGCAGCACTTCTATACATCAGCGGTCCACCCGTCTACGATGCTGCTGTCGGGCTATTCAGCCCCGTACCGATCAGAGAGGTTCCATATTCCGAACTCGTCGACCGGCTCAGCAAGCACTACATGCCGGCCCGCTCAGAACTGTACTGGCGGGTACAGTTCGCTCAGCGAAGGCAGCGGCCGGATGAAGCCGCAAACGACTTCATCGCGGGAGTCCGACACGCTGCGCGGAGCTGCAACTTCCCAGACTTAGAAGACCGGATCCGGGACCAAGTGGTCATCGGCCTGAGAGACGAACTGGAACGCCTTGTCAAGCTGGGAGTGCTAGAACCCACTGATGGGGGCAGTTGGGAAACCCCCATCGTAACTCCAGTAAAACCCAATGGTCAAATTAGAATATGCGCGGACTATAAGGGGACCCTAAACTTAGCGCTCAATGCCCACTCTTACCCCATTCCAGCAGTAAGGGATGTCCTAGCTTCTATTCGCTCCGGCGCCATTTTTGCGAAATTAGACCTCACGCAGGCGTATTTACAGTTGCCTGTGACCGATGACACCGCGGTCGCCCAGACAATTGTCACGCACCGCGGAGCATTTAAAGTGACAAGACTGCAATTTGGTATCTCGACCGCCCCAGGCATATTCCAAAGCATTATGGAAAAAACATTAAAAGGAATTCCCGGGGTCTCCCCTTACTTTGACGATGTACTCATCGCCGGAGAAACAGAAGCCATTCTAGCTGACAGGCTGTCAGCTGTCCTAAAGCGATTCAGAACTGCCGGATTTAAACTAAAAAGAGAAAAGTGCTCTATAGGAGTTCCCTCTATGGAATTCCTTGGGTACAAAATTGACGCTCAGGGCATCCACCCTACAAACGACAAACTGGAAGCCATTCAAGCAGCCCCCAGCCCCAAAAACAAACAGGAACTACAGGCGTTTTTAGGACTATTAAATTTTTATCACGCCTTCCTTCCCCACAAGGCTACCATTGCAGAGCCGCTGCATAGGTTATTAGACAAGGGAAGCCCCTGGACCTGGGCAAAAGTGCATGAGAATAGTTTTCAGTCACTTAAGGCCATCATTTGTAAAAGCTCCACTATCACCTTATTCCAGGAGGACGCCCCTATCTGCATCGCGTGCGATGCGTCCCCATACGGAATAGGAGCCGTCTTGAGCCACCTGGACCAGGACGACACTCAAAGACCCATCGCATTTTATTCCCGGACCCTAACTAAAACAGAAAGAAATTATGCTCAAATTGATAGGGAAGCTTTAGCCATCGTCGCCGGGGTTAAAAAATTTCATGACTATCTGTATGGCAGACCCTTCACTATATTCACTGATCACAAACCCCTATTAGGCATATTCACCTGGGACAAAACAACCCCACAAATATTGTCTCCGAGAATCCTACGCTGGTCAACCTTTTTATCAGCATACTCCTACAAATTAGTATACAAGCCAGGCAGGGAACTAGGACATGCAGACTGTCTAAGCAGGCTCCCTATACAACGCCACGACCCAGATCCAGCCCCCGCCGGCAACGTATTGGCTATCAATGAATTACCAGAATTCCCCCTAACAGCAAAAATCATTGCTGATAACTCAGCAAAAGATAAAACACTCAGCAGGGTCCTGCAATGGGTCACAACAGGATGGCCACACAAATGCCCAGAGGAAACGTTCCGCCCTTTTTTTTCAAAACAACTAGAACTAACCTCCCACTTAGGCTGCCTACTATGGGGAAATAGAGTGGTGATACCACACATAAACATACAGCAAACGTTAAAAACCCTGCACGAAGGGCACCCGGGGATGGTAAAAATGAAGCTACTTGCTAGAAGTTATGTATGGTGGCCAGGAATCGATAAGGACATAGAACAACACGTAGGGGGATGCTATACTTGTCAATTAACGAGAAGCGAACCACCCCAGGCCCCAGTCCATAAATGGGAAACAACAAAAAACCCATGGTCCCGTATCCACCTAGATTTTGCGGGACCAATCCATGGGCAGAATTTCTTAATAATTGTAGATAGCTTTTCTAAATGGCTCGAGGTGATACCCCTAAATAAAATAACAACATACTCCACTATACAAGCACTTAGAAAAGTTTTCGCAACCCATGGCCTCCCAGACGTCATAGTTTCAGATAACGGGCCACAATTCACCTCTCGTGAATTTCAGATGTTCGCTTCGAGGAACTGTATTAGACTAGTGACGTCAGCGCCCTTCCACCCATCGTCCAATGGCATGGCAGAAATTATGGTGAGGTCAACTAAAGAGGCACTTAAAAAATTCATAAAAGGGAACTGGCACCGACGCCTCAGCCAATTCCTCCTTGCCCAACACACCACACCCGGCACCACCACAGGAAAATCACCAGCGGAGCTACGATGGGGAAGGAGGCTAATAACGAGATTAGACAGACTGCATCCTGATAGAACCACTAATGACCAAGAACTTCCACTACCCGCACCGCGAACCTTCACCCCAGGCCAAATCATCTGGGCACGAAATTACACAGGCAACCAAAAATGGATTCAAGGGGTCATAATAAAGCAAACCGGACCCATCTCATACTTAATTCATTCAGACACACATGGCCAACTACGGCGACATGTAGACCAACTACGAATCCGCAAGCCACAAAACACACCCCCACCATCTCAGCAACCCCCTTTACCCCCCTTCATACCAAGTATTCCGCCAACCGATGAGCCCCAGCCACAACAACCGCAGGAAGAAGGAGAACTCGGAAATGAGGCTATCCCACGACGGTCCAGCCGATTGAGGAAACCACCAGGTTACTTACAGGACTATGAATGGGAAGGAAGCAACAAACAAACACACGGGGGTGGAAACGATCCTGGGGAAGGGTAAGGGGTGTATTATATGTGTATAGTTCATTAAGCGTTTCATAACTTAAGGTTAAGTGCGCTGACAGCCGGCCATGAGGTAAAGCGTTTGACAGCCGAGCACGAGGGAGTTTTGACAGCTGTCAAAACTCCCGACTTACGCAGGCGCACTGGATGACAGCTCGCGGCTGTCAAAGCAACACATGCCGCCAGCACGAGGAGCCGAGCTGTCAGGCGTTCCGCTGAGCTGATTGGAGGAGAAGCGAAGCGGGAAAAAGACCGGCCGGTGATTGGACCAGACGACCAGCGCCAGACTATAAAAAGCCGAAAGGCTCCTGTTATTGTTTGCTCTGTTCTAATAAATCTGTTAACGTTACCAGCTGTCTTGAGTGGTCTGTTCCAGCCACTTCACTCCCTTTACCCCAAGTTTCTCTTTTACTGAATATACTTTTCCCTATCTCTATTTCGAAATAGACAGTAGATGGAATCCATGACTGGGATACAGAATACAGATCTGCAGATACCAAAGGAGATCATGATGACTGCTTTTGAAATTATAATTGTAAACGGGGAGAGCTTAGTGGTCTAATAGAAAATTGAATCTTGCCTAGCAAATAGTGTACAAGGAAAAAGCTCTCTTTAAGTCAGCCTGACTACTCTCAATAAAGTGTTTACCACAAGATTATAGCATTTGTGAGCTGGCACAAGTGATAACTGTAATGTATTGGGCTTGATTGTTACACCACGTGGTAAGCTGGAGCTAGCTAACGGCTCCCAGCACCTCAGACACCCCGTCTCCAGTGCTGCTATTGGCTGCCCCTAGGTGGCAATAGGTTGCTTTAAACCTATTGGCTGCCACCTAGAGGCCAGACTATAAATTGCTGCAGCTGCAGCCCAATTCTACAGTTCAGATCCTGCAAGCAAATAAGCATGTTCATTGCTGAACTCACTTGCCTCGTCTCCATTCCTGCGCAACGAACCCAGTACACAATACTGCCGACGAAGGTGGGATCCTGCTTCTCCGTCGGAGCCAAAAGTCACTAGGGGAGAGGCAGCACACGCCTGGTGGGAAAAGCAATTCCACCCCCCTACTTCGGTCAGCTAGCAAGCCACGCTAGCGACCACGGGCTCAGAGGACCAGTCCCTGAGCAACGGAGAGGCAGGATTCGAAGATGCAGAAGCCAGCCATGAAGACCAGCAGAATGCCCAAGGTCAGAAGGCTGCGTGAATTCGACATCAAGAAACCAGAAGGATGGCCCTCATACCTGTCCCAGGTCAAAAACTACCTTCAGGCAAAACAGGTTGCAGAGGATGGACTGAAGGCCGCCACTCTGCTCTGTGTGTGCAGCCCAGCAATGTTCGATCTGGCCGAAAACCTGTTCGTACCCATGCCGCTGGAATCCATCTCCTCGTCTCCATTCCTGCGCAATGAACCCAGTACACAATAATAACCATACGTCATAATTTCACAATGCAAACTTTGTCATTTATGTACTTGTGTTTGATACATTGATGCAAATATGAAAGGCCAGAATTTTCATCATGATGTTGCAACACAATTCTCATCATTTTTTTTCCTCATTATGTACCAGGTGTTTATGTAAAAGATGTTCTGAAAGTTGGTTTTTTCTGGGCCATTATAAAGATGGAACAGACTTTTGAAGGGCATATTAATCTCTCTGTGCACTTTAAAAGAACTAGAGAATAGGACTGAAGAATTCTATCTGGCCAAGAATTCAAACTAGCCTAGAATGAATATTCATGTAGTCCTCAGATAACTTCCAGATGTCCATTTTGATCCCAAAGTTGCACCATGATTTGTGGTATTAATTTTACTCCAAAGAAGCAAAATAGTATCAATGTACCATTATTATTTTTTCTTTTAAAGTCCTTTTAGATTCTTCTTTCCCTGGTCCATAAATATGAGTGAGTCACTGCATCACCAGACATGTGTCTGTGGCCATTCAAGATTAAAACAAAAAAGAAATTAATAAACAATGTATAATCCAGGCCAAAAAAAGATTGTTGATCTATGAGAGACCAGATTGGCAAAATTCATCTTCGTTTTCTTCTTTCCTTAGGAGTGGATGAAAAAAGTCATTTCAAGCGCACAGTCATGACCGGAGGGTTTTTTGTTCCAGTGATGAAACCACAAGTGGGGGGACCTAGCAGCTCATTTGACCTCAGCAAACAGGACACAGAGTGGGATCTCAAAGGTGCCATGAAAGGAGCAGAGGGAGGAGCAGAGGACAATGCAGAGAACCATATTCCGCGGCCAACCCAAATGAAACCACTTCCTGAGCAACTGAAGGTATTCCGCCCTATTGAAGACCCTGAGAATGAGCAAACGTCCCCAAAGATGTGCCGTATGTTCTATACTTCAAATGATGGGACACCCAATTTGGGATTCCATGGGACACTATTCCCCCTGGAAGCATCTCCCCGTCACCAACATAAAGCCTTGAATATCTCAGAGCCCTTTGCTGTCTCGGTGCCCCTTCGAGTATCTGCAGTCATAAGTATCAACAGTACACCTTGTCGCGTGCCTGTTAAAGACAAAGCAGCTTTCTCTGGACTTCAAGATTGTTCTTTTCTGGGAAAAGAAAGTGCTGTCTCTCCAGTCCCTGAAGATGACAACCATGACCAATTAGTGCATATCACAGTCAAGGAAGAAAAGAAGTCTGAGTCCAAATCCATAACAGGTAAGCTTAGAATAAGGATTGATGATGTTCATGGAGATGTTGAACAGCTTATCTCTAGCATGGCAAATGGTCAGAAGTATCAGATTTATAATCCAACAACATTTGGTAACAGTTATGCACCCTGACTTAGAAAAAAATGTAGTAATTTGTTTACAACAGAGACCCCCAACATGGATAATAGAAAATATTTGAAATATTGAGAGCAAAATATTTGTCATGTGTGATTTTTCACAACATTGCTTTCTTGGTGGGAGCATGCTGATAAAAAGTGCCAGTTTACCTGAGTACCTATTGCTCTCTCTGTCTGTCCATTCCTTTATTTTATTTTATTTTTGCTAGTGAAAACTTAGATATATTTATAGTGGTAAAAAACCACCCACTAAAATTGGCAAAAGAAAAGCCAATTAAGAGAAAAAATCCTTGTCATAATTATCAATAGCAATTTAAAATTGATATACTCCTTCAAGCTTGTTAAATCACAGAGCAATGCATTTGACATCTTAGCATTTTTATAATATAGAGACTTATTAAAATAATAGATATCAATCTCATATCCTGGCTCTGTTCTTTAAAATCAGAAAAGTAAGGTAATTTTTTCCAGTTACATAAAATTGTTAAAAATATCCTGTGGAACAGAGTGCCTTTAGGAACACATGGGTGACTTTGTATTGGAGATCCCAAAGCCTGAGGATGTTATGAAAAGCTTGCCTGCAGTGATACAGCTGGAGTGATCTTTTTACTTAGTTATTAATGGAACAAAAGGGAAGTCTCAGTAGTAGACTGAAATTAACTGTCAAATAAGTTATTACATGTACTTGGAAGAACATGAACACAAAAGCAAATTTTAGAAAGGGTCAGTTGAGACACGAAAGCTCCTGGCAAGTAATGGGTTAAGCTTCCCAAATTGCTTTCCTCTCTAAATCTCTTTTCATTTAAAATCTAATAAAAAATCAGAGTGTCGCATTTTATATGTCTATTTTATATATCTAGATTTCCTCTTAAATCAGATTACTGCAATATTCTGAAGTAGATGCTGGCAACACAGTTTCCAAGAGTTCCAGGGCATCTATTACATTCTAAAATATCTATAATGATTTGCCAAATAAATGAAATAATGTTTTTGAATAATTAAATGGCCAGTTTTCAAAGATTCTGGTGTTCAGAGATCTCATGGCCAGTTTTCAGAGATTCTGGTGTGAGATCTCATTAAATTCTAGACTTCTTTTGTAGGTGTCACAAGAACCCAGTGTGAGGTTGCAAAGATAATGATCTCATGAAAATGTACGCAATCAAAATATTTATGCCATCACTGAAGTTAAAAGTCGAAACTGTTAAAAACTCTATACATAGAGATGTTGGAATATGAAGGATCATGACTCCTTGCCAAAGCATACACTCTAGAACCCAGATTCAGTATGTGCCACTTCCAGTTAGAGATGGCAATAATGTTAAATGTATGAAAAATAATTATTGGCAAAATGTAGCTAGTTTCATGTATCTGTAGAATGTTCAGATCAGGGGCACACCAGTATATACTGTAGAGAAGAAATCCTGGCTTATTACATATAATTATGCTGCCAAGCATACTTAGAGGGCATTGTTCATCTCACAGCTGTATAACAGTTCAGGCACAGTTGCCTTCAAATTATCTGTCCTTAAGATAAACTCAAATTGAGAAGTGCATAAATCCAGTAACAAAATAAAGATGGCTTCCATTCATAACCAGGATAGAAAATCATTTTCATTTTAAAAACCAGACATATATATCTGTTTGGAAGGTTCCTTTTCAGGCTGTTTTTCTTTCTGTTTACTTGTCCAAAGAAAAAGCATGCTAAAGCATAGATTTGAACATTTCCATTTGCTGTTCTATGCAGATTCAATCTGAAGAAAGTTGTCTGATTAATTCACTAAATTCCATAAATGCATGGACATTCATTATTGTAGACGTGGTTGAATACTGCCACATTTTAAAAGAGATGGGGTGTATCTAAGCTTATTGAAATTAGGGTTAACTCTGTGTTGGTGTGTAGCCAGACACTTCCACAAATCTCTGGAAAACTTGGGGCTGTGATAATTTATGTCTGCACAAGGTGGTTTTATTACTTATTATCACATGGGTCTTTAATCAACCTCTTGAAAGACTTTAACCACAGCTGATTTAGTTATCATGAAGAGGCTTTTTGATCTGCCAAGATAAAACATATCCATTCATGACAGTATAGTAGGGCTTCTATCTTTTAAATTTTTTTAATCAAAGTTTTACAATGCATATAAAAATAACACAAACTAATAACAGAAACGATAAAGAAAACAGAAAGAAAATAGCAACAAAACAGAAAGAAGATTCCAATTTATTTGCATCAAATAGCAATTCAATGGCAAAATTAACCCTTATTCTATTATTACAAAACAGCTCACTTTTTTCTATTATCCAGGGTTTTTTCATCAAAATCACAAATCCTAAGGACATTTTTTCTGTTTCATGCAAAAAGTCCATAGGTTTCCAGTCAGCCAAAATGTAGACATTGTTTTTTTTCTCTAATCAAAGAGATTAATGTAACCATCTTCACTAGTTCCATATTCACCAAGCATTTCTCCATTTTAGCTTGTGTCAATTATTTCTACTTTTGAGTATAAATAATCTCACTGAAATTGTCATATATAAAAACAAAGTTCCACAACTTTTTTCCCCAGTTGCTTTTCCATTAGTTACCAAATGAAAAGTCTCTGATTTCAGTTGTACTTTAATTTAAAATCTTCTGAATTAATCCATGTATTTGTATCAAAAATGTTTTGGCTTTCTTACATATCCACTAAGCAAGGTAAAATCTCCCTTCTTGTTCATATTTCCAACAAAGGTTTGAAAAACCTTTATACATTCTAGATAATTTATCTGGTGAGAAATATAAATGATACATCATTTTATAAAAAGTTAGGTTTGATATTAGAATGTAAGGTGAATTTCAGTCCTTTCAGCCACATATTTCCCTATAGTTCAATTGTATCTTATAGTTATTTTTTACTTATTTTATTATACATTCTTTTAACTTGCTCTACTGTTTCATATTTCAGCAAAAATTTCAGAAAAGACATGTTCATCAGAAAAGGCAGCTTTCTATAGCTTTCAGCCCAGATAGGATTACCCAGCAGTTTGAAATTGCCATCCCAGTATGATGCTATATGCCAGACATGTCAAACACAAGGCCCAGGGGGCAGATCTGGCCCGCGAAGTGGTTCCATGCAGCCTGCGAAGCCATCCTGGAAACAGTGAGGGAACGGCCCCCACTGCCTTGGCCCTGGCCCAGAGACCCTCAAATCTGTCCCACTCCTGCCCAGGCCCCCTTAGGCTCCCTTGACGCGAACAATGTAGAGCTGGCCATGCCCACCCAGTAGGTCACATGCACTCCACCCACGCCCAACCAGTAGGCCACGCCCACCCTGGCCATACCCACCCAGCCCCCTGAGGGCAACCACAATGCTGATGCGGCCCTCAATGAAATTGAGTTTGACACCCCTGCTATATGCAGTCAGTCTCATATTGAGGAAGATTGATTTAGAATAAGTTGGCCTTTAATTATACAGTTTCTTCGTCTTCTTTTGATTGTTTTGTTTTCTTCTTATAAGATTTGTATATCTGCCTTTTGTTTTTTATATAGATTCTACTATTGAGAAAATTGCCATTGTTAAGAAGCTGGAAAGTGTCTCTCAAGCAACAGTCAATACTCAGGAGACAATGAGTGGTGGCAACAATGGCAGCCAACCTTTAAAAGATAAGATCCCCCTGGAACAGAACCCCCTGGTTATGATCTCTGCAAGCCAGCAGCAGACAGATAAAGCAAGTCAAGACCAGTTTGGGGCTAAGGACATATCAGAACAAATTTGCTGGCCAGCCGAGCTATCAATGGATAAAACAGAAGATAAATCACATCTAAAGGAATTGGTAAGAAAAAGTATTGAAAGTCTTCTTTGGATGTTATGTAGTTTGACCGTTTTGCTATTTTATGAAAAAGACACCAACTATTCTTTTCTCAAGTATTATTGTTGATACCACCTGTAATACTGGACATTTTACACAGTGTATTCCAGATTTAAACATCTCCCAAACTGAATCAGGGTGATTTGGACATAATAAATATGTAAATTCATCCAAAGCCAATTAATTTGTTTCTGAACTATCTCTGGCTTTCACTAATGATTGTGAGTTTCATATGTATACAAACACACCGCAAGGTCTAAGAATCGATCCAAAGATAATCTAAAAAAATGTCTTTCCACAAAACCCAAAGAAAAGCAATCTTGTTATTCAGAAAATTTCCAGGTTCCATGGATAGGCACACCTCTACCCTACTTCTAACTTTCTTCACATTTGTCCATTAAAAGATAGATATGTATTGTTCTGATTTTCATCTCAGAAGGGTAAATAAAATCTCTGAAAATATTATTCAATTCCACAGATAAATACATTAGTCACTAGAGTGCCCTCCATAACACTGTTTGGGTTTTTTTTACAAGAAACCTCTGGACTCTTTTATTTTTTTAATTGAGCTGCCTTCATCTTCTAATAAACCTCAACTTCAACAAATTTTCATCCAATTAACTGAACATTAAACAAAATAAAACCCTACAGCTGTTTGTTCAATTTTAGTAATAGCCAAGAGGGGATTCAAATTTCAGATCCAAATTCAATTCAGTCCCCAAAGAGAATTGAGGCATTCTAAATCAAGTAGACTAGAACTATTTGGGGGGGGGAATCAAAGCTCGCCTTGCTTCCTTTGATTAAAAAAGCCCCACAAAACTTTTTTCTTCTTCTTTGCCCAGAAATGTGGCCATTGCCAAATGTTAAAGCCACCACACCAAAGTTATGGTTCTGATCCCAATTTTATGTTCCCTGCAAATAGATTTATCACTACTAAACAACTAATTCATACTAGTTTTTCTGAATTGGATTTCCTTTGGGACTCTTTTCAGGATTATTTGGAAACTTCAGTTAAATTAAAATAGAACTGTAAAATTGGACTGGCTAGTATGAACCCTTGATTCCATTTCATTGACTACAGGTTCATTTCTAGGTTTAAGTCAAGGCTGCTGAGCTGACCTTTAAAGCAGTGAATGGCTTGAAAACAAATATCTCAAAGGAAGAGCCTTCCCTGATGTGTCTGTCAATCTTTCAAATTTGTCATTCAGGATTTTTGCCAAGATGAGTGAGCTTGGTTAGCCACAAAGTAGAGGTCTTTTGTCTCTTTTCAGGGAGGCACATATGAACCTCCCTTAATTTACTGTCAAGGTCAAAACATTCCTCTTTATTAAAAATGTAAAAAATAATGTAAAATATCTATAATGTATATATGTATTTATATATTTATATCAATATCTAGTGTAAAACTTCTATAACTTGCAGTAAGTGAGCCTTTTTAGTATCGCTACAGTGCTACTTATTAATTGTATCCTAACTAATTTTACATTTTTAATAGCAGCATAATCTGTCATGAAAATACCGGTTATGAATGGATGAAGTAAAATAGCTGATCATCATTCATAGCTGATTTTCAGATACCCACACTTGCCCCAAATTCTTCAGCCTATTGACCCCCTTCATGAAACTTCATATTGCTCATTGATCTCCAAACATGTATTTTATGAAAATAATTTAATAAATACTATTTTATCTAATAACACTATGAATAATAACAATGAAAATGGATAGTCCCATCAATCCTGGGGACGGAGGGTTAATATTCAGCACTTTGAAGGACCCTGGCCTAACAGTTTTGTTTCTTCTCCTCCAAGTCAGCATTGACTTTTGGCAACTGCCTGGGCAATTGCCTCTAGCTTTCTTGGCAAAATTTCGGAAGTGATTTGCCATTGCCTCCTTCCTAGGACTAAGTGAGAGTGATTGACCCTCAGCTGGCTTTGTATCCCTAATGTGGGATTAGAACTGATGATTACCCAATTTCTAACCTGGTGTCTCACCACTACACTGATCTGGCTGTTTGGCCTAACAGTAGACTGAAATTATCCTGTTGGGAAGCTAGTTGATGTAATTCTGCATTTGCCATAGTGTGATCTGTACAGGAGACCCCAGTAATAAAATATTGCAAAATATTGTTCCTATTCATAGATCATCTGCAGACTACTCCATTTTATTTCCCTGATCATTTTTAGCTCTTAAAATACCCATCTGCTACAGAGCTACAGTTGAAAATGGTTGTCTTCCTGCTGTCGTATATGTGAGCTTACTAGATGCATCAGTTAGGTTATTCTTTTTTTTTTTAATTAAAAAGTTTTACAATACATTTTATCTTTAGCAAACCAAAAAAAACCCCTCCCAACCCCCTCCCCCCCACCCTCTTCCCCCTCCCCCACCCTCCCCAACCCCTCCCTCCCTTTCCCCTCCCCCCCGGCTTCCCAGAGCAAAATACAGGGTATAAAAATACAATCATAATCTAATTTACGCAAACAATCCTAAACTATTTAAACTACCGAACTTTAACTCATATAAGAAAACTCCAAACACACATATATATATATATATCATATCAATAATTATACAAATACAAAATAATACTTTCCAATCTAATACCAAAACACAGGGTATAAAAATACAAACAAACAATCATGATCTAACTTACGCAAACAATCCTAAGCTATTCAAACTATCAAACTTTAACTCATATAGGTAAATTCCAAACATACATATATATATCATATCAATGATTATTCAAATACAAAATAATACCTTAAATTCATATTATCCTAATATATTATACAAATTAAAATACCATAGATTACTTCCAAACTTAAAATTTTTTTTATATAATCACATCATTCTTATATTCTTATATTCTATTACCTACTCCAATATTGCCCATAAAAGTATTACAAATTAATTTCAATCACACATAAAACAATTTATATCAGTTTTATAAAACTATTCTTCTATCCAACTAGACTTTAACATACTAAAACCAAATTAATACAACCTTTCCTTCTCCTAATATATTATACAACTTAAAATACCATACACTACCTTCCAGGCTTAAAACTTTCCATCCAAATAACAAAGCATAACCTACAGAATATCAATAAACACTACTACAAATCTTCCCAATTAAATTTTCATAATCATCTTCAAACTAAAGCAACACAAAATATTATATAATTATTTTATAAGGGTGAAAAATGAATCCCCACATACTTAATCCTTCTAGCATCCTTATTACATTATTATCTCTTGCAATTATGCAACTAAATCCTCAGGTTTGCTTCATTCTTCCAGAAACAGCACACCTCTTCCAATTTCTGGCCTTCTCCCGTGGTGATGAAATTTGACCCACTCCTGTAACTTTCACATCTGTCTGCGTTAACCCTTCAACATCTTGTGGATTCTCTCTGGAACGTTGAGGCTCTCTGTCACCTTTTTTCTTTGTAGACTCCAAAGACGATATGGGGACTGCTTTTAAAACATTACTGTAAAAGTCACGTGCCTGAACCACCGTGGTAAGACAATGCCTCGTACCTTCATGAGTCACCACCATCCCCTCTGGTATTTGCCATCTAAACTTAATATCACGTCGTCTCAATTCTTGTGTCAAAAAGGCAAATTCCTTCCTTTTTCTTAAAATTCTTGCAGGAATCTCTTAAAATCAAAACTTTTTGCTCATCCATTACAAAATCAATATTATAGGAGGCCTGGATAACTTCATTTCTAATCTTTCTCTTTGTGAAATAAACCACCACATCTCTGGGTAATTTCCTTTGTCTTGCAATCCACGAATTAACATGGAAGATTTTATCTATATCTTCCATTATTTCATCTGCTGGTCGCTCCAACACCCCTTCCAAAACCTCAGAAACCATTTTCGTCAAATTTTCCTTAGGATTTTCTTTTAGGCCTCTGATTCTCAAAGCAAGCTCCATCTGAAAATACTGTGTCAAAATCAAATCATAATCCATTTCCGCTATCATATTTTCAGTTTCTGTCATTTTGGCTTCCATTCTAGTATCATTTTGAACAAGATCTTCCACTTTTTCATCCAAAATCTCAATGCTTTTAGCCAGATTTAACGTTGCAGATGTGATGTCTGCTCTCATTTCTGCTAATTTCTCTGTAAACTTCTCCTCCAACTTTTTCTCCATTATCTCAACAAATTGTTGCATTTGCTTTTCCATAGTTTCTTGGAGCAAACTCTGCAAATCTTTTACTGTAAAAGCTGATACAGATTCAGATGCAGAGGACAATAAAGTTTTCGCCGAAGACTGCTGCCTCAAGGCAGGAACTTTAGAAGATATAGTCGCCATTTTCACCCTCTATTGTTAACTACTCACTTTCACATGAAGATTCAGCAAAGTCCATTGAGTTAAAGATCAAAACATCATCTTCACCAAAATCTCCTGCATCGCTCTGCCTGCGTCCTCTTTCTCATAAGCTCTTCCTTGCTAGCAGGGATGGTTGCGAACACCCTGTTCTGCTCCAAAAAACCCGGAGCAGAAACGCCTTGCAGTCCGGAGCATGCCCAGGCTTCGGGGGGGGGCTCAATCCTTCCGCCACCAAAACTCTAAGTTCTGGCGGCCCCGGAGAGCTCTACCCCTACCTGGACGCTCACCCCCTCCTCTTCTCCCGAGGTGGGGGCTTCCAAGCCGCCGAACAGCTGATCGACGCTGTTTTCGGCAGCTCTACGGAGCTGCGAGGCTGACAGCCAAGAAATGGCTGCCTCCGGCGTCACCTTGCCATCCGGAAGCCGCATCAGTTAGGTTATTCTGTGACACAGAATGCTGGAATAAAAAGATCTTTGGCTTGTTCAAAAAAGTCTCATGTATATGTTCTTAGCCTGTTTCTAATTTCATACTTATCAAGATTAGAACTATGTTAGGGTGTCACATTTTATTAACTTTTGGCACTATAATCCTCAAACTTGATCTTCACATTGACTTTGAGGGAGGGGCCATTATGGAGTTTCAGATTATGTAAATCCAAATCCACTGAAAATATTATAGTTGATTGAAATAGTATATTAGTTACTGATTAGTTTTCAAATATGTGCCTCATTTTTAACATTTGGTTTCTACAAAGCAGGATGGACAAATAGCAAGATTTCTGTCTTCAGTGGAGGAAAATGTCATTTTAGCATTAATTATTTAATAGAATTAGAATGCATATGGTTTTTAATGGAAAAAGATAATGGAAGATCTGGAAGAATTTTTCATTCTTTCAATAGGACATATGCTTAGCCGTTATTCTAAAACTTCTATGTAGTTGTCCCAAAGGTGCTTTTTCACAAGGCAACTGGACTTTCTTGTTTTTTCTTTGAAGACGTTCCACTTCTCATCCAAGAAGCTTCTTGGATAAGAAGTGAAATGTCTTCAAAGAAAAACAAGAAAGTCCAGTTGCCTTGTGAAAAAGCACCTTTGGGATAACTATGACCTGGGTGACTGGGAATCTCCATAGACATGCTCTATAGTTGATTTTAAAAAGGGCCACAACTTATAAAAAGCAGTTATATTATCTAGATGGTTTCTCTTTTTCAGGTGGTTGATGATCATTCCAACACCATGATGAAACCACAGTGGCCAGATATTCAACAAGAGCTGAAAATTGTTGAGTCTGAAGAGGAGTTTTCATTTACTAGAAGTACTCTAAAGACAGATGAACAACAGCAGGAGTTTAAACCAAGTCTTACATCTATTGTATCTTCAGAAGCCAAGAGTTTAGTGTGTAGTTCTCTTGTGCTACCAACCCCTACCAAAGAGGAAAACCTAACTGGAGATCCATTGGCTATATCTGACATTCCTTCCAAAGAATCAAAAGATGTACAACTTTGCAACTCTGAGCCATTCAGAAAGCAGAGTAATATTTCTTTCACCTCAGTGAAACTGCAAAATATTCCATGTTCAAAAAATTGTCTACAAGATGATAACACTAAAAATGACCTTTCATCTCAATCCCAAAACTGGAAGTTTCCATCAGAACTAAAAGAAAACATAGCTTTTTCAACAGACAAGTCGTCATATTCCAAAGAAAATAATTTAGACCAGCCAGAATGTGAAAGTAAGAACTGGCTTCTTCAAAAGGAGAAAAAAGTTGAAACAACAACCCAGTTAGAAAAAAATACTGACACAAATTCAGAGAGAGATCTGGCCAGTTCAAAGATTCAATGTGGAGCTGAAGTCCCATGGGTCAAAGAGGGCAGAATGAGTGATCGAAACTCTGTTAATCAACAGGAGGAAGATACATGGAGTAACCATGTCCATAGTTTAGAATTGCTAGAGCCATGGGAAGATCATCAGTGGGTCACCAGTCCCCTTCATTCTCCTACCTTGAAAGAAACTCAAGGAAAGGCACTTCAGGAGTTTCAGCCCCAGAACCAAGGAATGGCCCAAAGCCATTTCAAGAAACCATGTTTCAGTCGTAGCTTTTCCTTAGACAGCAAAGATTTTTTAAAAGCTCATTGGGCTATAGAAATACCTTTAGCAAATGCAAATGAGGAACAGCTTTGTGGTGACCTAGAACAAGGAATGAAGGAATATTCACCAGGACAATGGAAAAAAAGTCTTCAGAAAGCTGAAGCCTGGCTGAATTGTTTAAAGGAAACTTCAAACTCACATGAAACAAACATGAAATATCTAAGTCGTGAAGCAGGGTTTGCAGCAATAGAGTTGCCTTCTGGTCTTGAAGGATTGCCTAGTGTTGCCTGTAATACATTGGTTGAGAAGGATGTGCCTAAAGATGAAAAAACCCAAGAAAACATGAAGCTAGATTCTCCTTTGTCACAATTTAATACTGAGATCAGTTTATTAAATTCAAACTGCACAGGAAAGCAGGCAATTAATATTCAACCGAATGACAGACCTGGAGTTCCTGTCATGAAAGGACCATATTGTACTAAAGAGCTGCAGGTCAATAAAGGTGAAGACATTCCATGTAAAGGAAAGCCAAGACCCTCTTCTCTCAACCTGGATTCTGTCCTTCCACTTGCCAGCCTTTTTAATTTTGACAACTTGTCTTTCCCCTCTTCACCCAGGCACTTTCTCTGTGGGCAGAAAGAAACTAAATCTAGTGATTCTGCACCATCCCTTTCTGTTGCTTGTCCAAATGAAAATAAAGGTGACCTTTGGGGATCACACTTTGATCCTCAAGACTTAGACTTAGAATACATAATGATGTCTCATGCTACCACTGGTCGTCGTAATTCTGCCCCTGTAAGTGTTTCAGCAGTAAGAACATCTTTCATGGTTAAGATGTGTCAGGCTCGAGCTGTGCCAGTGATTCCACCAAAGATTCAATATACCCAAGTTCCCCAGCCTTTGCAGGCACAAAACCCCAACTGCAGAATCTCACTGGCATCAGAGAATAAAGAAGCAGAAGTCAAGAAAAGTCTAATCAAGCCAATTCAAAATGCTCAGGGTCAGCTGCAACTCCCAAAGGATCCACCACTCGATGGGATGGGAAAAGAAAACAACAGTACATTCATTTTGGATTCAGCTGCAGCTAGAAAAGCAGAACCATCTTTTTCCAATCATAATAATACTCAGGATGTACCTGTTCTTCGGCGAAAGAGAACCTCTGAAGGAGAAACTACTGGAGATACTCCACAGTCCTCAAAAATGGAGAGGCCATCTGGGGTTTCAAAGCCTTCTTACAGATCTAGACCAGGAAGACCTCAGAGCCTTATTCTATTTAGTCCTCCCTTTCCTATCATGGACCATCCCTCTTCTGCAGACTCTAGAGTATTGTTATCTCCCATAAGAAGCCCTACACAGACCTCTTCTCCAAGTCCAATTTCCAATGATTTATTAGGACCAGCCCCAGAGGGTGTCACTCTTCGTAACAAGATGACTATTCCAAAGAATGGCCAAAGGCTTGAGACATCTACAAGTTGCTTTTACCAACCACAGAGAAGGTCTGTAATTCTGGATGGAAGAAGCGGGCGTCAGATAGAATAATGCCTTTCCATTTCTCTTCCCTGGTGGATGAGATATACTAATAACACTGAGAACTATGAATATGATGCTATTATTGCTAAATGCTTATTACTAAAACAGTAATTGTTGATTTCAACAATCCTTAATTTTATATTTTGTCACATTTAATAGATGAAATTATCCCACAGGTGAAACCAATATTTTACTGGAAGGAAAGGTAGAGGTAAAAGTTGTCTAGAAATGTATTCCTTTATAAGACACTGTCATGCTTCAGCTTCCCACCAACAGATATAAATAATCTCAGCTAATGTTCCTTTCCATGATCTTGCTTATTGCCTTCCTATAATGTTGAAATGCTATGTATTTGGGATTTCAGTCCAAGTATGTATTAAGAACAGCAGACCTGCTCCATGTAACTATATACAGACCTACAACGAGCGTTGTAAAAAGAAAAATGTGCACACTGGTCGTTCAAATAAGTGGGGAGAGAGGAATGCTGATGTGTTTGAGTGAAACCTATTTTGATAAGCTATTATTATTAAAAACATCAATTATATCTTACATTTCTCTAAATGTTTGATGGACTTTAATACTGATTATAGAAAATTGTACAAATAGTCATTCAGTATAAAATACCTGCTCTGTCAGTGATTGGAAGATTTAGTGATATAATAGTAGGGATAGAACTCACTCCAAATGATTTTCATCCTCCTCCAAAAGCACTAATTTGCTATCTCTGTAGCAGTGTCACTTTTGGTAGCTGCTAAATGGAGTGATAGGGCAGTCATAATAAGCTTCAATCCATTTATTAGAACATCATAGTGTACTGATGTTTATTGAAGACATTATAATATGATTTTCTCTACACTTGTTTGCAAATGAGACTGAATTTAAGTTGCTACTCAACTTACATAACATCAGGTCAATAAGTGGCACAAACTAAATTTCAATTAGTAAATAAATTCCAGCCCAAATGTCTGGTTGCAAGTCATTAAAGCAGAATTGGGGGCCTGAAGAATGACTTACATGTGTTAGATTTTATTTTCTCATTGATTCTCAGTATCATAGTCTAGAAGCACATTTTCAGAAAACACAGTTGAACTAGAGCTAGGGCAGAAAATATGTAGACAAGTGATGTTGTGAATGTTGGTATACATATAAAATGCTGAAATAGCATTTATTGTAATTTCACTAATACTTATTTTGATACATGTATTTCTACCTAGAATTCCAACTTTGATTTTAAGAATAGGTTGCTTCACATAACAAAATGAGTACCTTTTATACTTATGAAGTCTATTATAAGTCCCTAGTTTTTTTTACTTTTCAATAAAATATATGTAAGACAGTTTGAAATAATAGCAAAAGAGGATTGGCAGTTCTAAAACATTGTGGTTCTCTGTTTGTAACAGAGAAATGGGTGACACTGTCTTTATTTGCACATTGTTATTAACATAAAACCACATTTCTGATTTAATCGAACAGAAATTCAGCTGAAGACAATTTGGATGCTATGGATTTTTAAGATTCATTTTTTGAGAATAAATCTGTGTCTCCATTTTGGGAAACATGGAACAAGAGGTTCTGCTTTTTGCCTGCTTAGATTTGGTCAGGGCTTGGTATGTTCCTTATAAGAGTTGGCAAAGAAGGGAAAGAAAAAACAAGGTGCGCTTTTCCCCCCCTGTCTTGTAATGCCCAAGGACAGAAGGAAGTTCACTGAGGACTGTCATTATTGGTGGAAGAAAGAATAGGTTAATGGAATGAAACAGAGTGCTGAATTAGAAGGAAAGTTGTTAATGCATTATGTACCATTTCTGGGATAACAAAAATAAGTCACTTGCTCATTGAAGAAAGATTTGCAGTACTCACCTGTGGGATGGTTTGTTCTTTTGCTTAAGTAATGCCTAGGATTTGCTTTAAGCAATGTATATTAACTATTTTCCTAGTGACAGATATATTTTCTAAAAGTGTGCTATAGAAATATATTAAAATCTAATTAAGACCTAAGAAGTTGTGCATCTCTGCATCTTGGACAAAACCAGTGTTTAGAAATTAGGCTTTGCTGTAAATTCGTCCTGTATAGGCTTCCCACACTTTTGATAAAGAAAGAACATCAATTGCTCAGTCCACTAGCCATGGAGTCTGCCCTTCCTGATCTTTTCCCCTGAAATTGTTCTTCATATCAACACAGAATTTTACCAACTATTGTTAAGCTTATCTGAAACAGATCTCGCTGAAAAACAGCAAATCTGCCAATTATTTCATGACAATTGTCCCTGTAGTGATGGTTAAGAGTTGTTTTGATGAGATGAGAGATGTGAACAAGAAGTTAGGAAAGTGCTTGTAGATCACTCTGCATCTTTAGCACTGTTTTGCTTCAATTTCTTGTCAGATTCAATTCATGGATGTGCATACACACACACACAACTGTGGTGGGTCTCATTACAGGTGGGGATGAGACAGCATACAGGGCGGAGGTACAAAAACTATCCATATGGTGTAGTAACAACAACTTGCACCTGAACATCAGCAAGATGAAAAAGATGGTGCTAGACTTCCGGAGAAAAAAGGAGGAACCTGCCCCACTTTACATCGGGGAGGACTGTGTGGAGAGAGTTTCCTCCTTTAAATTTCTGGGAGTCTACCTCTGTGAAGATCTGACCTGGAAAGTTAATACAACCCAGGTGGCTAGAAAGGCCCAACAGAGGCTTCACTTTCTCAGGGTCTTGCAGAAGAACAGGGTAGAACAATGGCTAATGACCCTCTTTTACTGGTCTACTATAGAAAGTGTCCTCTTGTACTGTATTGTGGTTTGGTATGCTTGTCTGACAGCCGCGGATAGGAAAGTATTACAGAGGGTGGTGAGTACAGCACAAGACATTGTGGGCTGTCCCCTGACACCACTGGATGACATCGCCAGGGCTCGTTGCCTTGGAAGAGTGAGGAAAATTCTCAGGGATGACTCACACCCTGGACGGTATTTCTTTACTCTCCTACCATCGGGTAGGAGATATAGGAGTATAGCCAGCCGCACCAACAGGCTGAAAAACAACTTTTATCCATGGGCTGTTAGGCTTTTGAATGAGAAATAACTTTTGTGAATTTTATGCAGAATTGACTTGGGAGGCCGGTGTGTGGTGTAGTTGGTTCACATGGTGTAGTAAGATGGAGGGTTTGTTGTCACTGTGTGTTGGGGGGTGGGAGCACAAAGGGAGGCTCAGCTAATCTCAATGTACACATAGTTGTACTTTGACAATAAAGGTTCATTTCACACACACACACACACACACACACACACACACACACACAAAATTTCAGTTGAGATTGGGGACATGGGCAATTCTTTAAAACTGATGGGATTCTTCTTCCATTGTGTTCTAAAAAAGGCCTAACTCTGGGGGGTTTAGGAGTGGAGGAAAAGGTAAGGGCTGAATCTGATTTTTCAGTGACATGCTGAGAACAACACTCCAGAAGTTGGATCAAGGATAAAAATACAATAAAATTGATTCCATTGAATTCAAAAGTGGATTTGGTTAACGCTTTTTTACATGTATTAAATGAAAAAAAATGTTCCCAAGCATTTTATAATTTTCTCCCTTCTTTCATAGTATTAATTACAGCTTGCTGACAACTTTTGAAGGCTCACATCCACTGTAGTCAAAGCATTCAAGGGCCCTGTATGGCTGTAAGGTCTCAAGCTGTGCATCTTTGCTGTATATGAAAAATACTATATGCCATGTTAGATTGTTTATAACATTTTAACTGTAACTTTTTAAGATACAAGTATACTTTTTTCAAAATTTTGTTTCTGATAATCTTATTAAAACAAAACAAATTTAAACTGAGGATAAATCCCTGTTCCTTCCCATCCCTTCCTCTCCCTGAAGAAATTATGAATCAGTTTTTCTTATTGCTTTCAATTTGAGAGGGGGAACCAAGTCCATTACTGTGAGGTCTGAGCTTTGTATGAATTGTTGAATTTCATTTAATCATCATGATGAATATTGTTTTCATGGAGTGCTGCTCTTCTATTTTAGTGCTTTCATCATTTGGAAATTTTGCCAAGTCTCAACCATGAGATTAAACTGGAGTTTTTATAAAAAACTAATTTGTGTCTTAGTGTTGTTTTGGCAATGTACATATTTACTGTGCTCTAGTTGAGAACAAAAGATGTTTACTTTTGACATTTCTGTTATAGGTAAAGGTAAAAGGTAAAGGTTCCCCCGCACATGCGTGCTAGCCGTTTCCAACTCTAGGGGCCGGTGCTCGTCTCCGTTTCAAAGCCGAAGAGCCAGCGCTTGTCCGAGGACATCTCCGTGGTCATGTGGCCGGCATGACTAGACGCTAAAGGCGCACGGAACGCTGTTACCTTCCCACCGTAGAGGTCCCTATTTTTCTACTTGCATTTTTACGTGCTTTCGAACTGCTAGGTTGGCAGAAGCTGGGACGAGTAACAGGCGCTTACTCTGCTATGTGGCACTCGGGATTCGACCCGCCAAACTGCTGACCTTCTGATCAACAAGCTCAGCGTCCTAGCCCACTGTCTTCCTTATTTGATTAGCTAAACCAGAGGTGGAAAACCTGTGAACTTTCCAGATGCTTCTGAAATTTAATTTCCAAAAGACTCAATTAATATCAATCTCTGAGAAATATTGGTGAGGAATCTTTCAGCAATATGAAAGGCTATAATTTCTCCATTTTGAACATCCCCAAGCATTAAGGATGCTCATCAGCATCACAGGTGTTATTTTGCAAGATCATTGCCAACCGATCCTTTAATGAAATTGAGAGAATGTACATTGTTATAAAAATTCTATTTTTTAAAGTTAAAGAAAGCAGCATTCTTTTGAACTAAGCTGGAATGCGGGGATGTCATGTTATAGCAAGTAGTACTACCTGAAATGGAATCTGTTTCTATTTAATCTGGAGAGGGTGGCGAAACTGCATGTAGAGCAGAAAATATTTGATTTTGTTTTTCATACAGTCACACAACAAAATATATTATTGTGTCATCATTAAACTGTCTTTTCAGAGGGAGAGCTTGTCCTCTGATTTGGCTTTGCCTCAGGGCTGCAAAATGAAGTCCAGTTACTAACATGACACTGTTATGTAATCAGATGGCCTTTTTGATCCATTATCCCTTTTAGAAGAACAAAATTATTTCATTCTCATCTGAAAAATACTCTCTGGAGTAGATCTATATTCTAGGAAGTTGACTGAACTACTCCATTTAGATGGCTCATCTACCTGTGGGAAGCACTCAGAATATTAGAGATCACCCTGCATCCTTTGTAACTAGTGCAAAAGTTATACACAGACTTACAATTCTTGCTGAACTTCAGTCTTTTTCATACCTAGTAGAAGAAAATCCAATCTTCTGTGTTTCCAAAGCAACTTGCATAAATCTAACATTATATTTGGTAGCAGCTGGATCTCATATTCTCTTACAAAGCATCTATCTTGACTACTGTCACCACAAACTCATAACTGGAAGGAATTTAATTCTTTTTCTTTCTCTCCTCCAGCTGCTTTCTTTTCATTTTTCAAAGTCTAAATGCATTAATTGGGATCTGTTTATGTCTTTAGACATATAAAAAGGAATGTATTTTGACTGATACACTGCAGTACTTAGGATGCTTAGTCTAGTATTGTACTTTTAGTAATATACTTAGCATGGCTATCTAATTAGGGAATAATGGTTTTGCTGGAATCAGATCTGGGCAATCTGCTTGTTCCCTGAATTTGATGGGATTCATGGCTTTTTCCTTATTCATGGATACCCAAAAAAGGACCCGATCTGGGAAATTGGTACTTTCACTATTATACTGAAGAAAGAATAATAGTATCAGCTACACGTTTTCTCCTTCTTTGAGAGGATGGCCAATGTTATCATTTAATATTTTAAGGGGAGGTGAAAAATTGCACTGAAAAGTCAGCAGGGCAGAGTTGCAAGGAGTGGATTTGGGTGTTTTTCTGCTAGGTCTTTTGGAGGAAATTGGGAATGGGTATTTATTTATATAATATTGTAACTGTGAGAGCAAATTTATCATTTTCATGTGTTTTCTGTGGCAGTTGTTTAGTAATACAGGTAGTCCTCGATTTATAACAAAAAGTGAGCCCAAAATTTCTGTTGCTAAGATAGACAGTTTTTAAGTGAGATTCGCCCCATTTTATGACCTTTCTTGCCACAGTTGTTAAGTGAACCACTACAGTTAAGTCAGTAACATAGTTGTTAAGTGAATCTGGCTTCCCCATTGACTTTGCCTGTCAGAAGTTCACAAGACATGATCACATGAACTGTCATAAATACATGCCAGCTGTCAAGCATTCAAATTTTGATCACATGATGCTGCAGATGCTGCAACGCTCAATAAAAAAAATCCATTAGTCACTTTTTTTCAGTGACATTGTAACTTTGAACTGTCACTAAATGAATGGTTGTATGTCGAGGACTATCTGTAGAGCAAAAAGGTCCATACCTCTTTAATACAAATATTATATATAAAATGACAAAACGTCTCCTTTAATACATTGGAAACATAGTAGGACATGTACAAAACAAGTGCTCAAGACTATATTCTTGTCCTCCCTAAAATAGCGAATGTTTTGTTGTTATTCAGAACAAAATTTAGGTTATATTACTTAAAAAGAGGAAAAGCTGGTTTATTAGAGGTTAGTCCTCGATTAACAACCATTGCTTAGCCATTATTCAAAGATATGATGGATTTCCCCAGAGCTACTTGCAATCTGGTTTCAAAGAGTTTGCATTTTAGGGACTTGGCAACCTGCCTGCATTAATGGCCATTTGCAGTGCCCCATAGCCATGTGATTACGATTTACAAATTTTTTTTTTGCCAGAAATCAGAGTTTATTTCTGGTTTCTGGAAAAAAAACCATCATTTGGCTAAAATGAGCTCACTTAATGACTGTCATCTTCACTTAATGACTGTGACATTTGCATAATAGCTACCACAGAAAAGGTCATAAAATCAGGCACAGTCACACGACCCATTTAACAATCACCATGAATTAGAACTGTAATTCTGGGCTCCCCTGGGATGTAAGTCAAGGGCTACCTGTATATTTTCTTGCAGTTAAGTAAAAGCTTTAGAACATTTTAAGTTGCCATTTGACCTGATTAAGAAGAAATAAAATTGGAAGTTCGCGTATAGAACTTGAATAGAAAAAGAGGAATGTAGATGGAAAACAACCTCTTTTTTTTTTTGCAAAGAGTTGATTCAAAACAGAACCAAACTTTTGGTCCCTAATCCATAGCCATACACATAGTGTTGTTTTTGTTGATTGAATGTCAGTGATGCTGGTGGAGGAAGGAAATGCATCACATCCTTTTAGCTTTAATAAAAGTGCAATCCAGAAATATTTAATTTTAGCAATAGGAAGATATGCTAGCACTTCAAGGCAAATACAGCAGCTGCTTAATAATAAGCCGAGGGATAAAAGACAGAACCGGGGATAAAATAACACAGCCGAAGTTTTCTGAAAAAGGAGCATTTTCTGAAAGGCAAAAGCTGAAGCAAAGAAACAAAAAACAGATGTTGAACTCACTTTCCACTGCTGAAAGAACTTGAAAAAAAGCTTGTTTTAAAAATGGGGAAAGTTAATCTCTGTCTCAGCAAATACAACATTCATTATTCTATATTTCATTACAGTTACCTTAGGCAACTAAAGTTCAGCAAATTTTGCCCAAAGAAAAATGATCAAAAGGAATCTTATGTCTCTGAATGTGTCCTGGAGTACCTCACAGCCTTAAACCACTTGTAAAAAAAGAGCCTTGTTTAACTATTACAGAAAGAATATTCTTTCAGTAAGAACTATGCAACTCCAACATGACTGGAAAAATTTAGGTCATATTTAGAGGAGGCTGGAGTGTTGCTGGAAGTACTTGAAGAGAGGCACTTGGAAAATATTCATGAACAACATTAGAGGAATCATATTCAGGCTTGTAGCCTTCTATCAATATACTTGCCATAAGGCAGGGATTTGCAATCTTTAGGGACTTAAAGTATATTTAGAATTTGGAGAATGTTCTCACAAAATGACTGTGATACTCCTAGAAATAATGTGAAGCCAGAGACAAGATTTTTGTTTTGTTTTTGTTTTTGCTTTCAATACAGAAGCTATTATTTTTATTTAAAAACATTAAACATCAGGAGAGATGGGCAATTTGCCATGTACCATGGGAAGGAAAAACAGAAGTGCATTCTCCAATCCAGTAACTTCCATTTGTGCTGGGAAGGCAACTTCTAGAATTCTCAACCACCATGGTTATTCCAGGTTGGAGTTAGCTAACATCATGAAAAAGATACAGTGTATATGGTATAACAAATCTTTGCATGTAGAACAGTCACAAATTCAATTTCTGGCTTCTTCAGTTATAGATATGAGCTAACTAGTTAGCAGAAATCTCTTTATGAGATCCTGCAGAGAGGCCAGAATACTGTAATAACAAGTACCACTAGCTGCTGCTTGTTTTTAGCAGCTTTCTACAAACACGTAAATGTAAGATGATACCAAGAAAATTGGGAACAACCTTGAAGGACAAGATGAAGAACCATTACTAAGGTAAAGGTCAGATAAGAGAGAGCTGAGCCCATTCCAGGAAACTGATTTGAGTAATCATCTGAGATAGGACCTTCTCTAGTTCACACAAAAATAAGGATGGGAGGGGGAAGCACATTCAGACTTACAAAATTCTGTTCTATGCCTGTTACAATCTAAGTAGTGCTGACCTATGTAGCACTGGTTTCTTAGTCCGGTTTACGTTGTAAAACAAAGAAACAACACTGGTTTTACAGGAAGATAAATATGTGCAGAATTGGAAATAATTGAGTAATCTTAGCAACATTTTTTTTGTGAAAAACACGGTGACAAATTCAAACCATAGTCCTGCTCACCATGTGATAGAATATTCAGAATTTGTACGAAAAATGTATGAGAATATCTATGGCCAAGATACAATCATTGGACAAAAGCATTTCACCCCCCAATATGGTCTAGGAGCTATTGTAGAACTCCATGAATAGGGATGCAGCAGTGTGTGTCAGCAGTTTCACCTCCAATGACAATTTTTTGCTCATTTTTCTTTTACTATTTTTGCCACTCTTTTTAATGCACTCTGTATTACAGCTGAGTACCAAAGTTAGTGGAAATGAGGCAATGACATAAGAATGAATGAAGAAATCCTGAAAATATTTTTAGGCAGAATTCCTTTATAAATACCATATATATGCACGGATAAGTCTACTCCAGAATTTTAAACAAAATATTATGAAAAATGTTTCATCCGTGGATAAAACAACCCTATATTTTAATGTTTTAATTTTTACAATTAGCTTATTCATAGATGGGGCATTTTTCATGGTATTTTCTTTAAAATTCAGAGGTCAGTTTACCCATGGATGGACTCATTTTTGAGCATACAGTATGCCACAAGATGGGAAGCATATAAATTTAATAAATAAACAAATACAGAGATTTTTTTTAAAAGCATTACTGTATATACTTTTGGCAAGGCTAAACAAAACCAAATTTTGGTATGTATTTTGGAACTTAAATTTTTTAACTTATCTGTGAACATATACAATACTGATTCTCACCACTTTCTTTGGAAAATCAGTGACTCTTTTAAAGGAGCTGTTTCATAGACTTCAATTGATGCAGCAATACAAATTAAAGCAACCCTTATTAAATGATTGTTCAGTCACTACTTCAACATATCCAATAAAGGATAAACTACAATATTAACTTGTTACTGGTGTCACTCTCAGATCAAACCAAATCAAATCAAATTCTCCTTAGGGTTTTGAAAAATAACATCTCTTCCAATTATTATCCCCGCTCCTATTCTACGTTTTAAAGGATAAATACAATGATGGCTTCCAGTCTCTCCTCAAAGGAACTTGTTTTTCCCATCTCTTTCTCTTTTTTCATTGCTCTTTCTCAAACTGCCCCAGGCTGAATACTTCTTAAAGAGTGGGAGTATTGATAGTATGTTGTGAATCCAAGAGAATTTGTTTCTCATCAGACTAAATTGGTAAGTAGTAACTCTCTGGAGCATTAGTAGCAATACCTAGGTGTATGGAATAATACTTACCTACTTACCCAGCAGCTACAGTGCCTGTTTAACCACTATAGAAATGTTGAATAGCCTTAAAAAAAACAGCTCATGCAAAAGTAGGTAATGTTGAGAAGAACATTTCACACAGGAAGTTATTCACTTTGGGTGTTTTATTGAAAATTAACACATCTTCTTTGACCCTTCTAGCTGTTCTCTAGAGTAAGCCTCTGAATAATCAGTGTTATGGAAAATCCAGAAAAAAATCAACAAACTCTTTAATATATTATAGAAGTTTCCCTTTTAGCATATATCATTCAATGCAATTTGAGAGCAGTATACAGTATGATGTTGCCCTCTAAACCTTACCCCACTTCATCACATTTGCACTGGGGAAGAAAGTACATGTGGGAAATAGTTTTTGTGCATTCTATTCCTCAGCAAAATCTTCATTTGGGTCATTGGAAAACAAAATGAAAGCCTTAAAGCTATGATATTCTATTCACAAATTCAAATATTTCATTAAAAAGTGGTTTAATGTTGATACATTGAAATCAAAATTATCCTTAAGTATCCAGGTTCTGAAGTTAAAGAATCCCTTATGAAACTTGTTTCTTTATTGTTTTTTAAATAAAATACACAGATTTGACTCAATAACTAAAGTTTCCCACTAACTTAAAAAAAATCATTTATTCCAGTTCTTCAGCTTAGGAAAACATGAGAGCAATCACTATAATGTACAATCAATATACTTGGGTTACATGTGAGACAAAATTCTATTCTTTTAACCATCTTTATTTTATTCAAAAACAATTTATTACTAAAGGTTTGAACAGGAGTAAAATATACAGAAAAGGTATTTCTTTTTGGAGCTTACATTTCATGGAAAATAATTTGCATCTTAAAATTCTCTGTACAAGGCATAGGTAAAGGTAAAGGTAAAGGTTCCCCTGCACATGCGTGCTAGTTGTTTCCAACTCTAGGGGCCGGTGCTCATCTCCGTTTCAAAGCCGAAGAGCCAGCGCTTGTCCAAGGATGTCTCCGTGGTCATGTGGCCGGCATGACTAGACACCAAAGGTGCACGGAGCACTGTTACCTTCCCACCATGGTGGTCCCTATTTTTCTACTTGCATTTTTACGTGCTTTCGAACTGCTAGGTTGGCAGAAGCTGAGACGAGTAACAGGTGCTCACTCTGTTACGCGGCACTTGGGATTCGACCTGCCAAACTGCCGACCTTCTGATCGACAAGCATACACTACCACAAAAAAGCTTACAGTATGATATGTTAACAAAAGATTGATCGTGTAATTTGTTGGCCATCTATATATTAGTCATTCATATTAAAAAAAATAAACATGATTTTATGGTGAATTCTAACAAAATATATTTAATTCAAGATCCAAGGAAAATGTTAGGATATCTCTTGCATTCAATGTGTTTTCAAGTATAGTTGTTCCGCTGTGTTTGGTTCTTTTAAGAAGTCATCCTCTCTTGCAAATAACTTAGGAATCATAACAAACATTGGTAAACTGAGGATTGTATGTGTAATCAATCAGGACCAGTAAGCAGAGGTAGCCAAAAAATACTGCAAAAAACCTAGATAATCATTCCAAACAACTAGTTCAACTCTTTCTTATTTTCCTAAAATAGCCATTTCCAATAAAAGAAAATAAATGTAGCTCAGGATTGAACTGTGAGGTCCTTGGTGTTCTCTCTGCAGGTTGTTTGCTTGCAGATGTTTGATTAGCCAAATAGGTAACACCATCAGTGTAACTGTGGGGCTTGGTCCCTGTTTATATATAGTAGCTTGCCCTGCCAGTGTTGGTAGGGCTGTGGTTTTCTCCTTGATTGAAGAAGCAGATGGTTTTCTGCTTCATAGTTTGTCTGGTATTAATCCTTGTTTATTGAGTTTGAGATGCTGGAGACAATGTGTTCTGGTCTTTTTGTTTCCTTCTTAGCTTTTTAATTGTCTCTTTTGAATGTTATATAAAAGTTATAAAGTAACTACCAAAGAGAAAACCACAGCTCCACTAATACAGGCAGGGCAAACTGCTGTATATAAACAGTGAGCAAACTCAACACTTAATGGCATAGATGATGTTACCTAATTGGGTAATGAAATGTCAGCAAGCATACAAACAAGAGAGCACCAGGGACTCTACCTCTATTTTCTCATATATTGCTATGTCTTAGTATGGCCTGATTGTTACAGAAGAGATCAGACCATTAGTCCAGTTTCCTATCTGGTGATTACTATAGCTACGTCTGAAATTAAGGCAATGGGGGAAGAAAATAAAAGATTAAAGGGACATCTTGAGAAGTTCCACAGGGAGAAATTATATAGATATAAACTATCTATAAGTACAAGTTTAGTGTACTGGTTAAAGCATCAGGCTAGCAACATGGAGACCATGAGTTGTAATCCCACTTTGTGCAAAACCAGTTGATGACTTTGGGCCAGTCACTTTATCTCAACCCCAGAAAAGAGGCAAAGAAAACAACCTCTGACAAACCTTGCCAAGAAAACTGCAGGGATTTGTCCAGGTAGTGTCTGAGAAATGGTCATAATTGAATAGAAGAAGGGGAAAAAATACTATATAGATTTATGGAAAAAAGCAGGAAGAACAGATTGCGAGGCCATTACATCTTTAATATTCAATTCTGCTCCAGTAGAACATCGTACAAAGAAGGACCCAAGTCTGGAAAAAAAAGGAAATAATTCAAGGAGAATTATTGCCACATCTTTTTTTATGTAGCACATTTGAATAGGAGAACAGCTTGAATTTGCACAAGCACCATAATTAGGTGTGGGACAACTAACTCTGTGAATTAAGCATGTATTGTGTTCAACTCAGAACACCATACAGAAATACATATCATACAAAAATACAAGTGTATAAAATTTAATAAGCTGACAGCAAAACTATGAAAACTTCTGCAAGTAAAATAGTTCTCAGGTCTTCCTCTTTTTATGGAAAACTGTATAGACAATGAAACAGTGATATAGGTTATGGCAAGCATCTCATAAAGGCTTCCATTAAAGTCACTGCCAAAAAGTATGCACAGAAACAAATATTCAGACTGCCCAGGAATTTAGGACAACTTTGTTTCTATGCATGTTTGTGCCTGACTGTGACAATGTCTAGGCCAGAGGTGAGAAACGTTTCCTGTTGACAGCCACATTCCTTTCCAGATACTACATGCCAACATTAGGTGTGCCTGAATCTAGCAGTGGAGAAAGCCAAGCCAAGCTCAAGTGACCAGGGATATGCTTTTTCTTTTTCCTCCCTGACCAGGAGGCTGCTAGAGCAAGGTCTTTTTCAAAGTTGGTAAGAAAAGCAATTAGTTTTACTTGCATACACAGAGCAAAGATCTGTGGACTTTAACTCCCAGATTTCCCCAGCCAGCATGCATTTCTGTCAGTAGAAATTCTGGGGAATTCTGAGAGTTGTCAAATTTGGAAAAAAAAACATTGATTGATTGGTTGAAATATACAAATCAATATTTTAATCAGGGCAGGGAAAAACATATCTGTTTAAATATAAAAGGAAAGGTTGTTTTAGGATTTCAGAATTCTCCACATTGCCCTGATTATTGTTAAATTCACCTCAGTGAAAACAGTGAGAAAAACATCACATTGATGTCATGTCAAACAAAAAGTAAGAAAAAAAAGAGCAAGGGACCTCTCAGAGTCTTTTAAAGGTCCTGGGCTAGACAGAGAACACACTTCATTAAAAATCTGAACTGATTGTTTATGGTAGCCCAAGATGGGCCATCATAACTAATCCCACATATTCAAGCATTTTTAAAAGGGAGAGACTGGGAAAGAGGATTCTGGATTTACTTTTGAGTAACACTGCTGTCCAATTTCTTCTAGAATAAGGTTTGGGAAAATAAGAAAAGCTTCCCTTCCCTTCCCTTCCTCAATTATTCTGCTATAGTGCAGTGGTACCTTAGTAGTCAATCACTTTGAAACTCATCAAACTTGGTACTCAATGGATTTTGACACAAAACCTTTTCCCAGTACTCATTGTTTTTTTGTGTGGTTTTTTTTTTTTTTGTATTCAATGCATAAGCTAGAACTGTTGGTGTTTGGCTGTCATTATACTTTGTATAAATTTGTTTGATACTCATTCTTTTTGGACTCATTCTGCCTCTTGGAACCAATTAACAATGAGTACTGAGGTACCACTGTATTTATTCAGATGAGAGTGAGAGAGACTGTCCAGCTTGCCTCAACCAACTGATGAACTTTAGAATTCATATTCCTGTTCAGCCTGGCTATCCCTAATCCAACTCCAACATTATTTAAACATCCTAAATATTCTACTATGCCTGTCATTCAGGTGACAAGGTTCTATCATGTTTGTCCACATGCCTCTCGCTTGCTGATAACCAGTCTTCCTGCATTTATTCACATTCTTTTTATTGCCTTCCTAGAGGTCATTTTTATATTTGAACTGCAGCTTGTTATACTGGTTAAGGGAGTCTGTAAACTCAGATAGTCATTGCAAGTGTCCAGCACAAACAAGTCATACAGTACTGTATATTACAAACAAGTTTTCCCTGTTATGAAAGGCTTATCTGACCTTAACTGGCTCACAACATTAAAACTGTGAGTTCAGTCGCAAAACACTGGAGACTTTTTTCCCCCTGAATTAAACTGTAATCTTTTGAGATGGCTTGTTAAAACCTAAGCAATATACTACCATTAGTCTCAGCAGTATAAGCAGGTGGGCCTTTGATAGAAGTCATTTACAAACATAATTTAATGGAACAAAAAATGATAAGGAAAAGACATTCACTAATAGGACCAAACCTTTCTGTACAGAAGAGATAACAAAATGAAAAAGTAAAAGAACAAAAAAGTAAAAGGTTAAGAGCATGGCTTAAAATTAACACTAAAATGCACATTAAAGACACTAAATCCTGAAGCCCAACAAATAAAGTTCTGTTGATACTTACAGTCCAGCACAGAATGGCAAATCCAAACCAGGCAACGCCCCAGGCATGTCTGTTCATGGGGCCAGCAATAGTTTCAAAGCAGCCCTAGGGTAAAATAAGAGGAAGAGGATCGGCTACAGGCAAATAGATCTGGTTGCTAAGCCTTCATTCAAAAGAAGGATTGATGTAAATTAATACAGGCAAGATTTAATGTGAATTTGTGCCTGCCTGATTCATATGGAACTAGAATGAACTTACATGTCAATACTGGTAGTTTCCAGAATTGTGCAATATGGCTTGCAACCCATAAATATGTGCACAAAAGTGTATGTGGAAGGTAAAAAAAAGTATTCCTGGAAATTGTTTGCAAACTATGTTCCCATTAACAAAAGTCCATACAAAAGATGTGCATTTTAGATTGAAAGTTGTATAAAAAATGTTAATGAATTCTTACACAGATATTTTTATGTCAAATTTGAAAACTAAACATAAATGAGCCAAAAAAAGCCACTAGTAGTAGTGCCAGTACCTTTCCTCCTGTTAACAGTTGACTGGTATCCTCAGACTGACACATTTTAAGATGGCTGCAACAGCCATCTCTGGTTTTTCCTAAGGATTGCCTTAAAGTAATGACATAGGCTAGCTAGCAGTAGTAGGCCATTCTGGAGTTTTGTATGCCTAACTCCCCATGAAGCAATTGCTCTTGCTGAAGGGTTGGGAAGGCAGAATGTTAAAGGTTGAATTATTTTGGTTGGCAGCTGCCCTGATTTGCTTCTTAACACAGCTGCTTCATTTTAACTTATGGTAGGGCTGGTCCTCTCTGACATAGTAGTTACTGGGAGGGGGGTGGTGTAAAAGAGGGAACACTAGGAGAAGAGGAGCATTTCAGCCTACTATAATAGGAGAAAATATTGGTAGCATTGAGCACCCCCTTAACATTTTAGAGAAGACAAATATCAATGAGTATTTTGATTGCTGCAGAATAAAAATAAGAAGAAATTCTTACTCCCTCGTGGTAATAGCCAGGCATTCCTAATTTGCAGCCATCCAAGCTAGTTGCTTTTCCTAGGAGATCCATAACACAGCACTGTCGTGGCCAGGGAAAATCTGCATCATTGTTCACCGTCCGAAAAACGGAGGTATATGTTTGCCAGTCGTTTGGACCATTCACACCACAGCATTTATTCTGGATTTAGGAAAGAAAAATGCATTTGTTGGAGTGCAATAAATAGGCCACTACACTTGTCATTTTAAAAAAGAAAGAAAGAAATTGTAGCCAATTTACTTTTTTTTTACTAAAGATATGAAAAAGATTTATATCCAATGAACCAGCATCAATTTTACAATGTTTCACACTGTAAAAACACTGAAAATTGTTGGTATGTTGACAGAATTGGATGGAGTACAAAACGTACATCAAGGAATTCTGATTTCCTCAGATAGATAATTTACCGGACATTACAATGAAGTTTGGAATCATATCACTGGGGAAAAAGTAGTTTATATTTTTCAAAAACTTCCCAAGTTTTGACCTAGCTCTGCATCATCCCATAACTTTAGTGAAATTCATATGAAAATGTTGCTTAAGGTCAAGACAATAAATTGATAGATTATGACAATTATTCAGAACAGTTCTCTTTTGACAGTAATCCCTGATCACGACTCTTTATTCGATATGCACTGTAACCATATTCTACCAAATATAGTTATAATTCCCCTTCACAGTTTCTTTATGAACCCAGAAGGTTGAGAATAGAGTGAGAAAGCATGTTTTTATCTATTGGCCAGGCTTACAGTATTTGAATGCCTGAAGATGGCATTTGTATCTCCAAAGCTCTAAGCAAAACAATAAATGAAGATTCAAGCTGTTCAGAAATTGTAAGTAGTGATGTACTACAAGCAATTTCTAATCCTATGTGTGTTCATTTTTAAATGACCTTTCCACTCAATTGGAGTAATGCGTGATAGGATTATAGCTACAATCTCTTTTTTAAAATTCCACTTCATTGCCAAGCTCAAGAAGCAAAAACCACATAGATTTGAGAATGATGTCTTAAATGCTACAAAACACAAAGCTGAAAACTGTAAGACCAACTTTGAAATGTGTTCTTCCCATGATCTTCCCATCTGGTTTGTGATGAGTCTGTTCACACATACTGAACTTCTCCCCTATCTGCTTCCCACACTACCTCAGGCTTTCATGCTAACAGTGTAAGAATCTTTTTCCCACTACTGAAAGAGGCACATTTTTTTCTGAACTTCACATTTAGCCTTAAAGTGATTTTCTGGGAGCCTTACTCCCAAACTAGAAAATAGCACCAATATTATTTTTTTATTTAATAGAAGTCAGATTTATACTTAATTAAAATTAAATTAAAACTGAATTAATTGAAATGAAATATAGTAGGCATGTTATTCTCTAATATATATATATATTACTACGTTTGGAGTTATGTGGTCCTGAGACCTCAGTTGTGCACCCCTGTCTTCACTACTACATTTTTTTTGTTTATATCTAGAAAGGATCTTGATGTCATTGAAAACAGTAATCTTTAACGAGTGAATGAAGAATAGCCACAGAGAGGTTAAATTCAATGGCTTTGTATGGCTGTTTAAGACACTTCCCATTGAAAAAAGTTGAGATGATAGTGCTCAGCCTCAAAGGTATGATAAAGAAGGGTTACAAACTATCTTAGCATTTGACAAAAATATCACCAAAAAATATTAAGGAAGCCAAAGTTTTTTTGCATTTCATTATTAGAACACAGGTATAATATATTTGTCACCCAGAGAAACACATCCATTTATATGAGAGCTCTATATATTTCTGGAATATTTAGAAAAATATTCTTAAATGAGAATCAAGTATTAGTCCCAAAGTAGTATAATAGTCTTACCTGCAACATGAGACGATTCCATGTTCGGGTAATACCTTCACTCTTCCATTTGTCATCATTGTTGAGTGGGTTTGGATTCTGGTATTTTTCCAACATTTGCTTCATGAAAAGTTCACTTGTAAGCTAAATGGTAATGAAAGAGAGGAATATGAGCTTTTTTCCTATTTGGAGAAGTCACATCCTTGATAACATCTAGCACATACATCTTAGATTTTTTTTAAAAACTACTTAAAATTAAATATTTTCTTCCAGTAGTACACGCTGACTAAATTTAAATAACATTAACTCAGGCTTAACCCACAAATTCCAGTTTTTGGTAGACTACTTCACCGAGTAACTTTAAGGAATTCATCTGTGATTAGGCTTTATTTTTTTTTAAAAAAAGAATTACAATATCATTAGCAAATGCGCTTGCTAATGAAGTGATTCTAATCAACAAACAAATACCCCTGCCAGTCCACAGACGTGGTAGAAAGATTTCCTTTCCCCTAGATTAAAATAATGAATTACAAACTTGTTCATACCCTATAAATGTGCTGCCCGACCTTCAACATGTTTGCAGAAATGAATCCTTCCCCTTTTAACCTCTACACTGAATTGCGAGCATCTGAGAGAATAGACACATCACTGGCAGAATACTCACGAAATCCCGATGCACTGTTGCTGTGATGCTTGAGGCCACTTCAAAGGCAAATACAATCATCATCAGGATGATGTACTGAACACAAACAAACAAAACACACGTGTCACAAAGAACATTCAATGTACTTCAATCTCAGCCTGAGTGCTATAACACTCCTCCCCTGAAATCTGTCCTGTTTCTTCTGTTTCTTTTTCTTTCATCCTTTAGTTTCCTAGAAATAAAAGCTTGGGAAAGAAGCAGGAATGGCTTCTCAAACAACTTTCCGCTAAATTATTTGTTCATATATTGTTCATAGACTTCTATTGAAAAAGCCACCACACAAAAGCATTCCGATTTAAAAAATGATGGAATCAAAGCAGGAATAAAACAACAAGAATACAATAATTTGGAATTGTTGTTGTTGTTAGTTGCGAAGTCGTGTCCGACCCATCGCGACCCCATGGACAACGCTCCTCCAGGCCTTCCTGTCCTCTACCATCTTCTGGAGTCCATTTAGGCTCATGCCTACTGCTTCAGTGACTCCATCCAGCCACCTCATTCTCTGTCGTCCCCTTCTTCTATTGCCCTCAATCTTTCCCAGCATTAGGCTCTTCTCCAGTGACTCCTTCCTTCTCATTAGGTGGCCAAAGTATTTGAGTTTTAGCTTCAGGATCTGGCCTTCTAAAGAGCAGTCAGGGTTGATCTCCTCTAGGACTGACCGGTTTGATCGCCTTGCAGTCCAAGGGACTCGCAGGAGTCTTCTCCAGCACCATAGTTCAAAGGCTTCAATTCTTTGGCGCTCAGCCTTTCTTATGGTCCAGCTTTCACTGCCATACATTGCAACTGGGAAGACCATAGCCTTGACTATACGCACTTTTGTTGACAGGGTGATGTCTCTGCTTTTTAGTGTGCTGTCTAGATTTGCCATGGCTTTTCTCCCAAGGAGCAAGCGTCTTTTAATTTCTTGGCTACAGTCCCCATCTGCAGTGATCTTGGAGCCCAGGAAAATAAAATCTGTCACTACCTCCATTTCTTCCCCATCTATTTGCCAGGAATTTGGAATAGCACCCTGCAATTCTTTTTTTAAAAAACAACAACAACACAGTTTAGGAACCAGCTACATTTTTCCTGGGAGCAAGTTCCATAAATGGGGCAATATTATTGAGAATGTTCTACTCCTGTTACCATGTTGTACACCAGCTAGTGGAACCAAGACAATGACTCACCAACCTACTTTAGTGCATGTGTTAGACGGTATTGAATTGACAGACCTTTAAAAACTTTTTGTTACTTTTGTCTGCAAAAGTTTATTGGCAGTGAACAGAATTATGTGTGTCCATTTAATTACTCTGCTTAACAATCCAGGAAGCTACCAGCCACAGCTCCTTGTTAGCATTAATTTGCTATACTGAGAATATACAGGTTCTCTTCAACTTACAACCCATCATTTAGTGACCATTCAAAGTTACAATAGCACTGAAAAATTAAGTTGCAACTGGCCCTCACACTTATGACTTTTGCAGCATCACCCCGATCACATGATTAAAATTCTGGTGCTTGACAGCCAGCATGTAATTATGTTGTTTGCCTTATCCTAGGGTGATGTGATTACCATTTGCAACTTTTTCAGCCAGTTTCCAAAATGCAGTGGGGAACCTGAGAGTAAGCTGGATTTGCTTAACAACCACAGGACTCACTTAACAACTATCTAACAACTATGGCAAAGAATGTCATAAAAGTGGGTAGAACTCCGTTAACAACTGCCTTGCTTAACAAGAAATTAGAATTTCTGGTCCCAATTCTGGTCACAAATTAAGGACTACCTGTATTCATGCAAATTCAGCATCAAGGAAGATCAGTCCAATTGGGTGCTTAACCATAGCATATCTTAATGAAACAGCAATCAATCTAATTAACAGAGTGGTGTCCAAAGTAAAACAGTAGTTGGAATAACAATATAACCACATGTTATTTTATTTCCCTTCTGTCAGTTTCAGACTGCTTTATAAATTCAATTCTCAGCGTGAACCAGATTCTTTTTTTTAATACAAGTTTTATTAATTTTTTAGTTTTACATCCAGTTATTTGTGAAGCAATACGGTGGTTGGGTAGTTAAAAGTAAACAATAGTATATAACTAAGTCATTTATAGATAGGTCAAGTTACATCAACAAGAATTCCCTCTCCAATTCCCTTAGTTATGATAGCATAGTCAAACTAATCAAATTAATACATTTCTAATTATAACACAATCAATTAGAGCAATTTTCAATATATTTCAGTGCATTCTTATGTTATAAAAATTTATTCTATTTAACATCTTAATAGTACACCAATTATTGGAAAAAATATCTTTTGTTGTATCCTTCCAAATTCTGTAATATAAGTCAATTCTAATAGCTAACTTTCCTTTCCTTTAAAGGTCTAAAAGTTAAGTATAAAATCAATATGTATCTTTTAAAGATTCCCCTTAGCCCATTAAGAAATTTTTTTAGCTCTATCATTACAACGAATATATTCTATTTATCATCTTAGCAGTTCATTAATTTTTAATATAATATCTTTTATTATATCATTGCAAATTCTGTAATATAATTCAAAGTTATGTTCTGATAGCTAATCTATTTCATTATATAGTAATTATCATATCTGAAATACATACATATTCTATTTGTCATCCTTACAATTCATCTATAGTTAACAAAGTATGTTTTATTATTGGTAGCTAATTTTCATTCCCTTAAAAATCTAGATCCTAAATATAGACTCAGTTTATATCTTTTAACAGTTCTCCTTGGCCTGTTGAGAGAAGAATTTAAGCTTTATTATTGCAAGTCTCAACACTTAAAGCATAAAAAGAAGAAATTTTTGTTTTTTAAATCTAATTCTAGCTTTCTTCTTGTGCCAGGCAGGCTTCCTTATCATTGCCTTTAGCTTCTCAAATGTGTCTCCCTTTCTTCCTACGCACATTGTTTGAATCCAGGGAGACCATCCAGTTATCAATTTTTCATAGAGAGTGACCCCTTTGTAGTCATTAAATTTTCGTATCAGTAAATCGAAATCTCCATGTTTGGCGTAGTGCAGTTGTCATTAATTCAATCTGGTCTTCTTCTTTCAAATCCATCTGGCTTAGGTAAGAGGTCATGTCTGATATTGTAGTTATTGGTTGGTTGGTTGGAGTCTTGGTGTATTGTATTTGAAGGCCTTTGGCATCCTCCATCTTAGTATTGCTTTCTTCAGCTTCTGTTGCTTGTTGGATTGTAGGTTTTATAGCTGAAATCGAAGTTTTGCATCAAGGCTCTCAGTAGATTGTACTTGTTGTACTTTAAAGTCCCCTGTTTTGTTGTTAAATTCCTCATCCTCTGCTCATTTTTGTATTGTCAGTTCATCAATTGAAGTAAGACTCTCATTTGGTGAGTTTGTTCTGTCAGATTTGTCTTTAAGTCTGGCTTTTATTTCTGCAGTCATTGCCAAAATTGTATCAAGTATGAGTTTATAGTCAGGTGGTGGAATATATTCTTCCATTTCTTTAGTATTTTACAAGTAGGCCTTTAGTGGAGGCTATTTTAATAAAAGTCAATAAAAGTCCACCTCCACTATTCCTAAAGGTTGTTGTCAGTGCCAAGTGTTCCCACTTTTTATCTTTAAAGATAATGTCAAGGACAAATTTGTTAGAGCCAGATCTCAGAGTAAAAAAAAGGTTTACTTGCTATACCAGGTTTCGCCACAAGATGTCCTCAATAGCATTTACAGTCTTTTTGCAGACTAATATAATATAAGTCTTTTATCCAATTAATTCATTTTTAGTAGTAAATAGGGTAATAGGTCCCCGTAAAAATAAGCAAGAAAAACTTTTTAGTGGCCCAAAAATTTCAGAGGTACAGATAGGGTTGCTTAGTTATTTAGCTTAGTCATTTGATTTCTTTTGAGGCTTTAAGGTTGTAAATCCCCAAGTAAGCAGTCACCGATCTTTCAAGAAGGGAGGAAAAGATTTTCAAGAAAGTCCCACAGGAAAGTAATCAGGGAAGTAAGAAGGGTAAGGTCTCACCCAAATCCTCCAGATTGCTTTGTTGCGCTTGATAGTGATTTTGGCTTTCGGCAGGGAATGGCTTAGTGATTGGCCATGTTAATGGCCGATCTCTTCTTCTTCGGGCCAGAGGAGTAACTCCGGATCAAACGGAGGGCTGCTGCCCTTCCGCGATCGCAGAGAGATAGCCTCCTCACGGAGGTCACCACTCCAGGGCAACTTTTAACCCTTTGCAGGGTCCTCTGAGGAAGAAAGACTGGATGGCGGGGGGGAGCTTCTCCCGGCACATCCACCAGTGCTGCATGCGCAAACCGGAAACCCACGTGAACCAGATTCTTGACAATACAGTCACAAATGAGTAACCAGTTGTTTACTGAGCTCTTTGCACACCATATTTTCCTTTGCTAATAGTATGGGCTGGAAATACTGTGCTCAAAATCATATCTGATCTACAACTACTTCAACCATACCTGAAAAATGAAAAGTTTTTCCTATAGTAAGATATTCAGGAGCTACAAAACATAAAAATCCATTCATTAACCTGTCTATTAAAAATAATATCCACTTGCGAAATGTAGCATTCTGTGATTATGTTATCCACCAAACAATACTGCCTATTATACAAATAATAAACCATTCCAAAGATTATCTGGCAAATACACAGTGAGAACCATCTTTTGCATTTGTAGGACAGTATGACCTGCAAAATCCATGTCAACATGTTATGATTGATGTCTTTATTGAAGCCTGCCTTGCCCGCTACTCTGTCTAATCTATTCACTGCATTTTGTAAAGCCTACTGAGTGCTAATACTGATTTTCTCCAAATTCTGGGTATTCTAATGCCAGGGATTGTTTTCACCATTAGTTCTTGAAGTAGCCTCCTTATGAACAGCAAACAAGATTACCTTGACCATTCAAAATGTAACATGAACTCGCATTTTGTTGAACTAGCAAATCTAAAGTTTGAAACCAAAAAAAACTTTAAAAAGTCCTACCTTAAAAGAAGGAGAAAATGCAACAAAGGAAAACAATAAAAAAGGAAATAAATTTGATGTTCTTTAATCTTAAAGAGAAATGAGAAGGATCTATGTAAATATTTCATTGAAATTTCTGCACAGAAGGATAATCTTAGGAACAGCTTTATTAATATACTTAAGAAATTGTGTCCAAACATGGATATACTGTATCTATCCCAATTTATATAATCCTTCAAGGCTCTTCATTGAAGTGCTAATGATTTGAGATAAAGCTATTTTCTATCCTTTTAAGACCATTTTAAATGCATCAGTTTTCTGATGTTTTGAAATAAACCTTGCTGCTACCAATAAAAACTCAATCAGTCTTATAGTGCATCATTTTCTATGTCTAAAGAAAATTGGACATAAAATCAACACGAGGGTTTATGCCAAAGTTTGCTAAATAATTTTCCTGTTTTTTTGAAAAATATTTTCACAAAAATTAAAAACTAGTTGGCCATTGTCCTACAACTGGCATTGTATAGTACTCTGCTTAATATACACTAGGAAGTTTATGGTTTATGTAGTATAACTTTAAAGGTAAAGGTAAAGGTTCCCCCGCACATGCGTGCTAGTCATTTCCAACTCTAGGGGCTGGTGCTCATCTTCATTTCAAAGCCGAAGAGCCAGCATTTGTCTGAGGACATCTCTGTGGTCATGTGGTCGGCATGACTAGATGCCAAAGGCTCACGGAACGCTGTTACCTTCCCACTGTAGTGGTCCCTATTTTTCTACTTGCATTTTTTTTACGTGCTTTCGAACTGCTAGGTTGGCAGAAGCTGGGAAAGTAACAGGCGCTCACTCTGTTACACAGCACTCAGGATTCAACCCACCAAACTGCCGACCATCTGATCGACAAGCTCAGCGTCCTAACCAACTGAGCCACCGCATCCCTTAGTATAACTTTACTGCAATATAAAATTAACTATTAATAATTTTCAAGATTAGTTCTTGCTAATTTACTAAAGCTTAAAAGGCATTCTGCACTACAGATTCCAATACAATTCAACATGTTGAAACTTTGTCATAATTTCATTACCCCGTGGACTTAAAATAAAAGTTTTATATAACATGTAAGTTATTTTAAATGAAATATGTTTTATAAGTAAATATGTATTTACTATTATCTTCCCATTTCTTCTTTTAATTGAAAAAAATAGTTTTTCAGATTTCATATTCCTAAGTATTAAATGTATTAGTTACTAAGAGTCAACAATGACCTGATGGCACTTAAAAGGTTCTTCTATGAGGTATGTATTTAGACATACTTTGTCTAATACAATCTACTATAGAGGTTATTAGTTTCTAATCTTTTAAATCACATACCACAAGCATTTACTTTTGTATATCTGCAATACATTATCCTAGCTCTGGAGCTGCTTTAGGCAACATCAGCACACTTCAACCTAGAAAAGATTATCTGTTTCTTCTGAAATTACTGTTACATTAACATTTGAATCCATTTCAATGCTTTGTAACTACCTATATTTATTTCTAAAAAAATCTTGGGGTAAAAGGAAGATAAGGTCTCCCATAATAATAACTTTATTGCTAATCTCAAGATGCCAAACTGTTTTTCCATTTGTACTTACAGCAATAAGTGGACAATTCTGCTAAGCTGTAGTTTCTTTATACTTTGAATGTCAAAACTGAGAACAGGCTATGTGTAATTGGAATTTACTTCATGTACTGTTGAGGAATTACTAAACCCTGCTGTTTGTGAAAAGATTATTTTCCTACTAGGGTCTAAGCTTTTTTGCTAAGAGTCTATTAAGAACCCAAGCATTTCTTGGTAATTTCCAATTTGACTTTTATAAATTTCAGAATAATTTGCCATTTTTATTATAGTGTGTGGGATTAGATCTTTCAGAACCACTAAACTATATCTTTCAAACATCCTGGAGCACTGGGGAACTCTCAGAGGATTGGAAAAGAGATGATGTAGTTCCCATCTTCAAAGAAGGGGGAAAAATGGATCCAGGAAACTACTGACCTATCAGCCTGACCTCAATACCTGGGAAGATTCTGGAAAAGATAATCAAGCAATAAATCAGCAAACACCTAAAGGCAAACAAAGTCATCACTAAAAGCAAACCTCCGTTTGTCAAAAACAGATCAGGTGACAAAATTAGTGGACCAGAGGAATGCTGTGAATATAATTTACTTGGACTTCAGTAAGGCATTTGATAAAGTAGACCACAACCTATTACTTGATAAGATAAAAAAATATGGGTTAGACAGCATCACCACCAGATGGATTCGTAGCTGGCTGACTGGCCATACTCAGCATGTGGTCCTCAATGTAACTGCATCTACATGGAGGGAAGTGTGTAGTGAGGTGCCTCAGGGCTCTTCAACATCTTCATCAATGATTTGGATGAGGGGATAGATGGGGAACTCATCAGTTTTGCAGACACCAAGCTGGCAGGAATAGCCAACACTCCAGAAGATAGGCTTAATATACAGAAGGATCTTGACAGACTTAAACATTAGTCACTATCTAACAAAATGAAATTCAATGGTGAAAAAAGTAAGATTCTACATTTAGGGGGGAAAACTCAAATGCACAGGTATAGTATATGTGATACCTTGCTCAATAGAGGGATCCTGGATTCCTAATGGACAGTCACTTAAATATGAGCCAGCAGTGTGCTGCAGCTGCCAAAAAAGCCAAAATAGTGCTAGGCTGCATTAACAGGGACAGAATCAAGATCACATGAAGTGTTAATACCACTTTATAATGCCTTGGTAAGGCCACACTTGGAATACTGCATCCAGTTTTGGTCACCATAATGTAAAAAAGATGTTGAGACTCTAGAAATAGCACAGAAAAGAGCAACAAAGATGATTAGGGGACTGGAGGCTAAAACATATGGAATTGGGTATGTCTAGTTTAATGAAGAGAAGGACGAGGGGTGGCATAATAGCAATATTCCAATATCTTAGAGGTTGCCAAAAGGAAGAGGGAGTCAAGCTATGCTCCAAAGCAACTGAAGGCAAGACAAGAAGCACCTGGTGGAAACTAACCAAAGAGAGAAGCAACCTAGAACTAAGGAGAAATTTCCTGACAGTTAGAACAATTAACCAGTGGAACAACCTGCCTCTAGAAGCTGTGAATGCTCCAATACTGGAAGTTTTTAAGAAGAGACTGGACAGCCATTTGACTGAAATAGCTTAGGGTTTCCTGCCTGAGCAGGAGGTTGGACTAAATGGCCTCCAAGGTCCCTTTCAACTTTTATATTCTAACTTGAGAATAATATCATGATAGAAATGAATTTCTCAATTTCTTAAAATTGTATAGGAAAGTTGTCAAAATATATAGGAAAGTTGCTTGTTGATTTATTTATCTACCTTCCATCCATCCATCCATCAACATCTTCAATTCATTTGGCCTGTAGGCTGTATGTGTATGTATGAATTATTGTGTTGTATATATCTATATCTATATTGAAGTAGATATTGATATAGATCATATAGATATTAATATCAAACATATCATGTAATGCTAATTCTGTGGTGATAGGTCCATAATCTATCCCCAAAAGTTTTCTGGAAGAGCCACTTATTGACAACTTTTTGTAAGACCATAAGAATGGGAGGCAGGATATTCAATAGGAGAAAGCCCAATAGAGAATGTCTACTGTAAGGGTCCCCCAATCATGGTCATAGTAGATAAGTACTCTTGCAGATATTTTTTTCAACATTCAGGTTGGGTTTTCAGAATTTACCTGGGGAAAAAAGATACCCAAACCTAAAACCATATTGGAATAAAGTTGGTGACTGCTACTTGGAATTGCACTCAGAAATATACTGTTAACCACTGCAACTCTTGCAGAAAGGGTGTAACATGCAGTATCAAAACAAAGAATGAAGTGTGTGGGCTATTGCATTTTGGAGCAACTGAAATTTCTGGATACTCTTCAACTAAAGTTCATGTAGAAAGAATTACAGTAATCTAGATGAGTGATTGTTCTCAGGGCACCCTATTCCATGTAGGACCACAAATGATGCATCACCTGAAACTGGGCAAAGATCTCTTGACCAGGGATCTGTGCATCCAAGAGGAACCATTCCACCTCAGATTTTAAATATGAGAATTAAAGCTGGTAGAGTCCTACAGTCCATTTGATTCTGAACTGACAACTTCTCCATCTTTCTTAGATTTTTATCTCTAGACCATGATAGCCCTCCAGCCACTAGGTCAAGACTATTGCGAAAATTATGTAGCTACGGTATGCAGTTCTGATCATAATCACTTTCCTCTTGCCCTATTTGGTTGCATAAATATGCCTGAAGTCAATCAAAAATGTTATTTAACTTTTAATTGTACTGAATGGGAATATTTTCTTTCTAAAGAAATGTGGATATAATCCCTTTGATAACAGTCTCATCCTAAAATGACAAAACTGAAGACCTAGAAAAAAAAATCATTTTTTCTTTTTTTATTCATGTCACAGTGATTGGCAGGAAAGCATGCAAAGATACCTTTAACCAAAAGGTTTCTACTTCTAACAAACTAAAACTGTCATTAATTTTTATTTGTGCAAGAAGTGCCAGCACACATAATGATTTCAGTCTCTGAAACTCTGCAAACACAGTATTTCCTTGACAACCTATTCATTATTGTCTCCCATGGTATTATCACTGTTTCAGAAGTCCCTTTGCACAAAAAGCACAAGAATTTACCAACATATATAGCTAGCGAATGTATTTCTTAGTTTGTAAGATCACTAATACCTTTTGTTGCTACAAACTTACCACTAATAGCATTGTCCTGCTTGACTTTATGACACCAACGATACCGAGAACAGATACACAAAAGAAAGAGAAACCAGTGAAAATCCCAATCCAGGCAGCACCATAGATATCATCATTGTCCGTAGCTTCCAGCAGTGGATATAGAGAGTTTTGATCAGACACGAAGAATATACATTCAGCCATGAGTGCGAGGCCACAACACTGAAACCAGAGAGACACATGAGTCATTCCAGAACATTCTCAAAATTGTTGCATTCATTTTTAAGGCAAACATCTGAGTCAAACAGAATACTCTGTTTGAATCTCATGCTTCCTTCTTTCATAAAAAGGATACTCCAGATCAAAAAAATACTATAGAAATTTGTAACTGGAACATTACAGATATCTTGCATAGCTTCCATTCTTCAAGCTTCCAAGTGTTTGCTTCAGTTCTGGACTCATTTGAATGGAAAATGATTTTTCCTCAAACTGGTGCCAATTTCTCTTTAATAGCCATTATGTTGGTCACATGACACTTATCCCAATTATATTTTCTTTACTTTACTTATTACTTTTTAGAAGAAATGCTACTTTTGTATGCTTTGATTCAACAAAGACATTTTCTTTTTGATTTTTTTATAAGAAAATGGAGAAGTTATTTCTCACTTACAATAGGCGGTTATTCTTGTCTCCTCAAATGAAAAGCACATTTGCATTTTTTACATTTCAAAGTAATGCTGAATTAGGAAATACATAGTATACATCCAGGCTTATACACACACATAGACACACACGCACACACACACACACTCCTAATCCTAATATGCAATTTAAACTATAGAAACACATTAATCAAAGCACAATAATATAAATGAATGAATGAATGAATGAATGAATGAATGAATAAATGAATGAATGAATGAATGAATATGTTTTCCACATTCAACTGTTATGTGTAGTGTATGGATTTTACAGCCTAGCATGGCTGCTCTTCTTCTGGCATGGGCCAGAATAAGGAATGAGAAAAAAAGGGGTGGGTGGGAGAGAAGCAGCTTCAGCCTTGAAGGGCAGCTTCTGTATTACGAATGAACTGACCTGGCTGCTAGCCAGGTCTGGTGTGGGGAGATTTTCAGGGGCAGTTTCATTGGGGCAGTGAGGTATATAGGTCTTGGGTAATAGAGCTCTGGGGAGACAGCCATCTTGATTGCTGCAGGACATGCTGCCAATGTAACCCTGAATTGGAGAGACAGAGGGTAGTGGAGAGTGGAGATAAGAGTAAAATTGGAGTGAACAGAGAAGGGGAAGGGAGAAAGGCTGGAGAGGAGTGAAGTGAAACTTCCAGGCAAGTATTGGTTGTTGTTTGGGGAAAGGAAAGCAGTGGTGAAAGGGTGGCTTCCCTGGAAATATGGAAGTGAAGACCCAGAAGAACAAGCTCCATTGAAGATGCACAACTCAGGAGGGGAAGGAGGGATCTGGCTGGATGCAATTGGTGGCCTCGCCCAAGACCCTGGAGGAAAGAAGGGGAATCAGCCACCAGTAGAGAAGCCCTGGTTTGGAAAAATTGGACAGAAGATCCTGAGAGAAGTTCTTCTGCCAACACAGGTGTTCAACTGAGCTGGAAAAAAGGTCAGGCAATACTAAGTACACCCCACTAATCCCATTCCAGTTCAGTTCAGTTTTTTTCATTTTTCTCTCTCTTACCAAGGCCAGAAACAAGGGATTGAGACAGAAATGGAAGAGGAGGAAGGAAAAGAGATAGATGGGGAAAGTCATCACAGGGAAATCTGGGAGTGAAACCTGATACCAGAACTGTGTTTTTATTCCTATTGTAAATAACTGTATGTAGTAAAAAGCATCAAAAGTCTCCACTGTGTTTTGGTATCCATTACTACCTTTGTAAATCCTTCACACTACAACAACCAGTTGTTAATTTGAAAGGGAATGACTGGATTCATGCATTCAACTAAACCAAAATAAAATTACCATAGCAAATTTCATTTCCAAATTTCAACTAATTTAATTTAATAATTTAATTTAATAATTTGATTTCTATACCGCCCTTCTCCCGAAGGACTCAGGGCGGTGAACAGGGCAATACACAATAAAAATCAGATACAAAAATTAAAAAACCATTAAAAACCAATTAAACATCATGCCCATAAAATCAATACATATTAAGTTAAAAACTAATTTTAAAAAACCCAACCCCACCCCGTCAGACCAGGCCAGCTTGTTCGAAAAAGAATGTTTTAAGATCGCGCCGGAAGGAGCGAAGGTCGGGGGCCGTCCGGAGCTCAACCGGTAAGCTGTTCCAAAGGTCTGGCGTGCCCACAGAGAACGCTCTCCCCCTGGGGGTCGCCAATCGGCATTCTTTGATCGGCGGCACCCTGAGGAGGCCCTCTCTGTGGGAGCGCACTGGACGGAGGGACGTTGACGCCGGTCGCAGGTGTTGCCGTAGGTAATCCGGACCCATGCCATGAAGGGCTTTGTACGTCATAACTAACACCTTGAACCTCACCCGGAGAGCAACCGGTAGCCAATGCAGCTCGCGGAGCAGAGGTGTAACATGGGAGTATCGGGAAACTCCCAAGATAACACGCGCGGCTGCATTCTGCACCAGCTGGAGTCTCCGGGTGGACCTCAAGGGCAGCCCCATGTAGAGAGCATTACAGTAGTCTAGACGAGAGGTCACGAGCGCATGAGTGACCGTGCGCAAGGCATCCTGGTCTAGATAGGGCCGCAACTGGCGCACCAGGCGAACCTGGGCAAAGGCCCCCCTAGTCACAGCTCCAATATGCTCTTCCAAAGAGAGCTGTGAATCTAGAAGGACCCCCAAGTTGCGAGCCCAATCTACGGGGGGTAATAGCTCACCCCCCATGGCCAATGATGGGATAATCGGAATTTCCCGGGATGCCGGCACGAACAGCCACTCAGTCTTGTCAGGGTTGAGTCGAAGCCTGTTCCTCCCCATCCAGACCCGGACCGCCTCCAGGCAACGGGACATCACGTCGAGGGCATCGCTGGGGTGGTTTGGGGTGGAAATAAAAAGTTGGGTATCATCAGCATATTGGTGATACCCAACTCCAAAACCACGAATGATCTCACCCAGCGGCTTCATATAGATGTTGAACAGGAGAGGCGAGAGAACCGATCCCTGAGGAACTCCACAAATGAGAGGTCTCAGGGTCGATCTCTGCCCCCCTGCCAACACCGACTGCGAACGTCCCAGGAGGTAAGAGGAGAACCACTGGAGAACCGTGCCTCCCACTCCTAACCCCCTGAGACGTCGCAGCAGGATACCATGGTCGATGGTATCAAAAGCCGCTGAGAGGTCTAAAAGGACTAGGACAGAGGAACAACCCCTGTCCCGAGCCCGCCAGAGATCATTCACCAGCGCGACCAATGCCGTCTCCGTGCTGTACCCGGGCCTGAAACCCGATTGGTACGGGTCTAGGTAGTCAGCTTCCTCCAAGAACAAAGGGAGCTGATGCGCCACCACGCTCTCAACAACCTTCGCCAAAAACCGAAGGTTGGAGACCGGACGATAGTTGTTTAAAATTGCTGGGTCCAAGGCCGGCTTCTTGAGGAGGGGTCTCACCACCGCCTCCTTCAAGGCGGCGGGAAAACTACCCTGACTCAAAGAAGCAGTAATCACTGCCTGGAGCCAGCCTCGTGTCCCATCCCGGGCTGCATAGGTCAGCCAGGAGGGGCACGGGTCCAACAAACACGTGGTGGAGCTCAGCTTCCCCATGATCTTGTCCACTTCTTCAGGGGTCACAGGATCGAACTCTTCCCAGATTAAATCGACAAGACCGCCCGTATCCTCTTCGACAGACTCTGCCCAGTCGGAGTCCAAACCGGTCCGGATCCGAGCGATTTTGTCCGACAGAAATCGACTAAACTCCTCGGCTCGACCCTGCAAGGGTTCCTCCCTCACCTCCTGGTTAAGGAGAGAGCGAGTCACCCTAAACCCAAAAAAAAAATATTGTTGGTTTGGACTTAGCTTGTTTATGTTTAAAGAAGGGACTTTTTATCATGTGATAAAGCAAAAAAATATTGGAATAGGATTCATATGTTAATACAGAAAATTCTTAAAGTCAATATAGAAAGAAAACCAGAGGCTTTTTCTCTTGGAGCTAATGGACAAAGACCTGGAAAAAAAATGGATACTTGATGTTATATATGTTGACAGCAGCAAGATTAGTTTACCTTCAGACATGGTAGACTACATTGATTCACACAATGGAGGAATGGTTGCAAAAACTGATGGAGCTAGCAGAGATAGCTAAATTGACTGTTTTGATTAAAGAAAAAAAATAAAAATACTTTTACTGTTACAAGGAAACCACTTCTGGACTTTGTGCTTGAGTGGAAAAAATTGAAATTTTGATTTTGGGCTTTACCAATTAGATAGATCTGTTGTTATTGAAATGGCTACTATTTTGTAAAAGTTAAAGAGTTGATGCTTGATATTGATATTCTATTTTACTGCACCAAAGGAAGTTGGAGGTCAATGACTTTTTTTCTTTTTCCCCTTCCCCCACTTTTCTATTCCCTTTCCCCTTTCCTATCCTTCCCACTATTTACTTTTGTATTTTCTTTGTATCATATATTATAGATTACAAATTTTGGAATTCAGATTTAGCTTGTTTTATAAACTGCAGTGTGATATATCAATGTAATCAACTGTAGCTTACAAAACTATTTTTTCAGAATCATGGTTTAATCATGTGTGAACCTAGACAGCGATATATTTTTGGAGAAGCCATTGTTAAGTTACTTACCCCTATGACAACATTTCCCAGAATTAGTAAGCCCTGAAAGCATCGCACACCAGTATCTCCTTTTGCCATCTTTAGTTTGCAATCCAATCTAGAAAAGAATTATACATGTGTTAATACTGCAGGTTCTCTCAAAACGTCTGTCTTTTCCTCCTCTTTCGAACCCTGAAAGCCACACAATCTTCGGCCATTTCCCCCCAAAAAAGCCTCAAAGACTTAAAAAAATCACAACAAAACAATCCTGCAGTTCTACAATAATTTTTAAAATTGTACAGGAAAGAACACCTGTTCTCACTTCATTAGCAAATAATATCTTAATCAATCAGAGCTGGAAGGGACCTTGGAGGTCTTCTAGTCCAACCCCCTGCTTAAGCAGGAGATCCTAGATACCATTTCAGACAGGTGGCTGTCCAGTCTTCTTAAAAAGTGATGAAGCACCTACAACTTCTGAAGGCAAGCTCTTCCACTGATTAATTGTCCTCACTGTTAGGAAGTTTCTCCTTAATTCCAGGTTGCTTCTCTCCTTGATTAGTTTCCATCCATTGTTTCTTGTCTTGCTTTCTGGTGCTTTGGGAAATAAGTTGGCCCCCTCCTTTTTGTGGCAGCCCCTCAAATACTGGAATATTGCTATCATGTCACCTCTATTCCTTCTTTTCTCTAGACTAGCCATATCCAGTTCCTGCACCCACTCTTCATATGTTTTGTCTCCAAGCCCTTAATAATCTTAGTTGCTCTTCTTTGCACTTTTTCCAAAGTCTCAACATCTTTTTTGTAATGTGATGACCAAAACTGGATGCAAACTGTGGTCTTACCAAGGATTTATAAAGTTGTACTCTTAAAGAATAACATGTTTATAATCCTTCTAGTTCTGAGGGATGGAATAGAATGGAATGGAATACTTTATTGAACAAGTATGATTAGGGACACAAGGAATTTGTCTCCAGTGCAAAAGTGTTCAGTGTACATTCAAAGCAACAGAGTAATAATAATCATAATGATGCCAATAAGAGGGAGTACTAGAGAAGATGAGAAAGATAATAATAGTACTTATAGCCATACAACATGGATAAATAGACATAAGACAATACTGTGAGGATTAGGTGTTCAACAGATTGATGACACAAGGGGAAAAAATGTCCCTTGGTCTAGTTATTTTGATATGCAATGTCGTATAGCAGCGTCCCGAGGGAGGAGTTGAAATAGTTTATAACCAGGATGTGAGGGAGTCCATAGATATTTTCTCAGCTCTCCTTCTGACCCACACAATATACAGGATAAAAAATATCAAATATTACCACCTGTATAAAGCATACAGTATTTAAAATGGCACCAGACAAATTCAAGGTGCTGGTTATCATCTATAAAGCCCTACATGGCCTGGGTCCGGGGTATTTGAGGGAACACCTGCTGCCGGCATCAAATGCCCTTTGCCCAGTGCGCTCCCACAGGGAGGGTCTGCTCAGGGTCCTGCCGGTAAGAGATTGCCGGCGGGTGACACCCAGGGATAGGGCCTTCTCAGTGGGGGCGCCTGCCCTCTGGAACCAGCTGCCAGTAGAGCTGAGGACTGCCCCTGACCTCCGATCATTCCGCCGGGGCCTGAAGACCTGGCTCTTTGAGCTCTCGGGCCCAGGCTGAGGAGAAATTTATTTTAATTGGGGTTTTTAATTGTACAGGGTTGGTTTAATCTTTTTTAAATTGGTTTTTTAACTTTTGTATGGTTGATTTTTAACTCCCTGTAAACCGCCCTGAGTCCTCAGGGAAAGGGCGGTATATAAATGCAATAAAATAAATAAAATAAATAAATAAATCTCCATAGTAGCCAAACTGAAAAGATTCTTCTTTTCAAAATTACATTTGGAGAATTGCATTTTAAGTGAAGCATTTCTCATATTCATTCCTCACAGAAAACCATGAGTCATATAAAATGTTTATTAACTTTTAGGTGGGAATTATTACTTAGGAATTGATGAAGCTTTTGAACACATATATTGTAAGAAAATATTTGTATTTCTACCTCAGTTGAATTCTGTTATAATTTTGGAATCCATTCTACATGCTTCAATTCATATAATTCATTTCTCCACGTGATTATTTGTGCTAGAATTAAAAGTATTGTGTTTCTTACATGTTATACCATTCCTAGGAATGCAATGAGTCAGATTTTTCGTAGTTTCTCACACCTACCTGTGAGGTTCCTTCAATCCTGGGCGACACCTTCTGCTTTATGGTTGAAAATGTTATTTCCTATTTTACAGCAGATAGCCTACAGCAAGCTTGATTCAACCTTTTTGGGTGAGAAAGTCACACCCATCAGAAATTCTGTTGCAGCCACTGTTATGGATCCGGCTGAGAAAATAATTCAAAGAGCCAGTTGCAGCTAGAACAAGGGAGACCAGGAAAGTAACATTCCGGTTGAATGTCTTAAAGTTCTTAAACTTTCTACTCAACATTCCAGTCCTTAGAATCTTCCATGGAATTTACACACCCTCTCCACCATTCTCTCATGTACTTGCAGGAGCAAGACTACTAGGCAGGTTTTTCTACTGCTATGCAGAACTACTTTTTTTCCCTATTTTTTTTTCAATCATTTTTTATTTCTTTCAGAGGAGAAGAGAAATTCAGTGATATTTGTATGGATGAAGTGTGGTGCTCTTTTTTTTTTTAGTTATGAGATGGGGGGGGGAATGTGGATATCCTTTTAACATTATACAATCCTTGGTTCCTTCTTATACTTTCAATAAATCTATTGCTTACATATAATTTTAATAAGGATTTTTATATAAATAAAAGTTAAACATAAGAACATATATAAAGAAAAAGGAAAAAAAAGAAAAAAGTATGAACAAAACAGTACAAATAAAGATGACAAGAAAAAGATGAAGAAGTCTTCCAATGTTCTTTACAGCATTTGCAGAACAACATACTATCCCTCTCTCTGATTAAATTACACGGTTCCCCTCTATCTCATTGTCAATCTTTTAAATCAGCAAACTCAGAAATCAACATTTTATTTTTTTACATTTTCAGCAAAATGTCATAAAAGTACTTGCTTTATCCCTGATCAAATACTACAATTTTGCCATTTCTGAAGATTTATCTACATTTAGTTGGATTCTGCCCCTGTGTAACATAAATCCAGCAACTGTGTCTTATACTATTTCATAAGAGAGAAAAAGAACTTAACTCTCTTTAATGTGATATTCATTCAGATATTTGAAGAGTTCTATCATGTTTCTCCTGAGTTATCCTTTTTTCAAGATTAAAAGCAGGGGTGTCAAACTGCCGGCCCGTAGGCCGGACGTGTTATGAAGAAATCGCGCCCACCCCATTGACGGCAATGGGGAAAAAGTTCTGATACCTTGCACGACATCACGTGACGTTGTGAGTTTGACATGTCTGAAATATGGTGTCCCAAACTGGGAAAACCCTTACTAGTCAAGATGAGTCTAACCAAAGCAAGACTGACTAGAATGATTACTTTCTGTAATCTGGAGACTATGATTCTCTTGATGAAAACTGCTGGATCATATTCATCTGCAGACAAGTATGTCCACAATCTTTTTCACATGTGCAGTTGGCATACCAGATGGCTGCCATCCTATACTATGATTTGTTTTTGTTTTTTTACTGTGAACTTTGCACTTATATCCATTATATTTTCTTCTGTTATTTTTAAACTATAATTCAGATTTTTATTTCTATATTCTGTGTCAAATCTACCTTACCTGATTTTGTATCATCTGAAAATTTGATAAGCATTCTCTTCAGTCACATATAAGATTGATTGTTGTGGCATACCACCTAATACCATTCTCTTAATTTTATGGATAACCATATGTTTTGTAAGCCAGCCATGTAATCAGTTTATTGCAATCTATAAATAATCAGCTTGCTAAGTCAATTTTGTCTGATCTTTTGCTGCAGCCAAGATATAGATATAACATTCCACAGTCTATTAAGGAAGTGATAAAAAAATGAGATATTACTTTGTCAAGATATGTTCTTCACAATTTCTTGGTAGCTTCTAATAAGTATTCCTTTGTTTTCAAAATGTTTACATATTAAATCCTTACAGATTGGCTTTAAAATATTTCAGATTGATACCTAACAATATTCTAAACTGAAATTTTCTGAAATTTCCTGTAGCCCTTGGGGAGAACTTTTACTGCCCTCCACTCCTTTGGCACTTTACTAATTCTCCAGTTTTTCTCAAACATAGTACATAGTTCAGCTGGATAATTAGCAAATTCCTTCAACATTCTAGGAAGTAACTGACTTGATCTTCAAGTTTAAACTTTTTTCAAAATGAATGGGTATTCTGTAAACGTATTTGTATAATCTCAAATTTCAGTCCTGCTCCTTCATCCTACACTTCTCAATTTCCTGATGGAACATGTATATCTGCTGGAGAAAACTGAACCACATTGAGTAATTGTTCGTTCTCTGTGTTACCTATTAATATTTTGCCTTCTTCACTGAGCAGCTGGTGTACTGATCTTTTCCCTTTTTTTTTTAATTCTTAGTATCTCTTGCTTAGTAATCTATTATCAGAGCTATTATTACTGCTTGCCAGCTGCTAACATGCTTTTTGAAAGGCTCCAAAAATCATATGGAGAATTTGTGTTCTGCTTTGTTTTTTGGATAAGTAAAATAAGAACAAAGCACTGAATCTCTTATGGCTTAAAGATTACTGAAATAACGATGTTATAATTTCAGATGCCCAAGGGTTCTTTAGCACCTTTGATGCTAGTAATATTCATAATATAACACAAAGTAATACAAAGTTAAAAGGTGAGAGGAAAAAAAATAGCAGTATAATTAATTCTGTTCTGTCTTTATATAGAATGAAATGTCTATGTCTAAATCAGCTCCCATAACTCAATGCTCTTCAGATATGTTGAATTACAGTTCCCAACATTCTACATCCACTATTTCCAACAAATAAATGACTGAGAAATTATCATATTTACAGCTCCAAACTCTTAGAGACTGCTAGACTGGAATATCCATAACTAGTTCAGCCTTCCCAAAACTGTTTACTGGCATTGGTAAACTTTTGCATTTTAGACTTGTTTATAGGTAAAGGTAAAGGTTCCCCTGCACGTGCGTGCTAGTCGTTTCCAACTCTAGGGGCCGGTGCTCATCTCCGTTTCAAAGCCGAAGAGCCAGCGCTTGTCCGAGGACGTCCCCATGGTCATGTGGCCAGCATGACTAGACACCAAAGGCGCACGGAATGCTGTTACCTTCCCACCGTAGTGGTCCCTATTTTTCTACTTGCATTTTTACGTGCTTTCGAACTGCTAGGTTGGCAGAAGCTGGGACGAGTAACAGGCGCTCACTCTGTTACGCGGCACTCGGCATTCAACCCGCCAAACTGCCGACCTTCTGATCAACAAGCTCAACGTCCTAACCCACTGAGCCACTGTGTCCCTTTTAGACTTGTTTATATCACCATGCTAATACAATATCTCAGCTGTAACACATGGTTTCGGGGATCAAGACAAGTCAGCTACACGCCTGTAGAGGTATCTCTTTTCAAATAAAGCAATGACCTGGAACTGGCTGTTTTGTTATGTGTGAAACTTCCTAACTGAGCTTTGCTGCTTTTAACAATTGTAGAACCAAAGCTTAAAAACCAACAAATTTTTTTTTGCAAGTAAACAAAGAGTGGGAAAACACCCTGACTCCACCAAAACCTCAGAAGCCTTGTATAAAAGAGAAATGTTTTTGAAAGGGTGTGGTTGAGAACAGAATCTTCTATGGGATTGAACCTTATTCTACAATCTCCCAGTTTGCACACTCAGAAATTCCATTGGGTAATGGGAACTGTTTTTTCACTGTAAAATATTTCATTTCCTAATTTTTCCCTAAACAAATTATGTCTGAACATTTGGACGCCCTGAAGACTCGTAAGAGCTAGGAATATTTGTTTTCAGCACCATATTTAAGATCATTCTTAGCTATTAGTTTGTTTGCTTATTTACTTATTTTATGTATATTCTGCCTTTATTCCGCCTTCATTTTTCAAGTTGGTGAACATATCCAACATACCTTCCTCCTCCTATTTTCCCCAGAACAACAACCCTCTGAGGTGAGTTGGGTTAAGAGAGAGTTACTAGTCCAAGATCACCCCAGATGGCTTTCATGGCTAAGGTGAGACCAGAACTCACAGTCTCCTGCTTTCTACCCTGGTGTCTTAACCACTAGACCAGACTGGCGTTAGTGTATATGGGTGACACAAAATACAAAAGATGCACTGGGGAAATAATGAAGCACCCAAACTGTCTGTTAGTACAACGCCACCTAATAGGTTGGTAATGAAGAATATGCTGACTCTCTAGATCAGGGGTAGGCAACCTTTATGACTCATGGAGTTGAAGTCCACGAGTCATAAAAGAGCCAAGGTTGCCTACCCCTGCTCTAGATTAAAGATTATAACCTGAATATAGCAGCAGGTATATGCTTGGGCTAAAATTGGGCATTGGTTTCACTGAAGGCATGCTAGCCAAAATGTGCTAAAACCTTAACCAATTAAAGCTGGGATGGGAGGCAAAGATCAATATCTGAGGGTGCATCTGATGACCCTGTTGGGTGGAAAACTGAAACTCAAATGATAAGAACAATAAACATAAAGAGCCTTAAGTAATAAACGAAATGTAAGCAAGGAAAAAACAGATATCTTGTGATGCTGTGAAACCAAAAGGAAAAAAAGAGGGAAGGGGAGGATCTGAATGAAGGTTGTACTAATCTTGTGGAGTGGAGTTGATGAGTACATGCATAAAAGTGAAAGTATATGCTTCATTTATGAATGAAAGGGCTAAAATGAATGGCAGAAAGGATGAAGTGGTATAATTTTGTGCGTGTGTGTTTGTGTATGTGTGTGCGCGTGTGCGCATATGCACCCATACGGTGGTGACAGCTGGATGCTACATCCATTGAACACTAACAATGGAAGAATTATGGGAAAAATTGTGGATCATTCTGAATGAATGAAATTCAGGGAAAAGAATATTCAATAAGATGACATGAATGGATGACTGGGAAAAAGACAGCATAGTATAGAAAACTGATTGGGCAATTCAGAAATACAGGAATGAAATTAAATGAAAAAGAATGGTAATTGTTGATAAGCAGTTGCTTAGAAAAACATCTAAAAGTTTGTTTTAAATGTGTTTGAATATAAGTCTATTCATATGTATATATGAATGCAAATATAAAAGCTTTATTTATTTGATTGTCTGTGATGAAAGACAGAATTAGTGAGCGATATGAGAGTTATGACAGGCTCAGTGTATAAGACAGATCAACATTTTGTTAACATCCAGAGTTGAACTTGGAGGGAAAATGGATAGTGAAAAAATGGAAAGAAATGAAGGAAGAATGCCTGTGAAAGTGAAAGCATGAGACCTGTATAAAACCTGATTAGAATATAATCTCCTAATAAAATGAATGGGAGGTGGATGTAAGGAAAGATGTTGAGGAAACATTTTGGAACAAGGCATGAAGGATTATGCTACAGAATCCCACAAGTATATTAATAGGAAAATGTTTGGTAGGATAATGAAGTTATTTTTTCCTGCAAACTGGATAAATATGCAGAAAAGAATGATTACCATGGAAGACAAAGCAGAAAAATATTGCATAATATGTTTAAAGGGGGAAAGATAATTGTAATATCATGGAGGTAAAGGAACAGATAACATTAAAAATCAGAGCATTGTTGATGGAAATGATAATTTTTTTGAAGTAATAGAACCAGCAGCTCAAATAGATCCTTGCTTCCAGTGAGCATTCTGGCTTGATTTCCTGTAATTATTGAATTGATGGTTCCTTTGATTGTTCAAAGAGCACAAAGCTAGGTCCAGGTTTAGTTATATTTTTATGGAATGAATTTTAGGTATTGGGATTGGAAATTTTCTAGACTTTTTCTGTCAGATACGTATTTGTATTGTTGTGATTAGTAGCTGATAGACTGATCGACAATCTGCATCCAGCATTAGCAGTTCATCAGAACTTTTCTATCTCTTGCTATGTAATCTATTTGATTGTGGTGCTGTCCATTTGGAGATGTCCAGGTGTAGAACCATATTTTATATTTAAATAATGCATTAGACTTCTATATAGAAAATGGGCCCTGCATCATTGTAAGTTCCTAATCTAATTTTTCCAATCATATACATTTTTCTCCAACTTTTCTTTTAAAGTCACAAAAAATTATTAGAACATGCTTCTTTGGTACTGAATCTACTATTTCTGGTAATTTTCTATATAATTCTTCATCTATTTCTTCTTCCATTGATGATGCATATACCTGTATAATCAAGAAACTAAGAGACTAGCCTTGAAACTTGATAGAAATTACACTCCATTTTTAAATTTGGGTTTCACTTCCAGAATACAACATTTTGAATTTATCTGATTGGAAATGTCCCATTCCTGTCTATTTTAGTTCATTTACTCATAGAACCCCTCTCCTAATCCATGTCATTTCCATTTTAACAAAATCCAGCTTTTCTTGCAGTCATTTCATGTTTCCATTCTACGATTTTTCAGTCAGCTCCCAGCTCTCCCCACCAATTCTGCCTACAATCAGCAACTTGCTTTTCCAAAGGTTTTGATGCAATTATATATACTGCCTAGACCTACTTCAGAATGCTCTTTGTTCTTGCTTTGTAGCCAAAAAAATCACCTCCAGACCTGGGGCCCTCATCTTTAAAAGAAAGATTACACTATTTCTTTGTAAGCTTGTTTCCATGGGTTTTATTGCCATTTGTGAAGAATTATGTGCTATTGTTTTCTTCCTCAGAGTTCCTCAGGAATAGAGTTGCTACAACTTCAGCAGTGGCTACTTGCTCATAAACCCATCAGATGCGCCAGTTGCGGCCCTATCTGGACTGAGATGCCCTACGCACAGTCACCCATGTGCTCGTGACCTCCCGGCTAGACTACTGCAACGCTCTCTACATGGGGCTGCCCTTGAGGACCACACAGAGGCTTCAACTGGTGCAGAATGCAGCCGCGCGAGTTGTTATGGGAGTTTCCCGATACTCCTGTGTAACACCTCTTCTCCGTGAGCTGCTTTGGCTTCCGGTTGCCCTCCGGGTGAGATTCAAGGTGCTGGTAATGACCTATAAAGCTCTGAATGGCTTGGGTCCGGATTATCTAAGGGAACACCTGCTGCCGGCATCAACTTCCCATCGTCCTGTGCGCTCCCACAGGGAGGGCCTTCTCAGGGTGCCGACGGTTAAGAAGTGCCGGCGGGTGATCCCCAGGGGGAGGGCATTCTCTGTGGGTGCGCCTGCCCTTTGGAATGATTTACCAGTGGAACTTCGGACCGCCCCCGATCTGCGTACATTTCGCCGGGATCTGAAAACTTGGTTTTTTGATCTATCAGGCCTGGACTGAAGGGGTTTTAGCTTTTAATATTGTTTTAATTGTTGGGCTTATGTAATTTAATCTATTTTAATTTATACTATTTTTATATCATATTTTATGTTGCCCTGTAAACCGCCCTGAGTCCTTCGGGAATAGGGCGGTATAAAAATTTAATTAAATAAATAAATAAAATAAATATTTAACCTTGGCCCTATGCCAGTACTGACTGCTCTGCTGCCAACAGCCAGGAAGATGGACTATGCAGTACTTCTAAAGCAGTCTTGTAACTGGTCATGCCCATCATAGCAGTCAATTTATAACTAGTGCTCAAAATGCTGTTTACCAACCTATCACACTTAACAAAATAACAATCCCAGATTTATTATACTCCATAAGAATGGATAGTACTGATATATATATATATATATATTAGCATTTATCTGCATGTATGGCACTAGTCCAGACATAATGTCTTAAAGAAAATATACTGAGGCACAGAAAGCAGAAATCTATAAATGAAATCTGTAGGGCTGCTGAAACCAGAGCAATCCATAACTTCTCAGTGCTTTTTATTAATGAATATTTGGAGCAAGATAAATGCAGCTGTTTTAAAAAGTTCTTCCCTGGTCTCTGTTTGTCTCTTGTATTTACTTAGCTACAAGCCAGCTGTACTGTATTTATTGATCGTGACTCCGAGTGAATGTGTATATATGAATGCAGTTTACTCTTAGCAATGGGATGGGATATGCTTAATCAATCCTTGACTATCCTGTCTCATAATCAGGGTATATTGCTCATATATATTTTGGAGCTTCCAGCTAAAGCTCAGCAAGGTTGTCAATCAAAAAAAAATCACAAATAGTGCCTGTTAACTGTAAGTTTCAGTTGGTTACTCATCAGTTTTTAGAATAGGGAGCTGATACCAGATGCTAGAACAATTTGCCAATTGAGAAGCATCCAAGCATAGTCAAACAAATGCAAAATTTCTCTGGACTGGCAATGTATTCTCAAATCCCTCATTGACATTACACAGATCTGTAGTGACATGCCCTGAATCTAATTCATTGCATTAGAAACAAACTTCTGTTTTCCATTGAAACCATGCTGCCTTTTTACTTATTTGTTATCTGGTAGCAGACAATGCCTTGTCCTAAACCTTTATAAACTCAGCATACTTGGTGCACTACAGCTATGGATATTTATAGTGTTTTTCAAATTTTAATATATAAATACTCAAAATACTTCAGAAACTCCCATGAACATGGTCAATGGTTGACTAAAAGTTCTGGAGCTGTGACTTCCAACACATATCTGGAGACTATCATAATGGAAAAGGTTACACTGATGACACTTCAAATATATTAAATCACCAGCCCCATCTACACTGTTTGATGAGATGATATTCAAAGCATACTTAGCATCTTTTTAAAAAATTGTCCTGTTTTCATTTAACTTGTTACTATTAGAGCTTTTAACAGAATAAGCAAAAAGGAATTTGGTTTTTTATTTTGTTCTTTATACAACAAAAACATCAATCACACTGACAAACATGGCTATTATATAGTATTAACAGTATTGACAACATAGTCTTAAGGTGTCATCTTATCTGCCAGCAACTGTTTTGACTGTCATTGACTGCAAATGGTAATATACGACAAATTTAAGTTAATGATTTCATTATCCTTGTATTAAATGAGTAAAATGCATTGGAAAATTTGGATTGTATCATTTCAGTGAATTTACCTAACTCCTTTTTTACGACCGTGTAATCCCTTAATTTGGGGTAGAGTTGGAGCACCTGGATGGAGCTGAGCATTTACTGGCTGGATGCCCTTCCTGACACCATGCAGAGTTTGCAGCAGATATTTTTTCTTTGCACCCTAAGAGAGAAAAATCTGCCACTACCTAGTATTGAATTCTCAACCTTCCGAGTGGGAGGCGTCTTCACCACTAGGCCACCATGCTGTTCATTGTCCTTATATTAAAGGAGTAAGGTCCATTGGAAAATCTGGATTGTATCCAGATAAAACCATCATTAGATTTCAATGAATTTACATAAATGCAACTAAATTAAGAACAACAATTGGCTTGGTATCCTTTTTCCTTCAAGTGTTTTTTTTAATTTTTGACTGAACATTTATTTGTTATCAGTTATATCTTATTTATCATATTATGCAAACTAGTAACCATAATAATGAACTGAACAAAGTCAAGATCCAGTTCAGTGTCTTGAAGAAAAAAGGCACTTTAAAAAAGAGTTGATAAATACATGAAATCTTAATATTTGCAAATATAACTGGAAATATTTTCAATCTTATACTGAGATTCTTAATAGCTGAGGAAAATTTAGCTTAAATTGTCTTTGCCCAACTTTTAATTGTAAGTTATACAAACTATGCTATTGTGTAAGAATTAAGTCTCTTGACAAGAAGCTTATGACAGCTAAATCAAACTTTATGAAAAGCTATACAACCCACAACCCATAGGGTCATGATTTCAGTGATATTTCCTTACCTAAACTGGTAACCAGAATGACCATGGGCAGGCAAAAAAGCAGCAGGAACAGGAGCAACTTTTGACTTCCTACCAGCTTACCCATTGACTGCTTGTGGGAAGCTAGCAGAGAGCACCAGAAATAATGATGAAACATCATGGTTGATCACAGAGGTGCTGCACTGACCATAACTTGACCAATACAACTGATCTGAAGATTGTTGAAATTTCAATTCCATAAGAGTAATAGGTTCCAAACTTAGAATACATTCTTCAGGTTAGCCCATTTGAGGTACCTTGGTTCAAAAATTGTTACCCTATGATGCACCATTTTGCCCAGCTGAAGATTACAAAAAGTTTTAGTAGCATATGGATAGATATTAACCATTTATATACAGGAACACGCTTCACTGAACTGAATAAGATTTCCAAGTAAGATCAAGTTTAATGGATATTTTAAGTATTCAGCTGTGGATCTGAGCATAAATACAGTATGGGTAATTGAATAAGGGACCATCCAAAAGAATTATAGATGGCCCACAAAGTTTAGAAGAATGTACAGAACACGACACATCAGTTTTTCAAACTGATACCAGTCCAAAATGGTGCTTTGTCAGCTACTCTATTGCATATAACTCAGCAAGGAAAATGCTGAAATCGTCTGTAAAATAAGTTGAATTAGGTATAAAGCTATAACATCCATTTACAGGCATCACTTTCTGTTAGCTTTTCCTGATTAAAAAGGAACTGTTTGCTCAAAAACAATAAGGCTTACATTTTTTTCACTTGCATTCTACAAGTTTTTCTTACCTACAGTAAGCATCAATAGTATCGTAACTTGTTTCTTCTAGGAAACATAAAAATAAAAAGCTTAAAGCAACGCCCCACATTTAGATTAAACTTAAAGTATGTAAGTAATTTAAGAGTTTTCTATTTAGCCAGCATGATCAAACGGAAGCAAACCCAGTGACAAGTTTTGTTTTGATCGCATTAGTGTTAGATATTAATATGTACTAACTTTAAAAATATTTTAGATTTAACAATAGGAAAAGACACTTTAGTTAAAAATTCAAGAATACGTTTACTCACCTTCTTTCACTCTGTAACCAAGCAATTTGCTGTGCCAACCCACCCAGTCACTTTTTAAAAGTGCCCAAGGCACCCAAGAACAATGGCATTTGATTGGTCAGAAGGGAAGATCTATCATATGACACAACCCTAATCTGGTCCAACCAGTTCTTAGTTGTGATAGGGCCAGCAGGTCTCTTGAGCCGCGACATTTACCCATTATAGTGGAATGTGGTTGTACTCATACCCATTCACCAAACTTTATGAAGTTTCTATTATTACATGCCATCAAACATTAACAAGTTATTCATATGATCTTTAAAAGTAAATCAGGAAAAAAAATAAAGAGCTATTATTTGCTTTACTAAATATATACAAAGCAAGCAGCCTTATTTGGAAGACAATAGAAACTGGCATTTAAGGCAGTGTTCTGCAGAAGAACAAGAAAATTAAGGAGCTATATTGATGATATTTTCCTTCCCTTCAAAAGTCTTCCACAAGATATGTGCAAGTCTATATTTAAAATGAAATTCAGGAAGGTTAATTTCATGGCTCCTTTCTGTCCCATAAGTTTAGGTTGTAAACTAGAGGCATCCATATGCGGGGTGTAAGTGGGGGATAGAGGGGTCAAAAAAGTCAGTATTTGTACTGGCACAAATTGGCTTTTTGAGTCTCCCCCTATGCAGACGCCCTGACTGTAAAACACTTTGACCTGACCCATTTATTGTGTTAATTTATTTTATTTATATGTATAAATGAACAAGTATTATTCTGCCTTTCTTGCTATAGGGCCACTCTAAGCCATAATTCTACACAGACTTAGATGATATGGCCATCAAGCCACAATGTTGTTTTTTGTGTGGCTTATTATGGAGTACAGGGCCAGCTACTCTAGTTGTAACTACAGCTGAGTTTAAAATGCAATTCTATGGAGGGAGTCTCTTTATAGGTCTGTGAAGAGTATCCAGAAGCTCCAATGAGCACAGAAAGCAATGGTGCAGACAGTTATGTGTGCTCCCAAAACAGCACATATCACATTCTGCTCCATTGTCAAGGTAATGATTTACAAGCTAACCAGCTTATATAATGTGAGATGAATGATGCAATGTTAGGAATGACTCAGCAGGAGTCTGTATCCCTTTAAGAGCTGGAGTATAAAAAGGAAGGCCTTGCTGGAGTCTTTCTCTGTTTCCTGCTGTAATTGCTGTGTATTGGAGTTTGCTGTATCACCTCATGTATGTATTTTGTTTCTAGTGTACATTTGTAGATAGTGTAATATAAACCACCATTTAAATACAAACCACTGTGTACTGTATTTATTCCTGGGTTATCTCATCACAATAAGACTGTGCATGCTCTGACTTCCATGATCTGTATTGGTTGCTAGTTTGCTTCAGGGTTCAATGCAAGATTCTGGTTTTAACCTTTAAAGCCCTTCATGGCATGAAACTGAGCTATTTGACTGATTATCTTCTTATGTCAGCCCCCAAAACCAAGAAAGACACAGGATGTTTCTTCCAAACTGAATTCTTTATCTACTAGGTGCATCTACCATATACTCAGGGAAGGGCTGTCTTCACCCTCTTTCTCTCACACAAAATATCTGGACTCAGCTAGTTGGTCTTGGAGCCAGGATAAAGGAACTTGGATGACACATGTGTAGCCTTTGCTTTAGTAGTAGTCGAATATATTTTGTAAAGTGATCAGTTATCTGTGGTTTCACTATTCTGCTACAGTTAGAAAGGAAAACAAGCTCTGTTTAAAGTGTTGACAGGAAAAGCCCAGATTCACATCCTTCCTGAGCCATGAAGCTTATTGATGACTTTGGGCCAGTTATTGTCTTTTAGGCCAGAATAGCCACAGGGATTTTGTTGCAGGAAGAATGAAACGAGGAAGTGCTATATTCTGTCTTGAACTTTTAGAGGAAGAGGAGACTAGAAATTTAACAAATTAATAAACATGATATTCAAAGAATTCTTATTATAAAATGAAAAATGAGGCTGGAGAAAAAAAAAGTATTTTTCTTCCCACCTAAACATCTACATTTCAGGAAAGTGTTGCATGGATTGTTTTAATGTTGTGATTCAACCATTTATTTTTCTATTAGAGTAGAGGTGTCCAACCTTGGCAACTTTAACACTTGTGGACTTCAATTCCCTGAATTCCCCAGCCAGCCATGCCTTAATCCTGTATTAGAGTAACAGGACTTACTTTATATCCTTTTCCATGGATACATTAACCATGGTTTATGCACTTCAGGGACGTGGTGGCTCAGTGGGTTAGGATACTGAGCTTGTCAACCAGATGGTCGGCAGTTTGGCGGGTCGAATCCCGAGTGCCGCGTAACAGAGTGAGCGCCTGTTACTCGTCCCAGCTTCTGCCAACCTAGCAGTTCGAAAGCACGTAAAAATGCAAGTAGAAAAATAGGGACCACTACGGTGGGAAGGTAACCGCGTTCCGTGCGCCTTTGGCGTCTAGTCATGCCGGCCACATGACCACGGAGACGTCTTCGGACAAGCGCTGGCTCTTCGGCTTTGAAATGGAGATGAGCACCGGCCCCTAGAGTTGGAAACGACTAGCAAGCATGTGCGGGGGAACCTTTACCTTTACCTTTATGCACTTCACTCATTTTTTTTCTGAGTTTGCACATACATAGAACTATAAACTCACAGTGTGGGGAGAGATACATAATTAAGTGGTCTAGAATACAATGAGGTAGTTTATAATTCAGCTATGGTCCACAGCCTCAAAGTCAATGTGTCTTTCTAGCACAAAGGGAAAGTAATTTTTCCCTTTAATTTTAAGAAGCAAAATAATGTTCTTTAATGACTGACATCTGGCTGGAGTCCAAATTCAATAATAATTCAGCCAGTCTAATAGTAACATTTTGCCATAGAGAAAAAAATTTAAAAGCCTTCTCTTATTAAGATACTGCCTGTTCACTGATTTTGCCCCTAAACACAAGCAAAGTGGTAAAGATGAGGAAGAATCTGACTATGATGAACAATGCTAAAGATATGTGCAACCTTACAGGTAGTTCTTTTTTTTATTGAAAAGTTTTATTGAAGTTACAATATTATCCCCTCCCCAACCCACCCCTGAGCCCCCCTCCCCCTCCCCCACTTCCCAAAGCTGAGTACAGGGTTACAAATACAAAATAATCATAATCTAACTAACATTAACCAACTATGTAAATAACCAAATACATAATGCACTTTAACCCATCTATAACATCATTACAAACAATCTAAAAGTATCCAACTTATGCTAATACAATAACAATACCATATGATATATACATTATTGTAACTAATAATAATAATAATAAAGACTTAAGTTATAGCAATCTTACTCATAGGCTAAATGGAACTTTTTGGTCTCATACTTTTTCTGAATATAATCTATCCATCTTCTCCAAACCGAAATGTATCTTTCTTGTGAGTGATCCTTCAGGTAAGCCGAGATCTTAGCCATTTCTGCTAAGTTTGACACCTTAAGCGTCCATTCTTCTATAGTAGGCAGGCAGTCCTTCTTCCAATATTGCCCTACCAATAACCTCGCTGCTGTTATGAGATTCAACATCAAGTTAATTTCTTTAGTGTCACCATCTGTAATAACACCCAGTAAAAATAATTGTGGGGTAAACTTTATCTTTCTCTTAAAAATCTTTTGCATGTTCCACCAAATTTTGATCCAAAAAGCTTTTATGTTTCTACAAGTCCACCAAATATGAAAGTAGGTAGCATCCAAACTACCACATCTCCAACATTTGGGCTGTAAATTAGGATACATGCAAGATAGCTTTTTAGGGTCCAAATGCCATCTATAAAACATTTTGTAGAAATTTTCTCTTAAATTTTGGGCTTGAGTAAATTTCACATTTCTAACCCAAATTACCTCCCACACATCCAATGGAATCGGCTCTTGAATACTTTGAGCCCATTTCACCATGCAATCTTTGACCAATTCCGTTTCCGAATCTAATTCTATTAAGGCATTATAAATTCTCTTTATATGCGCTTGAGTTTGATCTTTAATCTGTTTTACCAAATTTTCATCCATCAGCGTCAAACCAACCTTCTGGTCTAACTTCCACCTGGCTTGCAATTGAGTGTACTGAAACCAGGATTGTACAATATTTTCTTGTTTTAGCTCAACTAGCGACCTTAATTGCCAGTTGTTCCCTTCCAATCTAAGTAGTTGCTTGTAAGAAATCACTTCCAAATTCACACCCATAGATATCCCCTCTATTGCGTGTCCAGGAATCCCCCAAATTGGTATTTTATAATTCAACTTGTAATAATACTTTTTCCAAACACGCAATATAGCACTTCTTAAAATGTGGGATTTAAAAGTCCTATCAACTTTTTTATCATAAATCAAATATGCATGCCACCCATATAATAAATCCCATCCCTCAAGATAAAGTATACTTTTATTAGTTAAATTAAGCCAATCACTAACCAATGTTAAGACCACTGCATCATAATATAGTTTCAAATTAGGCACCTTAAGTCCTCCTCTTTCCCAAGCGTCTTGCAAAATCTTAAGTTTAACTCTCAGTTTTTTCCCCGCCCAAATAAATTTATTAATACCCTTCTGCCACTCATCCAAATTAGCATCTTTTTTCAAAATAGGTGTCATTTGAAACAGAAAGAGAAACTTTGGTAAAACATTCATCTTAACAGCTGCATTTTCCCCCAACAAAGATAATTGTAGTTTTTTCCAATTATTTAAATCCTTTTGTACTTTTAACCGTAACGTCTCATAATTATTCTTATATAATTTCACATTAGAAGCTGTAATATATACCCCCAAATATTTAACCTTTTTCACAATTTCATAGCCTGTCAGTTTTGCTAACATATCCTTCTCCTTCATCGTCATATTTTTAGATAATATTTTAGTCTTATTATTGTTCACTTTAAAGCCCGACAGGTAGTTCTTGAGCAGTGCTGGGATTCAAATATGTGAACAACCGGTTCTCTGTGTGGATGCCACTTCCGGAAGTCAATTCTGGGCCTGGGCAACAAAAAATTAGCTACCAGCTCTGCCAAATTGGTGCACACTGACTGAATCCCACCACTGTTCTTAAGTTACTTCCATAATGGAACCTGCCCATTATGGTAACAAGTTGTAATGGTTATAAAATTGATCAGTCATATGACTGACCTGATTTTGCAACATTTTTTGCAATGGTTGTTAAGTGAATGTAGTGATCGTAAGAACCCATTGTTCTCTACGGGCACAGTTTTGCCAATGAGCAGACGAAAATACCTATATTTAATTGGTATTCAGAGAGTGAATTACTGATAAATTGATGGTCCAGGGATTGTCATCAGAAAAGAAGCTATATTCTAGTTCAGTGTTTCTCAACTTTGTGAACTCCCATGCTTACTGGAGAATTCTGGGAATTGAAATTCACACATCTTAAAGTTCACAAGAATGAAACACACTGTTCTAGCTGAGAGTGAGCATCTACTCCTGGTATAATTTACAAATAAGTAATCCCTGACATGTTGCAGAGTTAATCCCCTCATTCATAAGCCTAGGTGTCAAGGTAGAATGGAATTTGCTCTATTGCAGCTGCGATTATTGGCAAGGGAATGTTTTCTCCCAACTAGCTTAACGAGCCAATGGGGCAATATAAGAGGCCAGATTCACTAAGCAAACAATGATCTTTATACCATTTCTTTTTAAAACAGAAAGAGCCACTTATTAGATACTAAGGTAAAGGTTCCCCCACACATGCGTGCTAGTCGTTTCCAACTCTAGGGGCCAGTGCTCATCTCCGTTTCAAAGCCGAAGAGCCAGCGCTTGTCCAAGGACGTCTCTGTGGTCATGTGGCCGGCATGACTAGACGCCAAAGGCGCACGGAACGCTGTTACCTTCCCACCGGAGTGGTCCCTATTTTTCTACTTGCATTTTTACGTGCTTTCGAACTGCTAGGTTGGCAGAAGCTGGGACGAGTAACAGGCGCTCACTCTGTTACGCGGCACTCGGGATTCGACCCACCAAACTGCCGACCTTCTGATCGACAAGCTCAGCGTCCTAACCCACTGAGCCACCGCATCCCTTATTAGATACTAGCACACCACAATTGATTAAATAAATTGACTTTGTAGAACAAGCAGATGAAAGCCTTCAGCCTTTGACTTGGCTACCCGTTGCATGAAACAACAGCTTAGCCATGGTTTGATGAATAGATTGATAATTGTCTGATTTACACAATGCATAAACCACAACATGACAACATGACATGGCAGTGGTGGGTCTTATCCGGGATGACAATGAAGATGCTTATAGGGAAGAGGTAAAGGCTCTGGTGGACTGGTGCAATAAAAGTAACCTGGTTCTAAATGTTGATAAAACAAAGGAGATCATTGTAGATTTCAGAAAGAGCCAGCATAGTCATACTCCACTCAGTATCAAGGATGCAGCTGTAGAGGTGGTCGACAGTATTAAGTATCTGGGGTCCAGATAACTAACAATTTGAATTGGTCTCTCCTTAGTGAAGGGTGGAAACCAGTGTCTGGGTGAGGAGAGCACATCTTTCTCCTGTCTTGGCCACTTTTTACAGAGGCACGAGCATTTTAACAAACTGGATCACTGACTGGTTTGGTGGCAGCAGTGCCTCAGATAGAAAGTCCATGCAGAGAATGGTAAAGACAGCCGAGAAGATCACAGGACACTCGCTCCCTGGTATTCAGGATGCTGCCTATAAGTGCTATGTGCTTAGAGCTCAAAGCATTGTTAGAGACCCACACATCCACTTTATGGTCTGTTTCTGTTGCTCTCCTCTGGGACAAGGTTTCGAAGTATTTCTAGCAGGACTACCCGATTCTGTAATAGCTTTGTTCCCTATGCCATCAGTCTGGTAAACTTGCAAGATTCGTTTTTCTCGCCATGTATATATATATATATATATATATATATATATATATATATATATATATATATATATATATATATATATATGTAGATCTAGAGTCTCGGGTTTCTTCCCGCGTTCCTTTCATCTTCAGAAAGTTGTGGCGACGTTTCGACGAAATCCCATCCGTCATCATCAGGCCGGAGTGTTCCTCCTGCTGCTTCCAGGAGCAATGCGTGGTCTGGCTGTTCCTTTCCTTCCAACTGCCGGTGGGGCTGTGTTCTGAGGCGTGGCTGTCTTCTGATAGACATCAGAAGACAGCCACGCCTCAGAACACAGCCCCACCGGCAGTTGGAAGGAAAGGAACAGCCAGACCACGCATTGCTCCTGGAAGCAGCAGGAGGAACACTCCGGCCTGATGATGACGGATGGGATTTCGTCGAAACGTCGCCACAACTTTCTGAAGATGAAAGGAACGCGGGAAGAAACCCGAGACTCTAGATCTACACATACAGACACCCGCGAGAATCTACGAAAACATATATATATATATATATATATATATATATATATATATATATATATATATATATATATATATATATATCCCGACTAGACTGTTGTTTCTCTGTGTCATGTAATATATGTGGGTATATGCATAATTCTGTATTTATTTTTGTTATATTTATGTAATGTATCTCAAAGGGGGTGACCCTTTGAGAGCTGAATGCAATGAAATTTCATTTTAATGTATGCCGATTAGTGTACATTCAAAGTGACAATAAAGTTTTTAAAAGTTAAGTTAAAGTTAACATAGTACATACCTTTTTAGCCAGATATCAAAACCACGACCCAGGTACTCATCTTATGTATGCACCCCTGATCATAGTATCTAATAAACCAACAATCTCAGACATTTTTTATAGAAGGATCCCATATTTGGCCATCTAGCCCTGGATGTTTATTCTTCCTGAAAGGGGTCTCAAATTTAGCATATCACCAAGCCCTTCTTGCAAATGTGCCCAAATGAGAGAGAACAAGCAAAAAATCAATCAATCAATCAATCAATCAATCAATCAATCAGAATAGAGCTGGAAGAGACCTTGGAGGTCTTCTAATTCAACTCCCTGCTCCAGCAATCATGTTACCTGTATATCAAAAGACACAGAACTAGACGTACTACTATGGTTAATTGGATACCAAAGGAAACCAAAATAATTTGGTGGTTAGACGAAATGTGTCCAGTAAGGCAAGCAGTTTGAAGGAGGTGGTGCCCAAACCTAATCTGACATTGTGGTTTATTTCCCTAAACCACTGGAAGTTATGTCACAAAAACACATTTGGTCCATGTACTGCACAGGGAGTCCTTGACTTTTAACCATTTGTTTAATGACTGTTTGAAGTTACAACGGCACTGGAAAAAGTGACTTATGACCATTTTTCACGCTAGTGACCATTGCAGCATCTGCACAGTCACACCATAAAAATTTGGGTGCTTGGGAACCGGTTCATATTTATGAATGTTCCAGAGTCATGTGATCACCTTTTGCAACCTTCTGACAAGTAAAGTCAATGGGGAAGCCTGATTCACTTAACAACTGTGCTACTAACTTAACTACAGTGTATCATTTAACAACTGTGGCAAGAAAGGGCATAAAATGGGGTAAAACTCACGTAACAGCTGTCTTGCTTAGCAATAGAAATTTTGGGCTCAGTTGTGGTCGTACAGGACTATCTGTACTTTTAACTTATGAAGTCTTACAAAAACCCCAATATTTCAAACTTCAACTAAGTACCATATGGGATAGATTCTAGAGGGAAAGAACTCATGCCTTCACATAACTCCCTGCCTTGTGTCACGGTTTCTTGTATCTATGTACAATATCAAAATAAAAAAAAAACAAATAAACAAAATATCACATCAATGATTAATGGAGCTGAAAATAACACATAGTTTTTGAGACAAACCCTTGATGACTCGTGCATCAGCCACTTGTTTTCTTGTAACATTATATAAACTCCACCCGACTGAGACAACAATTTTGCTTTATAAATTTCAATGTAAGGTGTGGCCAAAAGCTCCTAATTTCAAAAGGACTCAATTGGAATTCATTCTATTGACTCCTATTTCATATTTACTAAGATTTTGTTAGAACAGCCCAAGGCCAAACTGAATACAAGAGAAACTATATAAAAATAAATCCAAAGCAAAGAAAATATTGGCTGGATCTCATAACATGGCTTACAATACAATTGACTAATTTACTAATGCACCACTCAGTGAGCATAGAGAACCAGATGATGCCATTGGTAAGTCTTCTGAATACTCAGTTGCTGAAAAGTGGGACAGAGCTGCAAAAATCTAGACAACTGCTAGATGGCAGCAAAGAGATACCAAGAACTCTCTTTGTTTCCATCTAATGGTCACTTAGGGTTTTGGACACTGAATATGATAGCCCTCCAGCAGAAGCTTCACTTGGTAACAAGGGCAGCTTCATGCTTACTGGGCAAATTAGAAAAAAACAGGTTATATGAATTTCAGACCTTAGACAAGCATTGCTCCCTGGAACAGCATCTGAAGTACTAGAGAGGCTAAAATGATAAGATTGTTCTTCAAACTGTTTTTGGAAATACAGGCATCGTGAGTCTTTATAGTACCACATTATTCTTTTATAAATTTTAATGCATTTCTCATCTACCAGAAGACTGTTTAAGCAGCTGATTCCTGGCCTCTATTTCACTATCTCCTTATGCACATATTTATACAATTTCTCATATTAACAATCTTGCCAATGCAATGGGAATAATCCAAAGATGATTTCTGTAAAGAATCAAAGGAAACATCATCCATATCTGCATAATCAAACGATACAGGATCTGAACAAGATACCTAATTTAGAATTAGAAAACAATGGCTTTGGCTTCAAGCAATGTCATCTGGAGTAAATGACTAACCCTGCAGTATATGTAGATACAATGTGATAGGAGATTTACCTTGAGTGTCCTCTCTACAGCAAAAAGTTACCCTTATCCTGACTGTGTGTTTGTACTCTATGTATATGTATCTTGTTCAAAAATCAATAAAGATCAGGATAGTGACATACATAATAAACTATGTGATGTAGTGGGAACTTAAGACATAATACAGATCTGATTCAAAAAACTGGCTCCATATAATGGAGAGGATAAAAAATGAGAGTAAAAAGATTGGAAACTCAGAAGATATAATTCAGAAGATTGTTCTGCAGGCTAGTTTAACTACTGTTCTGCTTAAAATTTTTAAAGAATAATTTCCATGTAATTATGGAGAAAAGAAATGTCTTCTGAACTTGATTTCAAGTTTTGGTAAAATGTTCATGGGCAGAACAAGGGATTCTTGTGCTTAATTTGGTTGTGGGACAGCTAAAAGTAGCGTGTGAATTTCTGGTCATTTGTTTTTCAAATAATCTCTCTAGTAACCTGAAGTCTTCCTGGCCCTTCATGGTCCTATTAATCCAATTAATTAATCCTGCTCCTCCCTTAAATAAAAAGGATCAGGAATCCAAACAGGAGTGCTGTAGTGATGCATAGCTGGAAAAAGCAGTAATACACATACCCTTTGCTTCCTCACTATGAAAATTTATAAAATCAAAAAAAGTTTTTTTAAAAAATCTAAAACTTTCTGAGAATAAACTTAAATATGGGAGAGCTTCCACACACTGTACTTGAAAAAGCCTGCCTTTCAAAGAACATTTTTGAGAAATTGCAGTACCTTTATGCTCATGAAGCACATATTGTGAGGGTTCAGAAAAACTTCCAAGAGGAAGAAGAAGAAGAAGAAGAAGAAGAAGAAGAAGAAGAAGAAGAAGAAGAAGAAGATGATAATAATAATAATAATAATAATAATAATAATAATAATAATAATAATAACAACAACAACAATAATAATAATAATAATAATAATAAAATAAAATAAATAATAATAATAATAATAATAATAATAAAATAAAATAAATAAATAATAATAATAATAATAATAATAATAATAATAATAATAATAATAATAATAATAATAATAATAATAAATAATAATAATAAAGTTGGAAGGGACCTTGTAGGTCATCTAGGCCAACCTCCTGCTCAGGCAGGAAATCCTATACCATTTCAGACAAATGGCTATCCAGCCTCTTCTTAAAAACTTCCAGTGTTGGAGCATTCACCACTTCTGGAGGCAGGATGTTCCACTGGTTAAGTTGTTCTGCCCCTCTAGTGATATCATTGTGTCACTACTTAACAATCTTGAAAGAGCATCTCTCACTTCCAAAGAGGTTTTAAGCCATTTCTTGTAAATGCTCAGAGCACTCAAAGTAGTTACAGTATATTCGTTTCTGTTCCTTGCAGCATGACAAGGAAGATTTTTTTGGTATGTCTCACTAAATGCTCTTTTCTAATGTTTCCTGTGAAACCAGTTACCCAGTTCTTCATTTCCTCATCATTTCCAAGTTCTTTGCTCTTTTAAATGAAATCATCAGGGTCTTTCTTAAAGCTGTTTTATTGCTGGCTGTCCACTTTTACTCTGTTCTCATTGGAGTATTTTAAAGATGTAACATTATTGGCATTCTTGTTTTTCATGGTAATTCACTGTGAACGCACTGAAACCGAAAGCATCAGACAATGAGGAAGTGGTGAGAAGGGAGGGGAACTGAGGTATAAAGCAGATGTAGGAAGCAAATGCAGGGTCAGCCGTAAAGGGCTCAGATGCCTATACACTAATGCTCAAAGTATGGGGAACAAACAGGGTGAACTTGAAGTCCTAGTATGTGAGGGCAGGTAGAACATTGTTGCCATTACTGAGACCTGGTGGGATGGAACCCATGGTTGGAATTTACTTCTAGAAGGGTGTACATTGTTCAAAAGAAACAAACCCAACCAAAGAGGAGGAGTTGCATTGTAAATAAGATAGCACTACATCTCTACTGAAATATAGACTATCAAGGGTAAAAGTTTTCTTGAATGGATGTGGATAAATATTAGAGGAAAAGGAAATGACATTGTTGTAGGTGTACAGTGCAGGCCACTCAATCAAGCAGAGTAAATAGAAGGACTTTTTGTTAATCAGTTAGCTAACACACAACTGTTGTAGTGAAAGAATTTAACTACCCTGGCGTCAACTGGGAGACAAACTTTGCAGCAAATGGAACATCAAGCAGGTTCCTGACATGCCTACTGACAACTTTGTCATCCAAAAGGTAAAGAAGAGAATTAGAGGGTCAGTTATACTGGACTTAATTCTTAGTAATAAGGATGAAATAATTGAAGGGGTAGAAGTTGTAGGAATTTTGGGGGAGAGTGACTATGTCATACTAGAATTCAACATAATGCAGGCACAGTAATTGAACAATGTTTTAGACTTTAAGAGAACTGTTTTCTACAAACTAAGAGAAAGATTACAAAGGATTCTGTGGATGGAAATCCTACAGGGAAAAACAATTCAAGATGCTTGGGAAACTCAAAAACAAGATTATAAAAGCCTAATCAAACACAGTATCACAGAGAAAGAAAACAAGGGACCTATAAATAAACAAAACAATTAATTTTTAGAAGCCAGCATGGGTTTATTAAAAAATACATGCCAGACAAAACTGATTGCCTTAATTGATAAAGTGACTAAATTGGTGAATCAGGGAAATGCGGTTGATATACTTGGACTTCAGTAAGACATTTGACAAAGTATACTGCATTCTATTGTGAGATACTGTGAACCACCACCAGATGGATTTGCAGTTGGCTGACTAATAGCACTCAGCGTGAGGTCCTCAATGGAACTTCATCTACATGGAGGGAAGCAAGCATCTTGAGCCCAGTGTTCTTCAACACCTTCATAAAAGGTCTAGATGAAAGTCTAGGAGGGGAGCTCATCAAATTTGCAGACAACACCAAGCTGGGGAGGGGAGGGGGGATGGCTAACAATTTGGAAGATAGACTCAAGACTCATAAGATTCTTGACAGACTTGAGCATTGAGCCCTACCCAACAAAATGCAGTTCAGAGGTGAGAAAAGAAAGCTCCTGCACTTAGGCAGAAAAAACCAAACAGATAAGTATAGAATATGCAGTACCTGACTCAACAATAATACCGGTGAAAGGGATCTAAGTGTCCTAGTGGACCACCACTTAAATATGAACCAGCAATGTACTACAGCTGCCAAAAAAAAGTCAATGTCGTCTTAGACTCATCAACAGAGGGATAGCATCAAGATCACTAAAGTGATCTTTATCTTTATTTACAGCTTTATACTGCACCAGTGAGACCACACTTGGAATATGTGTCCAATTCTGGTTGCCATGATAAAAAAAAGATGCTGAGATCATGGAAAGAGCACAAAGAAGAGCAACAAAGGTGATAAGAATTGAGGGAACTGGGTATGTCACAGAGTTGGGGCAACTTATTCTCCATAGCACCAAAAGGCAGGACAAGAAGCAATGGGTGGAAGCTCGTTAAAGAGAAATCTAATCTGGAACTAAGGAGAAATTTCCTGACAGTGAGAACAATTTATCAGTGGAATATCCCAGAATCAAGGGTAGTCCGACATTGCAGGCTTTCAAGAAAAGATTGGACAACCATTAGTTCAGGATGATATAAGGTCTCCTGCTTTGGGAAGGTTGGATTAGAAGACCTCCAAGTCCCTTCCAGTCCTATGATTCTATGTTCTAACACACTTGTTAATTTTTTTAAGTTGCCACAAGATGAGTCCTATTTTGTTCCACTATTTACATGCATCACCTCAGTCAGTTATGTTACAAGAATGAGGGTGTTTGAGTATCAGTAAGAATAGGGAAACCAGAATGGACCCCTCACTTAACCAAGGAACTCAGTGGCTGGATTCATAAAAAACACTTCTTGGTGTTGTGATTCAGTGTCAGCCTGTGCTCCCAGCAACTGAGTCCAATGAATCTGAGGAGGAGGAGGAGGAGGGGTTTGGAGAGCCTTTAGTGTCAGAGGGAGGCTCTGATGTACTGCTGGACTCTCAGCCTGGTTCCCCCAGTCATGTTCCTCATGATGCTCAGCTGTGTGAGTACAAGGTGTCAGACTCAGAAGAGTCACAGCTGAATCTGTTCAGAGACGCTAGAAGCAGAAGGCAATACAGCAGAGCAGAGCAGAGCAAATCAATGAGGCAACTCAGTGAGAGGAGGAGAAGGCAGTGAGAAGCCACGCTTTGGGACTGATAATAAAAGGGGAAGGTGTGGGCAGGGCTGGTTGCTGAAGGCAACCGTTTGGAGACATTCTAAGGGAATCCTGGTCTGTTCTTGATACTTCTGTTTAACTCGTTTGTTGACTCGTTTGATATTTTGATTTATTTATTGAAGGAAATATTCTGTTGCTTTTTTGTTTGAACTGTAAATAAATTTGGGTTGGGTTTTTCCAGCCTATTGAATGTAAAAAGGAAAAAGGGGTTGTCCCTGACACACAAACAGGGCTGGTTGTAGGCTTGAACAGAACACTTGGGTCAGTGAAAGATCTAAGAGCTATATTTTCACAACCTACACAATTATATTTTTTAACTTTGCTGAGATTAATTCAGTATCCAAGGAAAATGTGTTGTGTGAACTCATTGCAAGCCAATTGTTATGTCATTGACAATCAATTTCATAGAATTGCACTGAGAAGAAAAAAAAGATGTAAGGGAGCCTTGTACCGTACATGTTCTGCATTATGCTTCTCAAAAGAAAATGGGATATACATGTAGTAAGACTGCTTGTATAGGCCATAAACTAAAGCAGTATCAGTTTAAATTCTGGAAATGATATTAAAAGGAATATGTTCATATTGGCCAGTCCCAGTGAGCAGTGTTGGGATTCAAATATGTGAACAACCATTTCTCTGTGTGGATGCCACTTCCAGAAGTCCATTCCGGGCCTGGGCAACAAAAAATTAGCTACCGGTTCTGCTGAAGTGGTGCGAACCAGCTGAATCCCACCATTGGCCGTCTCCCAAATAAGAGATACATCTGGCCTCACCTTGTTGAAAAGAGCTCTGAAAACCTGGCTTTTTTCCTAGGCCTGGGACAGAGCATGTGTTAGATTCTGCATGCTTGATTCTCTTGTTTTCTGATACTTGGGTTGTGAGTTTTGCCTTTGTTATAATTGTATTGTACAATATTTTTTTTTACTGTATCCCCCCAGAATCATTGTAGAGTTTGGCAGCCTTAAATATTTGTAAAATCAAATCTACTGCCTTGAACTGCGAGATGAGAGTGGGAAATAAATGTAATAAATAAATATAAATATAAACATAAATAAATAGTAATACCAATAGGAATAGGCACCTTGGGTACAATCCCAAAACAATTGGAGCATCACTGGCACTGACAAAATCACAATTGGTCAATTGCAAAAGGCAGCTTTACTCAGAATAGCTTACATCCTGCAATAAGTATTAAATATCAATATCTGTATATTCCATGTCCTTGGACGGTCTCAATGGGTGGATAAAAATGCCAAATTCAGTCTGAACATTACACATTACAAACCATAATAAAACCAATCTATCAAGATGTCAGCATGAATAAACCCACATATTTGTAGAAATTCTTAAAAAACTATTTTGGGAAAGGAAAGAAACCCTTTAAAGTGGGATCCTCAAAGGAGTGGCCATAATTAGTACTCCATATTGAGATAATCTTTGAGATATCTGAAGATATCTAAGTTAAATATACTTAGAACTTTTAACTGTTTTCAGAGACACTATTACCTTGGTAGCCCTCCTTAAACTCAGTCATTTATTGGTGTCTTTTTAAGGTTAGTTTGTCTAGAACTGGACATAGTAGTCTAGTGATCTAATTAAACACCTAAATCTTTTTCATATGCATTATGAACAAGATAGATCAACCATTCTAAGTTTTTTCCTGTCCAGATACAAGACTTTATACTTTTTCCTGTTGCACTTTTTATCCATTCATTCCTCCTTCAGGAATTTAAATCTACCTAACTACCTAGTTTATCAAAATCTATTCTGAAATTTAGAATAGAATAGAAACAGGACTCTTCCCAATTTCTCTGCCCTTGATATCATTAATTCAAGGATAACAGGGTCACTTTTCTCCCCAAATTTATCCTTCTTGAGAAAGATTAGATCCAGGCTTCATTGTTCTTTTATGTCCTGACAGTTGTCTACAAAAGATGACTCTTGGCAGGGTTAGATGTATAGCACTGTTCAAGACGGCTAAAATCTCCCATTATCACTATTGTGTGCTTCTTTGGAAATTTTGGATACCAGACACAGAAAAAGATCTGTATCTGCTGCCTCTCAAAGCAGTTTATAATAAATGCCACAAGGCTGTCACATTGATTTCTCTCTTTTATTCTTATGTCAAAGCTCTCAACAATACATGAATTTTTGGTGTGTGCTTTATTTTATATGTAGCACAATTTTTGTTGAGGGCATTCTTTTCAAATAAGTTATAGCACCCCCAGGCTATGTTTCAAGTACATGTGTCACCCTACCAAGTTTCAGTGATGGCTATGACATTTGTCATTGCACAGGTTATCTATTCTACAAGCCATTGGTCCCATTCCCACATGGTTAGCTATCTGGAGACATATCAAGTAGATGACAGTTATTTCCTCATTCCCATAATATAAAAGAGACCCAAAAATATGCAGCCCAAACACTCAGTTAACAAATGCTTTGGTAAGGCCACACCTGGAATATTGCATCCAGTTTTGGTCACCACGATGTAAAAAAGATGTCGAGACTCTAGAAAGGGTACAGAGAAGAGCAACAAAGATGATTAGGGGGCTGGAGGCTAAAACATATAGGGAACGGTTGCTGGAATTGGGTATGTGTAGTTTAATGAAGAGAAGGGTGAGTGGTGACATGATAGCAGTGTTCCAATATCTCAGGGGCTACCACAAAGAAGAGGGAGTCAAGCTATTCTCCAAAGCACCTGAGAGCAGGACAAGAAGCAACGGATGGAAACTAGTCAAGGAGAGAAGCAACCTAGAACTAAGGAGAAACTTCCTGACAGTTAGAACAATTAATCAGTGGAACAACCTGCCTCCAGAGGTGGTGAATGCTCCAACACTGGAGGTTTTTAAGAAGAGACTGAACAGCCATTTGCCTGAAATGGTATAAGGTTTCCTGCCTGAGCAGGGGGTTGGACTAGATGACCTCCAAGGTCCCTTCCAACTTTATTATTATTATTATTATTATTATTATTATTATTATTATTGTTGTTGTTGTTGTTGTTGTTGTTGTTGTTGTTATTATTATTATTGTTGTTATTATTATTATTATTGTTATTATTATTATTATTATTATTATTATTATTATTATTATTATTATTATTATTAAATGTGTTTATAGAGCTAACACACACGTTATTAGCAAATTATTTAAAAATAATTGCAATTTCCTTCTGATTGCTTCCAAAGCTTCTCTAGATTCAGAAAGATGGGACTGAACAGAAATAGCAGCTAAATTACTCCGCCCAGAAGACTATTTGAAAAATTAACTGAATAGTCATTTGTCAATTCTGAAATTGCAAATATAGAAGACAAATTGTTAAAAAGTACATCTTAAATAGCCATCTTAATTATAATCAACAGTGCTTTGTAGAGGTCCTTGGTTTATAGGAATAATAAATGTAAGTTTTATACATTTGTTAACTGTTTGAAATGTTAGAAATGGAGCATATTATGATGTGTATTAAGAAACTTCAAAACACTGTAAATCTCCGACCATTCTGGAAAACCATAAAAGTAGAAGTAACTCTTCATGACTTCAGATTTGTTAGTGCTAAAGGATGCTTTTATTTTAATGGAGTTGAAGATGTAGTACTTGGAAGTATATATTATTTTCAGTTTTTTTCTTTGATTTGCTCGTTTTGGTATGACCCTATTACTTGTTCCTTTACTTTCTTGCAGCCCTGTCACAATTTTCTTCAGCAAGAAGATTATAAGCTTTTCATGCCATCTAGTGGTCACAGACAGAAATATTAAAAAAGTTTTAATTTTATTTTCCCACTATAGTATTTGATTGAGGCATGAGCATGAGCTTAAATGGACTCCAGAAGATGGTAGAGGACAGGAAGGCCTGGAGGAACATTGTCCATGGGGTCGCAATGGGTTGGACACGACTTTGCAACTAACAACAACGTAGTATTTTATTAATTAGAATTGCAAGAAAATAAATGTTGGGGTGAATGTTTCTATTCTTCCAAACATGACTTTTTATTCTATTTTGTAAGGATGCAGATTCGTGCACACAACTGGCAACAGCATGCCTATGGCTCACTGTCTGACTTTTTTTAATATCTTTTTTTCTTTTGATTTTTTTTTCTCATTCTGAATAACTCAGTTACCCAGATATGTTGTTACTTCTGTGCCTGGGTAGTGCTATTAGAGCATGAATTCCCTATTAATATACCAAATATGATTTTTAAGATAATTCCCTGATCCACAAATATTTGTTTTCTTGTGTCATTAATAACTCTGAAATGACATAAAAATAAAGGAGTGCTTCTCACACCAATGCATAAAGGGACAATTTGCAACCTTATTCTGCTGCCTGCTCTTAAAGGAAGATACTACTGTCCTGGAACTTTATGGTTGCCAGGATGCTACCTAGAAAACTCCTATATAATTTTAAACACTGTAATGTCTCAGAACATAGTAGCTATTCAATTCAAATGAATTAAATGAATTAAAATGCCTTTGGAAAAATCTTCAACCTATTGTTTGGGGCCTCAGAGCCAACCACAACTAGAGCAAAATTCTGAATACACACACATACTTTCTTCCTAGTGTTTTACCACAAGTGCAAGGTCTGTTTTTTTCAACAGAGTGTTGATCCATTGGTTGTGACAGGAGTTGACTGTCAGCTTGTGCCAGAGCCTAATGTTATGGGCTGAGAGTGTGATTGGCTAAAATCACAGACAGCTTTCATGTCTAAGGTCGATTAGAATTCACAGTCTCCTGGTTTCTAGCTTGATGCCACTATACAAAACAGGCTCTCTAAAATTCTGAACATATACTGGTATTCCTTATTTTATAGCCTTTTGTTTAGCAATCATTCAAAGTTACAACAACACTGTAAAAAGGATTTATGACTGGTCCTCATACTTATAACTGTCACATCCCTATGGCCAGGTCATCAAAATTCAAGCACTTGGCAACTAGGATGTATTTACAACAGTTGCAGCATCCCAGATCATGTACAGTAATTACCATCTACAACTTTCCCAGCCAGTTTCCAACAAGCAAAGTCAATAGGGGAAGCCAGATTTGCTTAACAACTGCAATGTTTCACTTCACAACTGTGCAAAAATGCCATAAAATCGGGTACAACTCACTTAGCAACTGCCTTGATTCTGGTCCCAACTGTGGTTTTAAGTCAAGGACCACCTATATATTCTTTCATTCCTACACATTCTGAAGACATAGAAAACACATAACTGATTTCCTGGTTAATTAATACTTTCTATTTCCTTTCCATTTAGCGTCAGTAACATCTCCAAAGTGGGTGGGTGGATGGAGATAGATAGATAGATAGATAGATAGATAGATAGATAGATAGATAGATAGATAGATAGATAGATAGATAGATAGATAGATACCAACAGACAGACAGACAATCAGACAGATGATAGATAGGAATATCAAAGGTGGAAGCCAAGGTAGAATTTATTGTTTTGATGCTAGCATGAAACCAGAGCTACCAAGTCTGGGCTGAAAAATTCCAGATGGCCATTAGATGGTAAGAAAGAATTAGTTTTCTACATATCATAATCTTATTCACTTTCATTACAGTTATCTCCATTTCCAAACAAGTTCAATCAGAAATTGTAATTAATGTTTCCAAACAATATAATGCAAAATAAATTCTGGCACCTGGATTTTAAGTTTAACACAATATTAATTTCAATCACACTGTAAATTATGAAGAATTCACTTGATAGGGTTGTCTATTAACCACAGCCAATTCATAATTAGGCTAAGATGAAGAATTGCTATTTAAACTAGTATGACACATACCTTCAATGTAAGTTAGCAACCAAGATGTGGCTCTTTAAACCAGGGGTTTTCAAACTTGGCCCATTTATGACTTGTGTACTTCAATTCCCAGAATTCCTCAGCCAGGCATGCTGGGTGAGGAATTCTGGGAGTTGAAGTCCACAAGTCATAAAAGGGCCAAGTTTGAAGACCCCTGCTTTAAACAGTACCAAACCATAACTTTTCCGTGTTGATGAACAGTCTGAGAACCATTCTCTTTAAGATATTAAAATAAATAATATTTATAAATCAGGAGAGCTCTACGTTACTCTGCAAATGGTACTTCACATTTTCATACTTTATAAAAGAAAACTTAAGCATCTTTACAAGTGTCAAATTTACACCAAAAGGTGAGGCTAGCCTCTGAAATCCTAGAATGTTTTTTTAATGTGAAAGGAGTTTGTTTTTACATTCCCACTCATAGAAGGCAGGGACAGATTATTTACACCTACTTTCACAAGATCATACAACCTTTCAGACTATGAAGAAGATTAGTGCAATAGTACTAATGAAAAGTACAATGCTTATGTGAATATGCATTTCCTAAATTCTCTGCTATCTATGCTAAGGCAATTATGGTTTTATTGCCCTTCATCTTCCTCTTCCTTTGGTTGAGTCCTCTGATTTATCATTGTCTGGACCTAGAAAACAACAGAAAACAAAATATCTAGGCTTTCAGTCATCACAATAGAGATTCTTCAAATATAACAGTTATTATAAAAGACATCTTATGGGGATGAAGTCTAGTTTACTTCAGACTTTGTATGCGTGGTGCTGTTGCACCGTAGAATGTCTAATTAATGCAATTAACAATATTCATACTATTTTGGGTTGCAGATAATGCAAATATTTTATGTAATTATCATAATTGTGACAATTACATCTTGTATACTAATTGTGAGCTTTTCTGGACCAAGGAGAATTCAGGTCCGTATTACCACATAATTGAACTATAGCAACTATGTGGAGCTGCCCTTGAAAACTACCCAGAAGTTTAAACTGATTCATCTTGCAGTAGTTCAGATTGAGCTCTTTGAGATTTGCCTACGCAGCATTCTATTCTAGAATCTGCATTAGTCGGTAGTCATTTTCAAAGCCTTGCCCACTCTATAACAACTACAGAGGTCTTGGACAAGGGCCTTCTCGGTGGCTAGATCCCTAATAGGGAAGAAGTTGCCTCCATATATATATGAACCATGTCTTCTCTCCTGAGCTTCTGAAAAGGGGAAAAAAAACATGCCTTTGGAAGAGAGCATTTAGGATGTTAGTTTTTTTTTTTTGCAATCTACCTTAGCTGGTTAGGACTACTGCATTATATATAGTTATTGTCATCTGAATGTAAATCACAAGACCCTGGAGGTGCTGCAACATTCCAGCTGATTGGCGCTTCTTCTGGGCTCAGCAGAAGCTCCAGGATCAGCGCCAAGGTCCAGCTGGAGCCTGGCACTGATCCTGGAGCTTCTACTGAACCCTGACAGCCCCGAAGAAGCGCTGATCCTGGTGCTTCCACTGAGCCCTGACAGCCTGCAACTCCAGCCATCTCTCGCTCAGGCTTGTGTGCGGTGCTTGTGCGGTTCAGCTCATTCCCCTCCCCCACTACCACTTTTCTAGGATGGTCACGTACCACCTTCCAGGTGCCAATGTACCACAGGTTGAAAAGCCCTGCTTTAGAACGCGCCATAGGACATACCATTCACATTATACTTGTATCTGTGTAGGTACATTGATTAAAACATCATGACAAATCAGGGTGGATAATAATCGATGATTTAAAAAAATAAATTAAAAAAATTGTTTTAATAAAATGCTTTTGAAGTAAAAATCTATCTAAATATTGTTTTCTATTTAAGATACATTAGTAATTTAGTTTATTTAGCATGAAATGGAGCTTAGTTGTGTAGCGTAAGGCTGTATATTCTGCAATATTTATGTTTTTGATAAATTCATGCAATGAATCCAACCTCTGCAAGCTGAGATAACATGCACTGCATTGATGCATTCACATGATTTTAGGGGGGAAAAGTGTGTCTTATGGTCCGAAAAATACGGTATGTCACATTCAGAAAAAGGCATTGTATTTCTTATGAGGGCCTCTTTTCTCCTCAAACTGCTGATTTGAAATTTAGCACCACTTTTCCTTGCAAGGCAATAATTATTACAATAAGTATCATCAGATTTTGTCTAAAAGCCAAAATTATAAGCACTGTAAAAGAAATGTACACAATTCAAAATCTGTGTTCTAATTTCTGTCCCAGTTGGGCCTGGGATGGTTGATGCAAGTCAAAGGAGGGCCTGGGAGAATCAGGGTAGGCCATAAGTTGCAGGAGGTCTGGAAAAACTAGCATGGGCAGAGCATGCTGCAAGAGGAAGAAAAAGCAGGAACCACTTACTAAAGTGATTTGCAGCCTTTTCAGCTAGCTTCCCTACTAACTTTGTTTGATGAGCATGTGATTGCAGATCCTTACAACATCATAATGCAAGCCAAATGCAAGCCAGATTATGATCACATAACTGCAATGGCTGGAATTTCGGGAAGTGAACTTGTCTAACCATTTCTTTAGTGCTGCCATAACATTGAATGGTCACTGATTGAATGGACATAAGCCAAAGATTACCTGTACATCTATCTATCTATCTATCTATCTATCTATCTATCTATCTATCTATCTATCTATCTATCCTCAAAACTGCACCTTTTTCTTCACCAAAGTATAACAAACATACCTGATTTAATATAAACTCTAATGGATTCTCAGGTTTCTCATACACCAAATTTTCCGTGATCTCCTGAATATAAAGAAAGTAGTAATTACATTTTTTTCATAAAAAGCAAGTAACAAAGATGTGTCTACAAAAAACAAAAACAAAATGGAATTGAAGGCTGTATCGAAATACAGATTCTAAATCACAGGAAGACCAAGTCCACCTTCAGCCATGGAAAACGCTGGATGACTTTAAGCTAGTCACTCTCTCAATCCAGCCTACCTCATAGGATTGTTGTTGGGATAAAATGAAGGGAGATTCCCATATAAGCTGCCTTGTCTTCCTGGAGGAAAGAATATAAATCAGATAGTTTTATAGCTAGTACTCATTTAATGATGCTAATTGTGACTGGCAACTTCATTGCTAAGCAATGCTGTTGTAAAGCACAATGTCACTTGTCTGCACTGACTTACAGCAGTTGTGGCACTCTCAGGAGCAGTCACTAGGCAAATCCTGTGTGGTTGCAATATCCCATGATTGTTTGCGATCTCCTGCCAGCTTCCCCATTGATTTTGCTGTTGGAAGCCAGCAGTAAAGGTCACAAATAGTGAACATGTAACACTGACCACAGAACATTACAATGTCATAGTTGCGAACTGGCTGCCAAGAACTCAAATTGTGATCATATGACTGCAGGGATGCTGTGACAGCCACAAATACAAGGACCTTTTCAGCACCTCTGCAACTTTGAACAGTCTTTAACCACTATTTGTACATTATTTTGGTTTGGTCATACCCTATCAATTATGCTGTATCCCATTTTGGGACAACAATTTAAGGAGGACTTAAGAAAATTGGAATAAATCCAGAGGTGAGCAAGATGACGGAATTAAAAACTTAAATCCTATGAAGATATAATGAGGTCTGGGAATGTTTTGTCTTCAAAAGTGAAAAAAGGGATGTGCGTAAGATAGGACTTTCCAAACAATTGAAAAGATGTCACATAGAAGAAAGTCAAGTCAAATTTAAAAGAAGACAGTTTCTGATTGAACATTAGAAAAAAAAAGTAGTGATAAGAGCAGTTCAATGGTGAAAGAAATTACCCAGAATGATGGTGGCCTCTCCTTCACTGGTTATATTCAGGCAGAGATTGGATAGCCATCTATTGTAGATACATTAATTTGGATTCCTGCACTAAGCAGGGGTTGGATTCCCTGGGATAAAAGTCCCCTTCCAACTCTATGATTCTATAAAAAAGATGCAAAAGTATATTGTCTCAGATAAAAATGGGTCACTTTTTAAAATGGGAATAATAGGATATGCACAAGATATATATATAAGTGCAAGTAATTACATCATTTGGTATTTCTACATATACATTCAGACTTTTATTTGAACAACTAAAAGTTCAAGTTAAATGTATCTGATGATGCTGTTGTGGCTGAGCTATCATAGACATTACTGATCACACATGTCCCCAAACCAGAATCATCATAGAAACGCACACACTCCAAGTGTTAACAAGAACCAAAAATCAAAACCACCAAAAATGTAATTAATTTAGCATGAAACATATACTCCTCCCTAATATCTGTCCTTTGCTTTTCAGCTTGTTTTGTAGTAAAAATGAAGTGTTCTTTGAGTCACTACATTACAAAAAAGATGTTGAGACTTTGGACAAAATGCAAAGAAGAGCAACTACCGTGTTTCCACGAAAATAAGACTGATCCAGAAAATAAGCCCTAGCATGATTTTTAGCACATAATATAAGCCCTAGCCCCACATAAAAAACCCTAGTTAAGAGCCCACCCACTCCATCCCACTGTCTGGTTGCTTGCTGCCGCAACGGAGCAGGCTGCGCAGTGCGCCGATGACACCGCCACAAGGTGAGTGAGGCAGGTGAGGGGTGGAGCAGCCCCATGTGCCCCACACCCGCTTACCTCAGGGTTCCCACAGCCAGGCCACCCACGCCCCACCAGCTGCCTTGCCTCATGGCAGCGGCACCAGCAGCAACAGTCCCATCCAGCAGGAGCCTTGGTGGCCGCTGGCCCACTTGTCTGGTTGCACGCAGTCACAATGGGGCAGAAGAGTGTGCGTCACCCCTGTACTGCCGCCACGAGTTGAGGCAAGGCAGATGAGGAGATGGAGCTGCCCCATGCACCTGCTTACCTCAGGGCCCCCACAGCCAGGCCACTCCCTGCTTGGTGACCTCCCCCACCCGTTCAATGATCTGGCTGCCTGCCCGCCTTTTCCCTTTCACTCCCCTCCCGAGCTAGGCTGTCATGTTATGGAGGATGGACAGGGGAGGCTCAGTCCCTTACCTGGTCCCCCACCACCAGGGGGAGTGATGGCAAAAGGCCTCCACCACTGTTGCGCATCAGGCACGTCCACTGCTGGAGGGGCTTTCTTCAGTCCCTGCCAGCCCTGCCTGCAGATTACCTGCCTGGCAGCAGCTGCCACCACCTCTTCCTCCTCTGCCTGCCACTTGGGTCCTTCAGAAATGTGTCGTGCTGCCTGCTCCCCACTTGCCTCTTGTATTGTATGCTTTCAATAGCAGCAGCTCTGGAGGCTGGTGGTAGGCTCTCGGCATCGTTCCTGGGCTGGCGATTTCAGCCCCCTGGCCCCCTTCACGGCTCTGCCCACACAGCCACAAGAGAGTTATACCAGAGCTGGCAGAGGGGTGCTCCTAATACTGCGCTGCCACGACTCCAAAACTGCCAGCCCAGGAACGATGCTGAGAGCCTACCACAGGCCTCCAGAGCGGCCATCACTGAAACCATACAATACAGGCAGTGAACGGGGATCAGGCAGTGCGATGCAGCAATGCAGGACCGAAGTGGCAGGCAGAAGAGGAGGCTATCACTACCGCTGGGTAGGTGATCTGCGGGACAGGGCCAGCAGGGCGAGGCCAGTGGGGACTGAAGGCCGCTCCAGTGGCAGGCATAGCTGATGCACAGTGGCAGCAGAGGCCTTTCTCTGTCAACCCCCCCGGCTCTGAAACGACAGAGGGGGACCGGGTAAGGTGAATGAGCCTTCCCCGCCCATCCTCCATATCATGGCAGTCTGGCTTGGGAGGGGAATGAAAGGAAAGAGGTGGGCAGGCAGCCAGGTAGAGGGAGGTTGCTGATTGGGGAGTGGCCTGGCTGCAGAGGCTTTGAGGTAAGAGGGTGCGGGACGTATGGGGCACCTCCACCCCCATCTGACTTGCCTCACCTTGTGGCAGTGGCACAGGTGCGATGCATGCTCTCCTGTCCCATTGTGACCGCAACTAACCAGACAAATGGGCCAGTGGTCATGCAGCTCCTGCTGGACAGGGCTGCTGCTGCCGCTGCCATGAAGTGAGGCAAGTGGTGAGGTGTGGGTGACCTGGCTGTGGGGGCCCTAAGGTCAGCGGGTGTGGGGCACATGGGGCAGTTCCACCCCCACCTGCCTTGCCTCATGTTGTAGCGGCGGCACCAGTGTGATGCATGCTTTCCTGCCCTGTTGCAGCCGCAAGTAACCAGATGGTGGGATGGAGCTTGCAAGTGGCCACAAAATAAGACATCTGCTGAAAATAAGCCCTAATGGGTCTTTTGGTCCAAAAAACAATATAAGACCCGGTCTTATTTTCGGAGAAGCACAATAAGATGATTAAGGGCCTAGAGACAAAAACATATAAGGAACGGTTGCAGGAATTGGGTATGGCCAGTCTAGAGAAAAGAAGGACTAGGGGGTGACATGATAGCAGTATTCCAGTATTTGACAGGCTGCCACAAAGAAGAGGGGGTCAACTTATTTTCCAAAGCACCAGAAGGGAAGACAAGAAACAATGGATGGAAACTAATCAAGGAGAGAAGCAACCTGGAATTAAGGAGAAACTTCCTAATAGTGAGGACAATTAATGAGTGGAAGAGCTTGCCTTCAGAAGTTGTGGGTGCTTCATCACTGGAGGTTTTTAAGAAAAGACTGGACAATCACCTATCTGAAATGGTATAGGGCAGGGGTCCCCAACCCCCAGTCCATGGACCGGCACCGGGCAGTGTCATGCCAGAAACCGATCCGTGCAAACAAGCAAAGCCCTATCTGCAGAATGCAGGCAGTACATGAAATCATGCCCCTCCGGTCCACAAAAAACCTTGTCTCCACGGAACTGGTCCCTGGTGCTCAAAAGGTTGGGGACCTCTGGTATAGGGTCTTCTGCTTAAGCAGGGGGTTTGATTAGAAGACCTTCAAGGTCCCTTCCAGCTCTATTCTGATTGATTGTGAGTCAGTCTCAACTCCTAGAGACTATGTTAACATATCTGTGTAGCTTTCTTGGCAATAATATGAAAATGGTTTACAATTTCCCAGTCTAAACTAGAGCCCTAGAATTTCCTAATGATCCTCCATCAAAGTCATAGTTCTTGACTTACAAATGGTGGTTTTATGACTGTTTGGACATAAAATGGCCTTGAAACAGGTGCTTTAGGACTTGCAAAGCACTTCTGGACATCACAGAATGTCACCACCTGCCCTCACCTTGGTCATGTAGAAACAATTTGGGCGCTTGGTAATTGACTTACTTTTTATCCATAGTTGAAGCATCCCTCGATCATGTGACTGCAATTTGTGACATTTTTTTCTGCTTTCCAAGGTTTTGTTGGTCTCCAGCAAAAAAATCCCCACCCATTCAAAATAATGGGTTCACTCAATAACTTAAGTGTTGTTTTTTAATGACTGTGTGATTCACTTAATGACCACAGTGATCTGCTTAACCATTGTTGCAAAAAATTATAAAACAAAACTAGTCCAGTCATATGGATACCTCAACTTATGGCCGCAAAGACTTTATGATCAGATTTCCAGTCGCAATTGTGGTGGTAAGTCAAGGACTATCCATAACTAGGTCAAATCCTTCATAACTCTTTTCAAGATCGGGCAAGATTACTTGGTGCTGAGGCCTTGAATGTTTACTTTAAGTTAGGGAATAATCCAGTAAGGCAAACTGAAAAGACCAATAGAATGCTGTTCCTTCTTGATAAACATCTTATGCATGAAAATGCTTGATTGTTTTTGTTAATAGTACAGATAATACTACTGAAATATTTCTGAACCAATTTCTGAAATCTGTTTCTTGAAACAGATTTTCAAGTATAACTGGGAAACAAAATGTTAAAGATAATTTTAGGAAATCATTTTCCAACTTTATTCATTTACATCCCACTTTTATTACATGTTTATTCTTTGACTTATGACCATAATTGGGTCCAGAATTTCTGTTACTAAGCAAGGTGGTTATGTGAATCGCACCTGATTTTACAATCTTTTCTTTGCTGCAACTGTTAAGCGAATCACTGCAGTTGTTAAATGAAACACATAGCTGTTAGCAAATCTGGCTTCCTCGTTGATGTTGCTTGTTGGAAACCAGCTGGGAAGGTTGCAAATGGCAATCCCATGACCCCAAGATGCTGCAACCATACATGCTGGTTGCAAAGTGTCTGGATTTTGATCCTCAGTGGGGATGCTGGTGAAGAAGACCAGGCATACGTAAGTCAGTTTTTTCAGTGCCATTGTAACTTTGAACATTCACTAAATGAATAGTTGTAAGTTGAGGACCAGCAGTATCAATATAGTAGTGCATAACCTGTATCCAAAAGTGGAGCTATTTTGTTTTTAAAGGCAAATTTGGAGCATAGAAACTTGAACTGTTTCTTGAAGGTTTCCCTTGATAATTTTTCCCCAAGAATAATGTTAATAATAGTGAACATTTAAGTGGTTAATACACCATGTTTCCCCAAAAATAATACCCGGTCTTATTTTTTTTTGCCTCCAAGAGAGGCACCAGGTCTTATTTTCGGGGTGTGTGTGTCTTTTTTGACTCACCTCCTGCATTGACAGCCCTGCCCAGTCAGTCCACTTCTTCTGCCGCCAAAGGAGCAGCTTCATTCTGCAGCTGCATTCTGGCCTGCATTTTGCAGTCAGGCCTTTCTGGAAGGCCTCTGCAGTTGAGTACTGAGATATGGATCCATAGCTAGGTTCTCAGCTTCAGTGCCCTTTCCAGAAATGCAGGCCTGACTGAGAAATGCAGGCCTGGCTGCAGAAGATGCCTCAGAAGAAGTGGACCGGCGAGGAGAGGCCTGGCTGCAAGGTAAGTGGATGCAAGGTGGGTGGGGCAGATCCACACCCCCATTCCTGCCCTAGCTTTATTTTTTAACTGTGTGCCTTACCCCCAAACTAGGGCTTATTTTGAGGATAAGGTTTATATTAGGCCCACCCCCAAAAATCAAGCTAGGCTTATTTTTGGGGTAGGCCTTTCAGGGAAACAGGATATTATCTTGCATTGAATTAAATACAAAAGACAGTTAAATAAACAGGGAATTTTATATTCTGGAAACTAGGATGAAGTAACTGTAATCTCCAGAAACAGTTGGTAATCTCCTAATTTGTTGGGCCCTGAACTCAGAAATACTTGCCTATACAAGGATGGGTAAGGTGATTCAACTCAACAACTGCAATATTCATATTCAAATTAAATAGTTGGTAAGCGCAAGAAGAGAAGTCACCTGAAATATCTGCAGGATGTTATGCTTCTCCACATACTGAAGGGAAATCTCAAAAGGATCTAGATAAACTGTTGGTATTGGCTCATTCTCAGCAAGTTCCTCAGCAACTTGAGCTGGTGGAGCAGTCTCTTGAGCTGCTGTTTCTTGAACCTGCACAATGGTTTCCACTGATCTGACCAAACCTTTTTTCTGAGTCAGCAAAGATCCAAGAGTTTGGAAAGTGGAAGAAGGAGACTGAGACTCAATTTGCGGCACTGAAGCTTTTGGAGTTGGCTCAGGAGTTTCTGATGCTTTATCTATAGATAACACTACTTCAAGTAGTTGGGCATTAGTCCTAGATGTTTCATTTCTAGACTCTGGCAATGTAGGCTGTTTCTGCACTTCAATATTCAGAACTTTTTCAGACTGTTCCTACAGTATATGTAAACCAGAAAAAAGTTTGAATCAGTTAAGAATCAGAAATGCACATGCGTTTTTCTTATATACGATTTGATCTACATTTACAATATAGACATATCCATCATACTATTCTTTCAGAGGAAGCAGCATTCTGCAAAGTATAGAATAGGATTAAACTAGAAAGAAAGAAAGAAAGAAAGAAAGAAAGAAAGAAAGAAAGAAAGAAAGAAAGAAAGAAAGAAAGAAAGAAAGAAAGAAAGAAAGAAAGAAAGAAAGAAAGAAAGAAAGAAAGAATATCTACTTTACACAAATGGCATTTATAGTACTTTTCCATAACTTTTTATCCTGCAACTTTTATATGCCACTTTATTCATTGTCTGTGATAACACTTATCATCTGTTCCTTTTTCAGAATCTCATCAATTCCATCCATATACTTCCCTTTGTCTAGAACCACTAATTATTCTTTCATACAGTACATCATTCATTTTTGTATTTAATCCACATTCATTCAATACCCATTCATTCTTGGAAAAAAAACATCTGCACATAGAGGGTGGAACTTCTTTTTCTTGATCTTTTCTATAAGCCAGGGTTTTGCCAGGGTTCAGTTGAAGCCTGTTCCTGAATCTCTAATGCAGGCATGTCAAACTGCTGGCCCACAGGCCGGATGCATCATACTAAAACCATGCCTACCCCATTGCTGGCAATGGGGAAAAAGTCGAGATACATCATGTGATGTTGCGGGTTTGACATGCCTGCTCTAATGTATCACCTGCTTCCAATGGCTGAACTCATATATCACATAAACAACAACAAAACAATAGTAAGATCCATCTGGTATATAAGAATCTAGGCTGCTAAGGCAACTTTAGTGTGCACAAAGGCTAGATTCTTATATGAGCAGCCAAACTCATCCCAACAGTGGCTTAGTGCAAAGCATAACCGTCACATCAAAGATCAGAAAAAATATGGATCTATCTAAGAAACAGGAAGTGGATATCTAACTCAATTTCTGGTTATGTCTAACGTATTACATTGTCTTGGTTAATCTAAGTAATTGCATCAACTTTGGCTAGCAGTTTGGCTATATACTTTGCATTTATCTTTTATGCTCCATAATTTCCTCTTTGTTTTGCCTTTGGGAGAATTTTGAGTATGCTTTTAAAAAAACAACTACTACTATCATGCACTCTGATACTTGTTCCAGTATAGTAGCTTTCCTTTTACTGTTAGACTCTTTAGTAAAATATTTAATTAGTTCATTAATTAAAAGTTTAAAACCCATTCTTCTCTCATGTAGGATAACAACCAATACATATAGCCCTCAACTTACGACCACAATTGGAACTGGTATTCGTGGTTGTTGAGCAAAGTGGTTGTTAAGTGAGGCACCCTTATGACTGCTTTATTCAACAAACATAATCCAGCTGTTCCAGTTGTAGTAGTTAAGCAGCCATGTCGGTTGTTAAGCAGATGGAGGAAAAGACCTGCCTCCTGAAGGAGGGCAGGCAGCTCCATCCCATGAACAGAACGGAACTCCTGCAGCGGGCTCTAGAACCTAAGTGTGCATATTCAGGATCCAAGTTTCATTCCTGAAGCCTACTGGAGGATTTCCCCTCCCCTCTGTAAGCAGAAGGGAACCTCCGTAGCAGATTGCAGAAACAAAACTTGGATCCTGAAGATCCGACCTTTGTTTCTGCAGCCTGCTGGAGTTCGTATCCCCTGCCAGAAGAGAACTGTGCCAGGAGGTAAGAATGGAGCTGGGAACTTCAGGAACTGATCTTCATTTCTCCACCCTGCCGGAGGAGTTTGGCTCCCCTCAATGCATGAAGGGGAACACCTTTGAAGGACTGCAGAAATAGGCCTCAAATCTTCTGGCTCTGACCTCCATTTCTGCAGCCCTTCAAAAGAGTTTTCTTTCCCTCCGTAAGGATAACTCCTTTGAGGTGTTACAGAAACTAAGGTCAGACTTTCTGAGATCTACCTCCATTTCTGCAGTCCTTCGAACTCTTTGGAAGGACAGCAGAAATGGCTGAGATTTTCTCCAATAGCTGAGATTCTTTCCCAGCAAGCAGCCCTTTCATTCTCATAGAGCTGCCTGCCAGAAGGAAATCTCAGTTACGCAGCAACACTTTGTAAGTTTCCCTGCTCCACTGGGGAAGCCAGCAGAGAAGACGGCAAATGGAGATCACATGGTCATAGGGTGCTTGGCAACTGGTGGTAAGTATGAACACATTGCCAAGATCCCAGATTGCAATCTGGTGACCATGGAGGGAGACACTGTAAAACATCTTTTCAAGGACTTCCTGTACAAAGTCAAATCATTCAAAAGAGAAACAAGAATGTCACTTAAAAAAACAATTAAATATCTAATAAATATTATCTAATAAAAAAGGCAGAGAAGCTTTTCAAATAAACTGAATAGTCTGCCAAAGAGAAAAATCTACTAGCTTGACCAAGGGAGTTTCATGGTCAATCTATTTGCTGTTGTTCCATCACAGGTGGGACACAGTTGAGTCACAGCTGTCTATAATAAGTACAAGAAATCTGTTATAAACAGGGGTGTCAAACTCGCAACGTCACGTTTTTCCCCCATTACCGGCAATGGGGTGGGTGCAGTTTTGCCATGACGCATCCAGCCCACGGGCCGGCAGTTTAACACCCCTATATTATAAGGATGGATTTGTTTTAAATGTGAAAGGTTATTATAATTATTAAAATTGTCATGCTTAGTTTTAACAATCTTAATACTGCAATGTCTGTTAGTCAAACAGCTAAATTAATTTAAAACATTATTACTAATAAAGCATTCCTAATTAATCTTAATCCTTAACAATTAGATATAGACATCCTGATTCTGAAAAAATGCTCTGAAAATATAAAGTTGATCTTATTTTTATTTGTAATAATGGGAGAAAACGTATGTTGCATACATTTGGATTATTTATCAGAGACAATTTAAATTCTTTTTACTTTTTAAATTACTTACCTTTTTTGAATTTTTACTATTTTACTATATTTCAACAGTTCATTTTGTGTATTTGTTATCACAAATATACAATACTCAGAAACATCCCAGCAACCGTCATCTGTACTGGGAAGCTATATAGGACTGAGCCTGGTTAGTATTTGAATATAAAATAGCCAGATAATACCAGACCTGTAGGTGGTCTGGGGAAATCCAAGGCAAACCTATTCTGCAGTGTTGCTAACAAAAAAAAACATGAACATCTTGTAAAAATTGGATGTTGTTCAAGAGGATTTTATTTTATTTACACGTACTAATTTGTTTTGGTTTTACACCACCTCATCCTGTCTCTTTAGGACTCAGGATTGCAATCTTATGTGACCCTTTCTAGAGAAGAATTTACTTCAAAGTAACATAAACTGGATTATTTCAGCTTGGGGGATAGCAATAGGTGCAACTCAGGATTACAATCTTATGTGACGTTTGAGTGATTATAAATCCAACGTTGAGTTTGAATTATAGCTCTTCTAGCAACGAATACAACTATGATAAGATAAATCATAAGATTAAATTGTCTGCTAATCAAATCTTCCCAGACAGTGCCAAGGAATTATAAATTTGAACTCCCAAACTTTGGTTGGGTAAAGCTGCAACAAATATTTAAAGCGTTCTCTTCAATTTCATTGCAGTTTAGGGGCCCTGCCTTTTTTTACATTGCAATCCTACCCTTTGTCGCAGTGCCCCTTGCTCACGGATAACAAATTTAGGCTTCCTCTCTAATAAAGTTTCAAGTCCATACCAACTTCTCTTAAATCAGATGCCCTTTAAATTACAGCATAGCCATCCTCTAGGGTCTTCCCATCTGAGACTGCTAGGTGTGAAAATTTCTGGAGCGTTTTAAACCAATGCTTCTCAATCTCAGGAACTTTTAAAATGGGTGGACTTCAACTCCCAGAATTCCTCAAGCCAGCATGCTATCGGTGGGAAATCTGGGAGTTGAAGTCCATTCATCTTAAGGCTCCCCAGACACACTTTTAAGCGAAGACTGCTGTGTACGAGGGATGGAAGGGGGTCCCTTCCCAAATAGGGCAATTCTTGTTTGGGCGTTGGGTGGCTTTGGATGGGTTCCCGAGCCACCCTCGGAGCTCTGCAAGTAGCTATCCACCCCTGCGAGATTCTGGATTTTGGGGGGTTTTATTTTGCATAAATAAAGATGGAGAAGGTTCTTAGTCTGAAGAATGATAGGCATCTTAGAGACTGTTCTGGTCCTCTCGCCCACCGCTTGACTCATCGTGGCGCCTCCTCACCTGTTTTTCCACCGACCCCGGCTCCGGCTCCGGCTCGGGCTGCGGCTCGGGCTCTGGTTCTGCCATCTGGGAGCAAAGGCGCGTTTCATCTCCCACCTGTCCGGTAAGGTTTTTTGCTGCTTGGGATGTTCCGTAAAGTTGTTGTGAGTTCTACTCCATCGGGAGGGAGAGAGTTGGTGAGAAGACGTCGTAGTTGCTATGGAAACTACTCCTATGCATGCCTTCCTGAATCTTACGGTGGGTCACGTAAGCAACAGAAAGTGCTCTCCTAGGAAAGAGACAGAACTTGCTGCAAGTCACCTGAATGGTAACCGCCGGGCATTTGCCCTCGTTGTATAGAGGACAAAAGTGCTCTCATGTATTCTTGGCCTGCTTTGAACATGAGGATTTTCTGTTAGAAACGTGCCTTTTCTTATCAGAATTGCTCAATGTAGGAACACAATAAAATATAGTTTTGAAGAGAAGTTGTGGCTTGAATATTCATCAGTATGTTCATTGTTCAATGAAAATACTCGTGATTTTTTAAGGGGAGAATAACTAAGTGTATCTCTTTGGAAGTCCTGATAAACTAGAATATATTTAACATAAGCAACACAGAATTGTAATCATAGTGGGGGTTTTTTTAAATACTGGCAGAAATGGACTCTTGATTATTAAATATCTATTATCTATGACCTTTCAAAATCATGTATCTACTCTTACAGGGGAATGTAGGATTGGTAACATAAAATAATGATGTATTATAATAATAAAACTATACTGATCTCAGCTGTAGTACTTTAGATTTAGTAGCTAACAAAACAGAGTAGGAAAAAAGTTGTGTTATTCCAGGATGGTCAAAAATCAGAAGGAATCTGGTATAATCTTCTCCGAGCACAAATTTTATAAAAAGCTTTCATGAACTTCAGCTTACATTATCAGATATATAAAATGACTAAAGTCACGTATGATTTAAATTGGAATGAAGCAGAGTGGGAGAGTAAATACAATTGCTATTTGGCACAGATTCTGCTGTACGCCTAATTTTTAGTTACAGAAAGAAAACTCAAAAATACATACTTGTTAACTCAAACCATGAAGGAAGAGAAAGTCCATGCAATATAAATAAGCTACAGTGATAGCGTTGGTTGTTTTTAAAGCAGCAGGTGACATAGGGATAAATGGATGTTCAAGACGGTAGTATACTTGTATGGAAATATAATGGAAAATAATTAATTCTGCTATTTAATAACACAGTTCTAAAAAAAACCTCATAGGAAGTCAGCAAGTTTAAAATGTTAGTATTTTAATTAGGAAACTATTCTGAGTTTTAATTATAATAATCCAGGGGTATAACAAGAGAAATGTGTTCTCATTCTGGTAAGTAAATGAGTTCCCTGCAAGTTCCAGAAATAAGCCTTAATACAACCCTATTCATTGATTTTAGAACTTGATATTATGTGTTACTGAACAGTATAAATATGCATTGGATTGTATGTGTATTTTTTTAAAAATAAATCAACTATAGTCACTAATTGTGTCAATGTATATATACCATGAGCACACATGCACACACATACCCATACAAAATAAAGGTTAGTAACATTTTGGATGTAGTGAATTGTTGTGCTTCACTACTGACTGCTTTTGCCACATTCAAGAAGGGACATTATTTTTACCTTACTAACATTCTTAACCATTGAAAATAATTTCCTTTCTACCTGAAATTTGCTATAATATACTTGCTGCACATTTTATCACATATCACAAAAACAAAATATTGTTATTGATATGTTAATAAACTGAATTATTAAAATAGTGTAATCAAAACCTCTTTGTATTGATTTCTAGGGCTGTACAGGAGAGAGAGAGATTATTGGCTACTCAACTTTGGATGGTTTACAATTAAAAGTAAAAAGAAAGTACAAAACAGAAAAAAAATATGGACAACCTCAGAAACAACATAAAACCAAAGCAAAGCCATCTAACCCTAACCTTTTGTTGCCCATAACCTGGAAGAATATCTGGGTTTTTAATAGCTTCCTGAACATCATCAAGGTGAGAGCCATCTGGATCTCAGGAAATATTCCAGACAGGCAGGCACCATGTCAGAGATTACTGCACACAGGGTATACTTTCTCTGCTTAATTGCACCAGCCAGGCAGAAACAATTGAAGATGAGGATCCCTTAATAATAAGATCCTAGGCATATTATAGGTGATCACCAACACTTTGAATTTCAGTAAGTCAGCTATAAACATACAACCAATGTAACCATCCAATTATTTTTCTATCCAGACCTGCTCCAAACAGTGGGATAGAACTTTGACAATATCACTTGGCCTGGGACTGAAATCTGTAATTGAGTGTCATACTGAGAATACCTCACCCAAAACCAATGGATGACCTTACCCAGCAGTTTCAGATAGATTTTTAACAGAAAGGATTGAATGTCAAGCACTGCAGCACTCCAAAAATGAGGTGAGCATTGGCTCAATTTCTCAAGCCTGTTAACACTGAGTGAAACCAGCCACAAAGAAAGGAGGAGAACCACTGCAAAACATTTTCCCTGTCCCAAATCTTGCAGCTGATCTAGAAGGATACAACAGTGAAGCAGCTGAAAGATCCAGAAGCATAAGGAAAGCTGAACTTTCCCTTCTCCACTGCCACAGTAAATTAATGAGAATCAATGCTGTCTCCATACTGTAACCTAGTTTCATACCCAACTGAAATGAGTCTAAATAATCTGTCTACTTTAGGAACCTCTGGAGCTGAAGCCCAACTACATTCACTAATACCTTCCCAGCAAGGGAATGGATGGAAATTTTTCAGTGTTGCCAAATTCAGTGATGGTTTCTTGAGGAGAGGGTGTACCACAGTTTGCTTCATGGTTGTAAGGTCAACCACCTCCCTCAAATAATATCACTTCACGGTTCCAATGACAGGATACCTCCTGGGCAGACTTGACAAAGCAAAAAGAACCTGCATTTAACAAACAGGTGGCTGAGCTCACAGTCTAGAAGAACATGTCCATTTCCTCAGGAGACATAGACTACATATTTACTCCATATAATCCAATAAGACCATGCAATATTCTCTTCTCCAAATTCTCAGATGGTATATTGGACAGGTAAGTGGCATCAGCTGAAGCAAGAGGATTCTCGATTTCTAGCAGCATGTATACCCTATATGGCCTGCTGACACTGGAAATCTGTAGAATCCCTTGGACAGTACTGTATATCAGCAGGTTGCATGGACAGTGCTGGATGAAATGCAAAAACGTACTTGCTTCAGACAGTACAATTATTATGGGCAAAGCCCCAACATTACACATGGGGTCTGGGAAAAGAGAATGAAAATGGCTTCTGAAGGTCATACTTTTCCCATTGTATGATCTGGTTGTCAGCAATTATCTATTACAGGCCATTGGAAAGTGCAGGCATGCCTGCATCAGCTAAAAAAGGAGCTGGGCAGATCCCTCTTCTGATCACATAATTAGTTCCTCATACAAATATACAAAGGCTTGTGTTTGGGGAAAACAAAAAAAAATCTCTTCACCTGTGGTTCTGAGGTAATTGGCCTTTAGAATGGGAATGAGAGGAAGGCTGGATCATGCAGGGATGTCCTTCAGGAATGATTAATCAAGCATTCTCAAGCCAAAAGATAGGAGGACATTAAGATGCACCATTCAGTTCCTGAAGTATATACTTTCCTGGGTTTGCTTTGCTGTTCTTTTGATCTCCACATAATTTGGTATCATAATAGTTTAACTTTCCTCCAAATTTATTATTCTGATAAAAGCCAAAAAAAAAGTTACAAGTGCTGTTAGGCCATTATCTTGTTTTTCCTGTGTTAGATAAGGGGAAGGTCAATTCATCTTCTGAAAAGTAGGATGGACTACCCTGGATCACCTCAATAGAGATCATTCTTTTTCCAGGGTATTACAATTTGCTCTCAAAGTGAGTCAGACTATCTCTCTAGAGCCCTAGTTCTTATATACAAGTGTGAGTTTACAGTTTATGTAAAAGCCGTATTTGTTCTTCACACATTTTTTTCTTCCCAATGTTTTCAAGCAAGTGCAGGTTCTGCTTTTTTCGGATCAACCAAGTGTTGATCCATTGGTAGTGACAGGAATTGATTGACCTGCTTGTCACCCAAGACTGACTTTCTGGACTGAGTAAGGGACTGGCTCAAAGTCACCAACTATCTTTAATGCCTAAGGCGGGACTATAACTCATAGTCTCCTAGTTTCTACCCCGGTGCTTTAACCACTAGACCAAACATATAAAACAAATAGATCCAAATTTCAAATTTTGCAATAAATACATATTAGGATTTGGTTAATGCCTTGTCCATAGTGTATTTCCTATGCATCTCCTTCCATATTCTCTCATTAAAGATGTCAGATTTAAATGTTATATATTAATTTGCCCAAGTAATTTGAACTTTGTACTTAGACATATTTTTTGCTTTCAAAAATTAAATTGTACTGCTAAGTATTGTACTATAAAGATTTCACAGTCTGCATGCTGTGGTAAGGCAGCATAAGTGTTCTTGCTTCAGTCCATGGCATTTTTTAGATTAGGTTGAAGAAAGCCAATTCTAGTCAGTGTGTTCCAGTATGAGTCAACCCCTATGCTCTTAACTTCTTTCCAGAGAATGTTCTTTAATGATGGTGGTTGGAAGGAAGGTGTCAAGGGACTAAAATCCTGTGAGGTTTCCTAGTAATATAACATAATCATACAGATTCCAGCCATCTGTAAATTGTGGAGTTAGGTGTAGGGGTGGATTTGAGTATGGTTGTTCTCACTGTGAGAGAATTTTGCTAGAATTCAAGATATCTTGAACTGGTTTGGTTTTTGGTTTTTTGGAGGGGGTGGTGGAGAGAATTAACTATAACTAGAATTCAAAGTCCTTCAATGCAACTTTGATTCCTCTGTAACAAAATATGTAAAATGGAATAATTGAAGAGTAATCAGGGAGTAAAAAGGCATTAAGATAGCCTACCTCAGTCAGAAGTCTTCCAGACTGCAGATTCTATAATTCTAAACCAAAGGAACTGTTGACTGAGAATTATGGAATTATGGAACTTGGCATTCTTCAAATTTGGAAGTAACTGGGTTAGGAAATGGAAAATAACATATAAGGATATATCTGAAGAAAGAAGAAATGGGGCAAAAGATATAGAAACCACTGAAAAACTTGTATTTGTGTATTCGAGAAAAGGACTGCATCTCTTACCTGTGAAAATCTCCCAATTGTTCATCTGTCAACAAAATCTTGTATAGCTGTAGGCTTAACATGTATTTCCAAATTAAATTAACATGTATTTCCAAATTAAATTCTAGTTTTGAAAGGCTCTGAGTTTTGAAAGGCTATTATAACTAGTAAAAAGCAAGTGAAAAACAATGTTGTCACAAAGTGAGGCCATGCTTGCTGAAGCATCACAAAAGATTTGAGGTGGATGTTTACTACTTCGCATAACCGGGTCATGCTTGAGTAGTTGCTAAATTATTTATTTTGAAAAAATTATACCTTGGGTTTTTTTCTTGTCTTCCAAAAAAAAAAAGCTCAGGCATAAAATTGTACATTATAAGGATAGGAAAGGACTTACATCCAATTCAATCTCCTGTTCTATAGAGGAATCCACAACTGAGATCCTCCTTGATAGATTACCATCCAATCTTTGAACACCTCCAATGAAGTAGAGGTCATCACCTCCTGGGGCAATTTGATCTAAGAGTAAGAAGAATTCTTATTATTAGGGAAGTTACCCTGAAATGCAACTGAAATTAAATATCACTAATATCATAAAAACATACTTACATTATCATTAATGTCTCCCAATTTACAAGATTTAAAGCTCTTTTGAACAGTTCCATTTTAACCAATTTCATAAATGCTAAGAATAAGGCACCATGTAGATTACAGTGAACAGGGCATTCCAGGGAGTGGTGACCATAATGAAAAACATTAACTTCTCTTATAGCATCTCTCTTATAGGGCAGGGAATGGGAATACGAGCTAGACAGGTTGATTCTATTTGAAGCAGATAGCCTTGCATGTAATTGTACATAACTTCATATGGAACTTTATTGGTCAAAACCAACACTTTAAATTGAACCCAGTGTAACCAAGGCAGACCATGCACCAGCATTATTATGTGAGAAAAATACCTCTCAGCTGCAAACAATTGGGTCCTGCATTTTGCACAAACTTCAGATATCAAGTAGTCTTCAAAGGCAGCTCCATGTTTTGCACCTTACCAATAACTACAATACTCTTATCTGGGAGGTGGTGAGGGTGTGACTGACTGTCACTACTTAATAGTCAATCATCAGGGATAATGCAGATACTTATTAAATAAGTCAGCCATTTCAAAAGCAAACCATGTTGATATTTTATTGTTATGCAGTTATATCACCCACACCTATGTACAGTTTTATTTCATAGCATTAAAAGTACTTTTTGTTAGTTTTTATGTTCAAGATATTTATTGGTTTGTTAAACTGCATAATCAACAAATAAATGCACTTTTGTGACAAGGAGACAGGCACATTACCAGCCTATGTTTCACTGTAATGTGCTTTCAATATAATTTGTAGAACAATCTAGATATGTCCTACCAAAAGTCAAACAAGAAGAGCAAAAAGACAATATCTGTTTAGATTGTTTAGATAAACAAAGGACTTTTGCAGCAGGGGGCAAAACCTCAAGGAGTCATTGGAGAAGCACTTACCGGATCCATTTTCTCAAGCTCCTCCATACTTATCAAAAGCTATAGGTTGTGCATGGATCTAACCTGTTTGTGGCAGAGGTTACACTACACGTGACCCTATTTACTTTGTCAGAATCATATGCCAAAATTAATTTCAGATCATATTGCAAGCTTCTTTGACTCTACCCATTTGGTATCCAGCCAGGGTAGATTAAGACAAGTTTATCTTGTTCCAACTAAGAAGTCCCTTAGGAAGAGCCTGCTGCTTTGAGTTACAGTCACAAGGCACAGTCCACTGATGAAATAAGTAGCTTAAACACGAACTCTTAATTGTATCTAGTCCAATTCAATCAGGGTCTTCCTTTACCAACACTTATTCTATAAACCAAGGATCAGCACACAGGGAAATATTTCTCATGACCAATCTTATAAAATGATTGGGTCACTAGATGCTCCTCACCTCAGCTCTGGGGATGGAGGTTATATTTCTTCTGTACTAAAATCTACCAATAGTCTAAAATAAGCTTCAGGAGATCAGAAAGGGACCCTGCTGTGAAGCAAATTAAGGGGTACACAAGCAGGATCCCTAACTAGCTCTCAGGGCATAATTACACAGGCATTCACCAATATTCACTTCTTCAGCAGTCACTGCCATAGTTTCTCAAACAATCAGACAATAGATGATGTAGGACCCAAAATTCAAAAGGACAAATTTTGAAAGAACTAAGATCATTTTGAAGAAGATTATTTATAGCTGAGGGTTGAAATGAGGGGTTCTTGGTGTTCTCTGAGCTTGCTTGTTTTCTTGCAGACATTTCATTACCCTAATTAGATAACATCCTCAGTGCTAGTAAGGAGTGCTGTTTGCTGTCAGTTTATATTCTAAGATCACTTTCTTTATCAAACAGGTACACACGACCATCCCAAACCAAATGGCTGGTAAATATGGGCTTGTTCTCAGTTTAACGTCCACTTTTTAAAGTCCAAGAAAATATTTGACTAAATGTAATCAATAACTCCAACAATTACTTTCCTGTAATGTTCCTGCTACTTTCTATTTATTGAACTAAATGTTGCTTAGTAATTAGCATTAATCAAAAATGCTGAACCTTGTGCCTTCTTCCAGGAAGTTATCAATAATAAGATCAGGAATTTTCTGAAAGAACCGTGCTTGGTGTCTCAACAGATGTCAAGTTCCTTTCAGAATTTTATGCAGTTTGGTTTTAGAAAGCATCACCAATTTGCAGATCTTTTAAAAAAGCAAGAGGTGGTAGGATCTCATTTATCATTGCTCCAATTTTATTAACATTTGCTTTTTAAAAGCTACCTTCAGTTTTACTGGGTAGCTAGATTAATGTGCTCTGAATGGTATATCATCTCTGTTACATTGTTCCCATTCTGTTAGAAAAACAGGGATTGCAGGCATTTTGACCTTTTCTCTTCATAGCACATGATTTATAGCACATACGCAAATCTTTTTTTTCAAAATTTGGATTGGATCAAATCAAATCTTGTTTCCTTTGAGCCTTTTAATTATGAATTAGAAATGCAGCATGATATGTTTGAATCTTAATTAAAGGGAGTTCTGGTTTGGTTTGTCTGTCTTTAAATATAATGCATATTATGTAGGTTCTTTCTTAGTAATCCCAGCAGAGAGCAGCAAAAGCTCACAACTCTAAACTGTCAAGAGTTGAATTGTAATAGGAATATGCTCTTCCGCGGCTTTCTAGTTTGATGTTTAAGGTTTCATTTATTAAAACAATATCCAGTAGATATTATAATGTTAAAATTAGTATAAAGGAAGTGTCGTGGAAAAACCCAATGAAAAAAAACGAGACAGCAACACAAAGCAATACTTCTTACTTTAAGATTCAGAGGTTTATTTCAGCAATAATTTGGAACACACACATAAACATCACTTACATTAAAAACCCATTGCAATGAGGTCCAATGACATAGCAGTTCCAATAAGGACAGCTATAGGCCAGTGGCAAATCAATCAGCCCCGGTCCCAAACTTTTATACCCTTTCCCATCCTAAAACCATAGAGAGATGGTCAGCAACCTTGCACTTTCTGCTGACTTTCTGCTGACCCTCTTCTGAATGTAACTTTCCACATACTCGTGTACATTGGAACCTGCATCCATCAGCTACTTTCAGTTCCCTATTTCTTACAGTTCCACTCCTTATGTTCTAAATATATTTGAAACAAGCTTAGCAAAATCATATTAAGTGAAGTACAATTGCAAACTGCAAAATTAAGCATAGCGCAGACTTTGGTTCAATATTTTTTCCATGAGGCCTGATTTAGTTCACCTGGGCCTAAACCTTGTACAGAAGAACAATAGGCAATATTTTCGTTTTCCACAGAAGGAATGTTACTGTCATATTCTTTCCAGTTCAGCTTTCTTCATTATAGTCTTTTGTATAAACCACATCTCTCTGTTCTTTTTTTTTTAAATTCCATTTATATCCCGCCCTTCTCCGAAGACTCAGGGCAGCTTACAAGCTTAGCAGTAGCCTTCATTCTATGTATATGCCTGCTTATTAGGGCTTTCACACACACCCCAAGCGGCATTATTACAAAGTCAGCTTAATTGCCCCCAACAATCTGGGTCCTCATTTTACCTACCTCGGAAGGATGGAAGGCTGAGTCAACCTTGAGCCTGGTGGGATGCGAACCTGCACTAATTGCAGGCAGCTGGTGTTACTTAAGGAGGCATTAGCCCACTGCTCCACCAAGGCTCTTATTGCCTTCCTCATCTCTGTGATGAAGATGATTGAATTTGTATTTGACACAAAGGCTACCCTTTCTGTGCAATTTCCTCCAAAGTTTTCTATCACAAGCACGACTGAAAGGAACTAAGTGCATTTCACATTATACATTTCAACAGGATTCTCACGTACACCAGTTTCTCTGTGTGTCAATATGAGTGTGCATGTGCACACATAATTTAGTAAATGAAAACATTGTCTAAAAATAGGAATGTATCCACAGAAAGAGAATGCTTGGTAACTAAGGTTACCATCTGTTCCAGAAATAAAACATCACTATCATTTTCATATGTTAATTCTGTAAAATTGATGCCAGTTTCAAAGGACCTTGCCTTATAGTGAGGCAAATCCAACATTATGATTTCTGAATAGCAATTACACATAGTCTGCTGTGTTAAAGGGATAGAGAAAGGTAAGTAAGTAAAATTTAGACTTCTGCTTCATTTGTTGTTTCTTTACTTTCTTCTCCCAGTCAGTTCTTTGTCTTTTCTCAAGAACTGCATAGGATTTATCCTGAGGGTAAGTATTGGTTTCCTTCTTTTGCACCTTTCATCTGTTTGGCTTTTGACTTATTTTCCCGTGCTCTGTTCAGCAACAGAATCTAATGCAAGACACTAGAAATTACGTTTGCTACAATTCTTTTAAAGGAAATATTACTCTGAATAGTTCTCCTAAATTAGTCATATACCGATGAGGTAATGCATAAAAGAGGCCAAATAAATTCAATTACTTGTCCAATTTGCTTTAGGTTTTGCCAAATTTAGACCAATTGTGGTAGCACCTTATATTTCCTTCTCCACATAAATGCAAAACAAAAATGTACTCACTCACTCTCTCTCTCTCTCTCTCTCTCTCTCTCACACACACACACACACACACACACACACAGAGAGAGAGAGAGAGAGAGAGAGAGAGAGAGAGAGAGAGAGAGAGAGAGAGAGAGAGAGAGAGAGAGCTCCTGGCTTGATATAATTTGCTTATTAGTTTGGGCTCTTAAACACATTTGTGCCATTTTATTATACCTCCACCTTTTACATAGCTGCATGAACCAGGGCCAGAATGAACTAAGCAAGATACAAGTATCATCTGGTGGAAAAGAAAAGAAGACCTTCTCACTCATGATTTGCAACCTAGAGAACAGGTTTCCCTATCATGTTTATATTATGGTTTGGAGGGAAATCAGCTCCCCAGAAAAGGAAATATTAAAAAGGCAGGAAAATATATTTCCCCCAAAAGATATTGAAGAATCAAAAAATGATGCCCAGTTTGTTTAATAGCCCTAGCTCTCAGAAAACCAGTTCTATAGACATGCAAATGTAAACCATCAGGAAGGCTGGAACTAGAAGCTTAGGAAGACAAAGACCTAAGATCTACATACTCCACCCCCAGGAAAGCAGGATATGACCTTTGGACATAATAGGATTGACCCACAACCATCAAGAATACCAGAAAGGCACACCCAGACTCAGGTCAGAATATGTGACACAGGAAATACAAAGCCTGAAACAGGAATTAACTCCGAACAAAAGAATCCAGGGGATATAAAACCCACTCCCTACATGTTTTCAGTCCTTTTTCTGCTGGATCCATCTTTCTGTCTGGCTTTCCTCTGCAATAAACTGTAATCTTCTTCCTAAAGCGTTCGCCATGTTGTTTATCCCCGGCTTGGATGGAACCATGATGAAGACTTTTCTTCCTACAGTTTGTTGATCAGACTGAAGTTGGAGCTTTATAAATCACAGTGGCTGGCTTCCTGCACTGCATTAAGCCCTAAGCAAATTAACTATCTGATTGTCTGTGTACACTCACCCACAAACATATTATGAAACTATGAGCGCATTTTGAGACTTGAATACAGCACTATGTTGTATATGAGGATGGATGGTTGCTCAGAGATTCTCACATGCAGAATGCTATACAATAGCCTCCTTCATCTTATGCATATATAGACTGGAAGGATTGCCGGGAAGCAATTTTTTGGAGCATATATATCTATATATACAAAAAGCATGAGCGAAATATGGGTAATTCTTGACTTACAACCTTTTCTTTAGTGACTATTCAAAGTTACAACAGCACTGGAAAAAGTGACATGACCATTTTTCATACTTAATGACTGTTGCAGCATCGCCATGGTCACATGATCAAAATTTGGGTGCTTGGGAACTGGCTCATATTTATGATGGTTGCAGTGTCCCAGGGTCATGTGATCATCTTTTGTGATCTTCTGACAAGCAAAGTCAATAGGAAGCCAGATTCACTTAACGACCGTGTTACTAAGTTAACAATTTCAGTTATTCACTTAACAACTGTAGCAAGATAGGTTGTAAAATGGGACAAAACTCAACAACTTTCTTGCTTGGCAACAAAAAATTTGGACTCAGTTGTGGTTGTAAGCCGAGGACTACTTGTATTAACTTCTTGTATTATTTGTGACTCAACTTAAAACCCATCAAGTTATAAAAGATTTATCTCCTTCACAAAAATAGTACTCTTTAATTTTCCATCATAATCTCACGGCTAGCTGAAAATCTGACAATATATATGAAAATTCGTTATCATTACTGAGGAATAGGAACTCAATGGAGACTATATACAGACAGAGAGTGGAGGGTGGATACCAAAGGTCTCAGCTTCAGCCTTTGGCCCTTCTGCTTAAAGGAGTGATCCTCAACAGTTAGTTGAAAGAGCCTCCTGACTCTGAATCACAAAGGATTCCAGTATAAACTTTCTCAATTCCAGTATCTAATTCTTGTAATGTGTGTGAATCTTCTACCTGCTGTGCAAAAAATTTAGGAAACTTGCAGTTGGATGGTCATTTAGGATTGCCAGAAAAAAAGCAGCACATCCCTCTTAAAAGGAGGACAAAAAAAGGACCACTGATTTTTTAAAAAATGTATGTGTAAAATTCCTCATTTTAATCTCCATTTTGTAATTGTTTGCTGCATTAAGTGTTCTTGATACAGATTTCTGCCTACATGTACTTAATAGATGTGAATTTAAAGTAGCACAATCTACTTATTTTAAGTATGTATGCAGGCTATGTTTCAGTTCATACTGCTATTTAGGTGTGGTCTATTTGCTAGCCAACATTAGGGTCCAATTCTATTTTCTTAGGGGTAATTAAATTTACTCCTACTTCTTCATCCAGTCTGGTGCATTATGGAACCACTGTAACTGCTGAGAGAAGAGTGGACATCTTCTCATCTCATAATAATTACTGTTAGGGTTAGGGAAAGCCATATTTGCAACTACCGTATCAAGCAATGCCAAACAGAAGAGTCCTCCTGCATTTTTTTTTGTTTGAAATAAAATTTGTTCTTAAAATGTGGTTCAAGTCTCCTAAGATCAATATTAATGCCAGCGTATTCTGACTAATCAACAATACTAGGTATTGTCTTTTCCTTTATTTCGATTGCATAACATGCCTGGTTTTATCCTTAGTGCTTAGATATGTGTAGCCAGACATTATTCTGTGGGTTGAAAACTCTCTACCAGGAATTGAATTTACAGGCCTTTGCACTTTAGATTATATGCTGTGCATTAGCCTTAGGAGTATGGAGGTTCTAGTACTCAGAGATTGCAGGTTGGGATATCTAGAAGAATGGTATATTCCAGGGGTAGGCAACCTCGGCTCTTTTATGACTCATGGACTTCAACTCCCAGAATTCCTGAGCCAGCCATGAGTCATAAAAGAGCCGAGGTTGCCTACCCCTGGTATATTCAATCCACCATTTCTTTAGGCTCTCAGAGCAGAGCGATACAGATATTGCTTTGTGTCATTTTCTCCCCAAGGGGTTTTTACTTCCACTTTCCAGCCTTGAGGAGGACAATTTCTCTGTTTTTACACAGTGCATATTCTGTATTTTCAGGTACATTGACTCCCAGGAGACTTGACACGACCACTTTCATCCTTAAATAAAGAAATCCTTCTCCTCCCAACAGTAAAGTAACACACACACACACCCTGGGAGGTGTGACCTAATGCAACCTCTCTTTTCTGAGAACTTAAAATAAGTCTTATCCATTCTAATAGAGCTTCCCTTTCTTCCTACTGCAGAGATATGTGTATTCAGAATTAAACTATCAAGTGCCCAGAAAGGTAGCTGAAGCTGAAATCGCCATTGTTTGGTAAAGGCTTGGCAACAGAAGAACTCCCCCTTCCCTTCCTGCTGATGCCATCCTTTGAGGCTCCTGCCAACACAAGGCAGATTACATAGACACCAAGCCCACTAGTCCAAATTAAAGTCTCGCTGGGTTCTCCCTGGCTAGAATCTGTCTTCCGTTCAGCCTGGAAGCTACACCGCCTTTCTGAGCTGTTGCTTTTCTTTCCACAGAAAAGGTGCAATTAGCTGCTGTATATCACCCGGCTTGAATGCTTTGCCTTGTTTAACACAGGCTTTAATTAAAGACCCCCACAACGTTAGAAAGCCACAGTAATTATTCATCTGAAAACATTTACAGAGTCCCCTGTTTCCCTTCTTCAATAAATTATCAACTTTGCATCTCCATAATTTATCAAAATGACTAAAAATACATTGTCTCAGCCCCCGTGACCTCACTTCTCACTCTGGCTTTTGTGTCTCCCAAATGCGATCAGTTTGTTTTCTTAATGAAAACATTTCCTGCTGACCAAGAACGTAGGAGGCCTTTGATAATCCAGTTGATGAAGATGGTGGCTTTTGTCCCTCTTCCATCTGAAGATGATGATAACTATCACATTTGAGTGATAGTTTGAGTGGCATACATAAGAATTAGTTGAATTACTTTTGGAAAAAAAACCTGTAATACAAAACAACATAGTCTTTATGAGCTGAGTCTGAGCTTTGCCCATGAGCCATGCGTTATCCCTGGGTCTCTAGAATCTCTTTTCTTCTTTTAGTTCAGAACTAATTCAATTGCCGGCTTATGTTCTCAGTTGTACACATTGTTGTAAATGGTAATATTTATTTTTGGCTTACTGTGCATGAACTCAGTCATTATGGCCTTTCAGCTGTGGTTTGATTAGATCAGAGGTGTTAAACTGCTGGCCCGTGGGCTTGTTTCATCATACCGAAGCTGTGCCTGCCCCATTGCCGGCAATGCAAAAATATTTGCAATACGTTGCAACATGTAACGTGATGTGGCGAGTTTGACACCCGTGGATTAGATAATATACAAGTTACATTATCATGTGGGACTGCCTCTCCCGGAGGGTATTTGCCTATTTCCCCAGGACAGATAGGGTGGGTGCAATCCAAATTGCTTCCCTTAAATGTTGTAATCTAGCAAATGCTCTGGGACAGGGCATGCTGGCTGGGAAATTCTGGGAGTTGAAGTCCACAAGTCTTAAAGTTGCCAAGTTTGCAGACCTCGGCTCTAGGAAATGCACCTCCTTGGTAGCAGGCCCTATCCCATTGGACATCCTTCCCTCTCCCCACAAGATTCTGGGACCTGTGTTTTGGAAACTGATTTTTATTGTTCCTCTAGATTTTTATTGCTGTAGATGTGGGTTACCTAGAGTTATCAGTTATAATAAATGCCATAAATATATAAATAACTAAGCTGGGAATTAGTAGTATTGTTTGCTTGATTGATACTGGCTGGATGTATACTACTTTTTTTTTGCAAAAGTATAATACAAACTTTGATTTTGATCATGTGTGATCCAGTCATATTTGACTCCTAGCTAGCACATAGATAGATTTTCTCCATGACAATCTAATTCCTCACTTTTTCTTTCAAAACTCCTAATAGTACACTCATCACTATTATATTTGTGTCCATCCATTTTGCTGCTGGTTGTCCTTTTTCCTTCCACTTTTCCCAGCATCAGAATTTTTTTCAGAGAGTTGGGTCTGTGTATAATTTTTCCAAAGTAAGATAATTTAAGCCTGGTCATTTGTATCTCGGGTGAGAACTCTGGGTTGATTTGTTTGATGATTCCTTGGTTTGTTTTCTTCGCTGGTTGTTCTACCTGTTGTCATTAGTTTGGTCTTCTTTATACAGGTAGTCCTCACTTAGTGACCAGAACTAGGACCTACAACTCTGTTGTTAAGTGACTTGCTAAGCAAAACATCATATGACCACAAGATACTTACAACATCACTTCTGATTCAGCCATTGAGTCCTAGTGGGTTTCTAAGTGAGACCCTCATGTGATTGCAACTTATGATTTTACAGCCAGCCTCTCTATTGACTCTGTAGGAAGCTGGTTGCAAAGTGCCTGAATGTTGATGATGTGACTGCAGGGACACTATAACTGTTGTAAATGTGAGGAGTTACTTTTTCAGTGCCATTGTAACTTTGAATGGTTGCTAAACAGGGGAGTCATTAAGCAAAGTCTACCTACCTACAGTCCCATTTTTTCCCACTATGCAATTTGACTTTTATTATTAGGGCTTGCAAATCCTTTGCATTTTCAGCTATCAGAGTAGTATTATAGCACCAGCTATTGATTTTTCTGCCTCCAATCAAGCTTCCTTTATATTTTCAGCATAGAGCTTTAAATCTTAATTAGTCCAGTAAAAATATGGCAGTCATTAAAAATATTGCAAAACAAATGATTTAAGTGAACAGGTCGTCTGCCATTAAAAATGTGCAGAAAGTTGAAATTTATAAGTCAAAGTGGTTTTTTCCATTTCCACTGCTATTGAACATTTGATAATAGATGTATATTTAAATACAAATCTCACCTCCCAACTGAGACTCTTAGTTAACTTTTTGGGCATTCTATCCTTCAAATGTTTAACTGCATCATTTATCCATTTTATTATTATTCCAATAATTTTAAAAAACTGTCTAGAACTTACCTTGTAAATTTCCTTTCTAATATAAGTGTTAACTTCTGTGAATGCTAGCCATTATCCTAATGATCTCCCTTTCTTATATGAAGTCATTTCCAACATAGCAATACTAGAATATTATGTCCCCATTCCAGAAATAATAAATTTAAGTAAATATAATATGCATTGTAAGGGACGCGGTGGCTCAGTGGGTTAGGACGCTGAGCTTGTCGATCGGAAGGTCGGCAGTTTGGCGGGTCGAATCCCAAGTGCCGTGTAGCAGAGTGAGCGCCTGTTACTTGTCCCAGCTTCTGCCAACCTAGCAGTTCGAAAGCACGTAAAAATGCAAGTAGAAAAATAGGGACCACTGCGGTGGGAAGGTAACAGCGTTCCGTGCGCCTTTGGCGTCTAGTCATGCCGGCCACATGACCACGGAGACGTCCTCGGACAAGCGCTGGCTCTTTGGCTTTGAAACGGAGATGAGCACCGGCCCCTAGAGTCGGAAACGACTAGCATGCATGTGCAGGGGAACCTTTACCTTACCTTTAATGTGCATTGTAAACAAACTTTGGGTCATTTGATGTGCTTCCAAGTATCAGAACAAAGCTTGGGGTCAGTTCTAATTCTATGATCTCTTATTCAGCTCAATCAACCCACTATTGTGAGTTGTGGTCACTCCAGTTGTCCATTTCTACCTGCACTGGCAATTACTGGCTTCCCAGGTTTGTCAATATCTTATACATTCATCATGTCATTTCTTCTTTGGTTAGAGCTATTTCTCAGATTCTTAAACATATTTCTTCTTCTTAAAAAAATAGGGTTTTTAAAAGACTTCACAGAATAATGGTGTGCAATACTCAGAATTGTCTTTTTGTTTGTTGGTTGGTCCTTTGATAATACCAGATGGGCAAGTGAAAGAGGGAAACTGTAAATGTTAGGATATTGCTCCTCAGTACCCTCAATATTTGTTCAAGAAGTAATTACTTTGTGGAAAGTTTTGTACTTTTTGCCATTTTCATTAACCAGAAATATCTAAGAAATCTGGAAGAGTCCACAAGTAATTCTATCTTAGAAAAGAAATATGTGATTGTGGGCCGCCCTGGGTCTTCGGAGAAGGGCGGGATATAAATGGAATTAAAATTAAAAATTAAAAATTTAATTTGTACACATTCCTATCTGAGGATAGCTGTGATGGAATTGGATAAATGTAGAAGTCTTCTTATTTCAGAGGTGATGTTAGTGTTCTGTGGGCATTTAAATTTGTCATTTGGAAAGGATTCAGATGTCTATTTTACAAGATGTTTGTCCATGCCAACATCATAGTACATTTACTTTTGTAGTGTTGACATATGCTAGACATAACATATATAAATAAAGGATTAAACAAAGGGAAAGCTTATATTTTCTTTAGGAAAATATTTTAAAGAGAGGAACATGAAACAGAATTTGAGGAGATGGATTCAGTCTTAAGTGACAAAAGAAATTTGAATTTTGGAACTCACTGCAGCTGGATTTAGTTGATGTATTAAATATTTTACTGTGATTTAAGTGTTGATCTGGAATCTCATTATGAGTAATTGCAACAAGTAAAGCTTTAATTCTGCCAAAACCTACAGGGAGATGCTTCAGAACCAAATATAGTTTCTAACTACTAGAAATTAAAATCTGACTCCATATCACAACAATTTATTTGTCTCATATGTAATTGAAGAAGATTTTCTAAGGCATTTGGTACCGAGCACTATCTAATAGAACTGTGGACTATTTGGGGGCAGTATGGGGAATAATCAGTATATCGATCTTTAGCTTCCTAACTATAAAAAATAGTAATATTCAAAATATTAAGGAATTGTCAGGAGTCATGAGGAAAAAAAACATATTTTATTCGCCCTGGAGGGTCATGTCCAGTTTAATACTGAATTTAGCATCAATCCTGAATATATTGTTCCACATCTGTTTCTTATAAAAGAAAATGCTTTTTAATAAAAAATAATTAAAAGGCAAAGGGAGGGCTCTCAAGGTGCCAACCAACCCCACAGTTGCATGCTCCTCTGGGCTTCCTACACAAAGATGCACATGTTTTCACTCCTTTCTGAAAGGCCAGGAGCATGTGGGCCTGTCTCATCTTTGTGGGAGAATATTTCATAGGGCAGGAACAAAAAGAGCCTTGGTGGAGCAGTGGGCTAATGCCTCCTTAAGTAACACCAGCTGCCTGCAATTAGTGCAGGTTCGCATCCCACCAGGCTCAAGGTTGACTCAGCCTTCCATCCTTCCGAGGTAGGTAAAATGAGGACCCAGATTGTTGGGGGCAATTAAGCTGACTTTGTAATAATGCCGCTTGGGGGTATGTGTGAAAGCCCTAATAAGCAGGCATATACATAGAATGAAGGCTACTGCTATGTTTGTAAGCCGCCCTGAGTCTTCGGAGAAGGGCGGGATATAAATGGAATTAAAATTAAAAAATAAAATAAAATAACAACAGCAGCCATAATTCTTTAATTGATGGGGTCTGCAACATATATTCCTTGCTTGACTGGATGGCATGGGCTGATGTAATGGGATAAAGATGTTTCCGTAAGTAGCCTTGCCCCTGCCATGTGAAGTTTTAAAGATCATAACCAACACCTTGAATTGGACCCGGAACCAAACTGACACCCAATGTAGACCATGGGGCTAAGGATTACATGCACCCTTTGGGCACCCAAAATTGCCCATGTGGCTGCATTCTGCACTAGCTGAAGCTTTCAAATACTTTTCAGTGGTAGTAGGCCCATGTAGACTGCGTTGCAATAGTCGAAACTGGAAATGACCAGGGTATGAACACCAAGTAGAGAGCCTCCCTATCCAGGAAAAGGCATAACTGGGGTTAGGATAACTGACACAAAATATTAAATTGAGCAAAAGCCCTTGTAATCACAGCTACCAACTGTTCTTCGAGCAGGAGCTATAAGTCCAGGAGGACTCACAGATTACAGACTGGATCTATCTGGGGTAGTGCAACCCCATCCAAGACCAAAAATGATAAGTTCCTGGATACAAAAGGGGACACCAACAGCCACTCTGTCTCACCATGGTTTAGCTAAAGTTCCCTATCCAGACCTCCACAGCCTCCAGGCACCACGAAAGAATGTGCACAGCATCACTCACTTCACCAGGGTCAAAGGTATAAAACTTATAAATAAATTAGTAAAATTTTTATTATGGCATCAGATTGGGCAGAACTTGTTAAAAAAGAAGTAGTATTAAAGAAGATTTACTAAGGAAGAACTAGCAAATGGGAATACCAAAATGGAAAAGTGCTAACGAAATGGAAAGTAAAAGGGTAGGTAATAAGTTGTCTCTTGAAAGTTTCTTAATATTGCATTTTACACTGTACTTCAAACACTCCCAAATCCTTCCAACAGCACTTTCTGAGCCAGATTCTGATGTCATATGGTCCAAGTGTAGATAAATGTCAAGCCCAATTGTACCATATCAGCTTGTTAATTGTGTTCATTCAGCTTAAACTATCTTTTTTTAAAAAAGAGAGAGAAATCTTAATGAGTCTCTGAATTATTACCTTAAACCCATTATTGGCTAGTTTGAAGATAAAAGGTAAATTCTTCTTTTTGTTCTCCATATCTATTTAAGGTTTTCTTAATTGAGTAAATATTGTCATGGATGATAGCCTCCTTGGAAGCAGCAAAATTGCTTTTCTGAACTCAGTTCAGTAATTCCATTTACCTAAAACTGGCTTTGTTGGATGTGAAAAAGATACAGTGGCATAGTCAGAATATCTAAGATATGCCAATACCTTGTTCCTGCAGTACAAGGCTGAAAGTGTGGAATTTATTATCAGAAAATATAGCAATGCCTACCAAACTATATGGCTGTCAGAAATGTATGATAAGCCTTTTAATAGGCAACAAAAACATAAAAGCCCCCTTAAGTTCACCTCAACGTCTGATGAGTATGTGGACATACCCTGACAGTTTTCTTTGCAACATTATATTAGTTGTTGCCATTGTCTTCTTTGGGGTATTTATTTTTTTACTTGAGTTTAGCTTTCAGGCCTGGTATTCCCCTATTAATTCAGGACATAATTTCTGAAATAATTTACTATTCACTTTAACTGACATTTACTTGTGGCTTTTGGCAAGTCTTTCCATCTTAATGCCGGTTATCTTCTTCTCTAACTTACCACCAGTGGTAGGATTCAAATATGTGAACAACTGGTTCTCTGTGTAGATGCCACTTCCGGAAGTCGATTCTGGGCCTGGGCAACAAAAAATTAGCTACTGGTTCTGCTGAAGTGGTGCAAACCGGCTGAATCCCACCACTGCTTACCACCAATTCCAGACTTGTGGATTTCTCAAGGGAGCTTGCTCTTCATATAATGTCTTTTGTTGCTAAGTCTGCTGTAAAACCAGCTTGAATATCTGGCATCTCAGTTTCCATGGAGGGTTGTAGTCTGTTTTGAATGAAGCCAACAGTTGCTTGGGCGGCATGTGAAATTAAGGATACTATGCAATAGTTTGCATGCTCCTTTCTTTAGTATTGGTAAATAGACTAACATCTTCCAATCTATTGGTCACTGTATCATTCTCTACATTTGCTGCATAGTTTGCTTTACTAGCCTTCCAACTTAGTAGTGACCAGAATGGTGCTCTAGCTTCATCATCTGGTATTAGCAGTGCTTGTAAATAGGAAATCTTTTCAAAGGTATTTTGTGCATTGGCATCTCTATTCTATGGATTTTCAGTATATTGCTTCTATCTTTGCTCTTTTTTAATCATTTGTCCATTAACCTCTATTAGTCTAAGACTTTCTTTATTTTTCCATGTGTTTTTATTACACACACACACAGAGACACACACACAGACACACACACAGACACACACACAGACACACACACAGACACACACACAGACACACACAGACACACACAGACACACACAGACACACACAGACACACACACACACATATATATCTATATATATCTATATATATATATATCTATATATATCTATATATATCTATATATATCTATATATATCTATATATATATATCTATATATATATATATATATATATATATATATATATATATATATATATATATATATATATATATATATATATATATATATAAGTTTGGATTGCTAAGAAAGAATTAATTTGTTTAATATAAACAACTGTCACAGTTGAGACTGCTGCCTGTGGACGGCCCTAGTTTGGGCTAATACAGGCAAAAGATTTCGCCCATAATATGACTTCTTCTAACAATTTTATGAAATTCTTTGTTCCTTTCTCAGATCTTTGTTATTCTTGGATGTGGCTTTTCTCTTCTTCCTGCAATTTTCACTATTTCTTCTGACACCCAGTTTGCTTTCTTTTGCTCCTTGGTCTGGAGTTTCTTTTCACATTCACCCTTAATAGTTTCTTTCATCTCATTCTAGTTCCTCTTTAATGAGGTTCAGGACATCAAAACCATTTACTTGATAAAACAGAAGTCCTTCCTCAGAGTCTTCAGTGATACCTTTGCTGCTCTCCCTAAAGTGTTAATCTATTTCTGACATCTCCCTGCATTGCTCTTACCTGATAACAGGTGCTTTATTGCCTTAGTTGGCAGCTGGGATGACCTCTACACCTTGGGTGACCCTTCTGGGAATATATACTCTTGGTGTACATTTCCAGCATTGTTTTCTCATCCCTCCCAGGAATACCCCCCCCCCCGCCGCCACCAAGATAAGGCAGTATAGCAGGACTGTAGGGAGAACAGAAAATGTACAGAATGGCCAAATAAAATATCCCAAAATATCCAGGGAAACGACATCTTTAATGGAGCAACCTTTAGTTAAGATGATTTACTGGCTAAGAACAGCAAAAGAGAAATAAAAAATTGGCACAAGCAGCTAAATATGGGACTGAAATAGGAATATATAGGACAGCATTTCATAAAGTAAATAGATTTGAATTATGGGACTATTGTGCAAACATGGCATTGGAGGTTGGTTGTTGAATGTGATAAAGAGCAGTATATGAGGGAAGTAAGCAATAAATAAAACTAAATGGATGCTTGGGGCTTGGTGAATGCTTGGTGAATATTATACATGGGACCAGTAAGATAAGGATATTTATTTAAAGCATTTATGTATGCATGCATAAGGATTGCCTGTGATGACATTAAAACTGTGTTGGTTATAGGCATGAACTTACAAATATTTATATATTCAAATAATGCAACATTGCTGGCTGAGGCTGAAAACCCAAATAATCTGTAGCAACTGTACGACGCAAAAAGGAGTAGAGATCTTATAATTAGTATATCGAGAACTATAATAGTTTTGTTACATGAGGAAAATGAAGTGAAACATGTTACAATACAGGGTGAAAAATTAGAGCAAGTACACAAATTTTTGTATCTAGATAGAATGTTTACTAAAGATAGGAGCAAAGACATTTTAAAATGTGAAAATGCTGAGAAATCTATGGGCTGTTTGCAAGAAATAAATGTTTGCCCAAAGAAGCAAAAATGTCTCTGTGTAAAAATGTTCTCCTGGTTCCATTTATAACTTGAACATTTGTCACAGGTTTTCAATTTGAAAACACCGAATTGGTTTCTGAGGAAATCATTTCTCAATATTTACTTTATTATTACTATTATGCATCTTTTTCTTCAATAATATCTCAATATTTTTAATACATTTTGTCATCTGATAAATTAATTTATTCTGATGTCAATAATATACTCATCAGGTATTTTTGATAAATAGTATTATTTCAAATTTGCCCATACAATGCCTTTTTCTTTCTAATTTTCAAAAAATTTCAGTTTCAAAATGAAAATGTTCTATAGAACTGCCACAATGGACAATCACTTAAATATGAGCCAGCAGAGCGCTGCAGCTGCCAAAAAAGCCAACACAGTGCTAGGCTGCATTAACAGAGGAATAGAATCAAGATGACGTGAAGTATTAATACCACTTTACAATGCCTTGGTAAGGCCACACTTGGAATACTGCATCCAGTTTTGGTCACCATGATGTAAAAAAGATGTTGAGACTCTAGAAAGAGTACAGAGAAGAGCAACAAAGATGATTAGGGGACTGGAGACTAAAACATATAAGGAACGGCTGCTGGAATTGGGTATGTCTAGTTTAATGAAGAAAAGGACTAGGGGTGACATGATAGCAGTCTTATAATATCTCAGGGGTTGCAACAAAGAGGAGGGACTCAAGCTATTCTTCAAAGTACCCAAAGGCAGGACAAGAAGCAATGGATGGAAACTAATCAAAGAGAGAAACAACCTAGAACTAAGGAGAAACTTCCTGACAGTTAGAACAATTAATCAGTGGAACAACCAGCCTCCAGAATCTGTGAATGCTCCAACACTGGACGTTTTTAAGAAGAGACTGGACAGCCATTTGTCCAAAATGGTATAGGGTTTCCTGCCTGAGCAGGTGGTTGGACTAGATGACCTCCAAGGTTCCTTCCAACTTTATTATTATTATTAATGTTATAATACTGCCAAAAAAATCATGTGGGAACAGATCTGGATTTAAAATTGTATCAGTAAACCTTTGGGTGGCCTATGATGAACTTCTGTTTCACACACACACAAAAATAACAATATAAATATTTCCAGTTTTATCATTTTGAGTCCCTTAAATGATGTGAAATCTACCTGTGATGTACTATTCTACTCCATATTGAATCTTGGTAAGTGGAGTTAATTGACAATTACTGTAAAGCTGGATTCTTTAAGATTGTTTTTTTTTTTTCTTTTAGTGACAGAGAATGTGCAAAAATAATCTAAAGTTAAATTGACATTTACTGCTCAGTATCATTAATGGAGTGTTTGCTGTCATCATCAGTATGAAAGAGCAGGTCCCATTTCCTACCTTCTCATTATTAACAATCCACTTAATTGAACAGCACCTTAAAGGACAAGTGGAATGAGTCCAAGCTTTATCGAACATTGGTATAAGTCATATAATAAATGCCCTAAATAAATCTTCTGAAATGTAGACAGGTAATCACTGGTAACTTGCTTGCTCAATGCCCTCTTAGTCCAAGCCCACAGACAAGTAAGCTGATGAAATACCAATTAAAAAAAGAGTAGAAAAAGTGTCTTCCTAGTAGAATGAAGCCCGCAACTATAGCTAAGGTAAATGGGCTGTAGGGTTTGTTTTAATTTCTCCCAGTCAAAATTGCAGTGTGCAGATACTAAAAATTTTAAAAGCCCTAGATTCCTGGAGCTTCACTTTATCATAGTCAGAAAAAAATATAACCTCATGTGACTATAATGGCTTGCTTTTTATTAGCAAAGGTCCACTACTACTAATTGATAGTTGGAAGCATGGAACACTGTGGTCAGGTTTCAGAGCTGGGGACATTTTCAGAGGTAACACATTGCAATCTTGGGGAGACTCACAGAAAGCATTCACCTTATGAAATTCCAAGTATTGCAAGATTACCGGAATTAAACCTATGAAAATGATTGACAGATACATTCTTTTCATTTCAATTTATACATATTGGGATGAGTAGTGTCCCAGATAATCTTACGGACCCTGTTCAAACAACGCTTCTGTGCTATGTCCTGGATGGGAGAGAGGGAACTGCCAATGATCTTTTCGGCCATCCTCACCACTCTCTGCACCACCTTTCTGTCTGATGTATGGGTTTGAGAGTTGGACACTAAGAACAGCTGATCAAAGAAAGAATTGACCTTTGGTGCTGGTGTAAATTATTGCATATACCATGGACAACCAGAATAACCAAGGGAGAGATGCTGAATTGTATAAAACTGGAAACATCACTAGAAGCCACAATCACAAGACTACATCTGATTTACTTTGACCATGTCATGCATTCAAATTCATTGGAGAAGTCAATGATGCTGGAAATGGTTAGTGGATCAAGAAGAAGTAGCAAGCAAAGAACTTACTAGCTTGATACCACAGGAGGTCCATCATACTTTTGAACAATCACTAAGCAACCGGTTGCAAGTCAATAACTACTTATACTTTTTTAAAATGTCATTTACTTTGGGTTTTCTAATGAGACAATAACAGGTTTGGGTATTATAAAAGGTAAAGGTAAATTTCCCCCACACATGCGTGCTAGTCGTTTCCAGCTCTAGGGGCCGGTGCTCATCTCCATTTCAAAGCCGAAGAGCCAGCATTTGTCTGAGGTGCCCAAAATTGTGTAGCGGTTTTGTTAATGTATTTTCCAAGTTGCTTCTTGTGATGTCTCTTATGAGCCAATTGGAACAGTCTGAAAAGTGGCAATGGATTGTCCATATTGAGGAATGTTAGTTGGCACATGAGGCTGTCCAATCAGAAGTGGTTCGAGGTCATGCCCCACACATACAAGTCCCACATAGATGGATCTGGTTATACAAGAATGTAATTCTGGTTTCATGGCCAAACTATTTTCTGATTACCTTTAGGTTGATTAGAACACCAAGCTGTGGTTAGATGAACAATCACTAGGGTTTGCTTTTAGAAAGGAAATATCAGAGGCAGAAATGCTATTTACAGCTTGGAGGGTATATAAAATACAAGAAAGAAAGAAAAGAAAAGTTAATAAAAAAAACTCCCCCCTCCCACCAGCCATCTATTTCCCCCATGAATTGTTATTATTTGCAATATTGCTTATTCCCTGTACAGAAAAATCCTATCTCTTTCACAGAGATTAAAGAAACTCAATCTCACAATAAAAAACGGCACAATTTAGGAAGGAACTACAGCTGAAGCAACTACTTCAGTCTGCCAAATAATAGGGGTGACCCTGTATGGGAAAAAAACCCACAACAGTTTGATCTTCATAACATGCTGGGGCACATCATTATCATGTTAAGCCAATTTAGAGTAGCTGTTGATGCAAATGCTGTGAGGGTATTGATGGGTAAGCATAGATTGCAGATAGTTGCAGATGGGCCAATGTGCAAACCTCCCAAATCCCAGCTGCATGTTGTGCAGAGATGTGCATCCTGTCTGGTGATTGGTTGATACATCTTTCTGTTCTGTGCTTTGCTGCTTGAATGCCCCCTAGCCAGAATGTTGCATTTGCAGAAATATAAATGGAACGCTTAGGCAACTGTCCCTGAACAATAGACACATACATCCCCTGGCTTGCAGTGTTGGAGAAGTCTGCCTGACCCTTTATGCTGTGTTAATACTCGCTGCATTGTGGCTATGAGTGATTTAAAGCTGTCTCAGTGTGGGGGTGGCTTTCTGAGGATTAGCTGATGTTGTAGCTTTGAGGATGGCAACCAATTTGTCATTTATAGCAACATGTTTTGCTCTCTTTCTAAATGCAGACTTGATTTCAACCATAGAATAGCAATAATTGCTTTCCCAAATTAAAAAAAAGAAATGAAGAACAATATTGCCTAATTCTCCTGCCAAGAGGACAACAATGGAAAGACACAGGATAGGATGATAGCCATATTCTTTGAAACATAAGAAGCATTTTGTTTTCTGATGCAGGCAGTACCCAAACAGATCCAATTCAGGCATCAAGAGTTTACAGCATTTTCACACTGGGTGATTATTTTAAAGGTATCCGTTATAGATCTAATAGGTGTTAATGTGAATGTAAAGATGTTGCTAGGAGACTTGTGGGGAGCTAAATGAAGAAATGCTGCTAATAAAGGCACTGACAGAACAAAGATAAAATGTTTTCAGCTTTTCTGTAAAATTACACATGCAGCATTTAAACATTGATTTAGTTATTTAAACACATCCCCCTTACCTCCTTGGTGAGTCAGTGTTGAGCAGATGAATGGGAACTGGGGACACCCAAGTTCAAATTCCTGTTCAAATATCTGCTCATTGGGTGAGTTAGGGCTACTTGTTAATTTTTAACCCAACCTACTTTATGGCACTGTTTTATGAGACAACAATGGGACAACCCCACCTATATTTTAGCTGTCTTGGATTTCTACATTTGATATGAATTATTAATGTAATAGTCTGATGTAATGATGACAACAATAACAGCATATATGAAATAACAACAAGACTAATATCAATATAGCACTTCTGCTTCAGCTTTGTAGCCCACAATGGGATAGCCTCTATTCCTTCACTTCAAGAAATAGAAAGTGTTATATCCGGTGCCGCGACAGATGACTCGGAGACAGGGTTGGGGTTATTCTGCTTTATTTCACTCCACGTGGCCGAACTGGCCTTGCATGCCCAGGTTGCCCTTATATGCCCGGCATCTACCTGACGCTAGCCAACCCACTGGCTCTGATCTCCCGCCTTGCCATGGTCACCCAACCCGGTGTCCAGGAATTCCCGCCAGCCAGGTGAGCCAAACAGAACACCCCTTTCCCCCCAATTGTAACTAATCTATACCCTGTTGCTCCTAACGTCCCCCTGATTCACTTTCTTACATAATCCCTTAGGTATGCCGGAGGCCTGTGTGCCCTGGCAGGGTACCTCCCTGGTGGACTGTCTGGCCTAGTCTCCCCTTCCCTGGACCAGCCTCGTTGACACTGGCTGCTCCGCCTCCTGCAGGTGACCCGCTGGCTGTGAGATTACGGTAAGTTCTCTTGGCACTGTCTCGGTGACTGGATCTGATGACCCTGGTCCAGTTGTGATAGTCCTTGGTGAACCGGCCTCTGTTGGCCCGGCTATGCCCGTGGTGATAGGCCAGGGTGTACGAGCTGGGAGTGGTTCGTAGTGTGTGTTACTCTGCTGCTGCTGAGTTTCTCTGGGTGCCAGTGGGGTATTCTCTGGGGCCCTTTTCCTGAGTTGGTCAATGTGTCTCCTGACCTGACGTTCCCCTTCCCCCTCTATGATGTAAGATAGCGGCCCCAGCTTATCCACGACCACACCCTGTGTCCACTTGTCCTCTTGGCCGTAGTTCCTGGCCCACACTAAATCCCCTATGCTCAATGATCTGGCGGTATAGTCTGGTTCTGTTTCAACAGTTGCCCTATCCGGGTGGAGTCTGTCTAATTTGGTTGTGAGCCTCCTGCCCCACCTCATTTCTGCTGGGCTTTTTCCCGTTGCTGTGCATGGTGTTGTGTGTTGTGCCAGCAAGAACTGGGCCAGTCTCTGGTGCCAGTCATCTACAATGATCCTGTGTAGTGCATCTTTGGTTGATATCACGTTCCTCTCTGCCAGTCTGTTGCTGGAGGGATGGAAGGGTGCCGAAGCTGCATGTCCAATCAAGTTGGCCTTGAGGAAGTCCTGAAATTCAGTAGAGGTGAATTGAGGCCCATTGTCAGATACAATTACGTCAGGTAACCCATGAGTGGCAAAGAGTCCCCTCAGCACCTGTATAGTCTTGGCTGACGTCATGCTCTTGACAGGCACCACCTCTAACCACCGGGAATAGCTGTCAACCACTACTAAGAATGTTTGTCCCTGGAATGGCCCTGTGTAATCTATGTGTATTCGGGACCAGGGGTTGTGTGTTGCCTCCCACCTGTGTATGGGTGCATGAGCCTGTTCGGGCCTAGACCTCTGGCATTGGTAGCACCCTGCTACCCGCTCCTCTATGGCTTTGTCTAATCCTGGCCACCATAGGTAACTCCTGGCCAGGGCTTTCATGCGCACTATCCCCTGGTGCCCTTCGTGTAGTTCGCTAACAACCTTATCTCTTAACTTCTCTGGCACTATCACCCTGTTTCCCGATAAGAGGCATCCTAAGTGTGATGACATCTCGTCCCTTCTCCTGAAATAAGCCTGGAATTGTGGTCCTGGATTTTCCCTTTGCCACCCCCATTGGACCCATGTTGCTACTCTGCTTAGTACTGGGTCCCTGTTGGTGGCGTTGGTGATGTCTTTGGCTGCTAGCAGGCATTCAGGGAGTTCTTGTATTGTGAGAATTTGCCCAGCTGGTGCTTGGTCTGCGTCTGTGTCTGGTAAGGGTAACCTGCTTAATGCATCCGCATGGCCCATTTCTTTCCCAGGTCTATAATTGATAGAGAATGTGTATGCTGATAGGAATATTGACCATCTCAACATTCTTGGGGACATTATTTGTGGGGTTTGTCTGTCAGTGGTGAACAGCCCCAAGAAGCGGTTTGTGGTCTGTGAATATAGTGAAATTCCTACCATATAGGTAATCGTGGAATTTCCTTACTCCTGCCACGATTGCTAGCGCCTCCTTATCAATTTGGGCGTAGTTGCATTCTGCCTTGGTCAAGGTTCTGAAGTAATACACTATGGGTCTTTGTTCCCCATCACTATCCAGGTGGCTGATCACTGCCCCCACCCCATATGGAGATGCATCGCAAGCTAAGCATATGGGCTTCCCCTCAATGAAATGGGTGACTGTGGACCTACTAGATAATATTTCCTTCAGTGTTTCAAAACTTCTTCTGTGTTGTTCCTGCCACTGCCAAGTGGCTTTTTTGTCTAGCAGCCTGTGCAGGGGTTCTGCTATGACAGCTTTGTGAGGTAGGAACGCATGATAGAAATTTATGAGACCCAAAAATGCTTGTAACTCCGCCTTATTTTTGGGTGCTGGGGCTTTTATTTTTGATTGCTTTTATTTTTTCCTCTGTTGGATGTATGCCCTGAGCATCAATCCTGTATCCTAAAAACTCAGTGGATGCTACTCCAATGGAGCATTTTTCCTTTTTTAATTTGAGCCCTGCTGCTCTGAATCTCCCCAGTACCCTTTCTAACTGCTCAGCTAATACTTCCTCAGTTTCCTCTGCTATCAGCACATCATCAAAGTAAGGGCACACTCCAGGTATACCTTTCAAGGTCCTTTCCATGACCTCTTGGAAGATGTCTGGGGCTGCAGCTATGCCAAATTGTAATCTGTTGACACGGAACGCCCCCTTGTGGGTGACTATCATTTGTGCATCGGCCGCTTCCCTGGTAACTGTTAATTGCAAGTACGCTTGCGCCAAATCCAGTTTAGCAAAGATGGCGCCATTCTGGATGGTCGCGAGGACCTGTTTCACCGTCGGGACCGGGTAAGCATGCTAATTTAAAGCCCGGTTCAGGGTCGCTTTATAGTCGGCACACATCCTCACGTCACCGTTGGGTTTGAGGGGGGTGACAATAGGCATTTCCCAGGGTCCTCCTTCCACCGGTTCCAGTACTCCCTGGCCCACTAACTTGTCTAACTCAGTTTCTATTTTTTGTTTAAGGGCGAATGGAACTCTCCTAGCCTTAATTCTTATGGGGAGTACTGTGGGGTCTAAGTTAAAGTTAATGGGTGGGCCCCTGTATTTCCCTAACATTCCATCGAAGATGTCTGCATAACTATTGCAGACGGACTCTAGGTTTCGGTGCTGTACCATGTTAATTCCCCCAACCCAGATACCTAATGGCCCGAACCAGTTGAGACCAATTAAGCTGGCCCTCTGTCCCTCTGTTACTAGTAGCTCTAATGGCCCCTTAAACTTCTTAAAGCATACTTCAATGGTGACTATTCCCCTCACTTTAATGGGTGTCCTTTGGAAATCTGCTAATTGTATGTGTGTGTGTTTAATGTGGACCCAACGCCTGCTTCTTGCCTCGATCCTTGCCAACGTTTCCCCCGAAATTATGGATACTGCCACCCCCGAATCTACCTCCATTCTGCAGGGAATGCCCTGCAGACAGACCTCAATTTTTAATTTGGGGCTTAGCACTTGGTTGACGGCTTCAACCTTTCCCCGGTTAGGGGTTTGTGCCTGTGGCCGGCGGGTCTCTTTGCCACTATCGCAGGGGGTTACCTTACCTGTGGCCCAGGCGTCGATGTCATGGAGGTTTTCGCGCGGTTTGCTTCTGCAGATTATTTGGCCTGTTTTCCCACAGTTCCTGCATTTCGCGTTTCTGAACCTGCAGCCTGCGCGGGAGTGATTTCCCCCACAGCTTCCACATTTGGACTCTGAGTCTCTTTGTCTGTTCGGGCCTTCCCTTAGCGATTTGGTTTGCTTGGACGATGGTGGCCTTCTGTACCGGTCAGTGTTGTCAGATCGGGTTGTTCTCGTGGTGGCTCTTCCGACTTGTCGGGTGATTTCGTCAATGTTGGTCTCCCATTGATAGTCCTCCACCCCACTGTCCACAAGGCACTCTTGGTGGATGGATCCGGCTGCGCCGTTGCTGTTGGGGGGATTTGCTTTGTCCGGTGGCTTCGTACGTTAGTAGTTTGTCCAGGACTTCTTGCAGGGTTCCTGTGGGCTTTGCTATAATTCTATTCTGCAGTTGTTCATCTCGCAGCCCTAGGACCACCCTGTCTTTGATCTGCACTTCCAAGTTATCATACTTACATCAGAGTGTGGCTTCCCTCACAGTGGCCACGAACTCCGTTATGGACTCTCCCTGTTTCTGGTTCCGACATTCAAAAATCCTCCTCCAGAAAAGCTCTGATCGTTTGGGGGTGAAATGCTCCTGTAGCTTCCCCAAGAGGTCTGCATACGACATGCTGGCGACTGCCGCTGGCTGGCATAACCCCACGGCGACCCGGTGTACTGGCGTTCCGCTGATTGTCAGTAACGCTGCTGCCTTTTTTCAGTTGTCGGTTATGCCATTTACCAGCATGTACCCTTCGACTTGGCCGACGTACTCTTCCCAGTCTTCTGGGTGTCTTGGGTTGAATTCTCTTATTGAGCCGACCTGCGCCATTCTCGCTCTTCTGTCCACGATTCCGATGCCGCTGGACTAAGCTCTAGTTGTGCTTCTGATGGCTCTTTGAATTTCCCGCTTCCCGCGCTTTCCGCTCTCGCGTCCTTTTCTCCGCAGCTCTGCCGCGATCCCACCTTCGTCGCCACTGTTATGTCCGGTGCCACAACAGATGACTCAGAGACAGGGTTGGGGTTATTCTGCTTTATTTCACTCCACGTGGCCGAACTGGCCTTGCATGCCCAGGTTGCCCTTATATGCCCAGCGTCTACCTGACGCTAGCCAACCCACTGACTCTGATCTCCCGCCTTGCCATGGTCACCCAACCCAGTGTCCAGGAATTCCCGCCGGCCAGGTGAGCCAATCAGGTGGCCGGACAGGTACCTAAAGAACAGAAAGAGTAAGAATCTTGTTTTATCTTTTGAAACTGTACTTTCCTATAGTTAGTAGGAAATGAAAGCACTGGGATACAATGACCAGATCTTTGGACAAGAATTGGAAACAGCCAAAATCAGATACCCCCCCAAAACCTGAGACTCTTCTCTCATTTAGTATAATCTAAGTTAATTTGGGGATTAAAATCGGGATGGGTGGGACATGCCTCCTATCTTAGAACATGAATAAAATAAGATAATTCAAAATTGCCTTTTGCAGTCGTCATGTTCAAGGAGGTTTACAAGTCAAGAACTCCAAAAGGCAGGTAAATTATACCCCTGCTACAGAGGGGATCCATTAAGCAGCTTCTCAAACCTGGAATTGATGCAATCCTTACAAACAGGATAGCATTGCTTGATGTGGTTTCCCCGCCCCCCCAGTTGGACTGGGATGGTCCTTCTATGGCATAAATCTGTATTCTGCACCAGGAGCTGTCATATTTGAATGAACCATAAATTAGGCATCCCAAGTGATAAAATTCTCTATTTGGAAGCATAGAGGTGTTGGTGTTAAGATCTTGGCTTAATTCCCATTTGAGTAATTTTATTCTGCTTCCTCTTGCAGTTTCAACAGGATAGCATATTTTTCACTGCCTGCCATAATGTCAGAAATTGTTTAAAGAAAAACCAGCCAGGGAAATTCTATGACAACAAAATAACTGAAGAAATGATGAGAAGCTAAAACAAAGAAAAATATTTTAAAACTTACTTAGAAACCACTGTAGCATGGTGGTTAGATTGCTGTATTTCAACTGGGCAGAGAATTTCCATATAGTTGAAATCTGCATCATCAGCTACATTTCAGCTTAACTTAACTCATAGACATAGCCATCTGTGCCTTACCATTTTGATTGTAATGTCCCAATGGAATCTCTATCCTTTCCTACTTGTAATGGGTTGCACACTTTTGCTCTCCTTACTGCATGCTCTATCCGCTGAAGGAGCAGGCGAGACAGCTGGCTAACGAAAACCTTTTATTTCAGAACCGGGCAAAAAACAGACTTACAGTGCTTCTATTTATACTCCAGCTGGCCGGTCGGCGACCAATCAGGGCTGTGCCGGTTTCCTTCTTGTTCAAGCGGGCCAATCGGTGAAGGAGAGCTTTGACAGCCCTGAGCTGTCAAGCTAGCTCACGACTGCGCAGTAACCGGTGGTTCTTGACAGCCGAGAGCTGTCAAGCGGTTGCGCTTGCGCAGTAGCTTCCGGCAGCTTTTGACAGCTGTCAAAAGCTGCCGAAGGTTTACCTCATAACTAAGAACTTGGTAACATAACGTTAACGTGTGAATACACAACACCCCTTACCCCTCCCCCAAACTGGTGCGGAGATTCTTCTGGGTGTTTTTCCGTGAGGTCCCCCATTCAAAGTCTTTTAAGTTTCCGGGGGCTTTCTTGTTCTTTCTGAATGTCGGAGGGGCATTGCTCCTGGAGGTTCCGCTTCCTCTGGTTCAGGGAGTGATAATTCTGGATTGGGGGTTGGTTCAAGAGCTTCCAGGGCCTCTTCGTTAGAAGTGTATGGTGGGGGGATGTGCTTGTTTCAGGGGGGATGTGATGCATTGGATTTTCCTCGCTATCCCTTCCCCCCAAGTTTTGAGGGCTGCGTTGTCGCAATTGATCGATGTGACGGCGTAGGTGGCAGTCGTTTCCGGCATCAATTATGTATGACAAGGGTCCAGTCTGTTCAATTACAACCCCCTGTATCCATTTATTCCCTCCCCCATAGTTTCTAGCCCAGACGGCTTGACCGTTAGTCAGAGTTCTATGATGAATGGGTTGGTCTGGTTCTGCCGTGGTTCTGTCCGGGTGTAATCTGTCAAATCTGGTCATGAGCCGTCTCCCCCAGCGTAGTTCTGCTGGTGACTTCCCGGTGGTTGTGCAAGGGGTTGTGTGTTGTGCCAGTAAGAATTGCACTAACCTGCGGTGCCAGTTCCCAGTGATGATTTTCCACAGTGCCTCCTTGGTGGATTTTACCATAACCTCAGCCAAGCCATTCAACGAGGGGTGGAACGGAGCTGAAGTGGCATGTCTAATAGAGTTCTCCGTGGTGAAAGTCTGGAATTCATGGGAAGTAAATTGGGGGCTGTTATTGGAGACTAAGACATCAGGCAGTCCGTGTGTGGCAAAAAGCCCCCTTAGCACCTGTACTGTGGCAGCCGTGGTCATGCTGCTGACTGGCACAACTTCCAGCCACCTGGAGTAGCTATCCACTACAATTAAAAACACCTGTCCCTGAAAGGGTCCTGCAAAGTCTAAGTGTATTCGGGACCAGGGTTTTTTTGTTGTCTCCCATTTGTGGACGGGTGCTTGCGGTTGTGCAGCTCTGACAACTTGGCAGGGGTAGCAGCCAGCTATGTATGCTTCAATTTGTTTATCTATGCCAGGCCACCATACGTAGCTTCTGGCTAACGCCTTCATTTTAGCGGTCCCCGGGTGTCCCTCATGCAACGTTTCCAGAACCTTAGTTCTATGCTTTTCAGGAACTACTACTCCATTCCCCCATAGTATGCACCCCAGGTGGGATTACAATTCTGTTTTCCTCAGAAAGTATGGTTGGAAGTCGGGCCCAGGGGGTTTAGATTGCCACCCCGAGGTGATGCAGCTAAGGATTCTGCCCAGGGTTTTGTCGGAAGTTGTAGCGGCTGCGATGTCTTTGACAGATAAGGGGCATTCAGGTAGTTCCGAAATAGCTAGGATATTACCAGCAGGGGTGGGGTCAGGGTCTATTATGGGCAGGGGAAGTCTACTTAAGCCATCAGCATGCCCCATTTCCTTTCCAGGTTTGTGTATCAATTTGAAGGAATAAGCAGATAAAAAGGTAGACCATCTGAGAATGTAGGGGGATAGAATTTGGGGTGTCTGCTTATCCCATGTAAAAATTCCAAGTAGTGGCTTGTGGTCAGTGAAAATAGTGAATTGCCATCCATAGAGGTAGTCGTGAAATTTTTTCACGCTGGCAACTATCGCTAACGCCTCCTTGTCAATTTGAGCGTAATTGCGCTCTGGCTTTGACAGCGTTCTGGAGTAAAACGCTATTGGCGTTTGGGTTCCATTCTGAGTTAAATGACTTAGGACCGCCCCGATCCCATAAGGGGAAGCATCGCATGCTAGGCATAGGGGCAGTTCTTCTTTAAAAAGTGTAACAGTGGAATTACTGGTGAGCAGGTTTTTAAGGAGCTTGAAACTGGAGTCATGCTGAGGGGACCAGGACCAAGGGGTACCCTTGTCCAGTAGCCTGTGCAGGGGTTCCACGATGGTTGCCTTGTGGGGCAGGAAGGCATGATAAAAATTTAGTAGCCCCAGAAAGGCTTGAAGTTCCTGCTTGTTTTTTGGAGTGGGTGCCGTTTTGATGGCATTGATTTTTGAGTCAGTGGGGTGAATTCCCCCCGCGTCAATTTTGTAACCTAGAAATTCTGTGGATGGAACCCCAATGGAGCATTTATCTCTTTTTAATTTAAGTCCTGCTGCCCTGAACCTGCTAAGAACTTCCCGTAATTTGTTTGCCAAATCCTCTTCAGATTCCCCTGCAATAAGGACATCATCAAAGTATGGGCAGACCCCAGGGATTCCTTTAAGTGTCTTTTCCATAATTTCTTGAAATATCCCTGGGGCTGCGGATATGCCAAATTGTAAGCGGTTTATTTTGATGGCTCCGCGGTGCGTGACGATTGTCTGTGCCATGGCAGTGTCAGGGGTGACAGGTAGTTGTAAATATGCCTGCGCCAAATCCAATTTAGCAAAAATGGTGCCGGATCTAATGGCTGTGAGGACGTCTTTTACTACTGGGACGGGGTAAGCGTGTGAATTCAATGCTCGGTTCAGGGTGGCCTTATAGTCGGCACAAAGTCTTATTTGGCCATTTGATTTAATTGGGGTTACAATTGGTGTTTCCCACTCGCCCCCCTCGACTGGTTCTAATACTCCTAGATTGACAAGTCGGTCCAGTTCGTTCTCAATTTTGTTTTTTAGCGCGAACGGGACTCTTCTAGCTTTAATTCGTATGGGCAGTACATTGGGGTTTAATTTTAGTGACACTGGGGGGCCAGTATACTTCCCTAACGAGCCATCGAAGACGTCTGTGAACTGCTGGCAGACAGCTTCAAGGCTTGTGGACTGAGTTGAATTAATTCCTGTTAACGCAATTCCTAAAGCTTCGAACCAGTCAAGACGAAGTAGACTGGTTCGGTTTTCCTGCGTGACTAGAATCGTGAGGAGACCCCTAAACTGCCTAAATTCTGCCGGAATTTTGGCTTTTGCCTTGAGCCAGATGGGGGTTTTTTGGAAGTCAGCAAGGCGTAAACTGGTAGGTTATAGGGAGGTTTGCTGCCGGCTACTGCTGCAAATGCTTCTGTAAGTATTCCATGAAATGAGGGAGACCGAGGATCCCGAATCGACTTCCATTTCACAGGGAACCCCGTGGATTAGGACGTTAACCTTAACCTTGGGCTTTAACACTAGATGGACTGCTCCCGCCCCCTTACTCCTTCTGACAGTTAGTACTTGGGACCTAGAGGGCTTTTCCCCGTTGGACGTTGTCAGACTTGTACCTGTGGATGTCACCTCCAATTCGTGCAGGTTCTCCTGGCTCTGGCTACGGCATACGGCTCTGAGGTGTCCCGTTTTGCCACAGCCATGGCATTTGGCACTGCGGAAACGGCACGACGCTCTTGGGTGGTTTCCCCCGCAGCTGGCGCATTTGGCTCTGATGCCCTGCTGGTTAGTGCTTTTGTTGTTTGGGGGGCCCCCTCGGTTGTCGCGTTGAATCTTGAGCTTCTCAAACCTCCGTTGGACGGCGTCTATATTGGTGGAGACGTCGTTCTCCCCTATGACACTGTGGGCGATGTCCTCTTGGTGCACGGACCCGTATGGTCCGCTGTCAGGAGGTCCAGGGTTTTCGCTGTGGCTGTCTTCATAAGCCACGACTTCCATGGAGACTTCGGCTAAGGTCAAGGTGGGTTTGGCGATTAGCTTCTTCCGTAGGCGCTCATCCTTCAGCCCAATGACTACCTGGTCGCGGATCCGGTCCTCCAGATCAGGGAACCGGCATCGGCGTGTGGCATGCCTGACTCGTGCTATGAAGTCAGTGGTGGACACATCGGGGAGTTGGAAACGCCGCGCGAAGTTCACTCGCCAGAACAGTTCAGACTTGGTTGGCATGAAATGCTTACTCAGTCCTTCTGTGAGTTCAGCGTACGGAATGGTGGCGATGGGCTCTGGGCTGAACAGTCCTATGGCCACATCATACACGGCTGGTCCGCTGAGGCAAAGGAGTGCAGCTGCCTTGGCCCGGTCGTCCGTGATCTTATTGACCAGCAGGAATCCTTCTACCTGGCCCCAATGCGACTCCCAGCACTCAGGGTGGCGTATATTGAACTCACGGATGTGGCCGAGGTTGGCCATACTGTCCCAGTTGTGGGTACTGCTTCGCGGGTGTTGGGGAAGTTGTACTTCCTGCCGGCGACTTCAGCTGTGAATTAGCTCTGAGCCGAGAAAAAAAAATCTCTTCTTTCCCTTGGCTAGTGACTTCAGCAGCGCGAAGCAGTAAATCCCATCCTCGTCGCCAGTGCTCTATCCGCTGAAGGAGCAGGCGAGACAGCTGGCTAACGAAAACCTTTTATTTCAGAACCGGGCAAAGAACAGACTAACAGTGCTTCTATTTATACTCCAGCTGGCCAGTCGGCGACCAATCAGGGCTGTGCTGGTTTCCCGCTTGTTCAAGCAGGCCAATCAGCGAAGGAGAGCTTTGACAGCCCTGAGCTGTCAAGCTAGCTCGCAACTGCGCAGTAACCGGTGGTTCTTGACAGCCGAGAGCTGTCAAGCGCTTGCGCTTGCGCAGTAGCTTCCGGCAGCTTTTGACAGCTGTCAAAAGCTGCCGAAGGTTTACCTCATAACTAAGAACTTGGTAACATAATGTTAACGTGTGAATACACAACACTGCAGATGCCTATAATCACAGAATTCTTGTTAGGACTAAATTGGGAATGGGGTGAGCCTGGTATATTTACTTTATAGAAGAACAACAATTAATAATTACATTTCAGAGGATGATATATATTTTAGCACTTTTAAAAGCGCCATTATACAAACAAGTGTATATGTGTGTTTATATATGTGCATGCAGTTCTATGGCACATATAAAAACATTTTGATATTTAAGTGTTTCATCTTCAAATACTTTTAAAGGCAGGTAACATATGATTTATGAATATGAATTGCTAATATTTCCTATTGCATAAATTCCATTATATGCTTGGGTTGTTAGGAGATTTATTTTCTGAGCATGAACTATCTTCTTTGAAGGCTGTTTGTAGATGCAGGGCATTTTCCATTTGTCTGGATCTGGTCTGAGCAGGAACATTTAAAATGCAACATTTGAATCTAGTTTGAGCTTTCATGCATGCAGTGTTTGTGATTGTTGTTGTTAGTTGCGAAGTCGTGTCCAACCCATTGCGACACCATGGACCATGTTCCTCCAGGCCTTCCTGTCCTCTGCCATCTTCTGGAGTCTATTTAAGCTCACGCCTACTGCTTCAGTGACTCCATCCAGCCACCTCATTCTCTGTCGTCCCCTTCTTCTCTTGCCCTCAACCTTTCCCAGCCTTAGGCTCTTTTCCTGTGAGTCCTTCCTTCTCATTAGGTGGCCAAAGTATTTGAGTTTCAACTTCAGGATCTGGCCTTCTAAAGAGCAGTCAGGGTTGATCTCCTCTAGGGCTGACCGGTTTGATCTTGCAATCCAAGGGACTCGCAGGAGTCTTCTCCAGCACCATAGTTCAAAGGCCTCAATTCTTTTGTGCTCAGCCTTTCTTATGGTCCAACTTCCACAGCCATACATTGCAACTGGGAAGACCATAGTCTTGACTATATACACTTTTGTTGGCAGGGTGATGTCTCTGCTTTTTAGTGTGCTGTCTAGATTTGCCATGGCTTTCCTCCCAAGAAGCAAGTGTCTTTTTAATTTCTTGGCTGCAGTCCCCGTCTGCGGTGATCTTGGAGCCCAGGAAAATAAAATCTGTCACTACCTCCATTTCTTCCCCATCTATTTGCCAGGAATTGAGAAGGCCGGATGCCATGATCTTGGTTTTCTTAATGTTAAGTTTCAAACCAACTTTTGCAATCTCCTTCTTTACCAGCAACAAGAGGCTCTTTAGTTCTTCTTCACTTTTTGCCATTAGAGTGTTTGTGATAGATGTGTACTTATACCCTCTGGCATATCATTTTCAGAGCTGAGCTATGCCACTATTGTCACATATTATCCAAAGAATGTGTTTATAGTCCAAAATTAAATACAGAATTTCAGCACTTACATTCTCAGCAAGGCACAATTTGGCTTTTGATCACATGTAGATATTTACTCTCTTATTAATTTAATTTTTTATCTTGCTTTTTACCAGGAATTCAAGGTAGTGTATTTAGCACTCCAACTTTTCCCACTTCATGGCAACAAACTTAAATTGATACTGCCTGTCCCAAATCTATCCATTGTCCTTTTGTGGCTGAAGATTGATTTGAATCTGGTTCTTCTTGATTGTAGTTCAGCAAATTCTCATGTCTTCTGCTTCATATTGTCTGCCTGATTGTTTCTCCTTTTCCTATTCATTTCAAATAATCTACAAATAGACAAATAAAAAGAGAAAGAGAAACTAATGCAGTTCAAACCTTCAGCCTTTTAAAATAATAATAATAATAATAATAATAATAATAATAATAATAATAATAATAATAATAATAATAATAATAATAATAATAATAATAATAATAATAATAATAATTCTGTAGCTTCATAAAGTCAAATAGCTGGTTTCTCTGAATCTAGAAGTGCCTGAAATGCATGAAAGGTAACTTTGCAGTAATCTGTGTGTCTATTTTCAAGTGTGATTTGGAGGAATGTGGCAAAGATGTTCATCCAGAAGCAAAGTATTCCTTTATAATTTATAAACACTTTTTACAGTATTAAAAATTCTGCTCTGGACTTTGTAATATTAGACAAATACTTACAGGAGACCTAGGGGCAGAATATGTATAAATATATTAATATATTAGTGCAATTTATTGTAGTTGCAGATAAGAAGCTTGAGAAAGTCCAGGTAATGATTTTCTATTAGTATTAATATTATTCAATTTTTCTTCTTGGGAATTTATTTTATGAAAGTCAATACACTTTCTACTTTTAGAAATGGTCCCCTAAATTGTTAGAAATTATTTTTGACTATAAAAATAAATGAGGAAGTACTGATGAAGAAGCACATTAAATCTAAATAGAAGAATTTGAATAAAGCTTGCATTGTAACTTTATTTTTCTGTATCACTGGAGTGGCAGCATTTTCCCAAATGTTGGCAGGTTTCCATAGGAGAAACATCTGTGGTTCTCTAGTTTCTATACCAGTTATTAAATCAGAGTTGCTTCAGATTAGATTGATCTATTCTGGTCCATGTCAGTTTTGGATATTTCTCTGCTCTCTTTTATTTCCACGTTTTCTATATCAGTCTACCATTTTAAAAATCAAATATGCTGTTATGTAAACATATATTTTCCACAAAAATACATGCTGTACATATTTTATTGTAATACATAACCTTATGTGCACTTTGGTAATTAAAAAAATAAATTGCTACATTTGGAGAAATGTGAAATTCAACAGGTCTGCAGTTTAACAAGGGAAGTACAAATTAGATAGGTCTGCTTTTAAACCAAACAGAATCCCAATGTAACAACTACAGATGTGATCTGGATATATGATATGATCTGGAAATGTTATAAAATTTGTGAAAGTTTCTGGTTTGAATTTCCAAAATGGAGAGAATTTATTCATGAAAAATTGTCCATGAAAGAAATACATGTGGCCCAAGGACAGATATTGCCAGTATCCTAATTTTTTCTGCTGCTGCTTTGCAGTAAATCAGTCTCCTATATGGACTTTCGAGATACTTTCAGAATATGAGTTGCTTGTTCATGTAGTGACAAAAAACAAACTTGATTTGACATTAATTGCATGAATTCCATTAATATGCACAATTAAAATAACAAGATGACCACAGGAGGTAAAGAGAATTTAGTATTTTCTCCTTTTGCTCTTTGGTCATAGGTAAAAACCAAGGTTATATTTTTGACCAGTAGGATTACTCCCACAAAACCTCATGGAAAAGAACTTTGTTGAGCAAGTTATCTTTATTTGGATTATTGTCTTCCTTTTTACTCTTAATAAGATAGGACTGAACTCAATTTCTTGCTATTTATATTTATAGTTTTTCAAATAATGCATATAATTATTGTTTTAATTTTACTAGGAATTATTTTAGGTTCTTTTAAGTTAGGATTTAAGAGATGTTACATTTTTATAGATTTTAAGTTTATTTTTATTCATACTTATTAATTGTATAGTTTTGAATCTTCACAGGTATGTTTTAGTATAAATATTATAAAATTTTATAGATTGTAGATTCATGCATGTACAGGTAGTCCTCGAGTTACAAGTGTAATGGAGCCTGCACATTCCACTGGTAACTCGAAAACTCAAGGGAGTGAATCTCGTACCTTGAACAAGATCACTCCCTTGCTCATTAAGATGCATGCAGCTCATTAAGTGCACATGAGGTGGGAAAGGCCATGGGGGAACCTAGTAATAGAACAGGCCCCCAAGGCCTCCCTGACCCACTAAGATATCTCATGCTTCCCTCTCCCTCTGTGCCGTGCTGGACTCACTTACCTTGCAAAAATTCTCTCTGCTGCAGTTTCTTTCCCTTTGTGGGAGAGGAAAGTCAGCTTGGAAATGCTTTTCGCGTTGACAATGGAAGCTCCTGGGTGCTGTAATATTGCATGAGTTCAAGAAAGATCATGGCCCCCAGAACTTCCATTCTTGGGGGGAGTGTTTGCTTCATTTGCTTTGCCAATGGGGCAAAGAGTGGAATCAGAGTTGGCCAGGCACAGGAACCAATACCCGGGTGCGCTTCTCGGTTGCATGCACCGGCCTTAGTTTGAGGGCAGGAACAAAGCCTTCAACTAAGCAGAGACACATCACGGGTGAGTCACATTGCACCTATGTGCAAGCTGCTGGTGGTGGTGGCAGCCACCCGAGCCACCACAATCTCTGCTTCCCAGCTAGTCACCCAGCCCACCCAACCTACTCCTTGCCTGCCCGGCAGGTAGCCCAAATCCTGCTTTTCTCCTTGTTGCCCTCCTAACTCAAGCAGTGGCAGCAGTTTGAGTTTCTCTGCTCCATCCTTAAGAAAGAAACTGGAGGACTTCCGGGTGGTGCTTCAGCGGCGAGGATGGTCGGATTTGACTGCTGGCCCTTCGATCCTGTTGAAGTGGCGGAATAGCCGACGATCAGCTGTTCCGCCACTCGAAAACCCTTCTCCTGGGGCCAAGAGGGGAGGGGGAGCTTCCAGGTAGGGGTAGAGCTCCCCTAGAGCCCCAGAACATTTGTTCTGGGGCATGAAGGGTGAGAGCCCCCCCAAAGCCTGGGAATGCTCCAGACGAAGGACTCTTGTGCTTTAGCAGAACAAGACGCTGTATCCACTCCTGCCAGATCTGATTGACATCTTGAGTGACGGTAGCAGCAGAGCTAATGCAGCAGCAAGATAAATATTAAGTACAAAGCTTTAACTCTGAAACACAAACTTTCTTCCTGCTCGTTTTGAAAGAAGGGGAAGATGGCACCTGACTGATTTTTTTTTCTTTTTAACAAGAAGCGAAAGTGTTTTTCTTTAAAGTAAAGTGTTTGAACTGAGTTGGAATATATAAAATGGACTTTTAAACCTTAAAAGAGCTACTTATATTTTGGAGGTGCTAAAAATTATTTTTAAAATTTGGTTATTTCACAGTTTAACTACAAAGTAATAAATGGACTAGAAAGTGAAAGTGTGTATTGAAAGTCATTAATTGCAAAGATGGCTCCCAAACTGCATAGACCTGTTTTTAAAAGTGCAGAGGCATTGTTTGTTCAGCAATCTGGAACGCAGTCTTTGAAGTTACCTCCTGAAGCTGCTGCATCTGTACTGACTTTAAAAGATTTACAATATACTCTAAACGATGCCTTAAAAATTCAGTCTGAAAAAATATTTGAGAAGGTGGCAGAATTTATTGGAAAGGAAAGCAAGAAAATAAGGGAGGATACTTTGATGGCACGTCAAGTGTTTTCAGGCTGTATTGAGAATCTGGATGAATGTGTGGAGGAAGTGAAACAAAATAATCTGATGCTGGAGGCTAAAATGGGTGAAGTGGAGAATAAAATGGAAAAACTTGAAGATGAAATGATGATGATGCAATATAGAGATATGGAATTCGCCCTGAGGATCAGAGGTTTGAAAGAAAATCCGCAGGAGAATCTGGAAGAGACGTTGGTGGATGCCCTGGCACCTATTTTGGGGTTTCAATTGAGGATTTTTTTGGGAAGATAGATAAAGTATTTCGTGTTGATTCTTGGATTGCTAAACAAAGGAAATTGCCAAGGGATGTGGTTGTGTATTTTAAAAGAGAAAGATTAGAAATGAGATCATTCAAATCTCTTATAATAAAAGACTTAAAGTGGCTAATCAGGAGGTTTTGATTCTGAAAGAGATTCCTCCAAGAATTTTGAGAAAAAGGAAAGATTTTTTATTTCTGACCGATGAATTAAAGAAGCAACAGCTTCGGTTTAGGTGGGAAATACCAGTGGGGATTGTGGTGAATTATTCTGGAGAAAGATATTGTCTTAATACAGTACAGAAGGCACGTGATTTTTATTCTAATGTATTGAAAGCAGGCTTACCGTCATCCTCAGAAGAAAAAAAAAGGAAAGGAAGAAGGAGAGCGACAGTCACAGTTTGGAGGCTGTGCAATCCTTGGCTTTATTTAAAGATCTTAAGATTCAAAGAATGACATGGGCTGCATTTAGATTTAAGGAATAATAATAATAATAATAGTAGAGATTAATGGAGGACTTTGATAGAAATAAGATTTAGAAATGGAACTTGTTAAAGATCGTAGGATAATCAAGATCTAATAATGGTGGATAGTTGGGGATGGTATTTACAGTAGATCTTAAAAATTAGTATGTATGTATTTAAACTGTTAGTTTAAATGTTGAAGATGTGGCTGTGATGATGCAATGTATTATTATGTATGGTTGAATTGTAAAAGATTACAATTTTAAAAGTTAAAGTAATTTAGTGGAATATGTAAGATCTTTAAGAAAAAGATATTTATAACTAATAACTATAGTAGAATTTTTGGTACTGTTATATTGGAAGAAGGCTGATTTGTTTATTATAGAAGAATGGATTTTGAAAGTTTTGAATTAGATAGAAATGGTAGAATTTGGAATATGTGAAGAATATTTGTAATGGAGATATATTATGATGTTTAAGGAGAGTTAAAACGCGACTGGATTTAAAGTGTAATTATAGTTAGTTAGTATATTTTAGATTAAGATTTTGAAAATAATACCCTGTATTCTGCTTTGGGAAGTCGGGGGGGGGTTGGGGGAGGTAGGGGTATTGAGTGGGTTAGGGTATGGGTTAGGGGTAGGGGGGATGGGGTTTGTGTTCAAAAATGTCCTTTAAAACTTTTTAATAAAAAAAGAAAGAAAGAAAGAAACTGGAGGCACAGAGCAGGATTGCTCTCAATAAGCCTGGCACATATGAGCGAACAGCACACCCACATCTTCTTGACAGCAATCCTGCTCTGCACCTCCGGTTTCTTTCTTTTGGACAGAGCAGAGAAACTCAAGCAGCTGCCAATCAAACACTTTTTATCTGAACAGAGACCTTGGGGAGATGGGGAACTCTTTCTGTGTGCAAATGCAATGCTTGAAAACGCAGCAAATTTGCTTCATTTTGAACTGCCCCATTTGTGCACAGAGGGAGAATCCAGTTTCCCCAAGGTCTCCGTTCTGATAAAAAGTTTATGGACTTCTGGTTAGGCATTACGGCATGATGTGCGCAGGAAGATGGGGCTCTGTCTTCTATGTTCAATTTTGCCCCACTGGGGACCCTAAAAAGGGTCAAAAATTGCCCCGGAGAGGCAACGAAGAAGGAGGGGACCTTTGTTGAGGGGCAGTGTCCTCTCTGTTTGATCTGAGGAAGCCCTCCAAACTGGTGGGGATTGGCTACACTTCTGTGGCCACTCAGAAGCTGCTGACAACTGAAGAAAATAAACATTAATAAGCAACTTTTGAGCAACATGAATGGAACTGGGTGAGACTTTATCATCTCTTTATGATTTTAAGACTTTTTCCTGGAAAAAAACACCCAAAGCAAAGAATCCTCCCCAATGAGAGGGGAAAGGGGAATGTCTGCCCCATTCCCTCAGAAAAAAAGCAGTGAACTAATTGCTTGGGGGAAAACAGAAAATCAGAAGATTAATTTGGAACAAATACAGATATGTAGGTTTGAAATTTGGGGACTAAAAGTATTTTTGAGACTTTTTTTAGAAAAGAGACTTGAAAAGTTTGTAATATAAGTTTGGATTTAAAAAGCTCGAAGACAGCATTAATGACATCTAGTGGAGAACTATGGCACTACAATTTATTATTAAAGGAACTTGGCTTGAAGCCCAGACTCAGATAAGAGTTTGGTTGTCCTTGGAAAGTTTCACTTTTGAAGACTGCAGCTGGGAAAAGGGGAAAAAAAACCCTCTTGGACTGCTTCTGTGTTGTTCCTGGAAACTTTCACTTTTGCAGACTGCAGATGGGAAAAGGGCAAAAAAAGTCCTGGGCTGCTTATCTGTGTTGGGGACCAACTGGACTATAAAGACTACATACAAAAACAAAATGAATGTTCCATACTTAGCTTTAAATGGAAAAAAAAATCATCTTTAACACCTGTCTCTAAAGCTCCCAGCTTGATATACCAACAAGAAAATGTTAATGAATCTCAGAAAGAAATTCTTTCTATGTTGAAATCAATCCAACAGACAATTGTTTTATTTCATGATGAAACTAAAAATAATGCAAATGAAATAAAAGAACAATTTTCTAATCTAAACTTACAAATCCATACAATGACTACAAAGAAGGAACTAGTAACCCAGAAACAGAAAGAAAATTAGAAGAAAAGGATCCAAAGATGGAGGACCTAAAGGAAGGAATTAACAGACAGATACAGACAAATGAAAAATTAGAAGATGTCTTGTTCCAGAATATCCCAATACAACTTGACTCCAAATTCTTTCGAAATTTGAACAAACTATCACTAAATTTTGTTTGGCAAGGGAAAAAACCAAGAATCAAAATGAAATATTTGCAGGATACGAAGGAAAACGGGGGTTTTGGACTGCCAGACTGGGAATTATATTACCATGCCGCGGCTTTAAATTGGATTAGAGAATGGATAATTTTAAAAAATAGAAGATTACTGACTTTAGAGGGTCACGATTTACAATTTGGCTGGCACGCTTTTTTATGGACGGAGAAACAAGGATTATTCTCACACTTTCAAAAACACCGGATTAGGCAAGCATTATTTAACATTTGGAACAAAATTAGAACTCACAATTATACTAAAGTACCAGTCTGGCTATCCACTCTCGAAGCGATTGTTTACCCAAATCTATTCGATTTGGGTAACATAATTTCATATAAGGATATTATGAATGAGGAGGGGGAATTGAAGTCTAGAAATGAATTAGATTCACAAGGTATAAAACTGGATTGGTGGGCCTACTTACAGATTCAATCAAGATTCAGGAAGGATAAAAAAGAATGGGGGATAAACACCCAGGAAATGGCCTTGGATAAAATATTATTGGGCCCAGATAATAAACAGATAAAGAAACTATACAATCTGCTTCTGGGATACAAGCTGTTCGAAGAACAAGTGAAGGACCCTATGTTGACTTGGGCTAAAAATCTGGGACATGGCATTGATCTTGATACATGGCAAACGCTCTGGGACAGAAATAAAAGAATAACACTGACTTCATCTTACAAAGAAAACCTATTCAAAATGTTCTATCGATGGCATCTTCCTCCAGCACGTTTAGCCAAGATGTATAAGACAGTATCTCCCAAATGTTGGAAGTGCTCTGAAGAACTAGGTACATACTTTCATACGTGGTGGTCCTGTAGCAAATCACAAAGATTTTGGAAAATGATTTGGACATGGCTGAAAGAAATATTACGACAAGAAATTGAGTTTAGTCCAGAATTTTTCTTATTGGGCATAACAAAAGAGAAATACCCTAAAGACGAGTTGTATCTGATGATTCACATTATTACAGCAGCAAGAATGTCATTTGCTCAAAACTGGAAAAGGAATGAAATCCCAGTAGAAAATGAGGTAATTAGGAAAATTTGGGAATGCGCAGAAATGGATAAATTAACTCTGGAATTTAAAAATAAAGATCAATCTGATTACCGTACTACAGAATTTGGAATAAATTTTATCTTTGGCGGGAACAAAAGGAAGGTCTCTATTAGGTCTTACAGATTGGTTCACTGTTCTAAGTATTGTATTATACTTAACTGATTTGTATCTTAAGTGTATTTAAGTGTATTTTAGGTGTGTATATATATATATATGAATATTGTAGACAAGAAGGTTTGTCAGTCCGTTTGTACCGTGTCCAATGTTTTTAAATAATAAATTTAATAAAATATTTTTTTAAAAAAAGAAAAATTAGAAGATGCAATGGTAATACTGGAAATGGAAAAAAGATATCTTACTTGTCAAGATCTCAGAACATATTTGAGGATAAGGAAGAAGAGCTGATTGAATGGGTGATAAAGCTGTTAGGAGAAATGCTGAATATTGACAAACAAGAAATGAAAAAAAAACTGAAGGAGAAAGATCAAGGCTGTTTAATGAATATATATGGGTTGAGTGTTCTTCCAAAAATACTTCAATAAAATTCTCTTCCTCATTCCAAACAATATATACAAAAACAGAGGAAGAATTACTTGATGATTCAAATGTATTGACTTAGAAAGTTATTTGGCAAAGGAAGAAAGCTAGAGTAAGACTGAAGAAAATAGAGGTTTTGACCTATTAGATGGGATATTATACTATTAAACAGATGTTTGAATATGGTTTAGAAGATAGGTAACTGTTAGAAATAAAAGTATTATTACAATTAGGATAGGATTTGTAATTAGAATATTATATTTTGTTATGAGATGGGAAATATGAAAATTCTAAATTGGTTTCAGTAAGGGAAGCCTTTGATTATGTAAATATAATTTATTATGAGAAAATTATAAGTGATAGAGATACTTTGAACATTGAGGGGGAAAAAATAAAAGTGGGGAAAACAGGATATTAATTGAACAAATGGATTTTAAGTGCAAATGCAATTGAGATATGTTTTGGGTAGAAAAGATATTATAAACTGACACTATCGATACTATGTACAATACCAGAAAAATGTGATGAAGATGTCTATATTTAATTGTATATACTGTATATTAACAGTAACAAGAACTGTATTTGCCCAGTGTGGAAAAATGCATACCACCGGAAGAAGAGAGGACCAAGGAACCACTGGATAGTGTAGTAGACTGAGAAAGTTAATATGTACCACTGAGTTACCAATGGACCCAGAAAACATGTTGTTTATAAAGTACTTATGATTGTAAAATTAGAAAATTAATAAAATATTTTTTTTGAAAAAAAAGTTTATGAGAGCTTATCTGGCATTTGAAAATGAAGCAATTTGCTTCATTTTGAACCGCCCCATTTGCTCAGAGAGGGAGAATCCAGTTTCCCCAAGGTCTCCCTTCTGATAAAAAGTTTATGACTGGCAGTGCCTTGGATTTCTCGGCTCCATCTGAGTGGAGGAAAGTAGAAGCGCAGCAGCAGCAGGATTGCTCTCAATAAGGCCGGTGCATACAAGCAAGCAGTGCACCCGGTTTTTTTATAGGTTTTATTAATTTGTAAAAATTTACAGTCTTTAAAACTTAGTAAACAGCAAGTTGTCTGGATTTACATATTTAACATTAACTTCTTCAATATAAATCTATTCAGTACTGCAGAATCCAGTATTTTTTCCTTTCTTCCCCATATTTTTCCCTTTTCCCCTCATTAAACAATTGCAATTCTTAATACTATTGATATATACAAAATTAGGTATAAACATCTTCATCATATTTTACTAATATTATAGAAGTAACAATAATATCAATTCATAAGTTAATATCCTATTTTTTGTGCTCTTATTAAAGTTTGATTTCCCATCAATATTTAAAGTATCTTTGTCAGTTATGATTTTCTCAATATTAATTACATTTATATAGCTTTAAAAATATTTATACTGATCCTCTTATTTTCAAATTTTCCATATCAAAAGAGAAAAAAATGCTATTTTAATTCTAAATCATATCTTCCATTATAAACATCTAGTTATATCTAAGGGTCATCCGTTCTTTTTAACAAGTATATTAAACAGATAGTGTCCCCTCTGATAGATCAAATCTCCTGTTTTTTAAGTCTAACTCTCCCTTTCTTTCTTTGCCAAGCAGCTCTCCAGGCCAAGGCAATTAAATCACCCAAGAATTTTCCTTCTATTTTTGTGCATAAAAATGCTTGGCATAAGAAAGACAGTTTAGGTACAGTATTTTTTTGGGGGGGGGAACTCTACCCATCCACATTCCCTAGACCAGGCCTGGGAACCTTGGCTCTTTTATTACTTGTGGACTTCAACTCCCAGAATTCCTGAGCCAGCCAAGAGCCAAGGTTGCCTACCCCTACCCTAGACATTTCCCCTGCCCGCTCTTATGTTCCATTTTCTCGAATCTTCTTCCTGGTCATCAGGTGTATTTTGAAGAAAGGAGTAAAGGGTCTTTTGTATTTTCATTGTTACAGGTAGGTCTTAGAGTATTTTATTTGTGTATGACAGTCCAGAGGTGTGGCCAGTCTTTCCCCTGCTGGTTTAGAGGGCTTTCCTTGGTTCGAATGGAGAGACTGCCATCTCTCTATGATCAACAAGGCACCCTTCCTTCTTCATCATCTCTTTGGGGTAACTGTAGGCTCTTTTCAAGGCCCCCAGCAGGGCAAAAATCGGGCATGGAAGGCAGAGCTCTGCTTTCCTGCATCCCAACTTACTGCGACACAAAACTGGAAGGTCCAGCGCACCCAGGTTTTATTGTTTGAGGGCAATCCACTTTCTTACACTTGGACAGAGCCAAGAAACCCAAGATGCTGCCACCGCTTTAGTGATGATGAGGAGGAGAAGGGCGGTGAGGATTTGTGCCAGCTGGCCAGGCAGGCAAAGAGTAGGTTGGGAAGGGTAGGTGGCTGACTGAGGAGGGGGATTGTGGCCACTCAGGGAGTTGCTGCTGCTGCTGGCTTGGATGTGGGTGCCAGGGACCTGGCCCTGTGATGCCTCCCCACTCAGTTGAAGGCTTTGTTCCTTGCCTTCAAACTAAGGCTGGCACACGCAAGTGAGCCAATCAGCCGGACCATGGATGATTCCATGCTTTGCCCCATAGGTGTGCAAACAACACAAACACTCCCTCCCCTGAGAATGGAAGCTTCTGGAGGCTATGATCTCTTTTGCAGAGATGGGTGTTTGAACTCGCTCAATATTACGTCACCCGGGAGCTTCCATTGTTGGCAGGAAAAGCATTTCCAAGCTGACTCTCCCTCACTCAAAGGGAAAGAAACCACAGCAGAGAGAAGACAGATTTTTTCAAGGTGAGTCCTGCACAGCAGGAAGGGAGAGGGAAGCAGTTGTGAGGAGTAGGGTGAATGTTGCAGACTCTCTGCAGTCACTCGTAAAGGGGAATGAGTGCCGTGGTGCTGCAATATTCGTAATTTTGGGACTTGTTCGTAAACACTAGGGGGCACTGATCGCATAACTTCGAACAAGCGTTAAGTGAACGCTTGTAACTTGGGGATTACCTGTATAGTTTTTAGTTTTATAGATCTTAACCGTATATCATTTTTATGCAAGATTATTAATTTATAATGCTATGTTATGTTATTAATGCTAATATTGTAGCTTGCTTCCACTGTAATAGAAATACCCAACATAACTTAAGCTAAGCTAAGCTAAGCTAAGCTAAGCTAAGCTAAGCTAAGCTAACCTTATATATTATATTGGTCAAGGGGATGGGGTGGGGGAAAAGTGATCATAAATAAAAATCAGGAACTAGGCATTGTGATTTTGCTGGGGTTTTAAAGGAGAGTTAGAGCTGAGAGGCAAAGACAATGGAAAAAGGGAAACATATCAAATCTAGATAGAGTTCCAACACAAACATTAAGCCTTATACAGGGCCAGTGGCATGTCTGATACATAAAATCAGTGTAGAATAGCCTTTCTCAGCTGGGGCTCCATAGACCCCTAGGGTTCTGGAAATGGTTACTAGAGGTTTGCAAAAGATCATGATTAAAAATTTGATTTTTGAACTAGGCACACCATGCAATGCTGGCACTCAACAGTAGTTGGAATTTTTATGTACCATAACGCATCTGCTGGCCTAACATTTTTCTATAGTTGTAAATGTTGTAAAACATGGATTGTATAGGTTGAAAGTGAACTATATTATGAATTTTTCATGTTTTTTTATTTTAATGGAGGGCTTATTTCAAACATTTCATCTAGGATAAAATGTTCAACAAAGGCTAGTCTAGAATTGGGCAAAATATTAAAGCCCTGAAAGATTCCGGCTTTGCAATTTTGTTGTATTACGGCAAGGAACATGTGTAAATACATGGATTCATTGTTCTGATTCCCATGACTTCTTATATATGCCTGAAGAGCTCTAGGGAAAGGCAGTCTACAATGTCTTAAATAAATATATAAAAATCTCTGGTGAAAATATAATCAAGGTACATATTTTGAATTATATTATATTTTGATGCTCTGATGGAACACATCTAGAACAGGCATTCTATATTCTAATTGAGAATCATGCAGCATGAGTGAAAAGAATATGGCATGACACTCCAAAAATGAAAGGGGGGGGGGAAATTTGGCCTCATGCTAATACTGTCATAAAAAGAATGCTGTTGTAGTTGATCAAAAGTTCTCCTCAGGGACAGAATCCTAAGTTTTTGTTCTTGTTGTTGAAATATATTGGGCAAGATCCTGATAATAAAATTGCTACATTCACACTGTCTCTTCCTATTGCCATATAAAAATTATTGCCATGAACCTCTCATCAACAATTGTCTTGTAGGCAACAACATTGGATTCCCTGTATCAAGGAGAAGCAGTCAGTGTGAGTTTAAGAATGGATTCTTCTAGTGCCAGTTCCCTTTTAGAAAGAACAATTTGCTGGTTTTCAGAGGGCAGCTGGCAATAAAATGCAAAGCAATCTTTCAAAAATATCTTCAGAAAACATGAGCTGGAATGAATTAAGAACAGACAATGGGAACACCAACCAAGAGTAGAATGTTGTCACGGATCTAAATATTTTTGTATTGTGTTAAAAAAAAAACATTGTCCCTCTTCAACCCCACAATAAAATAGGCATGATACAAGAGAAAGAGGAATGGGGGAGCTGAAGATAAGGAAGTCCATTCAGGAATCAATTCTTAAATTTACTTAATCTATTTTTGAGTGTTTCTGCTGAAAAAAGAATTAGCTCATTTAAAACACAGTAAGAATTGTGATACCAATTTTATCAAAAGTTTATTTTTATATCAAAGTTAATAAAAATGTATATGTGCTGAGCCATAAACAGCTTGCCTGGGAAAATTGTAATCCCTAAAATCTTTTATTATAACCAGCAGAACTTGATTTCTAAGCTATTATTCCTTTATATGTTTCATATACAGAGAACATTTTGCGCACACAGAGAGAATAACGTGTGCAGAGAGTAAAGATTTTTCATTAGTAAACTACTAAAAAAAATCTAGGCAATTTTCTGTCATATTACAACCACACTAACTTTAACTGATAATGCTGTTAAAATGTGCAAAAACGTGTGGATTGTGTTCTAGAGTGAATTTAATTTAGAGTAGGTGGCTCTTTTAATAGCAGTATTGTCCAGCTGAGAATGCTAGATCCAGTTAATTAAGTTGTACTTTTAAAATACTACAGGGAAGAGTTATCTTAATAGTCTGAAACATACTAAGGAGTAGAAATTATCAAGTTGGAGAATGACACTACATATTATGATAATGCTGTTTCCAGTAATTATGGAGTAATCATTTAGCGATTTTGGTAACAGTTTGAACCGAATTACTCTAGAAAAGCTATTACTATTCTACATAACTTGCTCTTAAAGTTACCTCAATCATGGCAGTCAGCACCACACCCTCCAATGGTATCAGGATGTTTTATGCTTTCTATAAGGTCCTTGAATCTACTAACTTTAATGAAAATAAAGCAAAAAGTTTAAAACTGGTGCTGCTGTGCCCGCTGCACCAATGTATCACTGTTGAGTGACCAAGCTAACCTATTTGTTAGCTTCACACCCAGAAACTTGATGTTGCTAACCACCTCCACAGATGAATCATTAATAGAGGTGTGTGGCTGTGCCTGCCTTTTCTGAAATCAACCAATTATTTAGTCTTTAGTTTTTCCTATGTTTAAAACAAGGCTGTTTTTGTTACACCAGTTCACCAAACCCTCTACTTCCTTGTGGTAAGCCCCCTCATTGTCATCTTGAATAAGGCCCACTAGTATTGTATCATCCACATACTTCACAATATGATTGATGGCAAACCTAGCACAACAGTCATGGGTCAATAGTTAACAGTATTATTATAGTTTACACTGCTTAAGGATCCAGATTCCTGGAATCCAGGATCGTCAACTGATTTGATGTTCATGCCACCATTTCATGTGTTGAGGACTTGAGCCTGAAAAATGTACCAATCCTAGACTTAGCCTTTAGTCTTTAGCCATTGTGACATCTTGTGTGTGTGTATACTTCCCCTTGCCCCCACCTTGCTATTATTACAAATTAAATTGGCCAATTCTGATTATTTTTATGCAAAAGGTAGAACAAATTCTCTATGCTCTCCAGCACTTGAATTTTAGTAAGCCTAACTCATGTCTTTCCTTTTTCCACACTCTTGCAGTTTGCTGTTCATTTATATAAGCTAAAATTCAATCAGCGAAGTTTTCACTATATCATCATGCTTGGAGAAGCTTTACTTGAGATTTTTATGGCTTCCATTCAGCTATTAAAAACACAGGAACCCTGCCAGAAAAATAATGTCTACCAGTGCAGTTCTATAATTGCTTACTCAAACAGAAGTCCTATTAGGTTCAGCAGAATGTACTCCCAGGCCATCCAGGAGTCTTATGCCTTTCACACAGGGAAGCTCAGTTTCTTTTGGCTGAAGGCGTCACTTGGCCTTGAGTGGCATGCCAGGAGCCGCGTTCCCAAAGGTTGTGGATGCAACCCAAACAAAAAGAAATTTTCATTTCTTCTCATTTCCATTTTAGCTTAATACTGGCAGACAAAGTATTTAAAACAGAAAGTACTTAATACAAATTTTAAAATTTCCTTTTCTGTCCCACTAAAAATGAGCCCCCTGGAGACCTTTGACCTTTGGCCTCTGCTTTAACAGTTGCATGTCAGGTTGACTTTCCAGCATATACGTTAGACTGTATTGCTAAATGCTAAAAGCGATACTTGAGAGAAAAAGGTACCGTATTTTCTGGCGTATAAGACGACTTTTTAACCCATGAAAATCTTCTCAAAAGTCAGGGGTCGTCTTATATGCTGGGTGCTGAAACTTTAGGGACAGGGCTGGCTGGAAAACCTGGAGCGGATCTCCCATTTGGTCTGAGCAGGGAAAGTGGGACCAATTGGAGAAGAAGCTGGAGTCTGTGATTTTTTACAGGCTGGGGTCTGGGCGTCTTTCCTTCAAAAGTTGAAGAGCAGCTGCAGTCTATCCCAACTTGAAAGGCAGGTGGGGAATGCAGCAGCCAGAGCAGCTGCTTAGCTCTAAGGACACATTTGACTCAGGAACTGGGCAGGCTGGCTGGCAAACCTGGAGCGGATCTCCCATTTGGTCTGCTCAGGGAAAGCTTTAGAGTGAATTAGGAAAAGTTTAATCCACTTGCACTATTTTATGTTTACATGTTTGATGACAAACAGCCTTATGTTTATAAGTGACAGTTTTCCTACTAAGTACCTGCATGTCATAAGCATTTGAATTAAAATTACCATATTAAAATCAAATCTGATGTTTTTTAATTTTTATTTGGTGTGCGTTGGAAGAGGGGTAGTCTTATACGGCGAGTATAGCCCAAACCCTATAATTTAACAGGAAATGTAGGGGGTCGTCTTATACGCCCAGTCGTCTTATACGCCGGAAAATACGGCATCCCTGGGTTATGAAAAATATACATGTAGAAAGGACAACTGCTATCATGTTGAATAAAGAAATGTACAGAGAGAGTGTGTTATATTCTTTCAGATAGGAGCCATGTGGCTGTTAATGCCGAGAAACAAAAATAGACCATTAAGTGTCTGAAATAACCTGAGGATTGATGGTTCTTGTTTGTTTTGATTTACATGATAGATTGCAATAATCTGAGACTGGGAAAGTGATTTACTGAGATTAGACTCAGAACAACCTCAGAGACAGTTTCTCACATTTTACTGCTAAATACAAGTATTCCAAGAAGCCTGATGGAAGAAAGTGTCTCTAGAAAAGAACATTGCAGGAACATTCTTGTAAATCTTTAGAATGTAGATGGAATTTAAGGACATCTGGGGGGAAAAATGAGAAGACAGCTCCTCTGCGCTTGGAGCCAATGACTATAATGGAATGAAGAGCTGGTGAATGGATTGACTCTAATTCCTCTTCAGACAAGTAGTGGACTGGAATTGCCCACAAGAAGTGCCCCAGATGTTGCTTCTCATGAGGAGACTGAAAAATAGTGGTCTCCTGCAAGTTTATAGTGCTGGGGGATGAGGGATCATCATCTTTGCCCAAACCTCGGTTTGGTGCCTTTAAAAAGGACACAGAATTGTTAATAATCTTTGGAAATTGCTTGTTAAGTGCTGTTTGGATATTAATGGCAAGTTGTATTACACTGGATGAGTTTCCTTCAATCATTAGTGAAATAACTTTTATACAAATTTCAGGACTTAAATTAATTTTTAAAAATAAACACCAAAAATATTATTAGAAAGTTGATTTTGGAAATTTTAAAATGGACTGTTGATAGGGAGTGAGAGATCCAGCCCATGGCCACTTCTGTGGTGTGCCACAGGGCTTTATAAACTCTTTATAAACTTTTTAACATCTAGATGAACCTGTTGGGTGAAATCATCCATCAGCATGGTTTGAGGTATTATCAATACTCAGCCTTATATTTCCACCCCTGGTGATCCAAGTGTTGCTGTTGCTGCCCTCTCACAGTGCCTGGAGGCAGTGAGGGCCTGGATGGGGGAATCACAGGCTCCAGCTTAAACTGGCAACACCAAATACCTTTGGATGCACAGAGCTTCAAGATCCAGGATTTTGACACCCTTAGCTCTTGATGGGGTGGCACTACCCCAGACAGATCTGGTCTGCAACTTGGGGATTTTCCTGGACTCGCAACTCCTGCTCAAAGAGCAGGTGGCAGTCATGGCTAGGAAGACTTTTGCACAAATTTGGTTGTGTACCAGTTGTGGCTTTTCCAGGATCAAGAGTCCCTGCACTCAGTCATTCAAGCTCTAATCATCTCATGCTTGGATTATTGCAATGCACTCTACATGGGGCTACCTTTGAAGAGCATTTGTAAGCAACTGATGCAGAGTGTGGCAGTGTGGGCAATCTTTGGGGTTCCTAGAGTGACCCATGTTACACCATATTCTGAGACCTGCATTGGCTGCTAATTTGCTTCTGGGTGCAACTCAATGTGTTGGTTATTACCTATAAAGCCCTGCATGGTATGGGTCCATGTTACTTGAGGATTTGTCTCCCCCTTATGGGACAGGCCTGGCCCCCCAGTGCTGGCAGAGGAGGTAGGCTGCAGATCCTGTCAGTCAAGGAATTCTGGCTGGTGGGGTCCAGGAAAAGAGCTTTCTCTGCCATGGCCCCAACCCTTTGGAACATCTTGACCCCTGAGACTGGCTCTCACCCTGTTGAGTTTTGGCAAGGTTCTGAAGACCTGGCCCTGCCAGTTGGCTTGGGGCCCTAATGGAAGTGGTTGATCAACTAATAGCAGTTCCCATCTTCTGCTCCCTCCCCATTTTAAGTTATAACATGTATTTTATTGCAGTTTTAATATGATTTTACACACACACACACACACATTCATTTTAATCTTGTAAGCTAACCACAGTTGCCTTGTGGTGGTAAACAAATTTAATAAATAAATGCAATAATGATAGTAATTGGCATGAATTCCTCACAATATCCTCAGATTCCACTAGTTCCCCAAAGCATCATCAGGATTTGAAACTATAGCTAAGTCCATGTACAATCCACATGACTCTGCAATAGTTCTAATAGATATCTCTACTATCCTTTGTACTTTGCTGTATTGGCTGCAGTTTGATGGATGATGTTTTGCTCTGCTTGAGATAGCAACACACTGGGGACCCAGTGCAGTGGTACAGAAAATAATTCCTACACTTAGAAAAGGCAATTACAAAATGGGCTGAAGTGGTAAGTGGTAAAAAGCCACTCACAAAACACCCAGAAATAAAACTATGGTGCTTTCTCCCAATAAATACTGTAAATATAAGTTCCCTCATAGTTTATTTCATTATTTATTAGATTTACAAACTATCGGATTTCTAAGATGCCTGACAGCTAATCAATAATAAATAATGTATTATAAATAAATTTAAAGCAGGCATGTCAAACTGCCGGCCTCTGGGCCGGATATGTCACACTGAAACCGCACCCACCCCATTGCCAGCAATGGGGGAAAAAGTTGTGATACGTCGTGCGACGTCACGTGACATTGTGAGTTTGACATGCCTGATTTAAAGCATCAATTGTAAAAATATAAAAACATTTTGGAATAAAACACATAGAGAAGATATTAATTTCCAAATGATCTCTGTCTTCACATTAGAAAAAAAATCATAGAGGGGGATAGTTTCACTATTGGGGGATGCTGTTCCAAGGAATTATACCCATAATTAAAAAAAAAACATTGCCTCCTCTTTTCTTATGAAATCATGGTTTTACCATTACTTTCTCTTGAGAGGAACTTCAGATGAGTCAAATCTGTTTGATGGAAGTGTTCCTGCCGGGACCTAGGCACCCAAGCCATAGGGAGTTTTATGCTATACTTAATCTTAGCCAAAAGGCTAAGAAATGATAAAGAGTTTTATAGATTAAAGTCAGTTTTGAACTGCACCCAGAAATCTCTTTCATTTTACAGTAGATAATGCTTTCTGTCCCACTGTATGGCTTAAAGCTAGTAATAAAACACTTATGAGAAGCTATTTAGCAAAGTCATAAAATTAAATGTCTTACGAACACAAGACAAGAGCTGTACTCAGAGCCAAAGAACCCAAATCAAGTTAATCAAATCAAAGGATTATATGGCCAAATACACAGTTCAACTCAAGGAAGGAAAACTCAAGAGATTAGGTGTATGACAAGATTGGGGGATTAACAACAGGGCTGAGAAGTTAGTTCTCTGCAGCATTGTCAAATTGAATGGGAACTGCTTATATTTTATTGTATACTGCATACAATCCTGGTTGTTGTATAGGTAGATTAGCAGGGGAGTGGTTTCCCAACGGCGGGAAACCCACGAGCCTGGGTTGGGTGTTGTTTCCTGTGGCGGGAGATTCCCGGCCGGGGGTTGGCTAGCGTCCAGCGGCTGCCGGACTTATATTGAGCCACCTGGACGGGGATCCCCCAGTTGACTCCACGTGTATCAATAAACTATTGCTGCAATACCTCGCTGTGTGTGCGTCGTCGATCCGAACACAACAGTGGCGACGAAGGTGGGATCGTTCGGCGGAACAGCGAAGGAAACAAGTGGAAGCCAGCAACGCGCGAAGCGGGAATTTCAAACCGCCGTCAACCAAAGCAGCCGATCGCCGTGAACAGAAAGCAGAATGGCACAAGTCGGATCTCTGAAGGAATTCGACCCGAACTACCCCGAAGACTGGGAGGAGTACGTCGGCCAGGTCGAGGGATTCATGCTCGTAAACGGTATAACAGACGACCGGAAAAAAGTGGCGGCACTCCTCACCATCAGCGGCACACCGGTCTACCGGGTCGCTGTAGGACTGTGCCAACCGTTGCCGGTGGCTAGCGTTTCGTACGCAGATTTACCGGCGAAGCTAAGAGTTCACTTCACCCCCAAGAGATCAGAGCTATACTGGAGGCGAATCTTTGAAAAAAGAAACCAGAAGCCTGGCGAGTCGATAACGCAGTTCCTGGCCGCCGTGAGAGAAGTGGCCCTGCGTTGCAAGTACGATAACTTACAGATCAGGATCCGCGACAGGGTGGTTCTGGGCTTGCGAGATGAACAGCTTCAGAATAGAATAATCGCAAAGCCCACCGGAGATTTACAGGAGGTGTTGGACGAGCTCCTCACCTACGAATCAACAGGGAGACGCGACCCCCCCCACAATAGCAATGGCGCCGCTGCTGAAATCAATATGGAAAGCCATGTGGACGGTGGGGAGGTGGACTACATGTGGGAAGCCGACATCAATGAGATCGCCCGAAGGTTCGGGAAGATGCCGGCAATGACCAACCGCCCAGACAGCACGGATCGAGCAAAAAGGCAACAACAACAACAACTACCAACACAAAGGTTCCAGAGAGACAACTCAACCCGACCGCAAGACCCTGACGCCAGGTTCGGCAGCTGCGGCGGCAGCCACCCCCGATCTACCTGCCGGTTCCGAAATGCTAAATGCAGGAACTGCAGAAAAACAGGGCACATTCAAGCAATCTGCCGAGGGAGACCGCGTGACAACCAACTGCACGATATCGACGCGTGGGCCTTAGGTAAGGTAACCCCCTGACAGAGTGGCAGAGAGGACCCCAGGCCTAAGGCGCGATCCTCCAACTGCGGGAAGGGGGTGGGGGTCAACCACATCGGGAACCCTAGGATCAACCACATACTGAGCCCCAAATTAAAAATTGAGGTCCGGCTGCAGGGTATTCCTTGCAGGATGGAAGTGGACTCGGGGGCCTTGGTATCAATCATATCTAGCAGTACCCTAGCACATATTGAAGCGAAGAGTGGGCAGACAATCCCCCTAAAACAAACTAGAATCCAACTAGCAGACTTCCAGAGATCGCCCATAAACATTAAGGGAAAGGTAACCATAACTGTCAGCTACAAGGGATTTAAGGGCCCCTTAGATCTTCTGGTCACCGAGGGCCAGAGAACCAGCCTAGTGGGCCTCAATTGGTTCAAGGCCCTAGGCATTTGGGTGGGGGGAATAAACACAGTCCACCGCCGGAACCTCAAAGCCGTCTGCGATAATTTCGCAGACGTATTTGATGGTTCCTTAGGGAAGTACAAAGGCCCCCCCATTAATTTTAATCTGGACCCAGCCGTCAAACCCATCAGGCTTAAGGCCCGGAGGGTACCATTTGTGCTTAAGCAAAAAATTGAGGCCGAGCTAGAAAAATTAGTAGGCCAGGGCGTGCTGGAACCAGTAGAAGGAGGCCCCTGGGAGACACCAATCGTCACTCCCCTTAAACCTAACGGGGACGTGAGGATTTGTGCCGACTACAAAGCCACCCTTAACCTAGCTATGAAAAAACATGCTTACCCGGTCCCGACAGTGAAGCAGGTCCTCGCGACGATCCAGGACGGCGCCATCTTTGCCAAGCTCGACTTGGCGCAGGCGTATTTGCAACTTACTGTGTCTAAGGAAGCCGCCGAGGCTCAAATGATAGTTACCCACAAGGGGGCGTTTCGAGTCCACAGACTGCAATTTGGAATTGCTGCAGCTCCAGGCATCTTCCAAGAAGTGATGGAGAGGACCTTAAAGGGCATACCTGGAGTATGCCCTTACTTCGATGATGTCTTGGTGGCTGGAAAAACTGAGGAAATCTTGGCTGACAGGCTGGAAAAGGTGCTAGGGTACTGCTAGATATGATTGATACCGAGGCCCCCGAGTCCACTTCCATCCTGCAAGGAATACCCTGCAGCCGGACCTCAATTTTTAATTTGGGGCTCAGTATGTGGGAGGCAGGACTTAAGCTAAAAAGGGAAAAATGTTGCATTGGAGTTAAATCCACTGAATTTTTAGGATACAGGATAGATGCTCAGGGCATACATCCCACAGAGGGAAAAATAAAGGCAATTAAATTAGCACCTGAACCTAAAAATAAGGCAGAACTCCAAGCATTCTTAGGCCTTATAAATTTTTATCACTCATTCTTGCCACATAAAGCTGCCATAGCCGAGCCCTTACACAGACTGTTAGATAAAAAGACCCCGTGGCAGTGGCAGGAAAAACATAAACAAAGTTTCCAAACATTGAAGGACATATTGTCCAGCAGATCTACTGTCACACATTTTATAGAGGGCAAACCAATTTACCTCGCCTGTGATGCATCACCTTATGGGGTGGGTACAGTGATCAGCCATATGGATGACCAGGGGGTTCAGAGGCCAATCGCATATTATTCCAGAACCCTAAGCAAAGCAGAAAGGAATTATGCGCAAATAGACAGGGAAGCACTAGCCATTGTGGCTGGTGTTAAAAAGTTTCACGACTATCTGTATGGCAGGAACTTCACAATATTTACAGACCATAAACCCCTTTTAGGCCTATTCACCACAGACAGACAGACACCCCAGATCGTGTCTCCTAGAATGCTCAGATGGTCTATTTTCCTAGCAGCATACACATTCACCATTAAGCACAGACCGGGAAAGGAGATGGGTCACGCAGATGCTCTTAGCAGACTGCCCCTACTAGATACAGGACCAGACCCAGCTCCAGTGGGTCTTATCTTATCACTGCAAGAACTACCAGAATGCCCATTGACAGCTCGGGACATTGCCAAAGCCACCAGCAGGGACCTTATACTCAGCAGGATAGCAGCATGGGTCCAAGGGAGTTGGCCTATTGAGAACCCTGACACCAAATTCACACCATACTACAGGAGAAAGGACGAAATGTCGTCATATCAGGGGTGCCTACTGTGGGGGAACAGGGTAGTTATACCAGAGGTACAAAGGAACACAGTCATAACAGAACTGCATGAGGGACACCCAGGGGTGGTGCGAATGAAGGCATTAGCCAGAAGTCATCTGTGGTGGCCGGGACTGGACAAGGCAATTGAGGACAGAGTAGCTGGGTGTTACCAGTGCCAGAGGTCTAGGCCAGAACTGACACACAATCCAGTACACAGGTGGGAGGTGGCTCGCAACCCATGGTCACGCATACACATAGATTTTGCAGGGCCATTCCAGGGACAGACCTTCTTGGTGGTAGTGGACAGTTACTCCCGGTGGTTGGAGGTCGTGCCTGTAAAGACCATGACATCCTCCAAAACAATACAGGTCTTGCGGGGACTCTTTGCCACCCATGGGTTACCTGACGTACTGGTCTCTGACAATGGGCCGCAATTCACATCTGCTGAATTTCAGGATTTCCTCAAGGCCAACTGGATTAGGCACGCGACGTCGGCCCCCTTCCACCCCTCCTCCAACGGATTGGCCGAGAGGAACGTCAGGACTACCAAGGAGGCATTGAAAAGGATCATCCAAGGTGACTGGCAACAGAGACTGGCCCAGTTCTTGTTGGCCCAACATACAACACCGTGCACTGCAACGGGGAAAAGTCCAGCGGAAATGAGGTGGGGCAGAAGACTGACAACCAAACTAGACAGGCTCCACCCAGACCGGCTGCCCGTTGAAGCAGAACAGGACAGTGCAACCAGATCCTTGAACATTGGGGATTTAGTGTGGGCCAGGAACTATGGACCGGGGGAAAAGTGGACACAAGGGGTAGTCATAGACAAAACGGGGCCACTATCATATATCATAGAGGGGGAAGGGGAATGGCAGATCAGGAGGCATATTGATCAGCTGAGGAAAAGGTCTCCGGAGTTCACTCAGGGGGTGCCCAGGGGGGACCCCATAACACAAGATAACAACAATAGTCAGGACTGGCGGGTAGATACACCATCGGGCAGGGGAACGGAAACACACCCTAGGCGAGCAGAACCACCTCAGGGGAACATGGCTGCACAGCCAGCAGCCTTCATAATAACACAACAGCCCGTAGACCCGACACCTGAAAGGACACCCCAACAGGCAGCAAGGCCCAACGGGGAAACCAACAACAGGGCTGACATTCCAGTGGGGAGGTATCCTGTTAGGGCTCACAAGCCACCCACTTACTTAAAAGATTACGTTAGATAACATAACTCTATCTGGGGGGGAAGGGGTGTTGTATAGGTAGATTAGCAGGGGAGTGGTTTCCCAACGGCGGGAAACCCATGAGCCTGGGTTGGGTGTTGTTTCCTGTGGCGGGAGATTCCTGGCCGGGGGTTGGCTAGCGTCCAGCGGCTGCCGGACTTATATTGAGCCACCTGGACGGGGATCCCCCAGTTGACTCCACGTGTATCAATAAACTATTGCTGCAATACCTCGCTGTGTGTGCGTCGTCGATCCGAATACAACACTGGTGGAAAATGTGATTTTGAAGAATGACATGCAGAAATCATCATTTATAAGCTCCACAATGGCAGCACAATTGAAGTGACCTATGAGCTTGTGAGAAGTCTCTCATTCTACAAAGTCATACTCAACATGTTAAGCCAGAAGCAAACCATAATACAAGTTGGTGTGCTATGTGAATTGGGCTAGTATAGTCAATGCTGAATGACTACATAAGAAAAACCTGGCTGAGCTGCTGCCTCCCTAATAATATTTATATGGCTTTTGCTCTGATGATTGGAAATTTCAGGGATTATAGTTCTAACACATCTGGATGGTGGCAAGTAGAGGGAAGTCAAGAGGAGGCATATTTCTATGCTTTCTAAGCTTTCCTCTTAGACTAAATAATAATTGAATTTAATGAAGTAGAGCCAGTCATTGAGAGTGATAAGACTGTATTAAGCTTTTTTGGATCTGAAATCTTAGAAAAGGGTTTTAGTAAATATGCTCCAGCCCTTATTATTTTTAAGCCTACATTGAAACTGGCACCCCAATCTACTTTTTTTCTTTCTTGTATGAAGGTTGAAAGGGACGCGGTGGCTCAGTGGGTTAGGACGCTGAGCTTGTCGATCAGAAGGTCGGCAGTTTGGCGGGTCGAATCCCGAGTGCCGCGTAACAGAGTGAGCGCCTGTTACTCGTCCCAGCTTCTGCCCACCTAGCAGTTCGAAAGCACGTAAAAATGCAAGTAGAAAAATAGGGACCACTACGGTGGGAAGGTAACAGCGTTCCGTGCGCCTTTGGCGTCTAGTCATGCCGGCCACATGACCACGGAGACGTCCTCGGACAAACGCTGGCTCTTCGGCTATGAAACGGAGATGAGCACCGGCCCCTAGAGTCGGAAACGACTAGCACGCATGTGCGGGGGAACCTTTACCTTTACCTATGAAGGTTGAATGACAACTAATGCATTTTATAAGTTGCCAACAGATGGCAATATTGATGTGCTAGATGCTCTGATGTGTTCTTTAGCATCTCTCTCTTTTTTTTTTTACTTCAGTTGGCAGGAAGTTGCTGGGAGAAAAAATCCTGTTGCTATTGTTAGTGAAATGGAAGCCTGCAGTGAATAATACATTTTAAGCAATGTGCCATGATTGAATTTTTGCTGTGATTGAATTTTTGCTTCAGTTAAAGCTTCTCCAATTGAAATTCACTGATAAATGCAATTAGTTTATAATGATAGCTAGGTTGATGTGAGACCTACATGTTGCAGGAGCAAAAAATATATAACTAACTTGAAAAATCAAGAACAAAAGGGATGACAGGAACCAATGAGTTTCACATGAGAAAGGTTAACAAACTTATTAAGAACAATTGGCAAATTACTCCAAGAGAAACTGCTCTCAAGCTTGGCATTTCACAAAAACTGCATGGATCATATTTGTTGATTTTTCCCCAATATCAGCACATCTTCTTTGTGAAAGCTGGGTTCCTCTCATGTTAATAACAGCAATGAAAGCTTCAAGAATTAAAAATTAGTCAGCAATTGTTGCATGCTATGGGAATTAAGGCGAGGAATTTCTTCACAGCATTGTGACAGCTTACAAAACTCAGACTCATCTTTATGACCCAGAAACAAATAATTCATGGAATTTCAACAAAAACTTTATTTGTGGGGAAATAATTGAAACCTAAACTTCTTCAAGAAACTCATAAGTACAGGTTTTGAGACACAGATGGTATTATTCATATGGATTTCCTTGCAAATAGGTGCTACTATCAACTCAGAGCACTACATGCAACATCCAAAACTTAGAAAAAACAATTAAGAAGCATTTGGAAACAGGAAATACATTTTGCTGTCACATGACAATGATAGACTTCATCTCAGCCCTCAAGAAATCACTGCAAAGTTGGATCTTACAGTCTTAATTTCTCTGTCATTTAGTCCAGACTTTGAGCCAGGCAACTTCCACCTTATGCAGCTCCCATTATATATAGGAGCAAACTTCCTCACTTGCACTGATGTTTATAAGCAAACCATCAAGGTCAGAGAGCACCAAGGACTTTACAATTTAACCCTGAGCTACAGATATTCTCTTTTACTGGAACTTCCACCTTTTCCCTGATTGAAGCAATATTTCTGTGGGTATTTGCCTGAAGAGGTAGAAAGGACTGTCAGAATCTGGTTGAAGAGACAAAATAGAAATTTTTGTGATACCCTTTTCTTGTTTCATTTATTAAAATATCCTTCTTATGACCAAAGTCATGGAGGTTGGAGAGACTGTTTTTATCCAACTCTTATATATCTGGATTGTTTACACCCTGGATGCCTATTTGTCTCCATCTTGCAAAGTTTGTAATGGGAAGAATATATGAGTGGGAGTACTGGAATGTCAGCACAAAACCCAAGTCATTTGCAGCATTAGAATTGTCTTCATTTCTTCCTCTACTGTAGCAGTTTCTTCAAGCTTGACTTTGCAGCAATCTCCCTCCACAGACACATTTTTGCTTCATTCTTGTTCCATTCCTTTGCCAAGTCCTTGTGCTTTCAGTCTAAGTCTGAGCATCCTTCACATTCAGCCCATCTGTGGTGTGACTTGAGTATGCTAACATAAAGAGAAGAGTGCAATTCTTATGCCAAGCTAGTTCCACCGGCTGGCTCTTAAATGATTGAATCCTGCCATGAGCAAGTTATTTCTAGCAGGACAGTCATTATTGGTTGCAGTATAGAAGAGTGTACACATAAATCCATTGCTTTATGTTCTAGTGATTACTTCATGATTTTTGCTACCATAAGGGGAAGAGATAGAGTAGGATGACTACTTTCAATCTATAGTACTATTTAAGATGCTGTACTACAAAGAAGAGTGTAACGTTCTGAATATTCCCATGCAATCCCATAGAAATTTAATATAAGTCTGTTCTTATTCTGACCAAGGACAAACAGCAAACTCATCTGTCTTTTGGGAAACAGGATAAATTTGTTTCCACAGTCTGAACACCTAAAGTATTGCTCTTATTCTGCCTAGTCCATGCAAATGAAAGAAAAAGAATTGATCTTCAAGTCCAAACAATAGAAATTCCATAGCTTTAGATATTGATGTGATATGAAAGGGCTAACAAAACCTCTGACATTGATTTGTCAGCTATTCTGTGGCCGAAAGGAGAGAGATGTTTCTAAGAAGTCTAACTAACTTTAGCCATATTCTATCAAGAGTCAAGGCCTTCAGAAATTGAAAGGACATAAGTGGAGAAATAGAAGATGGATGATTTTTCTTGCTATCATATCCTAAATAAAAATGTTAAACTTACTCAGCTACCACCATATTTCCAAGGCTGCTTGGATGTATAATAAAAAATGTTCTGTTAAATGTCACAATTAAAATTGCAACCAGCTGACCTGAAAATTCCAAATTCTCTTGTTCTGTTGTGGAATCTCCAGAGATCTTACCTCCCCCAGAATCTCTGAAACCATTATCTGGCCACTCCCAAGAAAATGCAGTCAGTTTGGGGAGATTCTTGTAAATAGGCATGCATCAAGAAACATATAAGCTTGATCATCTCATGATGTCATTCTGGTTCCTTATGCCTGACATGTCTCCTCTTGCATTTCCAGATAATTACCTCTTCAAACTCCCTCTGTTTCTTTCAGAGTATGATCTACTCAGGGCCATTTAAAAAATTCCACATTTAAATACTAAAATTATATAGTGACCTTCAAAATCTAAAATCCCTTGTTAAACTATAAAATTAGAAGATGTTGTCACTAAAATTGCCATGGTTTTGATAGGCTTTGAATGTTCCCTTATGGAAATCTGTTTAATCCATTTCATGTCAAAACCTTTTTCTTATTTGGAAGAATTTGGAAAAAAATAACATTGTATTTCATTGACTTAAATTTGAATAGAATTTGCTTTCTCTCTCATAATAATAATCTTTCATACAAAACTGATTAGAATTTTAAAGAAATCTCAAGTATAGTTTTATTGAAGTAGCAACCATATTACATCTCATGTCTAAATTACAAATATCCATAAAGTCCATGAATCTGGAGTTGTCTATAACCTTTAAATAATAACCCAGTGGAAGAAAAATATTTAAAAGATAATATAGTTAAAATATCATTTTCAAAACTGTTGCAAAACTAAATAATGGCAACTTAAATACCAACAAAATATGAAAAAACTAATTAAAATAAATTTCAAGAAAAATAAAACACACAACTGGATATTACCATAACAATATTGATAGGGACAGGTCAATAACTGAGACAGTTACTTTCACTTTCTCTATTCCTGAGACTGCACATCTACCATGACCAGTGTGAATTTGGTTGTGTTGTTAATATTGCACAGGATTGGTCAAATCCAAGTGGTTTTTTCAAGATGCAGAGAAAGCTTCGATATTGTAAGGGGCAATTTTCTATTGAGCGTTGTTTCCACATGTGAGTGTTGAAATCATCTTTCCTATAAGGGACACTTGATGAAGACTGCTGCCAAAATGAGAAGCAAAAATAACATCCTGCACAAATTGTGTGGCACTAGCTAGGGTTTGGCAGTGGACATTTGTGAGTGTCTGCACTTAGTTTGGTTTTCTCAGTAGCAGAGTATTGTGGCCCAGAGTGGCTTAATAGTCTGTACACAAGTAGGACTGATGCACAATTGTTTGAGTGCATCATTAGTGGAATGATTCAATCTACTGCCACAGACTGGTTGCCTGTTTTGTGTCATATACCACCTCTGGAAGTACGATGAAAAAAGACCCTTCTTCAAGAATATCTGAAGATTATTGATAATTTCCCAGGTGCCAGTACTGAGCAACATAGCCTGCTTGGAATGAAACAGGTTGAGATCTAGACACCCAGGCATCTCTACTGCTAAAGCACTTGTAACAAAGATAGTATTAAGAAGAGGTTCAGGGTAGCCCCTCACTTACCACTGGACTGTAAGAGGAAGGGGGAAAAACAAAATTGGGCTTGCAAGGTTTTGCTATTATAGCCTAATGAACAATAACATATAGTTCTAGTCTTCCCATGGAGTTGATTTTAGCTCTGATTTACCTCGTGTGCTAATAGGCATTAATGAAAAGAAATTCTGTGCGCTGGATAAACCTGTGAACCTCCAAATCTGTAGATCATTTCTGAGTGGATTGGTGTGGAACATTCTACACTTGAAGAAGTGGCCTTCAATTGTTTAAGATAATTAATAGCCTTTTCAGGATCATTAAATTTCATCAAACTGGTTTCTAAGGTAAGCCAAATATTGCTGGATAAAGAAAGTCTTTTTTTTTCTTGTTGCCTGACTATAAGATGAACCTGGTGGAATGTTACGTATTTCTGTGCAACTGTGAAGGGTAGATCTGGAAACAACATTAGTTTCTTTCCTTTATATTTCAAATTTGTTGCCATTTTAGCTGCTTGAGATTTTGTCTTAATCAGCTCTCTGGAGAAATTCAATGACAATAGGATCAATAGATTGCAAGGAATCAGGTCTAGATGGCACATAATAGACTGCCTCTATAGATTCAGCACAATCTATATGAAACAGGTCTAGGAGAGTTTTTTTAACGGTTTCTTTTAAATATGATTGTGTTGTTGATCAGATAATTCAAGCAAACAGTCTTCTACTTTCTTGACCTTGGATATGTTCCAAGATTTTCTGGCAGGACACCAGCATTTTACTATCTGTTATGTCACGAGCTGTTAAAGCATCAGTAATTCCTTTGATCTAAGCTTGTTGTTCTTTTAGCTGCTTCTTGATCTCATCATCTCTATCTTTTCAATCTTATCTCCAAAATCTAAAAAAGTCTATTCAGTGAATTCAACAGAACAAGGAACTCAATATTGTTTATTTCACGGAGGATGAATGGAAGCTTGGAATTTCTTGGTAAACCTAGTTTTCTCTGTAACTTCCACTTGATTTGGAGTCTCAGCCAATTCTCTTCATGTGCCAAGATGGAGAAGATAGCTTCTGACTTGAAGCTTCATTCCCTGTATCTGTTATACCTTCTTCAGAAGCCAAGAATGGGAAAAGGCTGAATGTTAGGTATATTTAATTACCTTACCAGCTCTCTTCAGAGTCCACAGACTTTGTTTCTGCAGAGATGATGTGGGGAATAAATCGAGCCTTTGCATGGCATTATTTTGATGGAAGTTCAGTTGATCATATCATCAAATAAAATGTGATTGGACATCTAGAATTTTTACTGCTTTAAAAGAGAAGAAGAGGAAACGTTTGGACTTGGCACCTGATAATATACTGGTGTAATATACTGGTGTAAGAATATATTGTTTCCAAAGCAGATGTTCCTGATTTTGAAAAATATCTTCTTTTATATTAATATGAATAAGAGGGAAAACCATCTTCAGGACCTTTGTGAAGTACTGGATATGATGTATTTGTGTTTATGTGTACATGGCTGCTCCACTACCCATCATTACCACAACAAGGATAATATAATTCTTTTGTAATATCTTTATAACTCTTTATTCTCTTTTCATTCCTTTCAATCCAGTTACCACCAACCACAAACCTCATATCCATCTAATTTGGTTTCCTCCTTTCTATTTTTAATACTGTTAAGTTATTATTTCCTTTTACCTGATTTTCCTTTTAAAATATTTTTATCAAAACTTTTAGACAAAAAGATAAAAGCTAACAGAACTAATAAAAAGTAAAGAAGAAAAAATAATGAGATAAAGCAAAAAAATCAAGAAAAAGAAAAAGTGAAGAAAAACAGAAAAGAAAGAAAAAAGTTATAAAGTAGTTTCCGATATTCTTTACAGCAGTTGGAAGAAAAAACATATTTTAACCTGTCTCAAAAAAGTAACAAGAAAAGAAAAATTGATGAAAAATTGAAAGAAAAGAGATACAAAGAAGTTGCTGCCACCATTCTTCACAGCAGTTATAAGTACTATTATATTTTTATTTCTGTAAAGTGACATCATATTACTCTTCTTTCTACAATCTATCCTGTCTAACCACCAAACCATAAATCACAAGTTCATTTTTTTCATATTTTATGCAAAAAGATGCGTAAGGTGCTTCCAACCACCACTAAATGTGGAAAATGTCTTTAATCAAAGAAGTCAATTTTCTTATTTCAGTAAAATTTGTCAGCTTTATTAACCATTCCTCCATAATAGGTAATGTTGAATTTTTCCATCTCTATGCACATAATAATCTGCCATAGGAGATATCATATATTGAAAAAAATCTCTGGCTTTTTTTCCTGTTTATCTATTAATCCAAAAAGGAAAAGCTTTGGCTTCACTTGATTATTAATTTTTAATTTTTCTGTACCAATTTGAATTCTTTTTTTTTTTGCTTTTTACATGTCCACTGACATGATAAAATGTCCCTTCATGTTGTTCACATTTCCAGCACAAATTTGAAGTGCCTTTATACCTTCTAGAATCTAGATAATTTCTCTCGTGTCATGTACCAATGCTACATCATTTTATAAAAATTCTCTTTCATATCATAACACAATATAAATTTCAACCACATATTTAAACACATATTTTCCTCCATTTATACATTATAAACAAAATTCTTAGCCCACTCTTACCCCAATTTCCTTGATGTTTTTATTTCTTTCTTTTTTCCTGTTGCTGTTTCTCTGGAAGAAGTAAGGAAAAATTGTGTACACATTTATGAGTTAAGGGCAGTTTTTGAGAGAACATGGAAATGGGGTGGCTTAATTTACAGGCACTTTATTTTCAATACTACTGATATGCATTTTTCTTCTCAATTCATTTTTGGTGTGTGGTTTCTGACAATATATATATTGTCTAGGACAGGGGTGTCAAACTGCCGGCCCGTTGGCCGGAGCGTCACGGAAAAAGTGTGCCCATCCCATTTTCGGCAATGGGAAAAAGTTCCGATACGTCACGCAACGTCACGTGATGTCGCGGGTTTGACATGCCTGGTCTAGGGGTTAAAACAACTGCTTAAGATGCAGTCGGCCCAGGTTCGAATCTCAGAAGGGTATGGCTGACTGATGAGAACAAATAAGTTTGAAATGCATATCAGTCTCCCTTTAATTCTTTGTTAGCAATCCAAAAAAATTACACACACACACACACACACACACACACACACACATTCCTTGATAAGATTAAAAATATGAATCCCAGGCATGTTAGAATTATATACAGTATATGCTGGTATTTCCCATGAATGCAATGACTTGAGGAAATGTTGGTTTCTACTGGAATTGGTAATCGTAGTTTAGCGAGATGGAGATATTAGGTATGTCTGTCTTCATCTGCAGGTCTTCCTTTTGTGTGAGATTCACTTTAAATTAAGCAGATCTGAATTTAAATTCAAGGATAAATTCAGGAAGTGTATTAAAAGTATAGAAAAACTAGATACATCTTATGTGCTTGCTAAATATGGAATAGGTACAGAGTCTTACTAGTGTTATTACTCATCAAGCTTCATTATTTCATATCACTTCTATTAAAAACATGAATCAGAGATTTACCTAACTTTCTGATTTGGATTTTATCAGCTATTCACCAAGAGCCTTGGTGGAGCAGTGGGCTAATGCCTCCTTAAGTAAAACCAGCTGCCTGCAATTAGTGCAGGTTCGCGTCCCACCAGGCTCAAGGTTGACTCAGCCTTCCATCCTTCCGAAGTAGGTAAAATGAGGACCCAGATTGTTGGGGGCAATAAGCTGACTTTGTAATAATGCCGCTTGGGGTGTGTGTGTGAAAGCCCTAATAAGCAGGCATATACATAGAATGAAGGCTACTGCTAAGCTTGTAAGCCGCCCTGAGTCTTCGGAGAAGGGCGGGATATAAATGGAATTAAAATAAAAATAAATAAAATAAAATAAATATGTGTAGGGGCTCATAATTTCAGTTTCAATTTCAGTAACTAATTGTCATCAAGCCTAACAGGAAACTGAGCCCATAAAGAATATGGCACAGTTAGTTACTATCATCTCTTTGTCTTGAGTGGTAAATGTATTTCAGTAATTAATACACAGAATAATAAATTGTTTCAGCAACAAGGAAATTCCTTGTCTGAAAAGGACATGTGGTTTAGATGCGAAGATACTTTCTGGTAGAGTGTTTTGTGAGACTTGGATGGCTGAATATAATATTTTATGTCTGTTATGCTTAGCTATTAAACTCAATATTTAAACAATCTCAATTTCTACCCTTGCCACCCAATGAAATCTCTTAGTCACACTTCTACAAGATTACATTATTTTAAATATTTAAATAGAAACGTAGTATTTTGCAAAATAAAGTGCCAGTTCCTAATGTTTTTATATATCTAAGCCTACATCTGTATGCTACAGGAATGCCTTAGTACAGAGCAAGCCGGGAGTTAAATTTGTCTTCTGGAAAATAGTTATCTTTTGAATGACCACATGTAACATGTGTGGGTATACTCACTATATGTTCCCAAATTTTTAATCAAAGTTTTTAAAATAAAAATAAAAATAAAAATAAACTCAGGTTAACTTCTGCTGTTCAAAACTATTGGTTGTGGTGATATGAGTAAAATTGAGTGCACATATTTATTGGTGATGTGGTCCTTGTTGGTGTGTGTGTGTGTGTTTCCTATTTTCTAGGAATTCAAGGTGACAAATATTATATACACCCTCCAGAGTCACTATGTGAGATGGGTGTATAAACAAATTATATTCTGACCCTCAATTTTCTATCTATATAATAGCTTTGTCTGGGAGATACTGAGTAGCTAAAAGTCAGTCGGGGAACTTTCATGGTGAAGACTAGATTTAAATATGCATTTAGTCTGATTCTAGTCCAATGCTTTCACTATTCATGACAGATTCCATGCAATAGTCAAACCCACATTTTTCTAACTTATAGGGAGACATATTATTCATTGTGTCACTAGTACAGATTAGGCAAGACCTGGCTTAAAAACAGTAACACTGAGAGGGACCTTGGAGTTCTAGTGGACGATCACTTGACTATGAACCAGCAGTGTGCAGGAGCCGCCAAAAAAGCTAATACAATCCTGGGCTGTATAAACAGAGGCATAGAATCAAGATCACACAAAGTACTAGTACCGCTTTATAAAACCCTAGTAAAACCACACCTGGAATACTGCAGCCAATTTTGGTCACCACATCACAAAAAAAAAATGTTAAGAGTTTGGAAAAAATTCAGAGAAAAGCAACTAAGATGATCAAAGGCCTGGAGACTAAAGCATATGAAGAACGACTGCAGGACTTGGGTTTGGCTAGTCTAAAGAAAAGAAGAAGTAGGGGAGACATGATAACAGTATTCCAGTATTTGAGGGGCTGCCACAAAGAAGAGGGGGTCACGTTATTCACCAAAGCAGCAGAGGGCAGGACAAGAAACAATGGTTGGAAACTGATCAAAGAGAGAAGCAACCTGGATTAAGGAGAAACTTCCTGACAGTGAGGACAATTAACTAGTGGAACAGCTTGCCTTCAGAAATTGTGGGCGCTCCATCACTGGACATTTTTAAGAGGCTAGACAGTCCCTTGTCTGAGATTGTATAGGTTCTCCTGCTTGAGCAGGGGGCTGGACTAGAAGACCTCCAAAGTCCCTTCCAGATTTATTCTATTCTGTTCTGTTCTGCTCTGTTCTATTCTTCTATCAGAGGCAAAAAATCTGATTTAGTGAGGCAATCAATGGAAAAAAAATCATGGTCATGTTGAGGAAAAGAGAGGTAAACGGGGTAGAGTATCTGATTTGCCTTTCTTGCAGTATTGGTTACAGTCTAAAACAAAAGCAGAAAGGCAATGCAAAAGAAACCTTTGACAAGTAAGCATAAATACCATAACCGTACATCAGGGCTTTTCAACCTTTTCACCCATTGTACCACTTTTAGGATATGGCAACATCCAAGTACAACCAGTAGCCTAGCAAGGTGTCAAAAACTTGATGACCAAAAAAAAGGAAAAAAAGTGAAGTACAGGTAGACCTCGATTTACAACAGTTCGCTTAGTGACTGTTTTAAGTTACAATGGCACTGAAAAAAGTGCCCCCCAAGCCACAGCTGAGCAAGACATCTGCCTGCTTGCCCGGCAGCACTCTTCCTCCTGTCCGAGGTTTTCATTGTTGTGAGCATTTCTGTTGAGGATTGGCAGCAGGGGTGGGGTGGGGGTGTTTGGTTTTTATTCTCCCCATCTGCTGGGTGGTTGCAGCAGGTTTTGGTCACTTCACATGACTCTGGAACACTGTGACCATCATAAATATGTTGCCAAGCATCTGAATGTAAATCACAAGACCCTGGAGATGCTGCAACATTCCAGCTGATCGGCACTTCTTCTGGTCTCAGAAGCGCCAGGAGCAATGCCGAGCTCCAGCTGGAGCCTGGCGCTGATTCTGGCGTTTCCACTGAGCCCTGACAGCCCCAAAGAAGCACTGATCCTGGTGCTTCCGCTGAGCCCTGACAGCCCTGCAGCTCCAGCCATCTCTCACTCAGGCTTGTGCGGTGCTGCCACCGGTTCAGCTCATTCCCCTCCCCCACTACCACTTTTCTAGGATGGTCGTGTACCACCTGCCAGGTGTCAATGTACCACAGGTGGTACTCGTACCACTGGTTGAAAAGCCTTGCCGTACATTACTATTTTAATAGTTACCATAATAGTATAAGGAAACTAAGTTTGCAATGTATCAACAAATACAGAGGAATTAATTGTTAGAGGAAATGAGAAGGGAATTACAAGTAGTTTCACTTGGCTAATGAATAACACAAGACACAATAATAATACCATAGTAAAAACTGTGGGTGTGAATTAAATAACCTGGACATGTTAGTTATGAAATACTTCAGTCTCCCAGAATGACAAAATAGTTTCCTGGTCTCTGTTGATAAGAACAATATGCCTTCCTCCCAACCCTTAGAATGTATTTTGACTATGTTGATACTAGCAATAGTAATAGCGATAGCACTTAGACTTATATACCACTTCATAATCCTTTACAGCACTCTCTCTAAGTGGTTTACAGAGTTAGCATATGGCCCCCAACTATCTCAAAAGAATGGAAGGCTAAGTATTTTTAGGGTCTTTGCCAGGTGGCAGAAGCACTAGCTAGAATATCAGATATACATAATATTGATTGATGGAGGAGTTTGATTCTGGGCAATTGGAAAACAAGAGTTTATATTTTATATTTGTTTTATTGTTGGAAGATGGCTTGATGACATCTTTGCTTCTACATCTGTACATTACTTCATTTTTTCCTTTACACTTGCCAGCCCTCTTTTTAGGTCTCATTAACTTTCATTAACAATTTGATAATATTAAATAAAACTAAAACTAATCTTTTACTGTGCTATACGTTTCCTGTCTAAACAGCCTTTTATAAAGGAATGTCATTATCATTTCTTCAGTTTTTCATGTTTGTTTGTAAAAATGTTTAAATTCTATTATTAGGGAGAAAATGTTGGTTTAGGTAGGAAATGGAAAATTGTGGCTGATGTTTAAATCATCTCTGTGTATATTTTATCTCAGAGGGACCTAAAAACCTGTTCTTGTTAACAAAGCTTGTATTCTGTATTCTATTCTGTATTCTGAGAAGCCTACATTCAAAATAGGCTAACAAGCAGTGAAGAACAGTTTTATGGGAAGGAAAAGGAACTGAAAAAACTGGGTGACCATCAGATGGTAGTAAGGAACTATAGTTTTTTTTATACCTCTTTGTTGCCATCTAGTAAATCTAATTCTTCACTTACAAATGTGTTTAAAGGTAAAGGTAAAAGTTCCCCCGCACATGCGTGCTAGTCGTTTCCGACTCTAGGGGCCGGTGCTCATCTCCGTTTCAAAGCCGAAGAGCCAGCGCTTGTCCGAGGATGTCTCCGTGGTCATGTGGCCGGCATGACTAGACGCCAAAGGCACACAGAACATAGTGGTCCCTATTTTTCTACTTGCATTTTTACGTGCTTTCGAACTGCTAGGTGGGCAGAAGCTGGGACGAGTAACAGGCGCTCACTCTGTTACACGGCACTCGTGATTTGACCCGCCAAACTGCCGACCATCTGGTCGACAAGCTCAGCGTCCTAACCCACTGAGCCACCGCGTCCCTTAGACAAATGTGTTTATGACTGATTAAATGACAGACACATCAATAATTATTGCTGAGTCATTTTTCTGACTCAAGAAACATTCCAAAAAGAAAATCCTTACTTTCATTTGTAACCAATGAAAGAAGATCAAAGAAGATTTATGGACATTTTGTAAAATATGGATTTATATTTGGATATATGGATTGAATAATAGATAGAGGTTGTAGGCTGAATATACCAATGGAACTTTATTTACTGCTCCCACAGCATACCTTCAAAATACAATAGTAAGATTATTAGTCTCTGCTCCTTTTCCTACATATAACAGTTTCTCCTCACAAACAGATACCGAGAACATTTCACTCCTAGCTTAGGTACTGTATAAATGAGGAGAGAAGATAGTAAAACTAATGTCTTCCATAAATTTAGGACTACAAATCCTATACTCCTTATTTACTTATTTATTGTTTTAAAAGAATGACAAAAAGAGGGGAAAAATCCCAAAGAAATTTATGATAAAAGATATAGACATTGTGAAACTTGGATTGTAATTCTATTTTTATTATTTCTCAAAATATTTATCTTTTATGGTTTTATTGCTTTAATGTTGTAAGCCTCCAAGAGTCACTTTAAAGTGAGATGGGCAGCAAACAAATGTAATAAATAATAATAAAGGGGAAAAAACACAATTAAAAGTGCTTTTTTAAAAAATAAAATAAAATATATAACAAGTAAAAAAGTATAATACAGTATATAATTTCAGCAGTAAATATTGCAGTTCTATACATAGGCCTCTAATGAAATTATTATTCAGTTATTTATATATATTTCTAGTACATTAGTATAACTATTGTGTTTTTAAATTGGCTGTATTTTGTAGTCCCATATTTCATTTTATTTGTATATACAAAGGATACATATTTAGGCAACCAGTTGGCAAGATGGTGGCAAGTGCAATCAGGTCCTCAATCCATTCAGTGAAAGGGACCATATATTTAGCTTTCCAGTGCTGCAAGACCAGTCTTTTATCTGTAGTAAGGGAACAGAGAATCTATTTATGTTATCCGGTTGCTCAAATTCCAAATGCTAGATATGCAGTTCAACGGAATACAGGCAGTCTTCGACTTACAACACTTCTTTTAGTGACCGTTTGAAGTTACAATGGCACTGAAAAAAGTGACTTATGACCATTTTTTCACACTTATAACTGTTGCAGCATCCCCATGGTCACGTGATTTACATTCAGATGCTGGACCCACTGACTTCCATTTATGACAGCTGCAATGTCCCAGAGTCATGTGATCCCGCCTACTGACAAGCAAAGTCAATGGGAAAACCAGATTCACTGTGTTACTAATTTAAGAACTGTAGTGATTCACTTAACAAATGTGGCAAGAAAAGTCGTAAAATACGGCAAAACTCACTTAACAAATTTCTCACTTAGAAATATAAATTTTGTGGTCAATTGTAGTTGTACGTTGAGTACTACCTGTATTATCCTCTGAAAATTTTAGCTTTTGTTGTACCATCATATTTCTTTCTCCCCAAACTTAGTAAGTGCAGGGCATTGTAAAAGCATGTGTTTTAAATAAGCATTGTCCTTATAAAATGCAATTTCCTTTTCTATGCAGTCCCAGTCCTTTATCATTGTCCATCCTTATTGGGATGGATGGAAAATTTCTGCTGCTTTTATATATTTCCCAACCATTAAAAGATGACCTATAGAAGGCAAATTAGCAAACTCTCAATAAAAGAAAACTATCTCATAGCTTTAATAGGATCATCAAGGCTAGGCTTTTCAAATCTGCTTGCCTCTAGATTGGTTGGGACTACAGCTCCCAGAATGCCCAGCAAAGATGAATTGGGAAAGATGATAAAGATGTTCAGCATTCCAATCTCTTATTCAACCTTGAAGATGTTATATCCTGTATTACATATACATGTTGTCTTTATGTACTAAAATGGGAATGGTAGCATTGCCACTTGAACATTTGAATGGAGGTGGAATAGGAATCTGTTATGTGTAAGTAATTTATGTTATTTGTTGTACCTTGCCTGGATACTTTATGTTGCAGCTTCTGTAATGGAACATATAATGGCATTTTTGGTAGCTATAACAGCTGACTTGCAGATACAGGTGGGAATAGGTTAAGCAAAGATGTCCCAAAATGTTGCCTACTTCTGTTGGAGGCAATCCTTCAATAATTCTTATCCAAAGCCATTTCAGATATATTGGTATCAAAATTGAAAAAGAGGAAGCTTAGCCAGATAAAATAGGATCCAAATATTTGAAGATTTGAATTCTTTTCAATAGCAGCCCCATACAGATCCCTTTAGAATAACATAATCTGGATAGTATTAGGTTATGCAACATTTTTATTTAATCTCAAAAAAGGTTCTAGAGCAGAGGTCCTCAACCTTTTGGGCACCAGGGACGGGTTCTGTGGAGAAAGGTTTTTCCGTGGACCGGAGAGTGTGTGGTTTTGTGTGCTGCCTGCATCCCACAAATGGGGCTTTGCTTGTTTGTGCGGCCCGGTTGTCGCCATGCCGCGGCCTGGTACTGGTCCACGGACCAGGGGTTCGAGACCCCTCTTTTAGAGCATTCAGGAACACAAACATAGCACTTGTTTCAACTCCTTAAAGCAGCTGCATCTTTTCCCTTCCTTTCCCTGTGGAGGGAAATTGAAATACTGTGAAAAGATGCAGCTGCTATGAGGTGATGAGACATAAGTTACATTTCAGTCAGGCTGGATTCCAAAGCGCTGCAGAATTTTATCTACTATGTCATATACATTTTGGGTAGGCTTTCTTCTCAAGGAAAGTGATGCCACTAAAATATCTATAGAATCATTGCAGCAGTGGCCATGTCAAGTGACAAATCACCTGAAGACATATTGATTAGTAAGATCCTTAAGTATGGGTTGAGAAGAGGCATTAAGTGAATCTATACAGTAATTTGCTTGAAAACTGCAGTCAAAGAGAACTCATCAACAGTTCCTCCTTAGATTAAAATAGCATGCTAAGTGAGGTTCCATGTGGCCTGGAAATCTTCAGCTTTTCCACTCATGATTTAGATGAGAAGGAGAGATGCATATCATATTTGCAGATGACACAAAACTGCAATAGTTTTGAAGACAAAATGAATTTCTAAATTTTCTTGGTAGCTTCAATCAATCAATTCAATTTATTGTGGTTGTAAATCAGTATGGATGAGTGATAGGTTAGAGAATAGGCTGAAAATAACAGAATGGGATTTAATCAGAAAAAAAACTTCAGATGCAGCTTAATTTAAAATGGTTTGATAGCTGCTACAAAGGTAATGGCATTTTAGGCTGCATTAATATTTCTAAATCACAAGAAGTAATACTTTACTGTATTCCGTACTAGTCATACTCCACTTTGATTAGTGTCCAGTTCTGGACATCAGACTTTAAGAAAACTTCAGAGATTGTGTGACAAGCATAAGATAGATTAATAAGGATGATCAGGGGACTAGATGGAACTTCCTATGAATCAAGAAAACACAGTTGTGACAGCAGATGATAGTACTTTTCAAACATCTGAAGGGGTGTCATACAGAAGAAGCTGAGATATGTTTTCTACAACAGAATAATGTTGTTATAAAAGGCAGATATAGATTGACTGTTAGGAACAATTTTCTAGCAATTTGATAGTGGAACCAATTACTGAGAGATGTGATGAATTCCTTTAATGGTAGAATAGACTTCTCCAGCACTGCACACCTGGAGACATATGTGTCTGTTGCTTGGGAATGGTTGCATAGGTGTTCCATTTATATTTCTACAAATTTAACTCTCTGGCTAGGGGACATTCAACAGCAAAAGAAACAGGACGTTGGATCAATCAATCAGCATGCAGGATGTGCACCTCCACCCAATACGCAGCTGGGATTTGGGAGATGTGTGTGTCAGTGAGTCTGCAGCCATTTGCTACCTACACTTAACCATCAACCCCTTTGCAGTGTAGGTATGTGGCACAACTACAGGGAGTTGGGAGCCTTAAGATGTGTTCAAGTGAAGATCTGACAAACATCTGTAGTTAAACCATATTCAAATAAGCCACAATTTGCTGGATTGATATATTATTCTAAAAAAAGAACAAACAAACAATGCTTCACCTTCCCCTATGAGATTACACAGCCTTAAAATTTGGCTCTCACATACTGTTATCACAATGAAGAGTGTCAAATGTCTGTGAGGAATTCTGGTTGATGAGATCCATATCATACAGAGCACCTAGGAAGAAAACATCTGATGTCAAAATTTATTCTCAACACATCTGATAGAATTTGCATGACAAAAAGTGAAGAGATAAAGCCCTGTAGCCATGTTGACTTTAAAACTGTTTACATACCCTAAGCCATGACGTGTTTCTTTTAGTATGTTGGTTAACATGTGAACCCATCCAGGAGCTTTGTTCACACTTGGTTCATGCTTAACTGAAGCCAGAATTATGGTTTATAAGTAAAAAAAAATAAGAGAGCCAGTTTGGTATAATGGCTAAGGTGCTGACCTAGAAAACAGGAGAATCTGAGTTTGGGCCAGTCACTCTCTCTCAACCCAATTCACCTCACAGGTTGTTGTGGGGAAAAAGAAGTAACATCATTATTTATTTATTAAGATTTGAAGGCAAATGTTATTCAGCAGGTGTATGGACATGCACACAGCCCTGGCTGGCAATTCCATAAATGAAATATATATTTTTGCTAGGATTTTTTTTGCAGCTGAAGAATATGCTGAGAAAAAATGCAGCTATTTAAGGAGCTGCAGGGAAATTGTAAGTAAGCGTCTTGGCATATTCCCCCCTCTCCCCATTATGTCTTGCCTAGTTTTAGTTTCAGGTTGCATCGCTATAGTAGACACCCTATTCAATCACAAGATTTTAAATAGTATCTGTAAGCAAGCAGAATGCAACTATGCATGACTTGCACTTCCTTTTCTCTTTTGCATTTCTGACCACACCTGGAACAAGGATTTATGGATTTCTTTTCACTGTATTAAACTCCACAAGGCACCCCACCATGAATCTCTCTGAAGGGGAAATATGTGCAAGAGTGATGGCCCCCAACGTTACATAAAGAAGAAACCTGGCATCGTAATCTGAGATCTTTTCATCTCCCACCTTTTCTTCATTAACATCCAAAGTAATCTTCAGAGATTCTGCTAAGACTTTGCTACGACTTGGAACCCGAGACACGCCCCTAGCGGGCTGGTGCGCGATGTCACAAAGGAGAATGCGGGTCCACCTTTCAAACCTGCGCGTCATGTCAGAAGTTCATCATTGCCAAGGATCCTGGGTGGCAATCCGGGGTCACTTTTTTAGGAGGGCGTTATACAAATCAATGGTTCCAACTTCGGCAGTTTTTTGTTTTTTGCTCGCGGATTCAGATAACCTGAGGAGAAAGAGCCCTCTCCTCCCTTCTTTTCGCATATAGTTAACCGGGCCGCCAGTGAGCCGCCTCAGCAGCATTGGGGCAGCAGCAGCAGCAACAACAACAGCAGAAGCGGCAAGAGGTGCCGGTTCGGGCAGGGAAGGCGCTTGAACTTTGAAGCCAAAAGGTGCAGAGAATTAGCGGCTCTCCGGCCCCGGAGGCGCGCGGGAAAAACCCGCGTCTCCCGCTGCGTCAAGAGGGCAAGCAGCCCAGCCCCCCTCCCTCCCTCCCCCCGTACTGAACCCCACCCCGGGGTGGCCGAGCCAGACTGGCGGGGACGGCGGCGAGCGCGCGTGCTGTGGCCAGAAGAGGAAGGCGGCGGCTGTTCTTCCTCACTGATTGCAGTAGCAGCTCGGGGAGCCGCCAGGCTGCGCTCTCGAGCCGGCTCGCAGTCTGGCTGCGGCCCCGGGCTGCCGGGCTCCGGAGCGCCAGAGGCTCCCGGGGAGCAGGCAGTGCGAGCGGTTGGTCCCGGGACAGGAGCAGTAGCTGCTGCAGCAGGAGGAGCCGGAGCGGCTCGCTGCTGCAGCGGGAGCCGCCCCGGCTCGGAGCTCTGCCTGTCCGGCTTGCGGAGATAATAATACCTGGCGCCCCTCAAGTACGGGTGGCTTCGGTAGGATTTCGGCGGCCAGAACGACGCGCCGCCGCGGCTGCCCACACAGCTCCTCTCCGCGCCCGGCATGACTTGCAAGGGTTCATCGAGCTGGGCACTTTGGGTGGCCCCGTTTGCTACACTGCTGTCTCTGCGAGGTAAGGGAAACCTGGGGGTGTGTGTGTGTGGAGGCCAGAGGGTGCTGGGCGGGCGTCGGAGAAGTGGCAGAAACCTGGGAGACACAAGACGCCTATCTTTGTCGTCGGCAGTTTTGTTCCCTGCTCTGGATTCGAACTCTCAACTTTAGCGCCAAGAAACGCGCTAGGCTGGAGCTCTGGGTCTAGCTGTTCAGCAGCTAACCGCAGAATAGAAGATGACACTTCTCCGAATACTTTGCTCCCTTTTCTGACCGAGGAAGTCGTTGTAAAGTTAAAGGAAGGGGGTCTGTGTGGGTTGTTTTGTCTTACCCAAATATTACTAGACGCTGTCCGCCTTGATTATTCCACAGGATAACCAAATTTTGTATTTTTAACACTATTCTGCCCAAGAAAAAAAAAGAGCTATGTGCACCAGAGAGTTATGGTACAAGCATTTTCTGTCTGGGCAGGAGGGGGAAAAATAAGTCCAGTCTGATTATGTGACCTTTTAAGGAACAATCTGTCCAAAAGTGATGTTAAGAGAACTAGAAATGCTTCACTGTATTTGTCGGTGTATTTTCCCCCTAAATGTGGGGTATAAAAGTTTCTAGCAGGTGTAGAGAACATTTATTGTTTTCATTTTTAGAACTTGGATAGAATTTTTTTAAAACCAACATGGTATTTGTATTTAACTTTATAAAACAGTCATTTTAATGCCCTGAGATTTTTTCCTCAGTTAAATGGCATATATTCTTAAACGTGCCATTATTATGTTTGTTAAGTATTTTGTTCATATTATTTTCTTATTCCTAACTTTCATTTCCATTGGACTAACTTAAAGTAAAACTTTGCAAAACTTTCCATTCTGGCCTTGTAGAGTTTCTCTTTGAAAGCATACAAGATGTATAATGCTAGAAAACTTTTATCAGAAAAACAAGTGCTAATAACTATTTAGCAAAACTCTAGCAGTCAAATCTTTTATGTGCTACAGAAGACTGGTGAGGACCATGAGGAGTTACAATATTCCCACATTCCTAAAGTTAAAGCCAGATTTTATTTGACAACTTTATCTTTGTGTACGGCTTTTGGGCTCATTCTTTACATTTTGCTATGACTAAATCTGGTGGACACATTTTAAAAAATATATTTAATGGAATAAATTATTCCTGCACAGTCCCTGCTCATTTTTTTAAAAAAATTACAGATATTAGTATGGGTATCTAGTGGCCCAGATGCATCCTGGAAGTTTTGTTTTTCTGTTGTGTCCTTATGATATTTTCATCTCAGCTTTCCTGCACAACTGAGTCAGTTTTATATAGTAGTATCTTTCCCCTCGTTTCTGACACTGTTCAAGGGCATCTTCAATGTGTATAAAATATATTAAGCTTTGTTACTTTTAACCTTGCAGGGAAGTCACATGACTGGTGGTGACTGGGAACAGAAGCAGTAGAATTGGGATAGGAATCAGCAGCTCAAGAATGGGTGGTCAGCTGAGGGATAGCTTATAATCAGTTAATTCAGTATTGACTGTTCTATTATTATTCAAAGACAATGGATTTGAAGTCACTGAGATAAAAAATGTATTGCTTTATTTTAGTATTCTCATATGTCCATAGGACATGCAGTACAGTTTCAGTTTGGATAAGCAATACGATTTAGATACATGGAATGCTTTTGTAGAAGAATAAAAAGCTGAACTCCAAGGACTTTTGCAACCATTCAAATCAATGGGATTTGAGTGTAAGTAATCATGCGGTGGCTCAGTGGGTTAGGACGCTGAGCTTGTCGATCAGAAGGTCGGCAGTTTGGCGGGTCGAATCCCGAGTGCTGCATAGCAGAGTGAGTGCCTGTTACTCGTCCCAGCTTCTGCCAACCTAGCAATTCGAAAGCACGTAAAAATGCAAGTAGAAAAATAGGGACCACTACGGTGGGAAGGTAACAGCGTTCCGTGCGCCTTTGGCGTCTAGTCATGCCGGCCACATGACCACGGAGACGTCCTCGGACAAGCACTGGCTCTTCGGCTTTGAAATGGAGATGAGCACCGGCCCCTAGAGTCGGAAACGACTAGCATGCATGTGCAGGAGAACCTTTACCTTTACCTTACTAATCATGTTTAGGATCAAAGCTCAGTTTACAAAAACTTGGAAGTGCCTGGAAGCCACATCAAATGTCTAAATGAAGATAATTATGTCTTAATTGCTTATAGTTCATCTTGATAATTCTTAAAGGTCACGGAGGGTGTTTAGAGAAAATACATCTTTTATTCTGATTTTCCTATTTTTAATAGTGTGATTTAGTTATCCTAGCATGTGCTGTATTCATTTGGGTTGTTGACATTAGTGAAGCTTGAGTCTTGAACGAATGAGGGCCCTGAAGTTAGGATCCAGATGCAGGACTCTACCAGCTGCGAGGCAATTTGTTTTGTACATTTGCCAGTGCACCTTTTTTGTGTGTGCCTGTAACGTTCTCTGTATTTCTGCTAGGATTTTCTTAAGTAATTTGCAAAATTAGAGATCAATTTTGTAGCCAGTATTCCTAGCCTGTATATGGAGCATGTCTACTTTTTTTCCTTCTCATTAGGAAGCCACTGCTTCTTGAAGCATCATTTGCTCCCTCAAAGTCAAGCAGGTATCATTTAGTTCAAGATTTGTTTTCAGTTAGAGTATAGCTTAAGAGAGTTGATGTAGCACATCTAGATCAGTCCTGTAGGCCATAAAAGACAAGCTTTGCATAACCAGTCCAAAATACGTAAAGTATGCTTTTTGAAACTGAGATTTGCCTTTGGAGAAGGAGGCTTGTCCCACAGCAGTGTTGGCTTGAATGCAGAGTTTAGTTTTCATTAAACCAGAGCATCCAGTTCTCTGACCATTAACATGAAAATAAGCCAGGTTAGAATTAGTTGTACAGATAGTCCTCGTCTTACGACCACAATTGAGCCCAAAATTTATGTTGCTAAGTGAGACAGTTAAGTGAATTTTGCCCCATTTTACGACCTTTCTTGCCACAGATGTTAAGTGAATCACTGCAGTTGTTAAGTTAGTAACGCGGTTGTTAAGTGAATCTGTCTTCCCCATTGACTTTACTTGACTGAAGGTCACAAAAGGTGATCACATGACTCCAGGAGACTGCAACCATAAAATATATGAGTCAGTTGCCAAGCGTCTGAATTACGATTATGACCAGGTGGATGCTGCAGTGGTCATGTGTGAAAACAGTCAAAGTCACTTTTTTCAGTGCCTTTGTAACTTTGAACAGTAATTAAATGAATTGTAGTAAGTTGAGGACTACCTGTACTGAGGAATTCTGTCAAGAATATTGTGCCAGAATTTTTGTGTGATAGAAGGAATACTTAAGCCGTGTCACTCCATAAAACATATCACACTATTAACCATTTCAGCCAGGGAATGATTATTTGTGTTACACTGTTTTATAACAGTTAGGAATATTGTGTAAATATTAGTTAGAAATATGTGAACACTGATCCTCCCTTCCACCAGAAACATTTTTCTTTAGGTTTTCTTACGGCTGTGTTGAACTTTCTGGTAGAAATAAAAGGAAGTGTGCTTTGACTACTTTAGTATTGACATGTATCTTTCAAAAAAGGAGGTTGGTAATGACAAATGGGAAGTTAAGTCCACATTCCATGATAGTCACAAACCTAATGCAACATAAACGTTTGTTAATATTGCACTGTAAAGGGATACGTAACTAAAATGGCAAACAATTGTATGCAAGACATTGAAATGGTAGAATAGCAAGAGCAATGATTGTTCAAGGAAGCAAATGTGATCTTCAATTTTTTTCTAAATGCTATTGGATTTTGAATTTCAATATTGAGATTACAGAAAATGGTAAATGCTCAATTTACCCTAGCTCAAAAACCCATACTTAAAGTGAAAAGAAAAGATGACATGGGGTTGATTAGACTGAAATAAAGTTGTATTATTCATCAAAGATAACTGCTGTCCAGGACCTTGACACGTGATAGTCATGGAAAAATGATTACCTCAGATAGTTATAACTGTTACTCAGTTTGTCAAAATGACAAGATAATTAGCACATTGTGGGATAGATGCACTGTGGAAGGAGTTTTAGGCGGCATCCATGTAAGTGTAAGCAACTCCTTCACTTTATTCTCCTTTGGTCATGCCATTCCTCAAGTAATATGTTTTGGGCATCATATTGGATCAGGTTCTGAGAAGGAAATTAGAATTATAGGGGTCTAGAAGAAAGATTGAAAGAGTAGAGTATCTTTAGCTTTGAAAATATTGAAGAGGGATATGTCATTTTTTAAAGGTCTGAAAATTTGTCCTATAAAAGAAAATGAAGACCCATTCTTTCTCATTCCAAAGTGTAGGGCATTGGATAATGGTGTGAATTACAGGAAGACAGATTCAATATTATTGGAAAAAAACCCCTTCCTCACAGAGAAATTCAACAGTAGAACTGATGACCCAGAGAGGTGATTGTCCCTCTGTATTTGATTTGTTCAAGTGAAGGCTTTAGAGCTTTTTATGTTTCAGTTTGGGTTCTGCAATGAGCAGAGGTTTGAACTCAGTGGCCTAAACTGTTCACTCTGTGAGTGTGATATGCTGCCTATTTGTTCTATGAGATTGAGGAAATGGATCAGGCTGAGCCTTGAGCAGTGTGGGACATACGGTAATTTTCTTCCTTCTTGTAGAATGAAAAGTACAGCAAGCTGCTTCTTCCCCAATGTTACAACATGTACAGACTACTACTATGGCTCAGAGCTCCTTTGCTGTAGGATAGGAGCTGAATGACAAAAGAGAAGCATTAGTAAAAGCAGGTATCCACATATGGAGTAAAGTGAGGGGAAGACACTTTGCATTATGACACATCTGCTTATTTCATTTTGTATCTTTGACACAAATATGTAATCTGCAGTTTTTACATCATGACCTCAAGATGTGCATAGTGTCATGTTGATATCATTGTGGCTTTTAAATACATGCTTATGTTTGTAAGTATATTAGGCCACATAAAATGCTAGAATTTAGAAAGTGGATTAGTTTCTACTTGGACAGGTGAGATTGTATTCACTTAGTTCAGATGGCAATTCATTCATAAGCTCGTCTGAATGGCTAAAACTTTAAAAATGTCAGTGCAATACAAATAATTATTCCAGAGGGGGGAACAAAAATAAAGCACATAATACATGTACCTATGGTAGAAAGGTAAAAATTAGTTTAACATAAATGTTAATATTTATGTTAAACATATTAATATTAATAAAATATTAATAGTTCAAACATCATCTTGGCCCAATGCCGAAGGGAAGAACTGGATCTTCAAGATAATTCTAAAAGCCACTATTTCCAAAATCCAGCCATCTGGATTTTGGAAAGAGCTATCGCCATGGGACAGACACTGAAATAGAGAAGTTACACTTCCAAGGTCCCACTAAATCACACTATTTAACATGTGGGATCTGGGACCAATCCTTATTAGGAAGGCAGGGGAAATTGTTGCTGGGTACCTTCAAATATTCTAGTCGTGTGCTTCACATGAAGAGTTTTATTGGATATATCTAATAGCTTATATTCACCCAGATGCCTATTAGAAAACCAGTTTAGCTTGTGCAGAAGTGGTGTTGCCTAGGGCAGTAGTTCCCAACCCCCAGTCCGTGGACTAGCACTAGTCCGTGACATGCCAGAAACTGGGCTATGCAAACAAGCGAAGCCCTATCCGCGGGATACAGGCAGCACGCAAAACCATGCCCCCTCCAGTCTGCGGAAAAACCTCTCTTCACAGAACCAGTCCCTGGTGCCTGAAAATTGGGGGCCACTGGCCTTGGGGCCTGGTTCTTTCTTGTCTTCCATAGTATCTGACTGGATGTTTTGATCTTGCAGGGTTGGTATGCTCCAGGTTTCTTCAATTAACCAATGTCATGTTTTGGGACCCCAGAATGTACCTGTAGCAGAGTCTGCCCTTTGGAGTGAGGTTTCTCCTGAGATCTGGAGAGCCCTGTGCTGCTCTTGTTTGTAAGAGCTGTTTAGACCCGGCTCTTCACCCAGGCCATTGGTGGGGGAGAATGACCCCTTCATTCATTTCTATGGGGCCTGTCAACTTGCCATTTTTAATTTTTTGTCTCCACCTTTCTTTTAATTGGTTTTATTGTAATTTCTTTGTTTTGATGTTTTAAGCTCCCCAGAGTCTTTGGGACTTTAAGTGTATAATAAATAAATCTCAAGGTGTGTGTGTAACTCCTTGCACTTTGAATCAGCTGTAGCTTCAAAATTTTAATTTAATATAATTTAAATTAAATTTAAATATTTCCATCAATATTATATGCCACCAAATTATTAGTGATAACATATTGTGGTTTATAGCAAAACCATAATAATAACAAAATCAAGCTAAAACTATAATAACTCTAGACAGCATAGTATTATAATTATTATCACAGCCAGTTTGGTGTAGTGGTTAAGACATCAGGTTAGAAATAGGGAGAGGAAGTTCTACTCTTGCCTTAGGCACAAACCCAGTAGCCTAACCCTGGGTTAGTCACTCTCTCTTAGCCCTAGGAAGCAGTTAGTGACAAACCACTTTTGAAATCTTGCCAAGAAAACCACAGGAGCTCTCTTGGCAGTCACCAAGAATCAACAATAACTCAAAGGCACAACAAACATACAAAATATATTTAGTAATAGCATTTAGTTTTATATTGTGCATAATCATTTCCAAAAGACCTTTCTGTCTTTATTACCTTCTGGAAGGCTACATTGAAGGAACAGACTTGCTTCTGAAGTGTGTTTCAGGGCAGAAAAACTGTATTTTGTAATTGTAGGTCTCACTTTAGAAAATTGGGGAACCCATAAGCAGCTTATCTGAGGAAGATTTTCTTGGTGGTGGTGGGTTTGGGTGGTAGTTGAAAGTACCTGAATGGCTAGCAATGTGGGGCTTATAAGTCAAAACTAGTCCTTTATATTTCCACCCAGAAACAAGCAAGTAACCAGTACAGAAGTGTAAATGGTGTCAGTTAATATACAACCAGTGCACTTAGGATTGATTAGTATCTAATTACGTGATGGCTCTCAGTTACGGTAGGCAGGTCCTTGTGTTCCATGAAGGGCTGATGTGAAACATCAACCAGAGCTAGGCAAATATTGGCCATAGCATCCACCTGTTTATCTAGCAAGATCTGTGAGTTTAGCAGGACCAAAATGAAGGGCATTAATACCCATTCAAGAAGTTACTAAAACCCATAATGAATGAACAGTAACTAGAATTGAATTACAGTCTGTTTCATCCCATCTAATCTCTAGATATAGGGGACCAGATTTAGAAGGCAACTCTCTAGGTACATGGGGTTGTAGAGGAGTGGCAGCAGCAGATACTGCTGAGTATCATTAGCATATTGAAGGTACCATAATTTGAACTATTGAATGACCTCTTCCACTGGCTTCATATAAATCTATATACTATTAAAACTCTGGTTCTTGTAATATTTAACTGGACAAAATGGTGCACATAGGGCAACAATTTTTGAGCCAAGGTATCTCAAATAGACTAATTTACTGTAAAGAAAGTGTCCAAAATCTGGGATGCATGATTCCTGTGAAATTGAAATTTGGCAAATTTTTATAAACGTCGTAAAACAGTATGACATAATTAAAAATTTATTTATTTATTTAAAACATTTACCATATATAGCAGCCCACGTTGTAGTAAAGTTTGATTGGTTCCCAATCAAAGGTTAAAATACATAAAAGCCATATTAAAACTATTAAAATCAAATGCATAAAAACAAAAATCTGGTACCAAGTCAAGTTTCTGATGTGCAGTCACCTCATCTTATCCTAGCACTTGGAGAAAAAGCCAGTACTTCAGGAAAAATAACTTTATGGAATGATAGGAAGGTAGAGGCCTGCCAAACCTCATAGAGAAGAGTGTTTCATAGGACTGGGTACCACAGAAAAGGCATTCTTCCTAGCTGTCATAAAACATTTACTGTACTGATGTTCAACTGTGGTATGCAGTTCAACATGGGCTATTTTCAAGGCAGATACATCTCTGAATTTATCCCAACTTTTCCACAGAAGTCGGTACATTAGAAGTTCTGCCATCAAGAACTATGATATTTCTGAAAGGAGGATCCAGCATGACATGAGTTGCCTAGTATGTTACTAAAACTCTTGTATTTGTAAACTTTGACTGGGCAAAATGGTGCAATCTTGAGGCAAAACGTTTTCAACCAAGGTATCTCAAATGGGCTAACTTACAGAATGCTTCAACATTTGGGACCCATGACTCTTGTGGAATTGAAATTTGGCAAATTATGTAAAATATTTTATGACAAATATTATAAAACAGTTAGTGACATAATGTAACATATGCTAAACATTTCCTATAGTCAGCTTATGATGTTTGATTATGCTACACAGTTCAGCATGGGCTACTTTCAAGGCTGATGCATCTCTGAATATCTCCATGATTTTTTCAAGTATATTAGAATCTCTGCCATTGTTGAAGGTATTGAGGACTCTGGTAGGGCAATATCTCTGAAATGAAGACTTAAGTGATCTTGGGTTGTCTAGTGTTAATACAGAAGACTAACTTTATGGAACTCTTGACAAAAGTGACTGTAGGCTGATCTCCAACTGCTTTTGCCTGGGATTACTCACTGAGGTAGAAAAGGAATGTTGTGTCCCAGTCTCCAATTCCTGAGGTTGTCCAGGAGGATACCTTGATTAATAGTGTCAAGAGTTGCAGAGACATCTGTATGAGGTATGTGTTCTGCAGCTGAATCCCTGTGTACTCAGCAACCTAATTGGGAAAGATCTCAGCAATACTTATGAAATGCCTATGGATAGAGAATCTCTTTTAGGGAGGAGTGTACTGTAGCCTTCTTCAAATTCTTCTTTCTACTTTTCTTGCCATCTGGACTGAGGTTTATAAAATAAAATGGCAATATATCTGCTTTTTATTTATTAACTGACTGACCACAACCTCTCACATAGTGAGATACCAGAGATATCAGATTGTTGTGATTTAGCATCAGCCTGTGATATCAGCAGCTGAGTCTGATGATTCTGAAGAGGAGGAGGAGGTAGGGTTTAGAGAGCCTTTGGTATCAGAGGGAGGCTCTGATGCACTGCAGGGCTCTCAGCCTGGCCCCTCCGTCATGTTCCTCCTCAGACTCAGCCGTGTGAGCACGAAGTATTGGATGTAGACGATTCACAGCTGGATCTATTCAGGGACGCTAGGAGCCAGAGGCAATCCAGCAGAGCAGAACAGAGGAAGGCAATGAGGCAACTCGGGAGAAGGCAATGAGAAGCCACGCCTTGGGACTGCTGATAAAAGGGGAAGGTGTGGGAGGTGCTGGTTGCTGAAGGCAACCACTTGAAGATCTTCTGCTAGAGTCCTGGTCTGTTATTCCTGTTTAACTCTTGTTTGAACTTTTGGTTTCTTGTTTGAACTTTTCATTTAACTCTTGTTTGAACTCTTTGTAAATAAATTTGGTTGGGTTTTTTCCAGCCTGTTGACTATAAAAAGGGGTTGTCCCTGACATTCAAACAGGGCCGGTCGTAGGCTGGAACAGAACACAGATATATCCACCTGTCCATTTCCTCAGAGTCCCCAGACAAAAGAAAATATCTCAGATAACCAGATAGATGATACCCCAATTGGCACTGTAGACTCTGTTCAGGACAGAGCAAGACGGGTGATTTTCTTGGCAAAATGGTAAACAAAACAATTATAGTTGCCAAACACAAGAGCTTCCTGGAAATCCCTTCATAAGAGGGGATTTATTACCGTAAACTAGGCATCTGGTTGACAGCCTGCCAATGCAATAAGGGAAGAGATATAGATGATACTTTGCTTTTCTTATCATGCTGATATAGGTTTGATAAATTCTGTTTTGGACTTTCTCCTACTATACCAAGCTTGTTTTAGTGATTTGTGTTCTGGAACTTCTCAGAAAATCAACATGTTCTTTAAGATCAGGAACAGAAAGCACTTATTCAGAGGGCAAGGTCACTGAAACAACCTATCAAATGTTTGGGATATTCATCAAGGATTATTCCGAAATCCTGTGGATCCCTCAGATTCCTGGGGTGAATTGGATTAATGGGTCCTAATTCTGTAGTTAAACCTGATTGTACCAAGAGGTAAATCTGATCACAGCAATGGACAAGACATAATCCATCTATGTGGGGGTCACCAATCAGTCATTCTGAGACAGAGAGACGATCTCTATCTGACTGCCTGTATAAGTTAGACCAGAGATTATTTGGGAGTCATGAACTTTGAAGCTTTGCCAAACTGGGCAAGATATGTAGACTGAGGTCACACAACAGCAGAAGATGAGAGGATCCTAGCACTATCCCAGAGATCAGATCAACAAGCCTGGAAAAGGGAGTCAACTGAACAGTATGATGGCCACTATACAGTACCTGCAATTCTGATTTATGAGTATTTGTATAATCTGCTTTAAATGGACATCGCAACAGGTGGCAGGATCTATGATATTGGTTGATCTTAGAAATGTTGAACAGGATCAGATCTGCTTAAAACCTGGTTAGGAGACCACCAGGAAATCTCAGGGCTATAGTCTGAACTGAAAAATTAAGTACAACTCTGAGGAAAACAGTGGTAAAATGATTGTCATTTTTATAGAAATAGCCATGTCATCACTGATAACTAGCCATGTTATCACCATTTTAAAAGGGGGGGGGGAATCTTTGTTTTATCAAAGCTTTTTTGACCACCATTCTTTACAGTGCAGCAGAATAGAATTTCCTTTCGTCATTTAGTGCCTATGTTAGTGGAAAAATAATTGCATAATATCGGGGGGGGGGTGTTTTTTGAGATTTTGTCTAAGATTATAAACCATTGCATTCAGAATGACATTGGGCTATGTTTATCTGATCCAGCTTTCTGTACTACCTTTATTTGCTGTTTATTTAAGTAGCAATAATTTGGACAAATGGACATAGTTGGAATAGGGTATAGGAATCCACTCAGTTTTTAACAAATGTATAACATTATATGCCTTTTTTGGTATTCTTTTTTCTTTTTCAAAGATGCATTTATGGAAAAAAACAAAGCAAACATGAACAAACTCTTTTTAATACATTTTAAAAATTATTTTAGTTTCTCAGTTTTGAAACTAAATGAATAGAATGCTACAAGAATATAGTTTCTAGATACCGTATATACTTGAGTATAAGCCGAATTTTTCAGCCCACTTTTTGGGCTGAAAAAATCCACTTCGGCTTATACTCCAGTCAACAAAAAAAAAGAACTTACCGAGGACTTGCGCGCGGCCGAGCTACTTTGCCTGACGCTGCTGGGGTCGCCCGGGCGCCTCTGCTCGCCCTCAGCAGCACCTGGCCCGGAATCACATGCGAAACAAGCCCGGCAGAGGAGCCGGAGCGGCGAGCAGAGGCGCCCGGCCCAGATCCTGCAAGGCCCGGCCGAGACGCGCCCCCAGCAGCGGAGCTGCTCCGGCTCCTCTGCCGGGCTTGTTTTGCATGTGAGCTACTTTGCCTGACGCTGAGAAGACCCGCTTGGGCACTCGGGTTGGTGTCAGTCTCCGCAGGCCCTTCTCGTTTCCAGGAACGTCAAGCGCGCTTGGCTCCCCACCCCCACGGCAGGGCAGGGCAGGGCAGAGCAGAGACTTGCTCGCCCTTCTGACGGCCCTGAAGAGAAACGAAGGGCTTGCAAACTCCCCGCGAGAAGCTGGGCGAAGCGCGCGGCTGGGCGAGTGTGTGCCTGCGCGCGTATTTACGAAAGAAACGCTCCGAGAGTTCTTCTTTCTCCGCCCCCTTGGGGGGAACTCTAGCGACTGCTGTAGCCGCGCTTCTCTTCTCGGCTCCGAAAATAGGGATTTCTACTCTCTCTCTCTCTCTCTCTCTCCCCTCCCCACCCCGCATTCTCCTGCCTCTTCGATTGCGACAATAAAAGGGCGAAGGGTGCGCTGGTTTCTTCCTCCTTCCTCCCCCCCTCCCCTCCCCTCCCCGATTGTCAGGTGAGGCAGCTGGAGGTCTGGCCGGGAGATTGTAGCCGTTTTGAAACGCCGCGTCTTGAAACGCCCGATCAGCTGATTTTCGGGTGGAAGAGCCGCGGCTTGAATCTGTTTGCATCTGCCTGAATTAGACCGAAACGGCCTGAATTTGACCAGAGTTGCTTTGTAATGGCTGGAGGAACTGCAGAGGAGGTCTTGCCGGGAGATTGTGGCCGTTTTGAAACGCCGCGGCTTGAAACGCCCGATCAGCTGATTTTCGGGGCGGAAAGAGCCACTGCTTGAATCTGCTTGTATTTGTTTGAACTTAACCAGAAACGGCTCGTAATGGCTGGAGGAACTGCGGAGGGAGTGAATGCTCCAGCCTGGAATATTTGGAAAGGCTGGGGGAACCGGATGAACTGCAGCTTAAGCGACTGTTGCCGGAGGAGCCATGGCTTGAAACGCCCCAGTTTTGGGGCAGCGTTTGCTTGTTCCCTCCCTCCCTCCCTCCCTCCCCTCTAAATCCTTCCTTCCTTCCTTCCTTCCTTCCTTCCTTCCTCCCTCCCTCCCCTTTCCCTCCTCTCTAAATCCTTCCTTCCTTCCTTCCTTCCTTCCTTCCTTCCTTCCTTCCTTCCTTCCTTCCTTCCTTCCTTCCTTCCTTCCTTCCCCAGCCCTAATCCGGAAAGTGGAAGGAAAGAAGAGTAAAGGCTGGGCGGAGGAGGAGGGGAAGTTTAAAAAGGGGGCGGCGTTCCCTTTAAAAAGCCGCCCGCCACGCCGCGCTCCCTCGCAGCACTCGCGGCGGCTGGCTTCTTGGCTCCCGGTCTCCCCCAGGCTTCCTGGCTGTGATTGGCGAGCGAGCCTCCCGAGCTCCGGCGGCCGTGACATCAGCAGAAGCGGAGCAAGCAAAAGCGAAGGGGGAAGTCTCCCCTCGTCCCGGGAGACTCTCGCTTCCCCCCACCCCCCACCCCCCACCCTCCCTACATCCCGAGCCTTCCAGATCTTCGCCTGCCTACTCGCGAGCAGGCATGTTTTCCAGCCAATCCGGGCCTGGGAGCAGGGCGCCGGCGGCACGTCCACTTTCCCCGCACTCTCCGTTCAGACGGCGCCCTTTGAGCCTGGAGTGATGCGGACGTCGGAAAAGGGCGCCGGGCGAAAGCAGCGAAGCGGGATCGCCGCGTGCCCCCCACTCCTCCTCCTCCTCCTCTTCTTCTTCTTCCTCCTCCTGGTCGGCTTGACACCCCCATTTCGGCTGCTTCGCAAACTGCTTCCTCCACCCCACCCCACCCCACCTCACCCCTCCCCGCAAAAGATGCCGGGGTCGACAGCGTTTTTTCTACCCGGAACAAGCAAACACGCAGGCAACCCTGCACTATTCAGCTCAGTGAAGTCACGCTTGAAACGGCTTGAAACGCCCGATCAGCTGATTTTCGGGGCGGAAAGCGTGCGGTGTTGTTGTGTTTTTTTTCCTCCCCCCGAAAGTGAACGGCAGCTTTCCGTACTAGTGTATTGGCATGTCAAGACACCAGCACAAAGACCAAGGTACAAGGAGCCCTCCTTCAGTCATTATTGAAACATTTGATCAGCCCAACTTCTTCTTCTTCTTATTATTATTATTAAATCTGTTTTTTAACCAAGCGTGACTTCACTGAGCTGAATAGATGCCGGGGTCGACAGCGTTTTTTCTACCCGGAACAAGCAAACACGCAGGCAACCCTGCACTATTCAGCTCAGTGAAGTCACGCTTGGTTAAAAAACAGATTTAATAATAATAATAAGAAGAAGAAGAAGTTGGGCTGATCAAATGTTTCAATAATGACTGAAGGAGGGCTCCTTGTACCTTGGTCTTTGTGCTGGTGTCTTGACATGCCAATACACTAGTACGGAAAGCTGCCGTTCACTTTCGGGGGGAGGAAAAAAAACACAACAACACCGCACGCTTTCCGCCCCGAAAATCAGCTGATCGGGCGTTTCAAGCCGTTTCAAGCGTGACTTCACTGAGCTGAATAGTGCAGGGTTGCCTGCGTGTTTGCTTGTTCCGGGTAGAAAAAACGCTGTCGACCCCGGCATCTTTTGCGGGGAGGGGTGAGGTGGGGTGGGGTGGGGTGGAGGAAGCAGTTTGCGAAGCAGCCGAAATGGGGGTGTCAAGCCGACCAGGAGGAGGAAGAAGAAGAAGAGGAGGAGGAGGAGGAGGAGTGGGGGGCACGCGGCGATCCCGCTTCGCTGCTTTCGCCCGGCGCCCTTTTCCGACGTCCGCATCACTCCAGGCTCAAAGGGCGCCGTCTGAACGGAGAGTGCGGGGAAAGTGGACGTGCCGCCGGCGCCCTGCTCCCAGGCCCGGATTGGCTGGAAAACATGCCTGCTCGCGAGTAGGCAGGCGAAGATCTGGAAGGCTCGGGATGTAGGGAGGGTGGGGGGTGGGGGGTGGGGGGAAGCGAGAGTCTCCCGGGACGAGGGGAGACTTCCCCCTTCGCTTTTGCTTGCTCCGCTTCTGCTGATGTCACGGCCGCCGGAGCTCGGGAGGCTCGCTCGCCAATCACAGCCGGGAAGCCTGGGGGAGACCGGGAGCCAAGAAGCCAGCCGCCGCGAGTGCTGCGAGGGAGCGCGGCGTGGCGGGCGGCTTTTTAAAGGGAACGCCGCCCCCTTTTTAAACTTCCCCTCCTCCTCCGCCCAGCCTTTACTCTTCTTTCCTTCCACTTTCCGGATTAGGGCTGGGGAAGGAAGGAAGGAAGGAAGGAAGGAAGGAAGGAAGGAAGGATTTAGAGAGGAGGGAAAGGGGAGGGAGGAAGGAAGGAAGGAAGGAAGGAAGGAAGGAAGGAAGGAAGGAAGGAAGGATTTAGAGGGGAGGGAGGGAGGGAGGGAGGGAGGGAACAAGCAAACGCTGCCCCAAAACTGGGGCGTTTCAAGCCATGGCTCCTCTGGCAACAGTCGCTTAAGCTGCAGTTCATCCGGTTCCCCCAGCCTTTCCAAATATTCCAGGCTGGAGCATTCACTCCCTCCGCAGTTCCTCCAGCCATTACGAGCCGTTTCTGGTTAAGTTCAAACAAATACAAGCAGATTCAAGCCGTGGCTCTTTCCGCCCCGAAAATCAGCTGATCGGGCGTTTCAAGCCGCGGCGTTTCAAAACGGCCACAATCTCCCGGCAAGACCTCCTCTGCAGTTCCTCCAGCCATTACAAAGCAACTCTGGTCAAATTCAGGCCGTTTCGGTCTAATTCAGGCAGATGCAAACAGATTCAAGCCGCGGCTCTTCCACCCGAAAATCAGCTGATCGGGCGTTTCAAGACGCGGCGTTTCAAAACGGCTACAATCTCCCGGCCAGACCTCCAGCTGCCTCACCTGACAATCGGGGAGGGGAGGGGAGGGGGGGAGGAAGGAGGAAGAAACCAGCGCACCCTTCGCCCTTTTATTGTCGCAATCGAAGAGGCAGGAGAATGCGGGGTGGGGAGGGGAGAGAGAGAGAGAGAGAGAGAGTAGAAATCCCTATTTTCGGAGCCGAGAAGAGAAGCGCGGCTACAGCAGTCGCTAGAGTTCCCCCCAAGGGGGCGGAGAAAGAAGAACTCTCGGAGCGTTTCTTTCGTAAATACGCGCGCAGGCACACACTCGCCCAGCCGCGCGCTTCGCCCAGCTTCTCGCGGGGAGTTTGCAAGCCCTTCGTTTCTCTTCAGGGCCGTCAGAAGGGCGAGCAAGTCTCTGCTCTGCCCTGCCCTGCCCTGCCGTGGGGGTGGGGAGCCAAGCGCGCTTGACGTTCCTGGAAACGAGAAGGGCCTGCGGAGACTGACACCAACCCGAGTGCCCAAGCGGGTCTTCTCAGCGTCAGGCAAAGTAGCTCACATGCAAAACAAGCCCGGCAGAGGAGCCGGAGCAGCTCCGCTGCTGGGGGCGTGTCTCGGCCGGGCCTTGCAGGATCTGGGCCGGGCGCCTCTGCTCGCCGCTCCGGCTCCTCTGCCGGGCTTGTTTCGCGTGCGAGCTACTTTGCCGGCCGCTGCTGAGGGAAGATCTCTGGAGAGGAGCATAAGGTGAGCTGCTGCATTTCCCAGCCTCGGCTTATACTCGAGTCACCAACTTTTCCCACTTTTGGGGGGTAAAATTAGGGGTCTCGGCTTATATTCGAGTCGGCTTATACTCAAGTATATACGGTAACTCAGGCATTGCCTTAAAAGAAGATGACGGTATTATGGATAAGATTTTTTATTCCATCTTGATAACTACTGCTTATTTTGCAAAAAGTATGTGACATGTTAAAACTATATTAAAACTAATCTTACTGCCAGATGATCATCAGCATCTACTCTGTCAATATCTGGTTCCTAATGTTGGCACTTATAGAGCTAGGATTTAAAATACCTACTTATTTGAACAGGCCGGCCTGGTTTAAGGGTTTCGGGTATTTTTAATTATTTATTGTTAGGGTTTAATTGATTTAATCTTAATCTTATTTTAACTTTTGTATGTAGTGCTTTTATTGCCCTGTACACAGCCCTGAGTCCTTCGGGAGAAGGGCGGTATAGAAATTCAAATAAATTAAATAAATAAATAAATAAATAAATAAATAAATAAATAAATAAATAAATAAATAAATAAAGGGATTCCCTCCCCTTTTTATTCCCCCTCAGAATTAGATACAGAATTTTCTGCTTAACTTTGATTATCATATAGCTGATCAAGTCTGTTGCCCTTCTGAAGAAACCTGACTTTCCTTCATTTAGTGGCAAGAGACTTAATTGCATTGTATCCTTAATCCTTTAGTTGTATGGAGTAAGAAACTTCAAAACATTCAGATTTGGGATGCTGTTTCCAAGGTCTCTTGAAGGAGAGCTAAAATAGTTTGCATCTATATTGTACAGCAGAAAGTAGAGGCACTCAGCAGTTCCGATCTGTGCTGGAATGTATAGATGGCATATTCTTGGCTCCTTGGATCAAGTCTTAGTCACTAGAGAACATTTTATATTTTACGGCAAAATAAACAGTATTCCCCATGGTACCTCTTAAGGGATATTTAGCTACTCCTTTTCTGGTGACTCATCTATTTGGCAGGATGCTTCTATTATACTTTAAAAAATACAGTATGCAAGAGTGCTTGTAAACAGTTTGTTTCAAGGAGAATTGCATACACAACATATTTGGAGTTGTTCAGAGCAATATGTTAGCTTTCCTTTGTTTTTAAGGTTTATTCAACCTTCTGAATAGTTGTCCTGCTTTAATTTTCTGCTGGCATTATTACATGAGAACAATTTATGTGGTTACTCCAATTTGAGTTTTCAAAGAACTCAGAATGTTTGCTCGAATATAAGCCGGTAAGTAAGAATTCTACCTCAGGAATGAAGCTTGGCATAGCTCAGAAATGTGTCGAGCAATGACAGTTACAAATGTCTGTCAGACTTGCCATTCAGAACAAAAACTTCATGCTCTTTTCATTTTAAGCTGTGTGGTAAAAAGTATTTCTCTCTAAAATATAGCCATCGTATCTACTATTGCATGCTACAGAACTTGTTCCTTTGACAGAATTCTCTAGCATTGTTTTAGGAGAAAACTGTAGTGAGTGATTACGGTATGTGAAAGACGGAAATTTTAGCCTCGCTTATATCAGGGATACCAGATTTTGGAAGGCAAAGCAGTTCTAGCTCTTTAGTTTTGTTTGGGTGATTACTTTTGTCTGGTTTGACCTCACTGGGCTTATTTTTCATGCTGAATAGTTGGAATTATAAAAGCATAAAGCATATAACATAAAATCACGTATCTCACTGGATATGTTTATATACTTTGCAGCAACCTTCCTGAGTAGATCTGAAAGTCACCGGGTTTGTGGGAAGCTATGTCATAGGTAGAAGGTGATTCTGTGTTGTTGTAGAATGACCAGTTATTGAAATTAATCTGATTCATTAGATTCTGAAGATGTCAATATGCAGTGATGTGCAGTAATAAACCTTGATTGAATGTCAATCAGATGATGGGACTTTCATATGATAAAGTTAACAGGATGCAGCTAATTCTGACCAAGGTAGGTCTTGGCAGTCAGATCATAATATCACTATCTATAGTTAATGTGATTGTGGTTTCAATTCAAAATATTATATAGACTTTGAAGTTTTAAGTGATTAGGGTATTTGAATAAATTCATATGCCAGTAGAGATGAATAATTTCTGTCTTCTTGAGAATCAAACCAGGTTTTATGTGGCATGTCAAAAATCATGCCTTAAAATTGGGCAAGAACACTCTTCCCTTCAGTATTTCATTTCATTTCAAATTTATTGTGAAAAGTACTTTATAAATAAATTTGAACTTTATTTTTCAGCTTTTATACCCAAAGAAGCTCTATTTTCCTCTACATTAAGAGGAGGACACAATGAAAGCAACTATTTTTCAGTGATATTGCTTGCTGTCTAGATAAAGTGGCAGTGAAAAGGTGGCATATAAATTTAATAAAGTGAAAACATTAGATTTTTTTTTAAAAAAATCTGGAAATAGAAGGTTACTAGAATTTATGCTGGGAGGAGAGTTTGAAGGTGTGTATTAAGCCCCTGCTTTTCACAGGCTTAACAAAATTCTTGTTCTATATCTTTTTGTATTTAAATTTGCATGTGTTATTTTATTTTGTACATGTCAGAGCCTTGGAGTAAGGTAGTTTATACATTTTTTTAAAGACGTAGATATATACATTTTACTGCTTCAAATAAAAAAAGGGAAAAATCTTATATTTTTGTGGTTATAAGAACCTGCAAGCAGTACATTCTGTTACTTAATTCAACCTCTTCCCCCCAAAGCCTACAAATTAATTGAAAATGTTGATCTAGGCATGCTGCATGGATATCTAAGATCACAAACCTGCACTGTATATGTGCTTAGGATGATCTTTAGAGGCTATTTACTGAATTGCCACTAAAGAAATTAAAATTTGCAAGCAGCAGAAAGAGGTCTTCTCTGTGGTAGTCCCTATCTAGTGGATTTTTTTGCTTTCAGAGCCAGGCATGCATGTTTCTCTCCAAGGCTACTTTTTTGAAATATAGGAAGCTTGAATTAATGTTTTAGATATTTGATGCATTTTCAGAAATGAAGAGCATGCCTGAGGCTAGCATTTTGCTTTACAGTGTTCCAGTTTTCCATTTTTAAAATACCTTTTAATTTAAAAGGTGAGGTGGGAAAAAAGGCTTGAAAGGAATAATGTAAAACATTTTTTGAAATAGCTACTAATTTTTTAGTGGGAAGAAAAATGAATAAAATAATGGACATTGAGAAGGAATACTGTAAACGTGTAGAGTAGCTTAGTTATCAGAAAGAGATAATGGGGCCTTTTTTATTCTTTGTCTCGCTATTCCTTCAAATGTTTTATTTCATTTCCTTTACTGCTGTGAAAAAGAACAGCAGTGTTTGTATTTGGGGGAAATTGTGGAATAGCAAAAATCTTTTCTGTAAACTTCTTTGATTGCATATTATTTTAGCAGTTCTCTTAAATGGGATGCTACACAGTTTTTTTTCCTGTGGTAGTTTATAGTGAGTTTTGTCTTGAATAGTTGGAAGCAGTAAAGTATGTTTCTATGCAAATGCTTCTGCATACGTCAACATTATTTCCTGCAGTATGCCAATGAGATTGCATAGAAGAGAAAAATTAAACGTGCCAAAAGCTTTGCAGTAAAGCTGTTGTGTGTGTTATATTTCTTCAAATTGTCATTACTATACACATTTGATGTAATCAGTCTTCGTGTTGCCTGGATCCCTAGCTTTGTTAGATCAACATTTCCATAAAGGGAGGCAGTGCAGAATTGCAGTGTTTTCCTTTTTTGGAACAGGCCAGGCACCGAGTCGTTTGTCTCTTCTGTGCTTTTAAAATAATCTTTATTTTCCACTGCTATTTTGATGATTTGAGAAGAATGAGTGGTTACAAGATAATGCAGGTTTCTTAAAACACAACTAGAGGTGTAGTGCCTGAAATTTCTTATTAAAATATGCCTGTTGCACACTATTACCTGATGCTCTCCCAGGATTGGGGCAGATGTGGATCTCAGATACTGTTTCATAACTATCAGCATCCAAGATGCAACATGGTGGCCACAACAGAAGGCCCAGAAATTTTCCCTTTCTATTCTCTTGCAATTCAGGTTAAAAAATTTCCTATTATAGGGAAATACTAAAATGGGGATGTGAAAGTTCCTTTAAAAGACTCATTCAGCTTTAATATTGAGTAGTGTTTTACACATCCACATTTTGGTGCCTTCAAGTTAGCATTGATTCCTGGTGATTGCCTGGAGTAGTTCTTGCAGTTTTCTTGACAAGATTTCAGAGGTGGTTTGTTATTGCCTGCTTCCTAGGGCTAAAAGTGGCCCAAAGTCACCTAACTAGCTTTGTGTCTAGGATGGGACTCTTGGTTGCTAACCTGATGCCTTAACTTAGGGGTCCCCAATCCCTGGTCCATGGACCAGTACTGGGCCACGGGATGGCAGCAACCGGTCCGCACAAACAAGCAAAGCCCCATCTGCAGGATGCAGGTCAGCACTCAAAACCATGCACCTTCCGGTGTGTGGAAAAACCTCTCTCCATGGAACCAGTGCCCACTGCCCAAAAGGTTGGGGACCTCTGCCTTAATTGCTACCACAAACTAGCCCTGTTAGATATAATTACTGACACTTTATATGTGTTCCAATCACCTTCTGCTGTCACTCTAAAATGATGCACCAAGACACGGGTGTCAAACTCGCCACATCATGTGATGTGTCGGGATGTATTGTGACTTTTTTTGCGTTGCCAGAGCTGGGGTGGGCAGGGCTTCCACATGATGCAACTGGCCTGCGGGCCAGCAGTTGACACCCCTGCCCTAAGATTTCCCTCAGGATGCAAAGTTTCCAGTGTCAAAGCCAGTGATCAAAATACATATTTAAAAGTTTAGGAGTGTATTGACATGGGAAAATAGGGTTCTGTTATGTGCTACTCAAGGACTTGTCATTAGGAGGAGTGAAATAACTGAGCTGATTGGTTCCAGATTGCAAACATAATATGATAATAAGGTAGATTTCAATTAGAAGATCATCAGCTGCAAATTTATCAGTGATCTTAATCCTATATTATTTCCAGGTGATAGCCAGAATAGATTGGTAATAAGAAAGGATCAACATTTTTCTCCTAGTTTTTGTTCATTTACTGTATGCATAAACTACTTTTTTTGTATTTATACTCTCTCTTGCCAAAGTAAGAGTTGCATCCAGTGAAAATGTAGAGAGCAAATATTTAAAAAGTGCCGCCCTTCATCAGAGGTTAAAATACTTTTCCACTGATTGAAACATATTGACGTTTTGATTATTCCCTGCCTGTATCTAAGAGAAAGTTAATATGTTTGCAAAGTTTTTCTTCCCTATATCCACCAAAATATGAAAACTCATTTAAGTCAGATATAAAATGATAAAAACTTGAACTGTGTAAACTGTATTATTGTACAATAAAGGCTGTATAACAGTAATGTTTCAATGCTAGTTTGTCTATATAATTTTGAATAAATTTGAAACCATAGCTTTAATTATTGTATCAAGTAGAATAGAATAGAATAGAATAGAATAGAATAGAATAGAATAGAGAAGAGGAGAAGAGAAGAAGAGAAGAGAGCAGAGCTGGAAGAGACCTTGGAGGTCTTCTAGTTCAGCCCCTTGCTCAAGCAGGAGAACCTATACCATCTCAGACAAGTGACTGTCCAGTCTCGTCTTAAAAATCACCAATGTTGCAGTGCCCATGATTTCTGAAGCCAAGCTGTTCCACTGGTTAACTGTCGTCATTGTTAGGAAGTTTCTCCTTAATTCCAGGTTGCTTCTATCTTTGATCAGTTTCCAAGCATTGTTTCTTGTCCTGCCCTCTGGTGCTTTGGATAATAATTTGACCCCATCTTCTTTGTGGCAGCCCCTCAAATACTGGAATACTGCTATTTCTTCTTTTCTTTAGACACTAGCCAAACCCAAGTCCTGCAGGCATTCTTCCTATGTTTTAGTCTCCAAAGTCTCAACATCTTTTTTGTAGTTTGGTGACCAAAATTGGCTGCAGTATTCCAGGTGTGGTCTTACTAGGGTTTTATAAAGCGGTACTAGTACTTTGCGTGATCTTGATTCTATGCCTGTTTATACAGCCCAGGATTGTATTAGCTTTTTTGGCTGCTCCTGCACACTGCTGGCTCACAGTCAAGTGATCATCCACTAGGACACCCAAGGTCCCTCTCACAGTTGCTGGTTTTGAGCCAGGGCTCGCCTAATCTGTACTTAAACCTTTGATTTTTCTTGGTTTAAGTAGAGATATCTTTTATGTCTTGCCAAATAGGTTTAATAAACTATAAATCTTAGATTGCCTATAAAAGTGTAGTGCAGTATTTGCTAACATTCAGTATTCTGCTTAGGTTATGATACTAGAGAAAGGATTTGTTAATATTTGGTCTATTTGTGTTTAAACATTTGTATAATAATGCTGTTCTGGGTAGCTGGGCATATATTAAAAGGGAATAACACTCAGAAATTTTATTTAGAAGAATGGAATAGAATAGAATAGAATAGAATAGAATAGAATAGAATAGAATAGAATAGAATAGAATAGAATAGAACAGGGGTGTCAAACTCAATTTCATTGAGGGCCGCATCAGCATTGCGGTTGCCCTCAGGGGGCTGGGTGGGTATGGCCAGGGTGGGTGTGGCCTACTGGGTGGGCGTGGCTAGAGTGCAAATGGCCTACTGGGTGGGCATGGCCACCTCTACATCGTCCGAATCAAGGGTGCCTATGGGGGCCTGGGCAGGAGTGGAACAGATCTGAGGGTCTCTGGCAGGAGGAGGGTCTCTGGGCCAGGGCCAAGGAAGTGGGGGCCGTCCCCTCACTGTTTCCAGGATGGCTTCGCGGGCCTCATGACACCATTTCGTGGGCCGGATCCGGCCCCTGGGCCTTGTGTTTGACATGTCTGGAATAGAATAATAGAATAGAATAGAAACTTTATTGTCACTTTAAATATACATTAAAATGAAATTTTGTTGCATTTAGTTCTAAAAATATAACACATATATGACAGTGTTTTTCCAAATAATCTTTATGCTCAGTGCATAAAAGCAAACATTTGAATACATTTTTCCAGGAAAAAAGTCTTAGTTCATACCCCTTAATTTTGGGGCATTTTAATCTTTTAGTAACTTATTAACTGGAGGAAGCCATAGATCTTTTTCAAAATTCTGTGCACAGGAACAAAACGAAGGGATTATTTCACTATTTAATTTTTGGATTGTTTAGGAGCTGCGGACGGCCCCTGACCTTCGGTCCTTCCGCCGTGACCTGAAGACCTGGTTGTTCCAACAAGCAGGCCTGGACTGACTACGGTTTTTAATTAGGCTTTTTACCAGGTTAAATTGTCTTGTAATTTTGCATTTATTGTTTAATTCTTTTTTTAAAAAAAATTATTCTATGTTTTTTAATTTTTATTGTTGTGAGCCGCCCTGAGTCCTCAGGGAGAAGGGTGGCATATAAATTTAAACAAACAAACAAACAAACAAACTTCATGAGTTTCATTTTATAGACACTGCAATAAATCTACTTGAACTAAATGTTTTTTTCAGACCAAACCACTTTCAGGCAGCTGTTCTTTACTTCATAGCTTCCAAATGTATTGGGACTATGGTTTCCCGTACTTCCAATCACCATGGGGGGAAAAAAAGGTCAGAAAAGTTTCTTTTAAAAAAAGATATAAAATGCCTCACAAGTTTATTTCTAGGATGTTTTAAAAGAAAAATTAAAATTACTTCTGTTCATGATCATTGATACTTCATTTGGCTATCAGATATGTTTTTGAAAATCATTTATGTCTTTTGGATTTGCCTATGTACTGAAGAAAGTAGTGGTCTTTAATATAAAAAAATCTATCATTTGAAATGGATATTGGAACCTTCAGTATTTTCATATTTAAATATATTTAAATACTTCATAGAAGTATATAGAACTTTAGGTCAATGCTAAAATCATTTTTAAAATTTACTTTTATTTATCTTAATTGGATAGCTGTCTATCTTATAGAAAAGTGACTTTTATCAAATGCTATTTATTCAGCTAGTGATGTTCAATTTCCTCATGTGTTTTTAGAAAATTTAGTTTTAAAGGTTGCAGTGTGAAGCAGAACCTTAAGGGGAAAAAGATTATTTATTTAATTTGCAGTAGTTTATATCAAAAATTGTTTCCCACACTGCATTTCTTTTCTAGCATAATGTATGGATTGTTTTCCAACAGAAGAATAAGATTGGGATGATTTTAAAATAATTTGGTAAAAGAATGATGTGGCATCCCATATATATATACAGTAGTGATATTGCTTCATATATTAGCTTTCATAGTTTCAGTGTGTATGTATGTATGTGTATTTGAAATGAGGGGAAAACTGTGCAACTTATAATTAGTTTGTCCCTCATATGTTATCCTGTGGAATTTATTCAGTCATGACCATGCATAGTTTCGTGCATAAAATAATTATATATTTTTAAACTACTACCCCATTGTTTACTAAAGCTGGATCCTGAATAATCTCCATATCTTTCTCCCTCTCTTTGTTCTATGTACTAGGTTTTGTAAAACTAATACTGAACCTCCAGATATGTTTTACTAGTATTTAGAGATACTTTAGGATTAAAGTTTCTATAGAGACAGAAATGTTTATGAGAGGCTTTTTTATGGCTTTGGAAAAGCTTACAGTATAAATGTTTTAACTAAAGTGCTCATGAGGGAAAGATTATCTGTCAAGGGCATTAATAGAAGGTCTGCAGTTGGTGTGTTATACGCATAATATTGTGATAGAGGAGGAAATGTTTATCCTTAACTACTTCATTTTTTTACCTTCTGTTCATCATTATCTTTATAGTTAAGCTGTTGATCATAGTTCAGTTGCTATAGAATTAATTAATTTTGGTAACTTTTAAACAGCGTGCCTGTGTAGCCTATACCAAAGCAAAAGAAAAGTAACGTGCTCTTTAAACCAGTTTGGCAAATGAACTGAGAAGAAGTGTAGTTTTAGATCCTGAGATTCTTCAAGGTTTCTTGAATGAGTTTTGAAGAAGACTAAAGAAGTGTGAATCCTAAAACATCCAGCTTATTATAATGGGGCAGTTATCAGGTCTGTAAATTTTCATTAAGCTTTCACTAATTGTGATATCTCATGATACACTCCCTTCTAGCACTGAAGATGTTATCTAGTTGGGTAGCAATATGTCTGCAAGAAAACAACCAAACTCAGAGAGTACCAATATATCTATATCTATATCTATATATCTATATCTATATCTATATCTATATCTATATCTATATCTATATCTATATCTATATCTATATCTATATCTATATCTATATCTATATCTATATCTATATCTATATCTATATATCTATATCATCTATATATCTATATCTATATCTATATCTATATATCTATATCATCTATATATCTATATATCTATATCTATATCATCTATATCACCTATATATCTATATCTATATATATCTATATCTATATCTATCTCATCTATATATCTATATCTATATATCTATATCTATATCTATATCTATATCTATATATCTATATCTGTCTGTCTATCTATCTTGAGATACACCAATATATATATTGGTGCTCTCTGAGCTTGGTTGTTTTCCTGCAGATGTTTTGTTACCCAACTAGATAACATCTTCAGTGCTAGAAGGGAGTGGGATTTGCTCTCTGTTTATATACAGAAACTTGCTCTGTCAGTGCTGGTGAGGATATTATTTCTCCTTGGTAGTTCTTTGATTAGGCTGTTGCTACTGCTTGACTGTCTGGCATCAATCCTGGTGCTAATCCCTTTCTTTGCTCTTGAAACAGTTGGTGTTCTTCTGCCTTTCTTTATATCCGTAGTAAGCTTATCTCTTTCTTCTGGATAATAATAATAATAATAATAATAATAATAATAATAATAATAATAATAATAATAATAATAATAATAATAATAATAATAATAATAATAATATTTGTATACCGCCCTTCTCCCGAAGGACGCAGGGCGGTGAACAGGGCAAACATATAAAAGTACAAAAATACAAAATTTAAAAAGAATTAAACAAAATGCCCAAGCTACAACAATAAGTTAAATACCTTTAAAACAACAATAAAATCCCAACCCATCCCCCATCAGGCCAGGCCGGCTTGTTCGAACAAATAAGTCTTCAGATCGCGTCGGAAGGAGCGAAGGTCGGGCGCCATCCGGAGCTCAACCGGCAACCGATTCCATAAATCTGGGGCGCCCACAGAGAAGGACCTCCCCCTGGGGGCCACCAGACGACATTCTCTGACCGGTGGCACCCTGAGGAGGCCCTCTCTGTGGGAACGCACAGGGCGGAGGGAAGTTGACGCCGGCAGCAGGTGATCCCTGAGGTACTCCGGATAATGCATGCATTGTCTTCTTGTGTATATATAGCATCTATTTTCTTTTGGATTCTCTAGAATTTTGTCATTTGCTGTGTTTTCCTTCTTTACAAAACCATTTATCAAGAAGGCAATTATAGCCTCCATAGAATTTGACTGATTTCCAGACTTAAATTTATCTGTTTACATTTAATTCTGAATGTTTAAAGCGGTGATGGACATAAACAACTTTTGCAGTGTGTTTGAGCCTTTATTTGGCTAACAACCTGTATAGCCAAGAGAGAGGGGTTTGTCTTCCCTGAGCCATGTTCTTTAACTGCAACTTTAGTTGAAATGATCCTTTTAGCCTCAGCAGTATCTTGATGTAATTGACAAGAGGTACTGGATGCCTGCTGAGTCAGCCAAGTATGTGCTTGCCAAGTGACTGCAGTAGAAAGAAGGCTTTTGCTAGCCTCAAATAGAGCAAAGCCAGTATGCTGGGAGATGTCCTATTGTTTAATGCCATCTTAACTTTGTGCCCCTTTCCGACTTGGTATACATTTTACAGTAAGAATAGTTGCTGTTTGTTCCCTTTCTGAACTGATTTTCTGGATTGGGCTGTGCTATGAATCTTTTAATTCATTTTACAGAAATTGAAATAGGCAGAGCATTTTGTTATATTTTGTGTATGTTTTTCACCATAAAATAGATCATCCTGTAATAGCCTAGCTCTAATTTTAATCTGCTGGATTTCTGTGAATGAATGGGTTCCTATTACAATGGTTGAGTTTGTCAAAAATTATCATTGATGGCTATAACTAATTACTGAAGTTTATTTTTTAATTTTACTAAAAAACTTGGCTTAAGCTTTCTAAAGAAATGATCATTTCTGTTAGCCTGTTTTATTTCAGTTCAGTTTTGTTCTTTAACAGTTCTATTTGCAATACAAATAAACAAATCCCTCCTTATTCCTTAAATACTGCTATCATGAGAAGCCTGAACTAAATTTATGAATATAAAAATAATGTTTGGGTAATATTTTGATTACATTGGCTTACAAATTCTTTTTGGCATAATGATTGTTTATTTATTATATATTTACAGTTTGGGAGACTATATTGTCTAACTTTCTTATATTAGAAGATGGTTATTATATCTGTCTCTACAGTTATATGTTGTATACATTTTGTCATATTTCATCCCTCTTCTTTTTATAAGAAAAACAGCTACCTTTGGTTGTTAAGAATTGGACCTATTATTTGCAAATGTGACTTTTTAAAAAAATAATCAAGAACATGTTTGATATAGTGGTTAAGGCATCAGGCTAGAACTGGGAGTCCCTGAGTTCTAGTCCTGCCTTATGCACAAAGACAACTGGATGACTTTGGGCCAGTCACTCACTCAGTTCTAGGAAGGAGACAACAGCAACCATTTCTGAAATCTTGTCATGAAAACTGCAGGGTCTTGCCCAGGCAATCTTTTGAGAACTGAATATGATTGAATGGGGGGGGGGAAGTCAAAATTTTTAGTTAGAAAAAAAACACAATAGATTAAGGCAGATATGTCAAACTTAAGGCCCACGGGCCAGATCCAGCCTGTGATGCATTTAGATCTGGCCCACAAGCAGACTAATAGGAGGAAGTGATTGAGTATGTAGTGGGGTATGTGTGTGAGCTGAAGCAGCGGCAGTTGCAGAGAAGCCTGGGGGAGAGTCAGCTGAAGCTGCAGTGTTGTTGGGGCTCTGCTGAGGCTCTGGGACTGGTGCACATGGCTCCAGCTGATTGGGGCTTCCGGCAGCTTCAGGGGTGGCTGGCAGCCACATGCAGTTTTCGGGGGAAGAGTCAGCTGGAGCTATGGGGCTGCTGGCTTGGCAGGGACCCCAGAATCAGTGCATGCAGCTCCAGCTGATGAGCGCTGCATGAAAAAGCCAGCCGGGCATTGAGTGAACACGTGGGGAAGGAGAGGAGAGGATATAAAAGGGGGATTGGTGGGAAGGAGGAGGAATGAAGGGGGAGAGAAGGCCATAGGGAGGAGAGGAGAGATGCCGGTGGGGCAAGCCTGAGGGACAGAAGGGGATAGGATAGGAGAGGTTTCTGTGGGGCAAGCCTGAGGGAGAGAAGAGGAGAGGAACAGGCCCTTTGCGGGCAACCATAATGCTGATGCAGCCCTCAATGAAATTGAGTTTGAGAAACCTGGATTAAGGTATATGGGTAACATAGAATGGGAAACTGATAACCAGGTGTCAGACTTTAGGCATTGTTGCTGAGTATGCAGAAGTATTTCCAGTTGTGTTGTTAAGTGGATGAAATGTCCTACTTCCATTTTAGATTTTATCATATACGAAAAGATTGTCAGTCACATGGTTCATAATTTCATAGGTATCTTACATGCATGGATCTTCACTTATATCAAAAACTATCTAAAGTAAGAGTATCTCTAATGCTAAAATATTGTCTACAGAATGGGTCAGTTTTAGATTGATGAGAACATTATATTACTTATCTAGGATCCTTACATTACATATGTGTATCAGCAGATATTTTTGAAATACTTATAAACAAAATGTTTTTAACACTTAACGATAATTCACTGTCTTATGAAAAAATGAAACATGGATTAATATGTTTAAATTTTTTAAGTATATAAAGTATTATATTTTCTTATACTTTTACATTCAACAAAAGTTGTATATGATATAGAAGTTTAATTTCAAGACCTTTGTGCCAGATTTAGTTTCTTTGGTGTGTAATTTCTATATGTACAGATCAATGAATTTAGTTTTTATGGCCTAGTAATTACACAAACTAGAGGTCCCAGACATGGTGGCATTTCACACTTTATAGGGAAGTTGGTACTCCACTATAAAGTGAATGTCCATTTGATCTTAATACGCTTAATTTAATCAGACATGTATTGGCTTTTTAAAGCAACAACCAAATTAGATGTGTTAATTATAAATATTGCTGCTAGTAACAACACCTATCGTAAGATGCAGATCAGCCTTGATTTCTATCTGCTAAATGGCAATAAACCTGGGATTGTTTTACTGTATCAATACGTCTGAAACTTACAATGAAGACTACATAGAATTTGTAGTGCAAAAGGATTTCATCTCTTTTTATTCTAAAATAAGCACATGGAACTGATTTGGTTTGCATTTATCATTTACGGGAAATTTAAGCTTCCATTCAATTTAAGCACTTGTTTCCACAAATTTGATATATTTATAGCTTTAAAAGAAAGCAGTAGCGCCCTTCTCTACTGGTGCAAAAGGAGACTTTTTATTTTAAGTGTTCATCTGTGTGCATACACAGAATTACAAGAAAGGATCAACTTTTCCCTCATAATGTGGTGGTCAAATAAGTCACACACATTTGCTTTAGGGAAATAGGAGAAAGGGAAGAGTTCAGTATAATCTTAAGTGCTCAATGTATCATATGTTAGCATAGTGACTAAATACAGACTTTTAGAATCATATGACTGCAAGAGACTGGAGGTCTTCTAGTTGAAGTGCCTGCCCACTGTAGGAACTGTCAGGCCATCTTGGACCAATGGCTGTTCAATCTTTTTCTGAAAATCTCCAGTGATGGAACACTCACAACCTCTGGAGGTAGGCTGTTCCTGTGCTTAATAACCCTCACAGTCAGGAAATTTCTCATTTCAAATTTGGATTACTCTGAGTGAAGTTTCCAGCCACTGGTTCTTGTGTTACTTTTGGATTTTATGGACAATAAATCCGTATCCTATGCCTTGTGATGTTCCTTCGTGTATTGGAAGACTGCTATTATGTTTCCTTTAGTTTTCTTTTCTTTAGACTAAACATAATAACAAATGTTTGTTCGTTATACTTATCCCAGGATAATGTTGCAGGATCCAATCTGGGTCGGTTATTGGGACCAGAGGTTTAGTTTTCTAAACTTTTGGATTTGTGCTGGAGCCCCTATCCTTCGTTCATCCTCATCCTCTTCCTCATCCTCATCCTCTCTCTCTCTCTCTCTCTCTATATATATATATATATATATATATATATATATATATATATATATATATATATATATATATATATATATGTGTGTGTGTGTGTGTGTGTGTGTGTGTGTGTGTGTGTGTGAAAGAGAGAGAGAGAGAGAGAGAGTTTTGTTTTAATAGTATGATTTGGAATGAAAATTAAATTTATAATGTAAGTAAAAAGTTATATTTCTCTCAATATCTTTGGAGATTCTCAACCATACAGGTCATGGTTGTCCCAAAGGTGCTTTTCAAAAGACAACTGGACTTTCTTTTTCCTTGAAAATGTTTGGCTTCTCATCCAAGACGTTTCTTTAGTTCTGACTGTCACAACTGAAGAAGTTTCTTACATGAGAAGTGAAATGGTTTTAAGGGAAAAAAACACAAAGTCCAGTTACCTTTTGAAAAGCACCTCTGGGGCATTATATTTGTTTCATAACAGTGATGTACATGAGCAATAAAATAAGTTTAGGTCTCATAAGAAATATTGCAATACTCCTCTTCCCTCTATGTTTATTTCTGTTCTCATACTTCCCTTTCCCTCAAATTTTCAACATTACTGGAAACATAAAATGCCATTGTAAAGAAATGCCTGATATATAAAATGAGATCAAATAGTCCTTTCTCATATTTTAGTTAAGACTGATAAGATATCTATCTATCTATCTATCTATCTATCTATCTATCTATCTATCTATCTATCTATCTATATCTATCATGATTGATTATTTTATTTATTTATTTATTTTTTATTTTTAATTCCATTTATATCCCGCCCTTCTCCGAAGACTCAGGGCGGCTTACAAACTTAGCAGTAGCCTTCATTCTATGTATATGCCTGCTTATTAGGGCTTTCACACCCTCCCCAAGCGGCATTATTACAAAGTCATCTTAATTGCCCCCAACAATCTGGGTCCTCATCTGGGTCCTTATCTTTTACAGCACATTTTTGCATAATATGTTATATGGCAAATTTAACTATAAGATTGAAGTCTACATGATACTAGTTTAAAACAAACAATAAACATCATAACAACAATAAAGAGTAGATTATATACACATGAATATATGATATAAGTACTGTAAATTATTTTTAAAATGAGCAAATGCTAATATACGTATGTCATGTGAATGGTATTCTATCAATTTCAGTAAGTGTTTGGCATAAATACATGTTGCATACTGTCTATTTCTAATTACCTGCTCATGAATAGAAGGATTTGGGTTGTTATGAGGGATTCCAGAATAGTTTTGATTTGGCGAATGTGTGACATCTAGCTTGAATTACAGGACCTTGGATAGCTCTAGGCAGACAAGTGTATTTGAGGAAGCCCCGGCCCCAGGAAGGCATCTGAAGCTCTACTTGCCTGTCCAGTCCTTCCTGATTTACTAACCTGCTTGTGTTGAATGACAATCTAAAGGAAAATTTTGTGTGTAGATTAGAACACAAGCAGAATTTGCTGAATGACAGAAAGTCAGCATCATTGTTCCGGGCGCTAGAGTAAATGAAAAGAAATTTTAATACTATCATGCACTTTTCTGCCTTACAATCAGGAAAGGATCCAAGGAGTACTTGAACTTGGAAGAAGAATCTGCTTGAAGTTATTTGTCGTTCTTCATTTTATTCCATTTGGGACTCTTCCATTACCTCCAAAGAAGGAGCTCAAGTGGCTTGGCCCAAAGGCTAGCATTCCGTCACATAGCTCTTTAAATCTGCTTTGAACTGATGAACAGGTAGAAGCAGATACTACAGTATTCCTGGATAGCCAGGGTAATGCAGCAATTGAAGTTCCTGGGACATCCAGATTGAAGATCATTGTATGACTTTGAACCAACCATTTCCCCTCAGCCCAGTCTATCCCACAGTTTTATTATAAGAAGGGAATACTGACCAACATTCATGAGCTCCTGGTGAACAGATAGACTATGTATATGTGTGTGTGTGTGTGTGTGTGTGTGTGTATACATACATACACATGTACACACATACACACACATATATATATATACATACACACACATATTACATGCATATATATGTATATGCATATAATCAGTAAACTAGTTCACAGGATTCTTTCTTGGAACTTTGAATGGTTCTGTCAAAAGCTAATAGACTTCGCTAAATTAGCTAAAAGACAGCTAATAGACTTTGACGTGTCTGGTTCTAGATTAAATACACCTACATTTGTATCACTTGTCTTCTAATCCTTTGTTAGAATCAGGGTTTATCTTTAATTATTGTGATTTTTTAAAGTTATGTTTCTTTATTTTAATTTCATTAACTGTTATGATTTTGTTCAGAGTCTTTTTTAAAGAATCAGCTACCTTTTAGAGATCAAGAAATATATAAATATAAATAAACATTCTGAATGTCATGATTTGTGGTTGATTTTATGGAGTAAAGGTGAATGCAGGTGTTTTAAGATATTTTGCACTTTTGTGGCTGAATAATATTTTTCTATACTATTTTACTAATGCTGCTTTTATTTCAGAATCATAAAATGGCATGCAAGTCTTTTGCGACCTTACTAAGAATATGTATGTCTCTGCCTAAATGATTACATGTGAAAAAAACAAGTTTGTAAATAATATGCTCTAGACAAGTAAAATTTTCATCTCCAGTGCAAAAAATTCAGTTATAGAGAAGGACAAATACCTGAATCATATTGAGTTTACCTGCCTTCCACACCTGACTATCTCTGGCAATGTTTGGATTGGAATTTTCACTTTTCAATTAACAAAGGAGCTGTAGTGGCCACATAATAATAATCAGACAGGATTCCCAATTGTTGAGGCTGATCTACTCAGTCCATCTAAACGAATTATAAATTAAGAAGAAATAAATCCTTAGTTTAATATTCTTTTTAATTCAGTTGGATTTTCATTAGTTTAAAACCTTACTAGATTTATTTTTGTTTCTGTTTTATTGATTATCTTATTTTTATTCATTTTTTGAATAAAAAACTTTGAACTTTTGAAGGATTATTTTGGTTGAGTTTATTTCCCAAAACCTTTAATAAATTCTTGCTAAATGAATAGTGTGATTTCTTTCTATTGATAATTGATGCCATTTTTTTTAAAAAAATTGCAGCATTATGGCATTTATTTTGGCAGCGTCATGGCTATAGCGGATCTTCTGAGTCTTCCAACCAAAGTAAAAATGATAAACTTCCAAAGCACCCCTGGAGATTTAGAAGGACAGCTGGATGCTATAACTTGAGTCAATGTCTTATTCTTCCTGGATCTAGCTCTACTCCCACTGCAACAAAAGGTGGTTGCATGGTGGATCTTTATGTAATATATTTAGTTTGCATTTTTTAAATGTAGGATTTTTTAATGATTAATGGGTGACATGAGTTATGGCAGAAGATGCAGAGTACAAAATTGTATTTCTTTGCTGAGGCCAGGCAATAGCTGAGATTGAGAATTAAAATGAAGTGTTAGAAAATGAAAGTCAAGGGAAAAAGTTGGTAGCTTGGCAGCTGCGGCTGTGGAGCTTTTGGAGTGCTACTAAGAAAGGAATGAGTGGATAGTGATGGGTCAGCAGCAGAGGTAGGGCTGAGGAAGAGGAACCAAATAAATGGAGGACAGAGCAATGTTGAGAAGTGTAGACCTGCAGGCTTTTAATGAACGGGATGGAAACAGAGACTTGTGCATAGTTGGTTAATACAGATAATCCTCAACTTAAGACCTCAATTAACCTCAAAATTTTTGTTGCTAAGCGAAACAGTTAAGTGAATTTTGCCCCATTTTACAGCCTTTCTTGCCACCGTTGTTAAGTGAACCACTACACTTTTTAGGTTAGTGACTTGGTTGTTAAGTGAATCTAGCTTCCCCCATTGACTTTGCTTGTCAGAAGGTCGCAAAAGGGAATCCCATGACTCTGGGACAGTGCAACCATCATAAATATGAATCAGTTGCCAAGCACCTGAACTTTGATCCCCTGACCATGGGGATGCTGCAATGGTTGTAAGTGTGAAAAAAGGTCATAAATCCATTTTTTTCAGTGCTGTTGTAACTTTGAATTGTCACTAAATGAACTGTTGTAAGTTGAGGACTACCTCTAGAAGGAAAGGAGTGTGCAGAGAAGAGACAGGCTATGCAAACAAAGTAATATTTGAGACATTCTAGTTTACTATTAAAGAGATTCCAAACACAATACTGACTGTAGTCAAGAGCATTGTCAGCATTTACATTCCCTTGTTGAGTGGTAGGTGAAGAAATTGGGCAGGTGGAAGTTATGGCCAGGGCATCCTTCCTATAACTGGTGCATTAGTTGTATCAACATCTGGGAGAAGAAGAACAAGTAGTAATAATGTATTCCATTATCACCACCAAGATAAACTACTGCAATATGCATTGTATTGTATTATTTGTAAGGACTGTTCAGAAATTACAATTACAATGTATAAAATGCAGCTGCCGGTGTGGCGGTAAATGGGAAGCATGTGACACCAATTCAGCAAGTGCTTTACTTGTTCCAAAGAAGTTTCTGGATAAAATCATAAACCACCTAGCATCCATCATAAGGAGCTCAGCAGAGAACTTGCGTCTTAGCTCTGGCCCTTATGTATAAAATCCAGAATGTTGTTTCTGATCTTGAAAGTTCTACATGATACCTCTGTGTCCACTTCTTTGTCCAGGAAGGAACATTTTTGATTTTCCAGTTATCCTGAAGTTATCCTGGCTATGAGAAAAGTGAGATCAGTGAGGGCCTGTGAACAATGTTTGTATGTTATAGTCCCGATTTTATGAAATAGTGAAATCTGTTCCCTCTCCCTGCCAACCAGCTAGACTAAGAGATTTTAACAACCCTCTACAGAGCAGTAAAAACGGAGCTGTTCCGTAGAGTTTTTGGTAGTTAAGGCTACCCATGTTGATGATGCCAATAGTTGATTTACTTAGGCATAATATTGATGAATTGTCACAGTTTATATTCATATTTTTATTGTACATGGTCCCATTTTATTTTTATAAAAGTTGTATAGTTCAGGAATAGAGAAATTCAATATACCGTATATACTTGAGTATAAGCCGAATTTTTCAGCCCACTTTTTGGGCTGAAAAAATCCACTTCGGCTTATACTCCAGTCAACAAAAAATTTTTACCGAGGACTTCCGCGCGGCCGAGGCTTCGGTGCTTCCCTCCAGAGGAAGAAGGCGCTGGATGCGGCCGGCTCTGCGGGGAAGGGGGAGCGGCGGCGGGGGCGACGGAAAAGCCGCAAAAACGGTAGGAGAGATGCTGACTGGCGGCGGCCTCGGAGGAGGCGGAGGGGGAGGAGGGAGGGAAGGGTGACCGGGCGGGGGAGGGGGGGTGAGCCAGAAGGAAAAGGGAAAGTCATCCCGCAGAGCGGTTGCGAAAAGAGGGAGGAGATAAGCCAGCCCGGTACCTGGATCCGCTTCCTGTGTCTCCTCCGCTCTGCCATGATGTCCCCGTTTTGGTCTCCTGGTGACGTGGGGCTGAGCCGGAAAAGGGGGAGGGGGAGACCGAGGGAGGGAGGAAAGAAGAGAGAGAGAGAGACGAGCCAGCGTCAGCCAGCGGGCTCACGCGGGGCAGCAAGCCATTAGGAGCCCTTGGGGAGGCAGGGCGGGAGCGCAGTCTGACCGCTGGGCTTCCTTTCCCTCTTGTCCGCATCGCTGCAAGGAATTGCATTGTTTGGGGACGGCGACGCTCGCCCATTCACACGCTGTCCAAACGCTGGGTCATTTGCTGCGGGGCTCCCGCTTGGAAGGGAAGGGAAGGGAAGATTTGTGAGGGGAAGATGCCCTATTGGGGTGGACATAAGGATCCTCCTCCTGAAAAATGTTACCCCAAGTATTCAAGCCAGTCTGTCCCAATAACCTGGGAAGCCTTTCCAAATCCCAGGCTGGTTGTAGTCAGGGTGACCTTCGCGCATCTGGAAGGCACCGAGAGAGCGTTTTTTGTTGAATTGGAGCCATGGGCTAGTCGTGGTTAAGGCACTTGTAGGCAAAGCAAATCACAAAAGCCCCCAAATCCTTCTAAATGCAGCCCACGGGCGAGCTTCCCAAGTTGTTTTAATTTAGTTTGCACGTGGCAATAGAAATAAGCTTTTTTCCTCCTCAGCGGATCGGTGCGGTGAAGAGGCTGGGCTTCCTTTGGGGGGCCTTTCATTCCTGTACAAGGGGGAAGGGGAACTCTCTGCTTTTGTGTGTGTGTTTCTGTGTGTGTGTGTGTGTGGCCCATCTGCAAAGCTGCCGAGGAAGGAGAAGCAGGATACTGGTTGGGTGGGGGAGCGGCAAAAGCGGGGGGGGGGAGAGAGAAACGGCTCCGCCTTTGGTTCCCCCTCCTAAAGCACAGGGGCGCTAGAGAAAGTTTGGAGTTGGGTAAGGAAGCGCAAAATTCAGGAAGAAAAGCGGGGCGGCGGGCAAACGGGAGACCTGTACAAGGGGGAAGGGGAACTCTCTGCTTTGTGTGTGTGTGTGTGTGTGTGTGTGTGTGTGTGTGTGTGTGTGTGTGGCCCATCTGCAAAGCTGCCGAGGAAGGAGAAGCGGGATACTGGTTGGGTGGAGGAGGCAGTGGCGGCGGCGGAGGCGGCTGCAGCACCGGCAGCCTTCCGCTTTTGCCGCTTTTGTGTGTGTGTGTGTGTGTGTGTGTGTGTGTGTGTGTGTGTGTGTGTGTGTGTGTGTCCCATCTGCAAAGCTGCCGAGGAAGGAGAAGTGGAGGAGGCAGTGGCGGCGGCGGAGGCAGCCGCAGCACCGGCAGCCTTCCGCTTTTGCCGCTTTTGTGTGCGTGTGTGTGTGTGTGTGTGTCCCATCTGCAAAGCTGCCGAGGAAGGAGATACACAAAGACACACAAAAGCGGCAAAAGCGGAAGGCTGCCGGTGCTGCGGCCGCCTCCGCCACTACCTCCTCCACTTCTCCTTCCTCGGCAGCTTTGCAGATGGGCCACACACACACACGCACACACAAAAGCGGCAAAAGCGGAAGGCTGCCGGTGCTGCGGCCGCCTCCGCCGCCGCCACTGCCTCCTCCACCCAACCAGTATCCCGCTTCTCCTTCCTCGGCAGCTTTGCAGATGGGACACACACACACACACACACGCACGCACAAAAGCAGAGAGTTCCCCTTCCCCCTTGTACAGGTCTCCCGTTCGCCCGCCGCCCCGCTTTTCTTCCTGAATTTTGCGCTTCCTTACCCAACTCCAAACTTTCTCTAGCGCCCCTGTGCTTTAGGAGGGGGAACCAAAGGCGGAGCCGTTTCTCTCTCCCCCCCCCCGCTTTTGCCGCTCCCCCACCCAACCAGTATCCCGCTTCTCCTTCCTCGGCAGCTTTGCAGATGGGCCACACACACACACACACACACGCACACACAAAAGCAGAGAGTTCCCCTTCCCCCTTGTACAGGTCTCCCGTTCGCCCGCCGCCCCGCTTTTCTTCCTGAATTTTGCGCTTCCTTACCCAACTCCAAACTTTCTCTAGCGCCCCTGTGCTTTAGGAGGGGGAACCAAAGGCGGAGCCGTTTCTCTCTCCCCCCCCCGCTTTTGCCGCTCCCCCACCCAACCAGTATCCTGCTTCTCCTTCCTCGGCAGCTTTGCAGATGGGCCACACACACACACACACACACGCACACACAAAAGCGGCAAAAGCGGGGGGGGGGAGAAAGAAACGCCTTGTTCTCTCGTCTCAGCGGAGACTTGTTTCGGGGGATCCAGCCTCTGTCACCCCCTTCTCTCAGCTGGGCAGCTGACAGAAAGGGGCGGCAGAAGCTGCATCCCCCGAAAGAAGTCTTCGCCGAGAAAATGGGCGCTGAGATTTTCTCGGCGAAGACTCACCTTCTCCCGTTCATCACATTCTTCGGTAAAGAGATTCACTCGATCCATGGTTTCAAGGTTGGGGTAGAGAAATCCCGGTTTGTTTCAAGAAACTGGGGTGGTTTATGAGCCTATAGATTTTAGACTTTGCATCTTGTTTTGCTTCCTCGGTTCCCACGAAGCCCGAAACTCTTTTTTCCCCCCCTCTGGTTTCTGCCCAACTGTCAACTCGTGGTAAAACAAACAAACAAACAGAAAGCCCTTGCCTCTGGTTCCTGAGGAAAGAAAAAGTTGAGGCGAGAAGTGGAGAACATTCCCTTCTTCATTGAAAGCTGAAAGCAAACGCGCTGCAAAATTCGTTCATCCTCATCCTCTTCCTCATCCTCATCCTCTCTCTCTCTCTCTCTCTCTCTCTCTCTCTCTTGCAAACGAATTGAACAGGCACCCAAGCTATCAGGTGATGGCGTTCACGCTTGGGTGTTTGCGCGGATCAGAAACGGAAAGAGAAATTCATTTCTGCTTGCAATTCACTATCTCGGGCATCCCTGAGAGAAGAGAGCTTTTAAAGAAGCAGCCACTTCCCATCTTTTTCATTCTTAGTTCAACTGCAGGGACCGCCGCCTTTCGTTCGGATCCCCAGGCTCTTTTGCTGGCCGGGCTTCCTTTTTTAGGGTTCCTGGGATTGCGCGGTAAATGCGCCTTTCCGAAGGGGAGTAAGTTTGGCTTACGCGCTTCTTTTCACCATGTGGGATCGCCTGTCGTTTCAAGGGTTCTAACACAGACTTTCTTTGCCGTTACCTTTATTTGTAACCCAGTTCTTTGTGTGTAACTGCTCTCCTCCTGTCTGGCTTTACTCAGCAGGGAAACGGAGGCAAATGCAAAAGCTGCTTTGGTTAAACACTGGAAGGTTTAGTGATTAACCCACCCCACCCCACCCGGTCTTCTTGCTGTTTCTCCCCATCCTCACTCCTACCCACAGGGGCTCTCTGCCTCTTCTACTACTTCTTTTTTTTTTCTTTCTTTTTTGCTGAGGTGTGCGTGTGACACGTGCGCCACCACCGCTGCCAGCAGCAGGTCCTTGTCGGTTGGTGGACTGGAAGAAAAGGGAGGGGGAAGCATTTTACATGCGTGCATGCGCGCACGGGGCCACGAGCAGGCACATGCTGCAAAGGGGGCGGGGCTAGTGCCTGCGTGATACTCACTAGCCCAGCCCCGTTCTCACGTGGTGTGGTGCCTTGTATCTGCACCCTGCGGCGCGGCGGTTGGCGTTTTTGTGCCTTGCGGTACGGTGGCCCATTTTTTGCTCCCCCTTTTTTTTCGTGCCAGAGGCAGCACTCAGAGGCGCCTCCCTGTCCCCTTCCCCGAGGGCACCAGAATGCCGATGCTGCCTTGGCACTTTGTGATAAACAAGTGGGTTTTGGCTTGCGGTTTGGGCACTCGGTCTCTAAAGGTTTCGCCACCACTGACCGATACCATCTCAGACAGGTGAATGTCCAGTCTCTTCTTAAAAACCTCCAGTGATGGAGCACTCTTGATTTCTGGTGGCAAGCTGTTCCACTGGGCAGCTGAGAGAAAGGGGCGGCAGAAGCTGCATCCCCCGAAAGAAGTCTTCGCCGAGAAAATGGGCGCTGAGACGCCTCATTCTCTCGCTCAGCGGAGACTTCTTTCGCGAGATCCAGCCTCTGCCGTGCTGCACCGAGAGAACAGCAAGCCGCCCCATTCTCTCGGCAGAGCACTCCACCGCCCCATTCTCTCGGCGGCTTGCCACCCCGTTCTCTCATCTCAGCAGAGACGTCTTTCGGGGGATCCAGCCTCCAGCTGCTGCATTTCCCAGCCTCGGCTTATACTCGAGTCAATAACTTTTACCAGTTTTGGGGGGTAAAATTGGGGGTCTCGGCTTATACTCGAGTCGGCTTATACTCAAGTATATACGGTAAATAAATAAATTTAATTATTTTTTGTTTTCATTTTTCTTTCTTTTTCAATTTGAATATTGAAAACACAATTTACTTCTTAGTCTGTGGGCAGGAGGACAGATTATACAGTCTCCAAGCTTTCTTCTAACTCTGTGATTCTTGGACCATAAAATATGGCTTGCTTTAGTGTACCTGTAAGCAGTGGTGGGATTCAGCCAGTTTGCACAATTTGGCAGAACTGGTAGCTAATTTTTTGTTGCCTAGGCCCAGAATGGATTTCTGGAAGCGTCATTCACACTGTGAACTGGTTATTAACGTATTTGAATCCCACCATGGCCTGTAAGGGATTACCTGTGGTTGGTATTTCTGCTGCTTCTTCCTAGGTTGGTATATAGGCAACCTGAGATATGTAAAAGCTCCTGAAGAATGATTTTTGGAAGCTAGGTCTGCTGATTGGATAAGTTAAGCTTGGTAAACATTTTTTTTCAATTAGATGGAGAGGATAATCATTCATTCGAATCCAATAAAGAATACACAGTAGTGCCAAATGACATTGTAAATTACTGCACTGGCAAGATCCTTTTTTGTTGATTTAGTTTTGCATGCTTAATTTCTTGTGGTACTGATATTGGTTGTGCTGCAGAAAGGAAATAACAAGGAAGTCATATTTGTTACTCTTAGAGATGTTGAACGATGATCTTATGTTGGCATAAGATCTTTTATCTCTTTATTTAACTACTTCTAATATTATTTTATCTTTATTTTGTATTTACTTCAACTGTACATGCTTGTCATTAACACATGATTGGTTGGTGCTTTTACATATCCAATAAGCTGAAACCAGGCTTGGCAACTGCTAATACTGTAATATAACATTTTCTGTATATATGTATGTATGTATATATCTATATGCATATGTATATGTATGTATATATATGTATGTATGTATATATGTATGTATATATATGTGTGTGTGTATAAATGTGTATAAGGGACGTGGTGGCTCAGTGGGTTAGGATGCTGAGCTTGTCGATCAGAAGATCGGCAGTTTGACGGGTCGAATCCCGAGTGCCGCGTACCAGAGTGAGCGCCTGTTACTCGTCCCAGCTTCTGCTAACCTAGCAGTTCGAAAGCACGTAAAAATGCAAGTAGAACAATAGGGACCACTACGGTGGGAAGCTAACAGCGTTCCGTGTGCCTTTGGCGTCTAGTCATGCCGGCCACATGACCACGGAGACATCCTCGGACAAGTGCTGGCTCTTCAGCTTTGAAACGGAGATGAGCACCGGCCCCTAGTTGGAAACGATTAGCACACATGTGCAGGGAACCTTTACCTTTACCTTTACCTTTACCTTATATATGTATATATATGTACAAAACTAAAATACTTAACAAATACTTAACATGTATGTGTATATATATATATATATATATATATATGTATATGTATATGTATATGTATATGTATATGTATATGTATATGTATATGTATATGTATATGTATATGTATATGTATATGTATACACACACACACACACATATATATATATTATATATATATAAGAGAGAGAGAGAGTATAACTGATGTATCTTTAAATTGAGCAAAATTTATATATATGTAATATACAATTACAGGGACTACTCATTGTCTTTGCAAGGGAATATTACTGTAATAAATTTTGTTAAATCATTTTGGAACTGATAGGTCAGAGAACTTCATTGTGCTGTTTCTGAAATAGTGAATTTTGGTCTCTTGTAGATACTGAATTTCCATCTCTTGTGGCCACTTAAATCCTGTTCTATTTTATGAGCTACTCTGATATAATTAAATCAGAGATGCAATCTTCCACTGAGTGGATTAATTTGCTGCTGTTAGTTTGGGTGTGCTAAATCTGTCAAGGATTAGATTAGATTACTTTTGTGTCTCTTTCAGCCCCATATTTCTACACAATTAAAAGTGTATGAGTTTTCTATAGATATGCAAGGCAGGTTTAACATAACATGAGTCTTCTGAATAATATAATCGTCTAGTAGTGCCATTGTATTTAATTATATGTCTATCCTATTTACTATGGAAGATTTTAGCCCATGACCAATAATCGGGATAGAATGGCTTTTTTTTAACTGAACAAAATGAGGATAGAATTCTTTATTCTTAATGGCAAGGGATCAACTTTAATCCTTTTAACCCGTGACATTTCATTTTTAATGGAGTTCTGATTGTCATATCCTAATATATAAGCTGAATTTTGTTTCTGTTTTTTTGCCAGGTTAATAGAGAGAGATATATATTGTAGGGAATATAGTATGTATCTTGACATTAGCTGTTGGGGCTAGTCCTTGAAGTATAAAAAGGAAGTCTAAGAAGGGCAGAATATAAACTGATATGAAATAAATCTATGAATTATGATTAGTGATGACATATCTCTGTACTTTCAGGTCAGACTGTGTGTTTATTTTGGAGTTTGCATTTGCGCTTTACTCCAGAATTTTATAATGTTATCTAAAATACTGTAGAGGAAAGACAATGAAGGATTTTTTTGGTAAAGAAATGGACATTAAAAATATATTTGATTTTCATGCCTTTTTCCCCTGATAAAGCTGAGTGAATATGAGTAGTAGAAGTTTGAAAGTTATGAATCTGCCATAATTAGAAATCTGATATTGAATGGCATTGATAGGATACAAGAAGCTCATGTCATGATTATGTTAAGCATTAATGTAGTTTATTTGATTTAGGGTGATGAAAAAGGTACAGAAGTCTTTTAGGCTGCAATCTGTATTTGAGTGGCATGTTGGTTTAGGTGTTCTGTTCAATACGTATTACTTTTCTTTCCAATGCTAAGTTTATATAAATGCATGTATTTATGTTTATATATGTATTTGAGTATTTCTCATGAACTCTTGCAAAAGCGTTTATTATTGCAATGGGAAGGGTAATTAATTATTTATTGACATTCTATAACATTGTAACATTTAATGTCTTTGTTTCCTAATTATTTTCTTTTTCCCCAGAAATTGAATCAGAAGGCTATTAGTGACTGCAGAACAACATTCACCACCAATATTTAAAAGACAAATGTGGATGTTATTTATAAGCATATTATATATGATGTCTGTATATCATTTACTGTATTATTGTTATAAACCAAATTATACAGTAATATGATATATTTTTGAATTTCTCTCTCTCTTGAACAGGAATGTGTTTGATGTGGTTTTTAATGTGCAAGATTCTAGGATATAGACTGCAAAAGATTGCAAAAAAGAAAACAATATTTTTATTTAGTAAAAAGCTTTTATAAGAACTAATACTTCAAACTTTAATTAAATCTCTCTTTTTTTGTAAAAATAACTTTTAATGGTTTTTGTTTAGCAGGTGCCCTATAACCTTTGGACTTTAAAGTATGTTATTTTCTCTGTGGCTGGAAGTTTCTGGGTCTTGATTGAACACATTATATTTTAAATCCTGTGATTTATGCATTCTATCTGCTGTTTCTTTGCCTGAGGTGGACCTAAAGTTGGTATTGAAGATGTCAAGGATGTTACTTCTGAATCACTTAAATTTTAAAGTTGAATTTCTGGGTTAACTTAAGATTTCATGATACTAATAATAATCATTTGGGTTTTTTCCAATGTATTTTCATCATTTGACAGAGAATGCTGATTATATTTTGATGTTTTGTTGTGTGTAAACTGCTCTGCAGTGGAATGGGTAGAATGAATGAACATAAATAAAACAACTCAGACACTTCTACTCATAGTAAATATTTCTTATTTAACTTCCTTCCTTCCTTCCTTCCTTCCTTCCTTCCTTCCTTCCTTCCTTCCTTCCTTCCTTCCTTCCTTCCTTCCTTCCTTCCTTCGTATTCCCAGATTGTGAAATTCACCAACCCAATTATGAAATTCTCAGTTCAGATAGGGTTTAATTGAGCTATATTACTCCTCTAACGAGATTACCGTCTGTCCCCATTCTTTTTTCTGCATATTTACAGCTATATTAATGGCTGTGAGCAGCCTAATTTGAAAATTGATGGATTGGAACTACTATTCTACATTGAAGAGAAAGTTCCGGATGCTGCAGGCTTGCTTTAGTATAAGAATAAAGAAAATTGTAATAGTTGGCATGGGCTGGAAAGTTGCTCGGTTTCATTTATAGACATTTTAGTCCGTAATTCATATAATATTTGAAACAAAACCTAAGGTTAAATGGTAAAATTGACAATGTTAGGGACTATGCCATATTTGTAGCTTACTTATCATAGAGCAGTAGACAAGAGTTTGGCTACTGACTGTAGAATATGGTGCATTGATATCTTAATTCAGGGGTGTCAAACTCAATTTCATTGAGGGCCGCATCAGCATTGCGGTTGCCTTCGGGGGGCTGGGTGGGTATGGCCAGGGTGGGCGTGGCCTACTGGGTGGGCGTGGCTAGAGTGCATATGGCCTCCTGGGTGGGCATGGCCACCTCTACATCGTTCGAATCAAGGGTGCCTATGGGGGCCTGGGCAGGAGTGGGACAGATCTGAGGGTCTCTGGCAGAAGGAGGGTCTCTGAGCCAGGGCCAAGGAAGTGGGGGCCATTCCCTCACTGTTTCCAGGATGGCTTCACGGGCCACATGAAACCGCTTCACGGGCCAGATCCGGTCCCCGGGCCTTGTGTTTGACATGTCTGTAATTGGTCATTCATTCATGCATTCTATAACCAGATTAATATTTGTAGACTCTTCTTCTGATGCCTACCGCTCATAAGCCTCATATCTGTGGAATGATCAAATAGCCATATGGCTGCTGCTTATTTAGTTTTTCAGAGTTTAAACACGTTGCTAGCTTCTGAGTTTTTTAAGCTATGGTCTCATGTCCTTCATGTTAGTTATTTACAGTATATTCTGATATGTTAACACTGGAGCAATATAATTATTCCAGATATTTAAAATTAATACATAACTGGATTAATTATAGCTAAGACAGATTCTGTAACTAAATCTTAGGGTGGAAAAGAAATTTCTTAGGAGGAAGTCTAATTTGGAAATGAAATGAACAACTAAGTGGTCTCCCTTTCCCTACCTAGTTATATTCAACAGCCATCCGCTTGTATGCTTTAGTTTTGATTTCTGCAGTAAGCAAGACATTGGATTTGATGGCCTATGTGGCCCCTTCAATCCTATTCCTTTTTAAGAGCAAGCACTTTCATATAATAGGGACGTGGTGGCTCAGTGGGTTAGGACACTGAGCTTGTTGATCAAAAGGTCGGCAGTTTGGCGGGTCGAATCCCGAGTGCCGCGTAACAGAGTGAGCGCCTGTTACTCGTCCCAGCTTCTGCCAGCCTAGCAGTTCGAAAGCACGTAAAAATTCAAGTAGAAAAATAGGGACCACTACGGTGGGAAGGGAACAGAGTTCCGTGTGCCTTTGGCATCTAGTCATGCCAGCCACATGACCACGGAGACGTCCTCGGACAAGCGCTGGCTCTTTGGCTTTGACACGGAGATTAGCACCGGCCCCTAGAGTCGGAAACGACTAGCACGCATGTGCAGGGGAACCTTTACCTACTTTCATATAATCAGGTCGTCTGCCAAGAAAACCTAATTTGTCAAAAAGAACAGAAGTATGAAGTCTTCCCTTATCAGAAAATGGGTATGTTATTGCACAGATGATTTTAATTTTATTTTTATCTTAATTTCTGTACTTATTATATTTATTTATTTATTTATTTAGTTATATTTATATACCGCCCTATTCCCTGAGGACTCAGGGCGGTTTACAGGGAATTAAAAATCCAAAATACAAAAATTAAGAACCAAATTAAAAATATTAAATTGACCCTGTAGTCAGTTAAAAAGAACCCCAAATTAAAAATTTCTCCTCAGTCTGGGCCCGAGAGCTCGAAGAGCCAGGTCCTCAGGCCCCGGCGGAATGATCGGAGGTCGGGGGCAGTTCTCAGCTCCACCGGCAGCTGGTTCCAGAGGGCAGGCGCTCCCACCGAGAAGGCCCTATCCCTGGGTGTCACCCGCCGGCAATCTCTTACCGGCGGGACCCTGAGCAGACCCTCCCTGTGGGAGCGCACTGGGCGAAGGGCGTTTGATGCCGGCAGCAGGTGTTCCCTCAGATATCCCGGACCCAGGCCATGTAGGGCTTTATAGGTGATAACCAGCACCTTGAATTTCACCCGGAGGGCAACCGGAAGCCAATGCAGCTCACGGAGTAGAGGTGTTACATGGGAGTATCGGGAAACCCCCATTACAACTCGCGCGGCCGCATTCTGCACCAGTTGAAGCCTCCGAGTGGTCTTCAAGGGCAGCCCCATGTAGAGAGCGTTACAGTAGTCCAAACGGGAGGTCACAAGCGTGTGAGTAACTGTGCGTAGGGCGTCTCGGTCCAGATAGGGACGCAACTGGCGCACCAGGCAAACCTGAGCAAAAGCCCCCCTGGTCACGGCTCCAATATGGTCTTCGAAATTGAGCCGTGAATCCAGGAGGACGCCCAAGTTGCGAACCCTATCGACGGGGGGTAACACCTCACCCCCCATCATTAAGGATGGAATAACTTGGTTAACCCGAGATGCCGATATGCACAGCCATTCAGTCTTGGCGGGATTGAGACGGAGCCTGTTTCTCCCCATCCAGACCCGAACCGCCTCCAGGCACCGGGACATCACGGAGAGGGCATCACTGGGTTGGTTCGGGGTGGAAAGAAAAAGTTGGGTATCATCAGCGTACTGATGATACCCCACCCCAAAACCACGAATGATCTCGCCCAGCGGCTTCATATAGATGTTGAACAGGAGAGGCGAGAGAACCGACCCATGAGGAACTCCACAAATGAGAGACCTCGGGGCGGATCTCTGCCCTCCTGTCAACACCGACTGCGAGCGGCCCTGGAGGTAGGAGGAGAACCACCGTAGAACGGTGCCTCCCACTCCCAGCCCCCTGAGACGCCGCAGTAGGATACCATGGTCGATGGTATCGAACGCCGCTGAGAGATCTAATAGGACCAGGACAGAGGAGCAACCCCTGTCCCTAGCCCTCCAGAGATCATTCACCAGCGCGACCAATGCCGTCTCCGTGCTGTGTCCGGGCCTGAAGCCCGATTGGTACGGGTCCAGATAATCAGTTTCCTCCAGGAACAGAGGGAGCTGATGCGCCACCACGCTCTCGACAACCTTCGCCAGAAAGCGAAGGTTGGAGACTGGACGGTAGTTGTTTAAAACAGCCGGGTCCAAAGCAGGCTTCTTGAGAAGGGGTCTCACCACCGCCTCCTTCAAGGCGGCAGGAAAGACACCCTCCTTCAAGGAAGCAGTTATTACTGCATAGAACCAGCCTCGTGTTCCTTCCCGAGCCGCATAAGCTAGCCAGGAGGGGCACGGATCCAACAAACAGGTGGTGGTGCTCAGTCTCCCCATGATCCTGTCCACATCATCAGGGGAAACAGGGTCAAACTCATTCCAGATAACGTGCTCAAGACCGCCCGATTCCTCCACATTAGACTCTGCCCAGTCAGAGTCCAAGCCGGTCCGGATCCGAGCGATTTTGTCCGCCAGATGATGACTAAACTCCTCGGCTCGTCCCTGCAAGGGATCCTCTCTCACCTCCTGATTAAGGAGGGAGCGAGTCACCCTAAACAGGGCGGCCGGGCGATTATCTGCGGATGCGATAAGGGCGGCAAAGTAGTTAGACTTCGCCGTCCTTATCGCCGCAAGATAAGACCTTATAAAGGTTCTTAACTGCAATTGGTCGGATTCGGATCGGCTGGATCTCCAACCGCTCTCTAGACCTCGTCTCCTCCGCTTCATCTCCCGGAGCTCCACAGAGAACCATGGGGCCCAACGGGATCTGCGTCGGGTCAGAGGTCGCATGGGTACAACGCAGTCGAGTGCCCTGGTGGCTGCCGTTTCCCAGGCCTCCACCAGGGCATCGACTGGGCTGTGGGTAAGGGTGATAGGTATAGGCCCAAGCGCCCTCTGGAACCGATCTGGGTCCATTAGGCGCCTGGGGCAGAACCACCTGGTCGGCTCCGCCACCCAGCGGCGGGGGATGGCATGACGGAAAACCAGCCTCAGGAGGTAATGATCTGACCATGACAGAGGGGTGATGGATGGAGAACCCCCTCCCAGATCATCCAACCACTGTCCAGACAGGAACACCAGGTCGAGAGTGTGACCCCCCTCATGAGTCGGGCCCTCAATAACCTGGGTCAGGCCCATGGCTGTCATGGAAGCCATGAACTCCCGAGCTAACTCCGACGACCCTCCCAGTGATGGCAGGTTGAAGTCACCCAGGACTACAAGCCTGGGGAACTCCACCGCCAACCCTGCGAGGGTGTCGAGCAGCTCGGGCAGGGCTGTTGCCACACAGCTGGGCGCCAGGTATGTAAGCAACAAGCCCAACTGAACCCGAGGACCACACCTCAAGAGGAGGGTTTCACTCCCGGCCATCTGGACAATGGTGGCCTCCCGGGGACACAATGTCTCCCGAATAACCACTGCCACCCCACCACCCCTGCCCTGAGCCCATGGCTGGTGCAGCACCCGGAAACCCGGCGGGCATAACTCGGTGAGAGGCACCCCTCCCTCCGAGCCCAGCCAAGTTTCCGTGATGCACGCTAGATCCGCACATTCCTCCTCGATCCAATCACGGATATGTTTTGTTGTTAGCCGCCCTGAGTCCTTCGGGAGATAGGGCGGGATATAAATCCCATTAATAAATAAATAAATAAATGTTAAATAATCTAAGCCTGCTTTTCCCTTTTCCAACACAATACAAATAAGCACAGCAGTCTTAAAAGTACATCTGGCCTGAGTAAGTGATAAAAATCCTGTGAGAGTGTGGATTTTTCAATCTTGCCTTTGTACCTGTATTTGGTTCTAGCTAGAGCATCTCTCACAATCAAACAAGACAAGGAAAAAGAAGCAAGAGGTAGAAATAATACACAGATTTCTGCATCCTCAGCTGGAGCAAATGTTAGACAGATGGGTCTTCCACCCCGATTATTTTAACTTCCTAAATATAGAAATGTCTTTTTAAGATACATTTAAATTACTCAAGGGGGTGGTGGTGTTAGTTCATGCTAGGGCAGTTCTAATAAGTGCAACTAGAAGTTACATGCATGCAGGAGTTGGCTCTCTGATTCTCACTGATCTTGTTCACATTTCCTGTCCCCTCCGTTGTGTTCTCTGTCTTTGATAGATACAGTGTGCCATGCAGCGGATGAAGGCTGTATTCAGCATATTGTCCAGATGGCATACATCACAAAATGAAGGAACAGTAAAGGTCACAACAATCAAATCATAGTCATACAGATTTTACACTATCTCAGCAAAACTGGTGAAAGAAGTGGATAATGTTCCTTAGTACGTACATGTTATTTTTCCAGTCAGAAGCTTTTCCATGAGGTGGTGCTATACAGTAGAGACTAATCCAGAGGTAATCCTTACTTAACAAATCCCCTGTTTAGCAACTGTCCAAAGTTAAAACAATGCTGTAAAATTAACGTTATGACTGTCCTCATACTTATGACCATGGAAGCCGAAGGTCAAGTTATCAAAACATGGATGCTTTGTAACTGGTAAGCATTTCTGACTGTCTAATTGTCTTGTGCTCACGTGATGAGTATTTGCCTGCTTCACAACTGGCTTCTGAGAAACAGAATCAATGGAAAAGAAAATCTCAAGTCGTGATTCGGTGTTATCTTGCTTAATGACCATGTTACTTAGTGACAGAGTTGTCCATCCCATTTAGTTAAGCAGCTTGTTCATTTAAATCAGGGGTGTCAAACTCAATTTCATTGAGGGCCGCATCAGCATTGCGGTGCCATCAGGGGGCCGGGTGGGTGTGGCCTGGGTGGGTGTGGCCTACTGGGTGGGCGTGGCCAGCTCTACATTGTTCGCATCAAGGGTGCCTATCTGCCTGGGCAGGAGTGGGACAGATCTGAGGGTCTCTGGCAGGAGGAGGGTCTCTGGGCCAGGGCCAAGGCAGTTGGGGCCGTTCCCTCACTGTTTCCAGGATGGCTTCGTGGGCCACATGAAACCACTTCATGGGCCGGATCTGGCCCCTGGGCCTTGTGTTTGACATGTCTGATTTAAATCAATATATCATATGCTGTATGTCGGAGGTCTTTTATTTATCTCTTTGTACGTTGGTTTTTATGAAAGCAAACCCTATGCTAGCACTCAGTTTTTACTGGCAAGGAAGCCAGCTTATATGGAAGTGTACGTGACAGTTATTTATGCCATAGATGCAGCTGTCTTTTAGAAAGTGATATTTAATTTAATTTAATTTAATAATTTGATTTCTATACCGCCCTTCTCCCGAAGGACTCAGGGCGGTGAACAGGGCAATACACAATAAAAATCAGATACAAAAATTAAAAGCCATTAAAACCAATTAAACATCATGCCCATAAAATCAATACATATTGAGTTAAGAACTAATTTTAAAAACCCAGCCCCATCCCGTCAGACCAGGCCAGCTTGTTCAAAAAAGAATGTTTTAAGATCGCGCCGGAAGGAGCGAAGGTCGGGGGCCGTCCGGAGCTCAACCGGTAAGCTGTTCCAAAGGTCTGGCGCGCCCACAGAGAACGCTCTCCCCCTGGGGGTCACCAATCGGCATTCTTTGATCGGCGGCACCCTGAGGAGGCCCTCTCTGTGGGAGCGCACTGGACGGAGGGACGTTGACGCCGGTCGCAGGTGTTGCCGTAGGTAATCCGGACCCATGCCATGAAGGGCTTTGTACGTCATAACTAACACTATGAGACACTTGATGGGGCAGTTCTGTTTTATCTCTCATATTTTATGCACTTTCAGTAATTTGTGCATATGATTCAAGAAACTAGCTTATGTTTGACCAAGATTTTTAATAGTACCTATTCTGATCCCATTAGTCTAAGATACTTACACCATTACTAATTATTATAATGTGCTACCTAGACAATAGATCATAAATAGAATACCATTCCTCTGAGCAGGGATTAGTGTTTGTACAGCAGTTGACCATATATACAGACATGAATGAAAAGGTCTTTTAAAAAATAATAATAATGAAATAGACTAGATCAAGATTGTAGGAATTTTTGATAAATTTTTGGCTTATGACCATAATTGAGACTGGCAGTTATAGTCATAAGTCATGACAGTTGTAAAGTGGGTCACCACATGATCAGACCTTTGTGGTGGTGGTTAAGTGTATGTGGCTGTCATTAAGTGAACCCATTATTTTCTACTGCCAGTTTTTGCTGGAAATGAATTAAATGCCAGTTTCTAGCAAAATTGTCAATCGTGACTCTAGAATAATAAAGTATATATTTTTATATCTCTGTGTGGCACTTTTAACAGAATAATAGAGTTGGAAGGCACCTTGGAAGTCTTCTAGTCTAACTCCCTGTTCAAGCAGGAACCCTATACAATTTCAGAGAAATGGATGTCCAGTCTCGTCTTAAAAGTGATGAGCACCCATAGCTTCTGAAGACAAGCTGTTCCACTTGTTGATTATTTTCACTGTCAGGAAATTTCTCCTTAGTTCTTTGTTGCTTCTCTCCTTTGTTCGTTTCCACCCATTGGTTTCAGGTGCTTTGGAAAATAGGTTGAAACTCTCTTCTTTGTGGCAGTCCCTCAAATATTGGAACATTGCTTCCATGTCACTCCTAATCCTTCTTTTCATAGACTAGACCTACTCCATTCCTGTAACATTCTTCATATGCTCTATCCTCCAGTCTCCTAGTCATCTTTGTTGCTCTTCTCTGCACTCTTTCTAGAGACTCAACATCTTTTTTATATTGTGACAATCAAAACTGGATGCAATATTCCAAGTGTAGTCTTACCAAGGCATTATAAAGTGGTACAACACTTCTTGATTCTATCATCTGTTAAAGCATCCTAGGAACTGCGTTGGCTTTTTTGGCAACTGCAACACACTGATGGCTCGCATTTAAGTGATTGTCCACTAGGACTCCTAGATACCTCTCATAGTTATTGCTGTTGAGCCAAGTACCACTATACCACCCATAAAGTGTTTTTTATCTGTGGTTTCATTGTGTTCAGTTTTGGACTTCTGTAGATGGAATCCACGCCTCGCTATATGTAAAAATGTTACATATCTGTAATTTGTGGCTTAATTTACATATGTATAAAGTATCTTTTTTAAGGGTCACAGTGAGGAAGTCTATACAGTATACCAGTAGCTGCTTCCTTTTCTTGCTTGTCATAGTGGATCTTATTAGATCAGTTTGGTCACAAACCTCCATGTGGCTTCCTTGAGGCGGCTGACTTCTTTGGAGTAATTTGCTTGGTGATGGTAGTGAAAAAAGTTGCTTGGCATCTTGACTCTATGTAGCTTTTTCCTCATTTCAGTGCAGAACCCTCTTGTGTTCTCACTATCCACAGCGTTAGAGTGTGCAACAAATAGTATGGGACAGCACTAGAGTCTAGCTGAACATCAAGTCATCCATTAAATGAGACCCTGAAAGAGCTACTCAGAGTGAAGGAACCATCATGAGCTTGAGATTGGGTTGACCTGGCAAGCTCCACTCTGACAAAGAAAGGCAGAAGATGACCAGATAGGGTTAGGGTTAGGGTTAGGAAAGAGGATGACCATAAACTCTAATCTATGCTCGCAAATAATGAGGCTTAATAATGAGACATGGTTTTCTATCCCTGGTTAATGGTGGAGCAGAATGCACAGAGGGCTACCTCTCTCTAAAGCAACACAAACATAATTAAACATTCCAATAAACACATCATTTTTTTTATTCTTTCCAATCTAGTAAAATGTTAGAAAAAAATTATACAGAGGTTTTGGGACTCTATAAGCAGGATAACTCTTCTGAAAGCAATGGGACCATGTTTGATGGGATGGTAGAGACTGGTGAAAGAAAAATTACATTCAAGAATGAGCTGTTTCCAGCAATCTGCTGCAGAGACAAATTTGGAATTTTGAGGAAAAGAACCATAGTGTGTGTGTGTGTTTGTGTGTGTGTGTATGTATGTATTGCTGAATCTCTTTGCAGTATCCACAGAATCACAGAAGGGATTCTTTATCCCCACATTGAACACTCTTTCTCCCAAATTAAAGTCTAGTTGCGTATGAGCAAATGAAATGCTCGGTTGATTTTGTCTTTTTTTTGCTGATTATATGCTCAACTTTTTTTCAAAAAAATCTATCACAAAATTGTTTTTTTTAATATAAAACAGGGACAGAGCTATCATGATATTGTGTAAGGTGTTCTTTCAAATATACCTGGCATATTAGGCATGGTTCAGCTTCAAAGGCCTCATTACATGCAAGCGGACCCTTTTGTTAGTTTTTAAATATAAATTTACTGAAAGTTATAAAAACGAGTAAAAAGTAATTCAAACAAACAGAAAAAGAAGGAAGAAAGGAAAAGGAATAAATAAAAGAAAGCTAAAGTACAAAAAAGGAAAAAAATAGATGAAAAAGAGAAAAGAAAGAAAAAGATATAAAGAAGTGTCTTCTGTTTTTTACAGCAGTTATAAGTACAACTGTTTGTTTACCTCTTTCTCTAAAGTTATATTACAACTCTCTCCTATAATCTATAGTATCTAATTGTCAAAACCATGGTAAGTTTATTTTCTGTTTTACGCAAAAAAAAATAAATAAAAAATAAGGGGTTTCCTGCAAAATAAAAATAAAAATCCATAAGGGGTTTCCAGTTAGCAACAAACATAGATATGTCTTTTCTCTGATCAAACAAGTCAGTTAGACCATCTTAGCAAATTCTGCCATCTTCACCAGCCATTCCTCCATTGTAGATATTTCTAAATCTTTGCATCTTTTTATGTACTTGTTTTTCTGTTTGAAATTTCAATAAAAGTTTATCTGTTTGTTCTCCGATTCACCATGCATTCAGTGATGGATATCTTGTAAATGTATCCTTGATATGTTTTCAAATTTCTGAAAGTGCTCATTAGCCCAGAAAGTATAGAACCCCACTATTAGTATAGAACCACTGAACTATATTTTTCAAAGATCCTGGAGCACTGGGGAACTACCAGAGGACTGGAAGAGAGCTGATGTAGTTCCCATCTTCAAAAAAGGGGAAAAAATAGATCCAGGAAACTACAGACCTATCAGCCTGACCTCAATACCTGGGAAGATTCTGGAAAAGATAATCAAACAACAAATCAGCGAACACCTTGATGCAAACAAAGTCATCACTAAAAGTCAACATGGGTTTGTCAAAAACAGATCATGCCAGACAAATCTTATTACATTCTTTGACCAAGTGACAAAACTAGTGGACCAGAGGAATGCTGTAGATATAATTTACTTGGACTTCAGTAAGGCATTTGATAAAGTAGATCACAAAGTACTACTTGATAAGATAGAAAAATGTGGGTTAGATAGCATTACCACCAGATGGATTCGTAGCTGGCTGGCAGGCCGTACTCAGCGTGTGGTCCTCAATGGAATCGCATCTACATGGAAGGAAGTGTGCAGTGGGGTGCCCCAGGGCTCTGTTCTGGGCCCAGTGCTCTTCAACATCTTCATTAATGATTTGGATGAGGGGATAGATGGGGAACTCATCAAATTTGCAGACGACACCAAGCTGGCAGGAATAGCCAATACTCCAGAAGATAGGCTTAAGATACAGAAGGATCTGGACAGACTCAAACACTGGGCACTATCTAACAAAATGAAATTCAATGGTGAAAAAAGTAAGGTTCTACATTTAGGCAGGAAAAATCAAATGCATAGGTATAGTATAGGTGGTACCTTGCTCAATAGTAGTAACTGTGAGAGGGATCTCGGAGTCTTAGTAGACAATCACTTCAATATGAGCCAGCAGTGTGCTGCAGCTGCCAAAAAAGCCAACACAGTGCTAGGCTGCATTAACAGAGGGATAGAATCAAGATCAAGTGAAGTACTAATACCACTTTACAATGCTTTGGTAAGGCCACACCTGGAATACTGCATCCAGTTTTGGTCACCACGATGTAAAAAAGATGTCGAGACTCTAGAAAGGGTACAGAGAAGAGCAACCAAGATGATTAGGGGGCTGGAGGCTAAAACATATAGGGAACGGTTGATGGATTTGGGTATGTGTAGTTTAATGAAGAGAAGGGTGAGGGGTGACATGATACCAGTGTTCCAATATCTCAGGGGCTACCACAAAGAAGAGGGAGTCAAGCTATTCTCCAAAGCACCTGAAAGTAGGACAAGAAGCAACGGATGGAAACTAGTCAAGGAGAGAAGCAACCTAGAACTAAGGAGAAATTTCCTGACAGTTAGAACAATTAACCAGTGGAACAACCTGCCTCCAGAGGTGGTGAATGCTCCAACACTGGAGGTTTTTATGAAGAGACTGGACAGCCATTTGCCTGAAATGGTATAAGGTTTCCTGCCTGAGCAGGGGGTTGGACTAGATGACCTCCAAGGTCCCTTCCAACTTTATTATTATTATTATTATTATTATTATTATTATTATTATTATTATTATTATTATTATTATTATTATTATTATTATTATTATTATTATTATTATCATTATCCCATTTTAGTTCAACTTCAGAGCTAGGTTTCATACTGAGCCTGGTTTAATTGCTCAATTAGTGGCTAGAATTAGATGAGAAGGAAAAGCAGGTTGTGGTACCCAATTTGAAATCTGGGTACCATAACATGATGCTCCTGAAAATAAAGTATGCTGAGATACAGTATGTTAGTGGTTCCAGACTGTGGGAATATAAATCTATATTGGAATTCTCAAATAATTTACAGAAGAGTAAGCCTACCTGGAACCATATTTTTGAGAAAACTCACTTAGAATTATACTGTCTGTATTGGAAAAACATGAGGAACTTAACCATTTTTATCTTTAGAATCTTCTTTCACCAGTGATATTTTTAAAAATGAAAAGTGTCTTGGAAAAATTAAAGAAGCAGGAAGTTTTATGATAATCGGATTATTGCGGAAATAAACTTCAGTGAAAAGGGGCTAGCCAAAAAAAAGAACAAAAAGAACATAACATATTTTACCCTGAATCCTCTGTTCGGTTCCTCTTAAATCTCACATATCTCCATTTAAAATCTAGCAATACACCTAAGAAAGTGTGTTTATTCTTTTCTCCTCATTGGACTTTTATTTCCATATGAATAGCAGGCTTTGAGCCAGCACTTTCCCTGTACAATTTAGACCAGAAGACAAGGAGGCCACTGTTCATGGACTGAATGTTCAGCCAGTCTTGATGTCATCTGTCTTTATCAATGCCTTTTATTCAGTGTTCTTCTGTATGCCTGGTGTGGGCAGGGGTGTTGGCATTCAAGGGGAAGGGAGAGTTCACTTCTGTTAAACAGACTCAACTAGTCTGTGAAGTACTTCAAAATTCTAACCCTTCCAACTCTAAAGCTTTACAACTTATCACAACTTTTTTTAAAAGACTTGCAACTAGTTTTTCATTAAAAAAAATCTTAGCATTAACCTTTGCTTTTGTATAGTTACATGCTACAGTGTGTGTGATTTATTTACTTAGCTGCTTCTCTTTTTTATTTGCTCTTTCTCACACTTCGCTATGCTGCTTTTCTGCAGTATTTCTTACTCCATAGGTCCCTTTCTTGCTTGCATACACTAGTTCAAACGAGTAAGCATTCTCAATATACCATTGTCACAAGATAAAATCTATCTTCCTTAGAGATGTATCCTAGCAACTTAATGAAAAGGTAAAAAGAAGTATCATGTTTGAGAGGTGTTCAAGGGTCATTCACTGAATCTTGAATGGACTGAAGGGATGCAGATTAAGTGCCTAATGAGCAAGCCATCCAAAGCTACTAGGATTCGTTCGCTAAAATTACAGTATGGCCTCAGGTTATATACAAAACTGCAGAGTATTCCTGGAGTTTTTTCTCTTAACAAGAGAGAGAAAAATATATCTGGACTGCCTGCCTCACAACATCTGTTCTGCAGACAGTTTTTTCCCCTATTAGCTTTTGTTATCAGGCATTCGACTGGCTTAACAGGAGATGTCCCTGGTTTCACCATGGACAAGCTATAGGTGACTGAAGAGTAGTGACATTCTTTTACACCTGAATCACAGAAGATAGCCTTTTGGTACTGGTTGTATATTTGTAAGTTTGAAAGCTAGAAGGACTAAAAAAGTCAAAATGGTAGCTGCAACCATACCATAAAGCCTGCTCTCCCCCCCCCTCTTTTATGTGCACGACATGTGTAAGAAAAAAGAGATCAGTCACAGAGCCAATTCTTCCATTTTGATTTTTTGGATGCTTCTCCCTGGCTGAGAGCAAATTATGGATGCTGTCACAAAACACTCGTCTGTTAACAGAACAGCTACCATGTTCAGCAGTGGCCAGTTATAACATTCCAGCCACCTAAATTACTTGTTCCAATCCCAGTTTAATTGTGTCTTTTTTATTTCAGGAAATTGGGGAAGTGGGTACACACATCCAAATAAAATAGGGGGGTGAACTTCTTTTGATTACTTCACTATCTATATTTATTGGTGATTGTAAACTTCTTACGTACTTTTTACATGAAAATGAAAAAAGATGAACTTGTGATTTATGGCTTTGATGATTAGACATGATAGATTATACAAAGATGGGTATTATATAACTTTAGAGACAGAGAGAGATAACAATTTAATTGTACTTATAACTGTTGTGAAGAATGGTGGAAGCTACTTCTTTGTATCTTTTTTCTTTCCATTCAATTTTTCATTTTTCTTTTCTTGCACTTTTTTGCTTTCTTTTTTCTTCCTTACTTTATATTAGTTTGTATCAGTTTGTATTTTTTTAAAAAAACTTTCAATAAAAATAATAAAAAAACCCAAACTTAATAGAGGCTGCAACCATTTTTCAAGACATCCTGTGAGGTCTGTGCAGAGCTCTGAGGCTATACAGGTAGTCCTTGATTAGTGACCATACTGGAACCTGCCACTTATAATTATAAGTCATGACAGTGGTAAAGCAGGTCACCCATGACCGACCTGATTTTTTGATCTTTTTTTGTGGTCATAAAGCAAATGCCACAGTCATAAAGGAAACACTGATCATAAAGTAAATATCGTGGTCATAAATTGAACCCATTGTTCACTATTGGGTGTGCTGAAAACAGTAAATTCCAGCAAAAACATAAATTGCAGTCATTTAACTGTGTGACAGTGCAAATGGCCGTAAGTTTAGGCGAGTTGCGATGTGCCCAAAATGCAGTACCTGATAACTTGATCAGTGTGTGTGTGTGTGTGTGTGTGTGTGTGTGTGTGTGTGTGTGTAAACAGCTGTCAGAACTTTGGAACCAAATCATAAATACCTCTTGGGTGGGTCCATTGTAACTTTGAATGGTCGCTAAGTGACCAGTCACTAGTCAAGGACTACCTGTAAATTGAACCTTTATTTTGGAGCTTCCTATTACGTGAAGAAAAAAGTCTCCAAAAGGTGAAAGAGGAGTTTGGTGAGCACCAAGAGATAGAGACATCACTGGGCTGTTTGGTTCCTGTGAATACAACATGTACCTCTGAATTATGTCCCTGAGATTTGGGATTTAAAACCAAGCGCTTTGACTATACAGTAAGAATATGTCATCATAGCTGCTTATAGGCTGCCACTAATTTCTGGAACTTTATCCCTAAGAGTAGATTGTCCTGGAAGGTGTGTTTCTGAATTGAAAGAGCTTACAATGTTATCCTTAAGAATTGAAGGAGACAATACTCATAATAACCAATATATTAATAACAATTTCAACTTGTTCTCACTGAGTTTCAGTTTGATCTCCCACATCCAGTTTGTTCTTTGAAACATTGAGAAGCTTCGAGATATTCATAAATTGGTTAGAAGGGAGTATCATCAGCATATTGATGTAAAGCAGTTCTAAATTTCTCCTTTCAGTTGCTTCCCAAGGACAATAAAGAACATACAATAGAAAATAGAATCTTACAGGAACCCATACAATAATTCCCAGAGGTTAAGTGGAAAACAGCAAGTATCACTTTCTCATAGCTCTCAGAAAAATGGGAGAGAATACAAACCCTGGTTTGCTGAAGTATCACAGGTTATGAGTGCCATTAGTATCAAAAGCTGATGAGAAATCAAAGAGTATCACCAGAGTTGTACTCCTCTCTGTTCTGCTATAGATCATCCATCAGAGCAATCAAGGCTGTTTCTGTGCCAAGTCCAGGTCTGAATCCAACCGAAAAGGACCAAGATAATCTGCTTCATCTAAGCTCGTACAACTGCTGCACCATTGCTTTTGCCACCAGATTTGCTAAATATGGAATATGGGACACAGCTGTTAGTTGTTAAATCCAGCCAAATCTAAGATGTTTATTAACAAAGACCTTATTATCACCTTTAAGGGCTGGAAAATTTGCTGCAAAAAGCGGAAGAGTATTAATCTCAGATATCATCAACAAGGCAAAGACTTTGAAGGCCCTTGATAAATCAAGCCAAAATGAATCTAAATTGTTGTTGCTGTTACGATTACATTTATAAGCTTCCAACTACAATAGACTACTGGATGGCATATAAAATTAGAAACCACTCTTCCCCCCAAAAACCTAGAAAAAGATCATTAAAACAAATGATAACCCAGTTTGAAATAAATCTTATAGGCAACAAAGTCAAACAAGACAGTAGCCCTGGACAAACAATAATACTACCCTAGCTCTGAGTCCAAAATCAGGTTTTTGAATTTTTTCAGAACCCTAGGAAAGTGGAGGCTGCAGCTGAGTAGGCATGCTTCCTTGGTCCCCTAAGTTGACAATGCTTAATAGAGGGGACCTGGAGTACACTGACTCTGTTGGAATATTCTGGGCAGGTAGAAACAATTGGAGACAAGAGGTCCTTCATATACTCAGGCCCTCTGTCGTGTGTGATTGTGCAAACACTTGAAAAAGCATGGATCTCAACACAAATGTAAGCGTTCCTGCTTGCAAAAATTATTCCTAATGGAAAAGAACCTGGGTGCTATTTGGGGCCAATGAATAGTCATCACTGGAAGAAAGTTGCCTTAGGCTCCATTTATGAAATCAGGGAGGATCTCATAAATACTTTTCCACTCTTGACTGCTTTTTAGATTTTATGACAATCTTGCCATTATGACCAGTTGTGTACACTATTGGATCTGCACTGTAGTTGCGTATATCTTCCCATTTTAGCGTTTGGAAACATTCCATAAGCTGTGGGGTCCAATACAGGACTACCAGGATTTAGGATCTACTGTATTAGTTACCTGAGAAGAAATCTGAATGGGAGATGCTGGAATTAGATTGGCTTGGTCAGGATTGAAAAAAACGTCTTAAATCATTGGATTTATCAGCTTGTGTCAGTAGAGCAACTTAATCTCACCTTTATTCTCATGGGGGAAATAAGCTCTAACCTTTGACATTTTACCAGGGGATAGTCTGCACATGCCAAGGAAATAACTTCTGGGAGTCTTGTAAATTTACCATCCTGTCCAAGAAAAAGTTTGAAGGTTTCACTTACTTATAGGCAGGGGGGACGTTTGGGAAGAAAGGTGCACAGATGATAGAACTGCTTTAATTTGATTCTGCCTACCTATTGCAGGCTAGGATTTGGGGCTTTTTGTCCACAGTCATACTCTTAATAGTCATGGTTATGGATTGCACATTATAGTTGTTAGCTTAATCTGGTTTAATGATTGGTAGCTCTTAGAATTCACTAGATAGGGATAAAGAATGGGAATTTTAAGAAACTGCATTCTGGCCCTTCTAAATGGCTGTTCAGTAAATGTTCTCCATGGATTCCAGAACTGTAATGTAAACCTACAGTCACATGTGTAGAAATATTCGTATTCTTATTCATTTTAACTTGCAACATGGATGTTAAATGAATGACTTATTTGTTGGCTTTGATGAAAGGATGAGGCAAATGACAACAGACAAATTACTGTACAGTGCCTGAAACCTGTTGTTCATAGCACTCTCTCTCCCGAAGTGATACAGTAAACAGCACTGGCATCCTGTCTGCCTTATAGTCTTCTGTCATTAGCAAACAATTGTTAATTAATCCCCAAGTTTGTCCCTTATGGGAGAGAAGAGATTAGCCATTTTTCTTTGAAAATATTATAAAACTCCAGCAATAAGAAAAGATCTTCCAGATAATGGAATGTTTCTATCACAGCTACTTTTTCTACAGTTTAGCTAAGGTTGCTAATTAATTTAAAGAATTAAATTGGGAGGGGTTTCGGAGGAGAAAAGCTCTGATACTTTTTTTTAAACATTTAAGTTACCTGGAGATCGATTTCTTTCTTTCTTTATCTCATTAGAATAATGACAGTTCTCAGTTTCTGTCCATCCAGGAATTATTATTTAACTTACCTGCCTTGAGTATTGAATAGACAGAGAGGCAGGATATATAGATTTAATAAACACATAAGACCAATAAGGTGAAGCAAGTTTATTATTGCTTAACAGCTATCCAGATCATAATCCATTCAACTGTTTATTTATCAAAACAAAGAAAATAGTAATACATGACTGTCATCTCACCACATTTAACTGAGAGTACTTCTGGCCTGTAAAACATTCCTTACTGGTTGCTTCAGTGGCATACAATCATGCAAAAGTGGAGCCTTGTTAACAAGAGACAGAAAATACCCTCATACATCCTGAGCCCTTATAACAGGAGATACTGCCCAGACTTTATTTCATCAAAACCTCTTCCTATTGACCAGGCTAGCAACAATTGGTGGGGAAGAAAAGTAGAAACAAACCCTTCTCCCAGTGGAGGGAATGCTTCATCAAATTCACAAGAACTGGCATTTTTCACCCTTCTGTGATAAATGCATTTTTAGTACTCCAGCTATTACGTCAGACTAGTGATTGGGAATTGTTAGGTAGTTATTAGCACGTGGGAGATCCCTCTCATGCTTATCTTTTATTTGAGATTTGGTCAGACACCATTTCTCTTGATACAGATCTGCTTGATGAAAAAGCTCATAAAAACCCAGTTTCCAATGCCAAAGAACGTCAACTGCAGTGAGTATTGGTAGTGGGAATAGTCTCTATCTATACATCTATCCGTCCGTCCATCCATCCATCCATCCATTCTAAGCTGGTTCTTTGGAAATACATAAAAATTCTCTGTCAATTTTGATAAAGTAAAATGCAATTCAGGTTGAATATCAAAAATGTAAAACCTGATTTTAAGAACAGTCAAATTAAAATCTCAGTTAAAAGATCCTAGCAATCTTTGCACACACACAAACGTTACATTTACTGACAAGTATTATCTTTGTTTTATTTGAACAATAGAGCAGCAGAATGTGTTTTGATTGAAGGCTGTGTCTTGCATGGGTTCTTTTGTATCATTCCTAAATATGGACATAAAATTGATGCCTTAAAAGTCAAGTGAATCAAGTCATTGTATGCCAAGGCAGGTCAGTTGGGTTATATAATTGTCTCTAATTAACACTCTTGGAAATGGTGTGACATTCCTTACGTGCAGCCCTGGCCTTCAAAAGTGTGAAAATAATTTGCAGATTCCAGCAAAAAACTGCTTGCTGGTCTGAACTTTACATTTAAAGGCCAAGTAATCACTGTGACAATTTGTCACAAAAGTGGTATGGCTTCCTTTTCCTAGATTTGTGGTTCAGATCTCCTACTAGCTACATACAGCATCTTCTTAATGAATAAGACTTTATGGACTCTGTTAGCTACAATTTAATGAAGAGGAAAGGAGAAATTTGTGTGAATTAACAAAGAACACTGAAATGTAAATGTGTAGATTTTTTTAAAAAAAATGTCGCTAGAAGAAATTGGTCTTAAATTTAGTGCAGTTAAAAGCAAATAGATTCCTCTCAATCGCTTTAACTACAGGCCATCTGCTTTTTACATATTGGTTTACTCCTAGTCCAATTAGAATACCTTGCTTGCAGTTAGGCGGAATTCCCCACCAGTGGGTTTTGTAGAACCCCCAAGTTGCATATTACTATGGCTCTCATGATTGTATAAGTCTTTTTTAAGATGTGACTCTTAAACCAATAATTTTTAAAAAGTTGTTGTTGTTAGTTGCGAAGTCGTGTCCGACCCATCGTGACCCTATGGACAATGTTCCTCCAGGCCTTCCTGTCCTCTACCATTTTCTGGAGTCCATTTAAGCTCACGCCTACTGCTTCAGTGACTCCATCCAGCCACCTCATTCTCTGTCGTCCCCTTCTTCTATTGCCCTCAATCTTTCCCAGCATTAGGCTCTTCTCCAGTGAGTCCTTCCTTCTCATTAGGTGGCCAAAGTATTTGAGTTTTAGCTTCAGGATCTGGCCTTCTAAAGAGCAGTCAGGGTTGATCTCCTCTAGGACTGACCGGTTTGATCGCCTTGCAGTCCAAGGGACTCGCAGGAGTCTTCTCCAGCACCAGCACTTTAAAAAGTACAAATAGAAATAGTGGCATAGAGCTTTATATTAGGATCAGTTAAAACCTGGGCAATCCCACACGGCAGTCTAAATTGTTTGTCTCTCATGCTGCCCCTGACTATTTCTTAAGCAAACATCAAAAATTCCACTGGTTGGCAATGGGAATCAATTGGACTACAGCCACTGTAAGACTGGGTTGGTGGTTCCATTGCTTCTTGCCCTTCACATCCCTACTTGCTGGCTGGATTCCCTGTTGACTGGTTTACTAATGTCTGCCTTTTCCTTTTAGGGATTATTCCCCCCTCACTAGTCCCTGTGCCTTTTCTTTTTATTCCTATGTATTTGTATACATGGGTGTTTTCTCACCTCTTCCCTACATCCTCCTTCCCATTTCTTTGACCCACAGTTCCTTTCTTTCTTCTACTATTCTCTTATGGTAACATCATGGTAACATGATACAATCAAAGCAATAGAGAACAAGTTGTTCTTTCATTCCTACATTATTCTTCTCTCAATGGAAATGTTTCTGATATTTTAGAATGATATTTCAGCTTCTTAGGAATAAAGTAGCAGGATTCATACATTCTAATTTAAAGATGCTTTTAAAAAAATAAAGGAAAGGGAGGTAAAGAGCAGAGTCTAGAACGAAGTGATGTATGCTTTTAATGTTTTCTTTAAGTTGGTACTCAGTTTTAATTTTAGGATTTGTTTATAGAATTGTACAGCAAGATTTTGCCTTGTATTGGTGAAGAAAGAACAACTGTTAAAAGTATAGTGTAGAAAAATGCTGAAATAAATGTTAGACTAAGTGAAGAATGAAAGTGAAAGTTCAGTGCATTTAAATACTGTATGTTGTACTGTAGATACAGTAACTGACTGTTTAAAGGCCATTATTCTTGAAGATGGTGGAATACTGGTAACGAATGAAGGAAATGGGAGCTGGTATGACACCTTCAGCCCTCGTATCTGAAGCTGTTTGGAAAGATTCGTGTCCTTGGAGTATAAGAACGTTGGAAGCCAGAAATGAGATGAGACGAATGAGGGATGCTTTCAGTTAGAGTGCTCATCAGAACATGTCTCTTGTTGCTACCATTAAGAGTTAAAAAAAGATGGCTTAAAATGAAACCAGAAAAGACAGAATCTGCTGTTTTGACTTGTGCTATCAAGCTGCCTTATTTGAAGGTTACTTTATCATGACTGGAGAGGGGAAAATCCACCAAGGCTGGAAGAACAAATTAGCAGCAACAAAACAGCATGAGGCGAGCAACCAAAAGAATTGTAATGGATTGTTGCAGTGCAAAACAAGTTGGTAGCAGTTTTTGAGGGTTCTCAGTTCCATATATCATTCTGAAGATGCCCTGAAGATGCTAAATAGTTAGAAAAAGCACTAGTACCTCCTTATTTCCAGGGTGAGGGATAGAAAGGGCTAAAGAAAATCTTTAGAGTATAGAGAAGAAGAAGAAATACAAGAACTCTTAAGAAAATAAACAGCTTTAGGAAGGAAGGAAGTCTGAGAAATTCCAGATAATTCCCCCATGATTTTATATGGTATAAGAGGGGCAGAAACTTTAACAATTCTATTATTATACCCTCCAGTAATAATGTGGAGTAGTCCTTGTGTATCAGTTTTCTGACTTGACTTTATTGATCTGACAATAGTAAAACGCTGTGTATGTTTGCTGCATTGCTTACTAAATAGGCTTCTAGGGCCAATTCAAAGAGGTAGTTATTACCACCAGCAGGATGTATTGGTCATTGTCTTCACAAACTGAAATCAGCCCATCGGACCTGATCATTTAGAGAAGGCCTGTTGTAGGTTGCCCTTCTCATGAGTTTCATGGGGCAGAACACATTCTTTGTTATGGCCCCTATTTTATGGACTACTTTCCCCCTGCAGCTATATTTTGGAATCAGTAGGGTTTCAGCAGGCATTTTACCTTTAGCATAATTGAATTTAAGCTTTTTACTGATGATTTTGTTATCCAGATGTAGTTTTTAGTGCACTTTTAGTGGACTTTTTTTACCTAGCTTAAAGTCCATTTGGGTGGGCTATAAATATTGTTGAATGAATGAATGAATGAATGAATGAATTAATAAATAAATATTTTTAAATAAATAAATACGTTTTATTATTTTAATAGTTTTGCTTTCCTGCTTTTTGATTTTTGCAGGATAAAATATTTTTGCACAGCATACTACTCTTTCCAAAACTTGCTTATGTTCTTAGATTAAATAAATATATTTTGTATTCTTCCAAGAAACTTAATCCAGTGTACATTTTCTCCTCCCAAACTACTGTAAGATAAGTGATACTAAATTAGTAACTCAATGTTATTCTATTTATTTATTCATTAGATTTAGATCTCACCTTTATTTTGTACACCCAGAGTGCTATAAAGTAATGCTTGCTCCTTCTATTTTTCCACAACACGCCTCTCGGGTAAGTTGTGTCTGTGAGAAAGTGAGTAGCCCATAATCACCTAGCCACCTTTCGTGCCTAGGGAAGCAGTAGAATTCAGTTTCCCAAGTTTCTAGTCCAGCACTTTAACCACTCTACCATTCATCTTCCAAACTTTGTGCTAATCCTGCATCCTGCACACAGTATGTATCCTCTAGGTTAAATTTCAAAGGAGACTGATTCTGAAGGATTGTAAAATAAGGTAAAATAGGACAATGAGACTAAACGGTTCCCAGTTGAATTTTCCTCTCGAAACTGCTTCTTAACGAATGAAGTGAATATAATTAATGTCTTTGGCAGGTGTTCAAATCTCGGTGGGTACTGCAGAACTATGTTTGCTGTTAAGAAATTGATAAGATTGTGGATTAATATCTGTCACTGAAGTCTACTCAAGTCTCTTTGATGGGGCTTCTTTGAATAAATTGTGTTCAGGGGTTTCAACCTCTTTCTCCTTACATTATGTCTCATGAGATGAAATCTATATGTCAAAGAATCTGTTTATAATAATTGAAATCCTACTATTTATTTCATCTGTGTTTATTCAAAACTTGCCAAGCAACTGGCATAATAAAAAACTCTTGGGAAATCCAAAATATTTATTTCTGGACAGCACATGGAATAGCATCATACATTGTTCCTCTCCACTGACCTTGTAGATAATTAGAATAATTACTTGTTCCACAATTTCTATAGAGAAAGTAACTGAGTATATTTTCTAGAGAATGGTATTTTTCTCCGAAAACTATTTTTGACACATATTTTTTTGTAAGTGTCTGGGACACATTTTAGCTTGTTTTGTTTGCACACATGCACACACTTAAAAGGCATTACCAAACCCTCTTTCAGATGGATTCTCCCAGTACACGGGTCGGCAACCCGCAGCTCCGGAGCTGCATGCGGCTCTTTCAGCCATCTCCTGCGGCTCCCAGTCCTCCGGCATGTGCAGTCCCAAAAATAAAAGTGGGACTAAAAAAGTTCAACGAATCAATTCAAACTTCTCACGAAAAAAAAAAACCTCGCGAAGTTTGAATTGATTGGTTGAACTTCTTTGGTTTGTGGGACTGCCCACAAACCTCCTTTCTTCTTCGGACTCCACATGGTGGCAGTGGAGGAAGACATTGGAGGACTGCTGGAAAGGTGAGTGGGCCAATTTTCCATCTGCTGCGCCTTCCTCAGGCTCCCCTCCTCCAAACACACCGCTGCCGTCTTGCCCGACTCTCTTTCCACCCCACTCTTTCGCGGCAGCGCTGTTCGGGCATTTTCCCACCTGCTGCAACTTCGTTGGGCTCCCCTCCTCCAAACACACTGCTGCCGTCTTGCCCGACTCTCTTTCCACCCCACTCTTTCGCGGTAGGGCCGTTCGCCCATTTTTCCACCTGTACCTTCCTCGGGCTCCCCTCCTCCAAACACTGCTGCCGTCTCACCCAACTCTCTCCTGACCTCACTGGGCAAAACAGTGGAGCCCAAGGAAGGTGCAGCAGACGGAAAAACGGCCGAATGGCCCTGCCACGAAAGAGTGGGGTGGAAAGAGAGTCGGGCAAGACGGCAGTGGTGTGTTTGGAGGAGGGGAGCCCAACAAAGTTGCAGCAGGTGGAAAAAGGGCCGAACGGCCCTGCTGTGAAAGAGTGGGGTGGGGAGGGAGTTGGGCGACACAGCAGCAGCACGTTCGGAAGAGGGGAGCCCGAGGAAGGCACAGCAGGTGGAAAAAGGGCCGGATGGCCCTGCTACGAAAGAGAGGGATGGGGAAGGGAGTTGGGCAAGTCGGCAGCAGCCCTTTTTCCACCTGCTGCACCTTCCTCGGGCTCCCCTCCTCCAAACACACCGCTGCCGTCTCTCATGCCTTTCATTATTTTTTATGATGATGAGGGAATTGCAGGAAAAATAGAGGGCTGGCAAGTTTGAGGCTTGCAGGAGGGAGGAGCCGTGCGATTGGATGGCTGGAGAGAAGCCGAGCAGGCAAACTTAAACAATGAAAGCAGAAGTGAGGAAGAGAAACAGCGGATGGGGGGGAAGCGCCCCGTTTCTTCTTCTTCTGGCACAAACTCTGTGCTCAAGCCGGAATGGGGAGGGGGATGAGGAGGAGGAAGAGCGGTGATTGACAAACTGCCAGCCAAACTCTTTGGGAGCGTGGGCGCAGGTTGGAGAGGAGGGCAGCTTGCCTTGGAGAGGGAGGGAGGAGCCCTCCTCGTCTGCCTTTTGTTCTCTCTTTCTCTGCCCTATTCCCCTCGCTGCTCCGCCCTTCCTCCTCCTCCTCCCCCCCAAGTAAACTGCATGGAAAAATACCACAAAAACCCTCAAATCCCGCGGCAAGCTGAGATAGGCAAGTCCGAGCAGCAGCCTCGGAAGATTTGCTGCAGCAGCTCCTTCTCCCCGTCAGCCTCTTCCTTTGCCAGGACGGCAGAGCTGTCCATACCAGAGCTGGATGGGGGCAGGGCCGGTGCATGTGTCACTTTAGGGCGGCTCTACTCTTCAATCAAGCCCCCTGTTGTGTGCATGTGGGTGTGCACGCATGCGCACACACATTTTGTGGCTCCCTGGTTTTTTTTTTTTTTGAGGGAACCAGTTCCGAGTGGCTCTTTCACTGTTTCAGGTTGCCGACCCCTGTCCCAGTCCCTCCCTGCCTCCCCCCAGAGCCATTTGTATCTAGCCCAATGGGAAATACTCTAGTTTTTTTAAAATCGTATTTTCTTGCAATTTATTTATATTGTTTGAAAACCATTTGTTACCCTAAAATCAGGATAGAAATAATTGAAATATATAAATATAATTACGTTCTTGTCTTCTTTTTTATGTTTCACTGTATTTACTTTTGCAACTAAGGATTTGTTTTTTTTTAAGTCATGAATATTCTTTCCTAACAAGACATGCAGCAGGCAAGCAAGTGAGTGAATAAATATTTGAACTTGTATGATTTTTTTTGTTTATTGAAGAAGTTTTGTTATTTGCAAAACAGCAAAAAATTAATAGGTTGGGGAAGTATTCGGTAATTCTTTTAGAAACTTTAAAAACTGAATGTATTTTTTTTACGTTTTTGCCGATCTTTACCTGCCATGGCAGGATGAAATACTGTATTTGTTATAAACACATTTACAGGGCATAGGGCTACAAGAGCTTTTTCTATGTGTTCTTCCACTCCAATCCAAAGAGATAGTTTGGGTTCTGTTTGTTCATTGTAATTATCAGTCCACTCTTTTTCTATCCATTGAAGATTCATCCCTTTCCTAGAAGCCTTCATTCATGATATACTTACACTGTAGGATATATGAGTTGGCCTTTCCTCTGTAATAACCTTATTATATGCCGCTCTCACCCATTATATATAATTTGTCTCTTCATCCTGTGTCACTGATAAATGTAAAATGTTGCTTATATTTCATTACATGGAATTGCTTTACCAAGGTAAAATTTAGAATACTGTTTCACTTTGTAGATAGAATCCTAGTTCATTGCAAGTGCTGAAAAATTTATAAATGTGTATTTTTTTCACTCTTGGATTAACAGCTTCAGGGCAGGAAATTTTATCCTGGAAATTTCTAGTGCCTGTAAACCCAGTGTTGTAGTTCTGATCAGATCTGAAGTCTATAGAATTTTGGGGTAGAAATGAGAAGATAGGAAAATCAGATGACAATTTTTCTGCATCGTATGCTATTTAGTTCTATTGGTGGAAGTTAATATATAACAAGTGAGATTAATGAGAATGTTTTCTCTTGCCAAAAAAACTACGATTTTTCTGTCTCATTTTATATATATATATATATACATACATACACACACACACACATATATATGTATATATATATATGTATATCTATGTATATGTATATGTGTATATGTATATGTGTATATATATATATATATATATATATATATATATATATATATATATATATATATATATATATATATATATATATATATATATATATATATATATATATATATATATTGTTTTCGTAGATTCTCGCGGGTGTCTGTATGTGTAGGTCTAGAGTCTCGGGTTTCTTCCCGCGTTCCTTTCATCTTCAGAAAGTTGTGGCGACGTTTCGACGAAATCCCATCCGTCATCATCAGGCCGGAGTATTCCTCCTGCTGCTTTCAGGAGCAATGCGTGGTCTGTCTGTTCCTTTCCTTCCAACTGCCGGTGGGGCTGTGTTCCGACTGGGTGGAGGCGTGGCTGCTTTCTGATTGGGTGGGGGTGTCATCCGACTGGGTGGAGGCGTGGTTGTCTTCTGATTGAGTGGAGGCGTGGCTGTCTTCTGATTGGGTGGATGTGTGGTTGTCTTCCGATTGGTTGGAGGCGTGGCTGTCTTCTGATTGGGTGGGGTGTGTTCTGAATGGGTGGGGTTTTTTGTTGTGTCGTAATATCCTGAGTGTTGTGATTTGGTGTCTTGAGGAGTGGGCTGTGTAGTGGCCTCCAGAGCTTTGGCTTGGCTCCGAGTTCGAGGACCCGCCATGCATCTCTGGTATGGGTCAGTCAGGTTCGTGTGTGTGTTCTTCTGCTTGGGTGATAGCACTTTTGCTTGACTTGTTCTGTCTTCTGTGTGGGAGAGTTTTTGTTCTGGGTGTGGATGAGTCTTGCTGGGGCTGGTGGCATTTGGGGTTGTTTGTTGGTTTTTTAAATCCTTGTTTGCTGAAATTCGTTTATATATATTCTGAGGTTTTCGCGGGTGTTTGTATGTGGATCTTTGGTCATTCGGGTTTTTTCCCACGTAGAATTGAAGGTGTAAGAGCAACGTTTCGACGGAATCCCATCCGTCATCCTCAGGCTGGTGGCTTCAGCTTCAATCCGAACCCACAATGATAACGACGCACAACCACAAAACAGAAACCTAACTACAGCTGCAACATCAGCCACTTTAAACCCCTCCAAACCACACAATAAGCAAACTGACACCCACTACAAAAACATGGCACCACCACAAACACGAAGCCGAACAAAAGCAGCACAACTCACCAGCTCAGGTCTAAGGCTGGCAGCTGAGACCAGCCCATCCACTCAAAACACACCCCCACCCAATCAGAACACACCCCCCATTCAAAACACACTCCCACCCAATCAGAACACACCTAATCCCCCACCCAATCAGAGCACACCTCCACCCACAGAACACACCCCCTCTGGCAGTTTAAAAAAGAGGAACAATACTTTTCTGAGAGAAATACTTGATTTTCTGGAAAAATTTCTGGGGTGCCAACAATTTCGAGCATGACTATATATATATATATAGAAAATCAAGTATTTCTCTCAGAAAAGTATTGCAGGAACACATGTTTTGCTATACACAGGTTTATTCCCTTTGTGTGTATTGGAACACAACAAAAAAGGGAGGAAAAAAAGCAAATTGGACATAATGTCAAACAAAACTCCAAAAATGGGCTGGACAAAATTATTGGCACCCTTAACTTAATATTTGGTTGCACACCCTTTGGAAAAAATAACTGAAATCAGTCACTTCCTATAACCATCAATAAGCTTCTTACACCTCTCACCCGGAATTTTGGGCCACTGTTCCTTTGCAAACTGCTCCAGGTCTCTCTTATTGGAAGGGCACCTTTTCCCAACAGCAATTTTAAGATCTCTCCACAGGTGTTCAATGGGATTCAGATCTGGACTCATTGCTGGCCACTTCAGAACTCTCCAGTGCTTTCTTGCCATCCATTTCTGGGTGCTTTTTGACGTATGTTTGGGGTCATTGTCCTGCTGGAAGACCCAAGATCTCGGACGCAAACCCAGCTTTCTGACACTGGGCTCTACAGTGCGACCCAAAATCCTTTGGTAATCCTCAGATTTCATGATGCCTTGCACACATTCAAGGCACCCAGTGCCAGAGGAAGCAAAACAACCCCAAAACATCATTGAACCTCCACCATATTTCACTGTAGGTACTGTGTTCTTTTCTTTGTAGGCCTCATTTCATTTTCGGTAAACAGTAGAATGATGTGCTTTACCCAAAAGCTCTATCTTGGTCTTATCTGTCCACAAGACGTTTTCCCAGAAGGATTTTGGCTTACTCAAGTACATTTTGGCAAACTGTAATCTTGCTTTTTTATGTCTCTGTGTCAGCAGTGGGGTCCTCCTGGGTCTCCGGCCACAGCGTTTCATTTCATTTAAATGTCGACGGATAGTTCGCGCTGACACTGATGCTCCCTGAGCCTGCAGGACAGCTTGCATTCCTTTGGAACTTGTTTGGGGCTGCTTATCCACCATCCGGACTATCCTGCGTTGCAACCTTTCATCATTTTTTCTCTTCTGTCCACGACCAGGGAGATTCGCTACAGTGCCATGGGTTGCAAACTTCTTGATAATGTTGTGCACTGTGGACAAGGCAAATCTAGATCTCTGGAGATGGACTTGTAACCTTGAGATTGTTGATATTTGTCCACAATTTTGGTTCTCAAGTCCTCAGACAGTTCTCTTCTCCTCTTTCTGTTGTCCATGCTTAGCGTGGCACACACAGACACACAATGCAAAGACTAAGTGAACTTCTCTCCTTTTTATCTGCTTTCAGGTGTGATTTTTATATTGCCCACACCTGTTACTTGCCCCAGGTGAGTTTAAAGGAGCATCACATGCTTGAAACAATCTTGTTTACCCACAATTTTGAAAGGGCACCAATAATTTTGACCAGCCCATTTTTGGAGTTTTGTTTGACATTATGTCCAATTTGCTTTTTTTCCTCCCTTTTTTTGTTGTGTTCCAATACACACAAAGGGAATAAACCTGTGTATAGCAAAACATGTGTTCCTGCAATACTTTGTCGATCAGAAGGTTGGCAGTTTGGCGGGTCGAATCTCGAGTGCCGCGTAACAGAGTGAGCATCTGTTACTCGTCCCAGCTTCTGCCAACCTAGCAGTTCGAAAGCACGTAAAAATGCAAGTAGAAAAATAGGGACCACTACGGTGGGAAGGTAACAGCGTTCCGTGCGCCTTTGGCGTCTAGTCATGGCCACATGACCACAGAGACGTCCTCGGACAAGCGCTAGCTCTTCAGCTTTGAAACAGAGATGAGCACCGGCCCCTAGAGTCGGAAATAACTAGCACGCATGTGCGGGGGAACCTTTACCATGTATATATATATGGTAAAGATATATATATATATATATGTATATATATGTATATATATATATATATATATATATATATATATATATATATATATATATATATATATATATATATATATATATATATATATATATATATATATATATATATATATATATATATATATATATATATATATATATATATATATATATATATATTTGTTTTTATAAACCGCCCTTCTCCCGAGGGACTCGGGGCGGTGTACAGAATAAGGTAGGTATACAGATTGAACAATAGTGAAAAAAACAATAGTAAAAACAAACTGGGACCCCAATTAGAGCTATCAGGCCAGGCCGGACTGCTGGAACAGGTAAGTTTTTAAGTCGCGCCGGAAGGTGCGGAGGTCGGGGGCCATCCGGATTTCGGTTGGCAAGCTGTTCCAGAGGGCTGGCGCACCCACTGAGAATGCCCTCCCCCTGGGGGCCACCAGCCGACATTCCTTGAGCGGTGGCACCCTGAGGAGGCCCTCTCTGTGGGAGCGCACAGGACGGTGGGGTGCTGACATTGGCAGAAGGTGCTCCCGTAGGTAGTCCGGACCCATGCCATGTAGGGCTTTGTATGTCATTGTTAGCACCTTGAACTTCACACGGAAGGCAACTGGAAGCCAGTGCAGCGCACGGAGGAGAGGTGTGATATGGGAGTATCGGGAGGCTCCCAAGAGTGTCCGTGCCGCTGCACTTTGCACCAGTTGAAGCTTCCGAGTGGATCTCAAGGGCAGCCCCATGTAGAGAGCGTTACAGTAGTCTAGGCGAGAGGTCACAAGGGCATGGGTGACTGTACGTAAGGCATCCAGGTCCAGATAAGGCCGTAATTGGCGAACTAGTCGAACCCGGGAGAAGGCCCCCTTGGTCACAGCTCCTATGTGATCTTCCAGGGAGAGCTGCGAGTCTAGGAGGACACCCAGGTTGCGGGCCCTATCAACAGGGGGTAGTAACTTGTCCCCGATGTTAAGGGATGGGATGTTCTGAGTATCCTGGTTTGCCGGTACGTACAGCCATTCAGTCTTACCGGGTTCAGTTGAAGCCTGTTCCTCCCCATCCATTCCCGGACCGCTTTCAGGCAGCGGGACATCACGTCGAGGGCATCACTGATGTTGTTTGTAGTTGAGATGAAAAGCTGGGTGTCATCAGCATACTGATGGTACCCTACTCTAAAGCTGCGAATGATCTCGCCCAGCGGTTTCATGTAGATGTTGAACAGGAGAGGCGAGAGGACCGACCCCTGAGGGACTCCGCAAGCGAGAGGCCTCGGGGTCGACCTCTGTCCCCCTGCCAGCACCGACTGCGAGTGACCCTGGAGAAAGGAGGAGAACCAACGCAGAACCGTGCCTCCCACTCCCAGTCCCCTGAGGCGTCGCAGCAAGATACCATGGTCGATGGTATCGAAAGCCGCCGAGAGGTCTAATAAGACTAGGACAGAGGAATGGCCCCTGTCCCGGGCTCTCCAGAGATCATTTATCAGAGCGACCAATGCCGTCTCCGTGCTGTAGCCCGGCCTGAAGCCCGATTGGTACGGGTCTAGATAAACCGCTTCATCCAGGATCTGAGGAAGTTGGTGCGCCACCACGCTCTCAACAACCTTCGCAAGGAAGCGAAGATTGGAGACTGGACGAAAGTTATTCAATGAGGATGGGTCCAAGGTGGGCTTCTTGAGGAGAGGTCTCACCACCGCCTCCTTCAAGGCGGTGGGGAAGTGACCCTCACTCAGAGAAGCGGAGATGACCGCCAGGAACCAGCCTCGTGTCCCCTCTCGAGCTGCATAAGCCAGCCAGGAAGGGCACGGGTCCAGTAAGCATGTGGAGGAGCTCAACCTCCTCATAATCCTGTCCACTTCCTTAGGAGTCACAGGATCAAATTCCTCCCAGATGACGTCGACAAGACTGTCCATGCCTTGTTCTTCCAGCTCAGCCCAGTTGGAGTCCAGGCCGGTTCGAATCCGAGCGATTTTATCCAGCAGATATTGACCGAATTCCTCGGCTCGACCCTGCAAGGGTTCCTCCCTCACCTATATATATATGGTAAAGGTATATATATAATGAGACAGAAATATATCTATCTATCTATCTCACAGTTGTCTAAGCATCAGAAAATAGGTAATGCCTTTTGCTTTAAAGCTTGTGGAATTCTAGCAAATTTCTTTCAACTCTCAAAGCAAGACTTAGCAGCCAAACTGTGAATAAAATTCAGAAGTTGTGAATTTTACGTGCTTTATGTGCAGGACTCCCTCTCTTTATGTACAAGGTCATCCTTTTTCCCAGTCCTGCCAAGTGCCCTGGCAGCACATCTTCTACAAATACTTTAGGGGATTTTGATTTTTGTGTGCCTATTTTAAAACTGCTTATGAGTTATATCCTCTGTTGTGTTTATGTATTCATGGGTTTTGTGATCTATATACGCCTATGTGTCCACTTATATGACATGTATCCTAAAATCAAACATCGAACGTGCATATCTAGTTTAATATTCTTTTGCAACATGTTACTCATTTACTCTCATCTTTATAAGTTTGTCTTGCTTTTGAGTAGCTTCCCATGTACCATTTTGTTTTCTTTTTAACCACCTATCAGTATTAATCTAAACCAGGGGTGTCAAACTCGATTGTGGGGGGCCATGGGGGCATGGCTGGGGTGGTCACGGCTGGTTGGGCGGCCATGGCCAGGGTGGCTGTGGTGGGCATGGCCCGCTTGATGTTGCTTGTGTCGGGGATGCCTGCAGGGGCTGAGGTGTGGATGGGATCCATGGGTCTCTGGAGGAGGGGTTGGGACCAGGTGGGTGCTGGGTCCTGATCCACCGGAGGAGCCTTCCCAACCCTCTTGGGCTGCACGGGCTGTCTGGGGTAATGGGTGCCCGGCACCCAGCCCAGCCTTTGAGCTTACTGGAGGATGAGGTTGGACAGGGAGGGCCACGTGCACAGGGGCTGTGCTGTGGCACCATCTCTGTCCCACCACCTGCGTTGCCTTGCTGGCACATGCACAGGAGGCGGCAAGCGCATGGGGGGCCAACATCTGGCAGCAGTTACAGCCCATCGGCCCATCGATTGGTGCTCTGGGGCTCTGCAGCCTGCTGCAACCACCAGGGCAGCCCTCTGAGCAGCAGGCGTGGTGCTGGCACAGCAGCAGACAGAGGCATAGAGGGGAGGCATGTGATCTGGCCTGCCAGATGCACCAGCCATGGCAGCTGCAAAGACAAAAGGTGGGATGGAGCACCAAGAAATTGGACAGCCTTGACAAGAGTCATATGGAACACTGGAAGTTTTTAAGAAGAGACTGGACAGCCGTTTGTCTGAAATGGTATAGGGTTTCCTACCTGAGCAGGGGGGTTGACTAGATGACCTCCAAGGTCCCTTCCAGCTTTATTATTATTATTATATTGTAACTCAGCTGGTCCAGAAATTGATTGGTTATTACTTTTGCTTTTGGTCGCAAGTAGTAAATTGCAATGCATTTACTATAGGGCAGAAATCCATATTTATAAATAACTTGCTTTATAAAATTTATGTGAACCAGATCAAAAGCTTTTTCAGCATCTAAACATACTAGTGTAGAAAAATCCAATGAATCTTGAGTTATAACCAAAATATCTATTAATAAATATAAATTATTCGTTGTTCCACTTTTAACAAGTTTGAACTGAGATGTATATATGGTAACACTCCCTGCAAATGCTTAGCTAACAGAGTAGTTAATAATTACTATCTGTATTAATTAATGATGCAGCTTTGTAACGTGTAGTATTTAGGTACTCACTTTTAAAATCAATGTTATATATATAAGCTTCATAAAAAGATAAAAGGAATTTACTGGATTTAAACATTTTATTATTGACTTCTAATAATTAAATTGTTGTATAAAAAGATTTATACAATTCAACAGGAAGTCCCTCCAGATTAGGGGTCTTTTTTCCAGTAAATAAATGGCCTCTCATATGAGATCACCCCCTGCTTGTTAAGACGCAGGCGGCTCGTTAAGTGAACATGAGGTATCTCAGTGTGGGGAAGGCCATGGAGGGCCTAGTGATGGAACATGCCCCCAAGGTCTCCCCGACCCACTAAGATACCTCATGCTTCCCCCTCCCTTCCTGCCGCACTGGACTCACCTTGAAAAGATCCATCTCCTCTGTGCCGCAATTGCTGCCGCCTTGGTCTGAGGCTGGGGGATGTTTCTGTGTGCCTCTGGAGGCCAGATTGATTTGGGCGTCTGAGGCCTTTTCCAGGCCTCTGCCACCCAGATCTGAGGCTGGGGTACGCTTCCGTGGCCCTCCAGAAGCCCATTTCTGAGTGGCAGCAGCCTGGAAAAGGCCTTTGATGCCCAGAAACAGGCCTCTGGAGGCCCACAGAAGCATTCCCCGGCCTCAGATCTGGGCGGCAAAAGCCTGGAAAAGGCCTCCAGGCCTGGATCCAGCCTCTGAAGACTCGCAGAAGCGTCCCTCGGCTTTGGTTCCATTCTCTGTTGCAAAAAAAAGAGGCCTAAAGTACCATGAGATCAGGCGAGATCAGTAGGGTGAGATCTCACCCTACTGATCTCACATGATCTTGCAGTACTTTAGGCCTCCATTTTCTGCGAATGCACTGAAGGATCTCGATCTTGGCAGGGTGAGTTTGAAGGCCTAGTGCTTAGGGAGACCCGGGGCGGGAGTGGGGAGGGAGGGAATAACCAGGGTGAATGTTGCAGTGCCACTGCAGTAGCTTGTAAGGGTGAACAACTGCCATGGTGCAGCAACATGTGTAATTCCGGGACTAGGGGGCGCTTATTGTGTAACTTTGAATGTTATACTAAGGGAACGGTTGTAACTCCGGGATTACCTGTAGTTAGTTATCAAATGAAAACAAATGCAAATGACTAGATTTCTTATGTGATTCTAAACACGTTTTAGTTATTTTTTAAAATAAGACAATATTTTTGTTTTTTACTTTTTCTAAATAATTTGTTAATTTATCAGCTTTTAATCATATTCCTGACATTTTAACAATTGTATCTTTAAAAAGATTCAGCTTGAACAAAACTTGCATATATCTGCAACTTGACTGAAACGAATATGATATAAGTAAATCAATCTACTTTGTAAAATAAATATTGAATTGATGTGCTGATTGATTAATTAATGGTATTATCATAGAGATTAGATTGTTATTTTGTCCTGCATGGATACTGCATGCTTGTATGATATTTTTGTATTTTCTTTGTTCTTGGCCATTTAGAGTCATAATGATTGAAGCACCATAAAAGCCTTTGTAAATAAATAAATAATGGTGTTTGTGTTTGTGTACATGTATGGGGTGTTGATGTGGACGTGTGTGGGGGTTATGTGTGTGTTAGTGCAGAAAGATTTTATTCAGTGGAATAATACCTATCATTTCCATGAGTGTGTTCATTTAAAAATGATTATAAAATTGATCTGTTGTTTCTTAGTGAGAGATCAGTTCAAATTTCACTTTTGGGGTAGCATTTTTTTAAAAAAAATGTTAGTAAGCTCTAGAATATTTTTATTTATTTATTGAGAAATGCCAACCCAAGTACATTATACGTGAGAAATCATTTGAAATTGTTCTGCTTTTTTCAGTTCCTTCTGCTATAGCAGAAGTCAGTTTGTTATACAAAATTTGAGCAGAAGAGGGAAAACATCCTACTGAGATTTATGTTCGTGAAGATTTCAAAGGAATAGTTGAAGGTTTTGATTTCAAAAAACCATGGATGTGATATAAAATGTACAGATTGAGGTTTTGTAAAAATAGCATTGTATAGCCAATGTGAAGGAAAGTGCAGTGCCCAACATCAAAGTAATTTGCTTTTTCAGGGACAAAATTGTTAAAAAAGTAGAAACAAACTTCTGCCATACTTCTTTATGTTTCTGTAACCCTGTTTGCATTTATCTAGTCACTTAAATGTTCTCTTCAATCTCTTTAAAAAGAAAACATTGATAGGTCTTTTCTTTGATGCTTTCTTCTCTTTGCCCAGTTCTTTTCTCTGTCTTAAGCTTTGCTGCAGTTTTTCCAAGCTTAGTTCTCTACTTCACCTTTGGTCTAGATTTCTGACTTAGATAGTAAGTTATATCATATTTGAATTCTCCATAACAGTCATGAAACATGAAACCGCTGGGTGAGATCATTCGTGGTTTTGGAGTTGGGTATCATCAGTATGCTGATGATACCCAGCTTTTCATTTCGACCCCAAACCACCCCAGTGATGCCCTCGACGTGATGTCCCGTTGCCTGGAGGCGGTCCGGGTCTGGATGGGGAGGAACAGGCTTCGACTCAACCCTGACAAGACTGAGTGGCTGTGCGTACCGGCATCTCGGGATATTCAGGATATCCCACCCCTCACTATGGGGGGTGAGCTATTACCCCCTGTAGATAGGGCTCGCAACTTGGGAGTCCTCCTAGATTCACAGCTTTCCCTAGAAGACCATATAGTAGCTGTGACTAGGGGGGCCTTCGCCCAGGTTCGCCTGGTGCGCCAGTTGCGGCCCTATCTAGACCGGGATGCCTTACGTACGGTCACTCATGCGCTTGTGACCTCTCGTCTTGACTACTGCAACGCTCTCTACATGGGGCTACCCTTGAAGACCACTCGGAGGCTCCAACTGGTACAGAATGCAGCCGCAAGAGTTGTGTTGGGAGTTTCCCCGACACTCCCATGTCACACCTTTGCTCCGCGAGCTGCATTGGCTTCCAGTTGTCTTCCGGGTGAGGTTCAAGGTGTTAGTAATGACCTACAAAGCCCTACATGGCATGGGTCCAGAATACCTTGGGGAGCACCTGCGGCCGGCGTCAACTTCCCTTCGCCCAGTACGCTCCCACAGAGAGGGCCTCCTCAGGGTGCCACCGGTCAAAGAATGCTGACTGGTGGCCCCCAGGGGGAGGGCGTTCTCTGTGGGTGCGCCGGATCTATGGAACCATCTTCCGGTTGAGCTCCGGATGGCGCCCAATCTCCGCTCCTTCCGGCGCGATCTTAAAACCCATCTTTTTGAACAAGCTGGCCTGGCCTGATGGGATGGGGTTGGATTTTATAAATAATAATGATGATGATGATGATGATGATGATGATGATGAATGTAATTTAATATTATACTGATAGAAGCAAAGTTCAGAGTTATAGAATTATCTTTCAACTTTTCATCTGACTCTGATTTCAAATCAGCATACGTAGTTTTCTGAATTCCCCAAAATAAATAAATGAATGAAGTGGTCCTGGTAGTCTTCTAAACTAAATTGTGAGATTTGAACTGAATTCTAAATATTAATCCATTACATCTTGTTGACTATATATATTCCCTAGAATGGTGTCATCCAGAAGTTGACTTCAGATCCTATAATTACCAATCTGCAGAGCATCGAATAGTAAATAAGAACTTGAAGGGTTAATCAAAATTGAGTAACTTTGATTGGTCCTCCGCACATGTGTGCTAGTCATTTCTGACTCTAGGGGCCGTTGCTCATCTCCATTTCAAAGCCGAAGAGCCAACGCTTGTCCGAGGACGTCTCTGTGGTCATGTGGCTGGCATGACTAGATGCCAAAGGCACACGAAACGCTGTTACCTTCCCACCGTAGTGGTCCCTATTTTTCTACTTGCATTTTTACGTGCTTTTGAACTGCTAGGTTGGCAGAAGCTGGGATGAGTAACAGGTGCTCACTCTGCTATGCGGCACTTGGGATTCGACCCACCAAACTGCCGACCATCTGATCGACAAGCTCAGCGTCCTAACCCACTGAGCCACCGCGTCCCTTTTGATTGATTAGGTCCCATCAAATTGAAGGTGACTGATAACAACTATACAACATATATAGATTTTATTTATTACAATCAGTCCCGAACCTGGTCCTTACATTTTTCAAAACCGTACCCATCTCTGCTGAAAATGAATCCATCCACATAACATCCTTTTGTGTGTCTACCTTCCTCTCTTCTTTTTCCTTTTCATACTGGGATGTTGAAAACAAGGTCAGAAGGAGTATTTTACTCAATCTTTCTTGAACACAAAGATATCTGCAACCTGGGTTCTGCTTATCAGTTTCTTTCAGTTTCTTTGTTAAAGCACATTGAAGTAGAACTTCTTCAGGCTTTTGTGCTCAACTTAGCAATGTTGGTGACTGAGGGCATTTTCACACTTAACTATTCTCTTTTGGCTGAATGCTGTGTGAAATAAGAAAGAAAAGTTTTGGAGCATGGCAGTTGGCAAGCAGACCTATTCCTCTTTTTCTACAGTGAACATGACCTTGAATTCATATGAAGGAGATAATAATTTATTCTTGATTTGTAACTTTTTATGATGCTCTTGATTAGTGAATTGGTCATCTTGTAGTTTATTCTTAAACTAGACAGATCTTGCTAACTTATCCATTAAAAAATAATTGTATACCCCTCTCCAGTGGCTAACAGTCTCTTCCTAAATAATTGCTTTAGAGATTACTGAGGATGTGAATCCTTTGTTTTATTATTACTGTAGATCTAGAGTCTTGTTCTTATAAAAACTTCATAATATAGAATACTATCGTGTGAAATGCTCCTAGTTTTGGTATGAAAAACATTGAAAATCTGATAAATAGGCCCATTTTGAACAGACAAAATTCAGCTTTGGTTTCCTAGAAAAGCCTCTTCATGTAATCCCTTTATATAATAGCAGAACTGATGAAAACCAGACTGCATGTTTATACTTCCATCATGGGTCTCTCTTTCCCATAAATTGCTTTTTATACTTATAGATTTGGCTTCTGTAATTTTATAATTTCTCTTTAAAATCCACCCACTGTGAAAACTGCAGTTACATAGCACAAGGTTTGTTCTGCATTTTTGGAGTTTGGGAGAAAGATCATCTTCTGTTTTATTTTCCTAAAGTTGGGCTGAAGAATAACATCCTATAATAGAAGGATGAAGAACTGAACCCAATTGAATAGACTAGGGATAGTTCAGTTTGACTTGTGGCATGCTGTTGTAATTATATTTCATGAAAAAGGGTCCTGGCACAGTAGTTTCAAATTATCCCTGTACTGGATTTCTTTTATTTATTTGACTTATATTTCTTCTTTGGAATTGGAGCTCAAAGTACGTCATATAGTGCTCTCTCATCCTATGTTTTCTCTTGAGAGGTGAGTTGGGTTGAGAGTGACCAGTGCAAAGTTACCCAATCTGCTTCCCTAGCTGTTCATATCATGATTTCAAAGCATGTGTGAAAACATATTTCATTAAAACTATGAATTCAAGAAAGACTTCACAAAACTTCGCATAATATCATAGAGGTAAGAAAGAAGGTATAACAGCACCTGATGCATATTTAACAAAGGCCTGGTGCATGCTGTGCTTCTTTAAGGAGGGAAAAAACCACTATGAAGCTGCATTTCTGAGCTGCTGGATCAGGAAATGTTAACCTTTCTAGATATCATTGCATAATTTCTCACAATGCCCCCTTCCCAAGTCATTTAGAATGTGGCAAGATCATTCAGTCTCAGGAGATTATGGTACAAGTAGTTCTTGGTTAATGACAGTAATTGGGACCAAAATTTTCATCACTAAGCAATGTGATTATAAAGCATGATATCTTTGGCCATATTGCTTAGTGGTGGCAATCCTGGCACTTTCAGTTGCCACTGTTAAGCAATGATTGTGGGTTGTTAAGTGTATCTCTGGTAACTAACAGGCAGGCAGCTAAGGTGTGGTAGAGCCAGGGATGGCTGTTGATGAGTCAGGAAGGATGTGCAAGCATGGCACAAGCACAGTGGAGCCAGGAGTGGCTACTGCTAGGTGGAGAATGGTGCAAGTGATTTACTGGAGCAACTTGCAACCTTCCCTGCCAGCTTCTGCATTGACTTTATTTGTGGAAAGCCAGCAGAGAAGGTTGCAAAAGTGCAAACTATTTGCCCACTGCCCAGGTCACAATCTTGTGACTGTGGGCTGTTGGGTTGTCTGGAACTTTCAGGATTGGTCATAAGTACTACTTGTTCAGTACTATTGTAACTTCAATTGCTGAACAAATTGTTAAATGAGGATTACCTGAAATATCAGGCAGTTTGCAAGATTTTGGATGTTCTTGGTGAAATCTTGAGATTTGGCACTCTCATGAAATTTGGCCATGTCTCATTTTTAAAATATTTAATTTCTGGATTAAGTGTAGTAATGAGAAGTTGCAGACATTATTTTGAAGTAATGGATATCCAGGGGATGCTGCATGCTAACCTCTGCTGTAGGCTAACATTAAAAGCTCTTAAATAAAAAGCAAAAGAAAAGAAATAAAATGTCACACAGTGATGTCAATGAAAAGCCATTATCCTTGAGTACAGAGCAGTTGTTTTGTATCTGAGGTTTACATGGATTCCAGATTTCGGTCTGCTAACAATGTACTGAGAAACTTCCCAATGATGTTTTAAATATTTTTGGAGAAACAAAAGAGATATAGGTAGTCCTCATTTAGCTACTGATTTGTTTAGCAACTGTTCACAGTTACATTAGTGATAAAAAAAGTAACTTTGCAACCAGTCCTTGCCTTTTATGGCCATCACAGGTCTGTAAAAGAAAGGAAAAGCTGAAGTAAGATTGTAAGCACATTTGTGTTTCACTTGACGACTTCTTTGGTCAAGTACCAATTGCTAAATAAGAACTACCAATAATGCTGTTTTAAGTGTTTCTCCAATAGAATAGGGCACATATGAACTCTAATGTTGTTCTGTTTCGAATGCAGCCTGCTGAGAATATTGCAACAAAATCTACTAAGTGGGCCCTTTTTTTCTTAAAAGAAGTCACCACCCAACTTGCAGTAGCATTTCTTTCCAATCCCTTCCTATATAGATATTAATACCTCTAGTAAAAAAACTTAACTAATGTCATCCCTTTATCTGCTTTAAATATCAGTCCATACATATCGGGTAGGAGGGTATGAGAGAATTACTGTTTGTATCAAAGTGTGTGATGGGGGGGAGACCTCCTTGGGTCAAGAAATCAGAACATTTTGTCATAGAAACCTAATCCTAAAACATATGTGTAACTTGGGCAAATTAACTGTATTCTGCTCTATGCAACATTTTGTCCCAAGTGATTAGAAGATTCAGTGAACAGAAAACAATTATTAAAGGTTCCAGAGGGGGAGACAAGTCTATGTTTATCTGAAATAATTCAGTAGGGTTTATATGTTATTTGTATTACTGCATGTTAAATTAGTTACTGATCATTTCTTATTTTATAGTACCCTTCCCCAATTTGTTATTATTTGGGAATATGTTTCCTATGTAAAGCACTTGTAAAAAAACAATAAGTAATTCTTATTATAAATGTATTATTACAAATGTATTGTTACAAGTGTATTATAACAAATTATCAACCACAGTTACCATGGTAAATTTAGATCCTTAAATATATATAAAAATGGAAGTATTTGTGTCCTATGGTTTAGCTGAGAGTAATATACTGTGCTGTCCTTAAAGGATGCAAAACCTTAATGTCATAGAAACTTGAGATCATTTCATCGTGCATCACACATTTTGACCTTAGGATAGAATTATTTCTGGTAAGAAATGTTTGCCAAGGAGCCATAATGATTTCCTTTAGTATTGATTGTCTGAAGTGTAGGTCTGCTGTTCATATTCCTTTATAATATGCTGATCAACACACACGCACACGCACACACACACACTTCAATTATATCTGCAGTCACTGTCTTATTTTTGGACTCAGAAATTTCAGCCAAAGGCTGAAATCTTTTTACTGTGGATTAATTTGAAAATACTTCTGTAATTTTTTTTAAGAAGATGATTTCACCAAGTATTTTTTTTAAATACACTGTCCTATTGTAATTAATTCTTAATTTCCTCTTAAAATGAAATGATGCTGATAGATGGGTAGTGAATAATATGTGGTATATTGTATGAAATGATTTATCAAAATAAGGTACAATGGTAAAAAGAAGGTATACAATGGCAGTTATAATGGAAGCAAGGATAATTTGCAAAAACAGAAAAGTATGGAATACCTGTTATTTTAATTTCTTTTACAACTCCTTTATCTTTTTATGTAATATTATTTATCTCAAAAGGAAAATAGTGTATGAAGGTAGGTATGAATGTAAGTATATATATTAAAAGAACATATTGACATAATACAGTTTGGACCAAGGATATACAACTTTTTTGGGTCTGAGAATGACACTGACACTTCAATGTCATGCTGGGGGGCAAATGAGGTTGCTATGATTACTCTGCAGTCATTAATTTAATAACTTTCCCCTTCTGTCATATTAAAAGTTATTACATTTTTTGAGATCTCTGGGGTATCTTCCAAGGATTATGGATGGCCAAAGATCGTGCATATCTAGTTACACAGTGGCTTGAACATATTGCTGCATCATCCATATATATGTCTATAACATTTTTTTAAGATTTTCAAAGATAACTCTTGGATTAGGGAAAAAAACTACAAATACATCAGTAGCTTTGAGGCTGTGGTCACAGTGAGACAAAAGGATCAGTTGTTTGATCTTTTAGAACAGGGCTTTTCAACCTTTTCACCCATTGTACCACTTTTAGGATATTGCAACATCTGAGTACGACCAGTCACCTAGCAAGGTGTCAAAAACTTGATGACCAAAAAAAAAAGGGATTCCTCGACTTACAACAGTTCGCTTACTGACTGTTTGAAGTTACAATGGAACTGAAAAAAGTGCCCCTCCAAGCCACAGCTGAGCAAGACACCTGCCTGCCTGCCCGCCAGGTGGCGCTCTTCCTTCTATCTGAGGTTTTCATTGTTGTGAGCATTTCTGTTGAGGATTGGCAGCGTGGGTGGGTGGGGGGTGTTTGGTTTTTATTCCCCCTGTCTGCTGGGTGGTTGCGGCAGGTATTGGTCACTTCACATGATCCTGGGACACTGTAACCGTCATAAATATGAATCAGTTGCCAAGCATATGAATATAAATCACAAGACCCTGGAGATGCTGCAATATTCCAGCTGATCGGTGCTGCTTCTGGGCTCACCAGAAGCTCCAGGATCAGTGCCGAGCTCCAGCTGGAGCCTGGCTCTGATCCTGGTGCTTCCACTGAGCCCTGATAGCCCCGAAGAAGCACTGATCTTGCCGCTTCCGCTGAGCCCTGACAGCCCTACAGCTCCAGCCGTCTCTTGCTCAGGCTTGTGCAGTGCTGCCACCGGTTCAGCTCATTCCCCTCCCCCGCTACCACTTTTCTAGGATGGTCGCATATCACCTGCCAGGTGCCAATGTACCACAGGTGGTACCCGTACCATTGGTTGCAAAGCCCTGTTTTAGAACAAAAAGCTGCTTTAAGTTGATTTTTAGATTTACATCTGATTAACAAAACATAAAATGCAAATAATTGCTGTTAGGTCATAGTACAATAGGAAGCATTTTGTGACTAGCTGAACTGCTTTTTAAGGGGAATCTTCTGCCAATGATTTCTGCACTACATTGTTGAATTTGCAAATATCCTGATAAATTTGCTCGCTGGGTGATGATAACATGTTAATGTGATAAGCAATTGTATATATCTGAATTTCTGTGGGCATAATTTCTGCCCATATAATAAAATTCAGAAAACATATAGAATTTTGTGTGATTCTTTTTCCCCCCAATATAATTTTATTGAATTTATTGAATTGATTATTCCTGTTTCTACAGCCTATATATAATAATCCTAGCTAAGATTGTGGCTGACATACCGATAACTTTGATTAGGTTCGTAAATTGTTTCAGCAAATTTACCATACTGCTTGCGGCCAAGATCACACTGTTTTAAATAATCTCAGATTTATAAGATTGCAAAGGAAGTGGCTTGAGTTTTTGAATACTGACATTGCTGAAAATAGTATGAAACCTGGGATAAACAAAGGGAAGGTTTAATGAACAGTCAAAATTCCCTCAAATTTCAAGCTTTTAAGGAGGATTCTTTGATCAACTGACTTCAGGATAATCTTGTTCCATCATCAAAACTGCCAGAAAACATTCAGTTTTGCTTCCATAACCACACTTCCTTTTTTGTTTCAATGAGATGGTAATTTATGTCATTGCAATAAAGTTTGTACTTCCTATTTGGCTTCTAAATTGTGGACAATTTAGATTGTGACTAGTGGGAAACTTTTGGGCAATTAAATTGTACAATATCCTTAGGGACTAATTCATTCTAATGCAACCTTGTCAGTCAATTCATTCTACATAAAATCAATAACATTGAATTGTACTGTTCTCTATTGTGGCCTGAATTTCTTTCTTGGGTTATATGGTATGTTTAACCCTTGTAAAGTCTCTGTCCAGTCCTTATACTCTCAAATAGTTTTATAAGGAATTTTGGATTATTGGAAAAGTGTATTGCTTCATTTAATACTGCAGTTTAAATTTCATGGTCCTTTTATTTCATGGCTGGTTAAAAACACTTTATGGAAGGGCAATTACCATTTAATAATATTACACACTTAATATATAAACATCTGATATCTCTGTTTAACCAGATTTTGGAAATCATACATAGTGTAGGTAATGTATTGATTCTCTCTGTCTCTCTCTCTCTCCCTTCCCCCATATATTTTTCTATTCCCCGGTTTTCCACATTTTATTTCTCTAATTCTGGCAAGTAGTGATAGATTCCATTATATGGACTAGCTGTTTAAAAGCCTGTGATAGAATAGAATAGAGTAGAGTAGAGTAGAGTAGAGTAGAGTAGAGTAGAATTAGAATAGAATAGAATAGAATAGAATAGAATAGAATAGAATAGAATAGAATAGAATAGAATAGAATAGAATAGAATAGAATAGAATAGAATAGAGCTTTGAGGTCTTCTAGTCCAGCCCCCTGCTCAAGCAGGAGAACCTATATTATTTCAGACAAGTGACTGTCCAGTCTCTTCTTAAAAACTTCCAGTGATGGAGCACCCATGATTTCTGAAGGCAAGCTGTTCCACTGGTCAATTGTCCTCACTGTTAGGAAGTTTTTCCTCAATTCCAGGTTGCTTCTCTCTCTGGTCAGTTTCCAACCATTGTTTCTTGTCCTGCCATTGTTTCTTGTCCTGCCCTCTGGTATCTTGGAGAATAATTCTTTGTGGCAGCCCCTCAAATACTGGAACACTGCTGTTATGTCAACTCTGTTTTTTTTTTTCTTTAGACTAGCCAAACCCAAATCCTGCAGCCGTTCTTCATATGTTTTAATCTCCAGGCTTTTCATCATTTTAGTTGCTCTTCTCTAAACTTTTTTCAAAGTCTCAACGTCTTTTTTGTAGTATGGTGACCAAAGTTGATTGCAGTATTCCAGGTGTGGTCCTACCAGGGTTTTATAAAGTGGTACCAATACTTTGCTTGATCTTGATTCTATGTTTCTGTTTATAAAACCCAGGATTGTATCAGCTCTCTTGGCTGCTGCTGCACACCGCTGGCTCATAGTCAAGTGATTGTCCACAAGGACTCCAAGGTTTCCCCCCCCACTCCCCCCACTCATTGCCATCTGTAAATCTGATGAGCTCCCCCTCCACTCCCCCATCCAAGTCATCCAGGAATATATTAAAGAGCACTGGGCCCAAGACGGAGCCCTGTGGCACCCCACTGACCACCACCCTCCCAGCAGATGCAGTAGCACTGAGGACCACTTGCCAAGTATGGCCAGCCATGGATCCATCTGGTGGTGTTGTCCATCCCACCCTCTTCCAGCCTACCAAGCATCAGGCTGTAGTCCACTTCATCAAATGCCCCACCAAAATCCAAGCATACTATGTCTACAGCATTTTGCTGGTCCACCAATTCAGTCAACCTATCAAAAAGTGAAATAAGATTGGCCTAGCATGATCTGTTCCCAACAAACCCGTACTGGCCACTAGTCACAACTTTGTTTGCTTCTAGTTCGCAGATCCGTCCCCTGACCATCCCTTCCAAGATCATCCCAGGCATTGACGCCAGACAGACAAGTTATAACAACTGTGAAAGTTGGTATAATTGTGTAGCTGTTGTAAGATATAGTGGATACACTTTGCTCTGTTCTTTCACATCGGGTACCTTTCCCTTGTCCAGGAACCCAACAGTAAGAGACTTTGTTCTGATATGTCTTCAATAACCCCCTTTCTGCAAAGTAAAAGTGACTATAAATAGAACAGAACAGAACAGAATAGAATAGAGTAGAGTAGAGTAGAGTAGAGTAGAGTAGAGTAGAAACAGAGTTGGAAGGGACCTTGGAGGTCTTCTAGTCCAACCGCCTGCTTAGGCAGGAAACCCTATTCCCTTTCAGACAAATGGTTGTCCAATCTCTTCTTAAAAACTTCCAGTGTTGGAGCATTCACAACTTCTGGAGGCAAGTTGTTTCACTGATGAATTGTTTTAACTGTCAGGAAATTTCTTCTTAATTATTTTTATGCTTCTTTTATGATAGAATTAAAAATTTCAACTGGATTTATATACAGTATATCAGTGAAAGTAGACACCCAACTGATTCACTTAAGATGTAGCTTGATCCAGAGTACCATTTTTTATCTGATCTGTTAGGCATATACTTTGAACGAATAGCAAATCTTTGATTTATTTTTTAATGCTTTATACAGTACATAGAATATATTCTTGCTGGAAATGCAGTGAAATAGAGGGAGCATTTTACCTCATGTGATGGACATGCAACCCCCCCCCAAAAAAAAAAGTACTGGAAAGATATACATAGCACAATGCAGAAAAATTTGGAAATTAAATGTTCAATGAAATCACAAATTAGTATAATCTCTGAATATATCAACAAGAAATATAATTTACTGAAATGCATGCTTGTGTAGCCTAGAAAAAAAAATCCAAATGATTTAATTACAAAATAAGAAATATTATTCCTTTTAGGTTGAAACATTATGGTCTGTTTCAAATCCATACATTGCAAGGGGAATTGCAAAAAAAAAAAAAAAAAGATTCTGGTGTGGTTCATTCTAAATTCCAGTCTACCAGGCCCTGTTCCAGAATCTTCTTAATTTTAACACTATTATTTTCCATTTTAGCCTCTAGCATTCTGAATGCTGCATCCACCAAGCAAAATATATTGTAAAATGAATGGGTTGAAAGTAGTTTTTGCTCTTTTGCAAGTTGTTAACTTAAGCTTATTATTGCCTCCTTTTTCTGTAAAGGTACGTGCTGTTCACACTTCATTTTTTATTTTTTTACTCATTTTTATTTAATAACTTTATTTTATTTATCTACTTCATTTATTATTTTTATAACTTACTCAAGACAATGAACATATCTATTTTCCTCACAACAACAATCCTCTCAGTTAAATTGGTCTGAGAGAGAAGGATTGACACAAAGATATCTAGCTGGCTTTCAAGCCTAAGGCAGAAATAGAACTCCATTTCCTGGTTTATATCCTGGTGCCTTAACCAGTAGAGTCTAGACCATCTACGTTTGCTTTAAGTATGCTCCTATGGTATCCTTGGAGAATGCCTCAGTCAAATTATCTAGTAGCTGAATAAGCACAATATTAGTTTGTTTGGTTTTCTGCAATTGTATTGATTTCCTTCAGCAACTTTTTACATCTTTGTTGTAAACAATATGCTTCTTGTAATTTTATCAATATCTCTTCAAAATTAAAAGGGCATAATATTCAATAAGACGAGCGGTGCAGTAGCCTAGAGATGGAGCTCTTGCCTCACAATCAGGAGGTTGTGGATTTGATCCTAGGTAGGGGCAGATATTTCTTTCTTTGGGCACAATAAGTGTCTGCTGCGAACTCCCTGTAGGTGTCAGGAACAGCATCTGGCCATTAAACGCTCAGCTCCATTCAGTCACCCTGACCCCAGTACAAGGGATTACAGGATTGTTAAAAAGAAAAAACGTTCAGTGACATACTAGAACAGGGGTCAGCAACCTGAAACAGTGAAAGAGCCACTCGGAACCGGTTCCCTCACAAAAGGAAAAACTGGGAGCTGCAAAAAATGTGTGCGCATGTGCGTACATGCACGCATGCACAGAACAGGGTTTGACTGAAGAGTGGAGACAAGGCAAGATATGCACCTACCCTGCATATTTGAATTGATTGGTTGAACTTTTTTAGTCCCACTTTTTTTTTTTTTGGACTGCACATGGCAGAGGACTGGGAGCCGCAGGAGATGGCTGAAAGAGCTGCATGCGGCTCCGGAGCCGCGGGTTGCAGACCTGTGTACTAGAAGAAAACATACATGGGCTATAGCTAGTCCTTGTGTCTTGAACAGCCAGCCTCCGAAGCCAGCCTTCTTTGGACTAGAAGACCATCAAGGTCCCTTCCAACACTGTTATACTTTTATCTGTAGGACTTTTTAAATTGTACAGTCATTGACATATTTTTTTGTTTGTTTATTCTGCTTCGCTACTTTTTAAAAGCTTCTGATTTTCCTAGTTAAATAGAACAGAACAGAATAGGAATAGAATAGCAAAGTTGGAAGGGATCTTATAGGTCATCTAGTCCAGAGCTTTTCAACCAGTGGTATGTGTACCACCAGTGGTACATTGGCACCTGGTAGGTGGTATGTGACCATCCTAGAGAAGTGGTAGCAGGGGAGGGGAATGAGCTGAAGCGGCGGCAGCATTCACAAGTCTGAGCGAGAGACGGCTGGAGCTGCAGGGCTGTCAGGGCCCAGCAGAAGTGCCAGGATCAGCACCGGGCTCCAACTGATCGGCGATTCTGCTGATCAGCTGGAGCCTGGCGCTGATCCTGGCACTTCTGCTAAGCCCTGACAGCTGATCGGCGTTTCTGCAGGGCTCAGCAGAAGTGCCAGGATCAGCGCCAGGCTCCAGCTGATCGGCAGAATCGCCGATTAGCTGGAACCTGGCACTGATCCTGCTGAGCCCCGCAGAATCGCCGATCAGTTGGAACCCAGTGCTGATCCTGGCACTTCTGCTGGGCCCTGACAGCCCTGCAGCTCCAGCCGTCTCGCTCAGACTTGTGCAGTGCTGCCGCCGCTTCAGCTCATTCCCCTCCCCTGCTACCACTTCTCTAGGACGTGTTTTAGTTGCTGTATTTGATTGGTCTTGAATTGTAAATAAATAAACGAAGAGCAGTTTCCTTTTGCTTATCAAACATATTCACATGTCACCACAAAAACACTTGGCATTTTACACAGAGAAAGTACTAATGTACACATCTGCAATAAAAATATGAAAAACACTGTGACAATACAAAAATATAATAAAAGAAGTAGAACTATAGAAAATAAAAATAAATATAATGAACAATAGAGTTGCTTTAATCTTTTTGTGCATTTATTTGTTTTTAAGAAAAGAATGAAAAATACATGCAACAGATCTCCACTGAATTCTCTTTTAATAATTTTATTGGTGTAAATGCAAAATAGGTATCTTCTGTATCATTCAATAGTTGATGAATATTTTTTTCTGGAATAAAGAGTTGTAGTTTGTTCTTCTGACCACTAAAAGTCTGCAAATGTCATTACAGAAACAGGGAGGAGTGATTGTCCCCTTTTCAATGCTTTTCTGTCTTTTTAAGGACAGGAATGACAATGAGAATCCGCCAGGCAGCAAAATGTTCCAGCTTCCAGACTAACCCTTCTAACTATCCTAGATGGTCCAGACTAGTGCTGCCAATATTCAAGGGTAAATTAGGTACATTTTGGAGCTAGAGTTTTGGATTATGGAAAGAGGATTAAGAATGAAAACTAGAACAATTTGCCAACCAGAGAACTTCTGCTTTCCTTCCTTCCTTCCTTCCTTCCTTCCTTCCTTCCTTCCTTCCTTCCTTCCTTCCTTCCTTCCTTCCTTCCTTCCTTCCTTCCTCTGCTGATGCTGCTGAATTTTGCCACCACTATCCTATGGTGCAGATGGACACAGATGCAGTACTGGAATGTATATGGCTTTGGGATCATTAGTTGTCTATCCTGATGTAGACATTAGATAACAAATCACTGCCATATGTAGCATGCTTAGGTTAAGAGTTGGGAGAGACCTTACTGTTGCTTATTATTAAAGGAGTGCTGATGGGTGGTATGTATCATTTGACATGCTACAGGGCCAAGTTTTCATACTTACATTTTTTATATATGATTTTTCTTACTACTTTTTATAAGCTTTTATTTCATTTTCTCCCACTTGAATTCTATTTTATTATGAGTTACCCTTGAATACATTTCTTATGATGCCAAAACATTATGATTGGCTTTGTAAGCTAGTGACAAAACATGGCAGAACTGATATATATCCTCCATAATGAAGAGGAGGAGGTCATATTTTCATCTGAAAAATTGCTGATTGTATTTTTATTAGATAGTTTTAATAGATTTCTAGGACATGCTTAACTTACTAAAATGTTTCTTTAGAAAGAAGAGGAGTTCTAGGCCAGGTTTTGGCAGCTCTATGTAAAATTTGCTGTCTACTTTGTAGATAGCTATGACAAAATCTAGGTTAAAACCTGGGGATATTTTATTTTAGCTATTTTACTTTAATTAATAGGACTGTCCTTTTTAATTTTGGAAAGGAATCAGAAATCAGTTTACAGCTAAATAGTAAGAATTATCTCTAGCATTTAGAATACAGTAGATTAATTGGCCAATCTAGATTTAAGGCAAAAAATCCCCTTACCAAATGCAATATTTCTTAACTTTATCCTCTGTTAAATTTTACCAAAGTGTCATGTATTCAGACGTTTTGAATTAGTCAACAAACTAGAGAACTGCAATAGATCTGCAAGAGATATTTAAAGTCAATCAGGCACTAGTGTTGAGAATTGGTCAGATGGTACAATAAAAATATGAAACCTCGAGTATTTCCTTTGCTGTTTCTTAATTTCTAGAAAGACATAAGATTTTTTCAAATTCATAATTAGGGTTGAGACTCTTAAATGTAGATTTTAGAGATTGTTTTCATATAAGATGACAGTATTAGTAGTTGCCAATAGATAATCAGAGGTTTTTCATTTATTGCACAGTTCAAGAAAATTTAAATAAGACCTGAGCAAAATGTATTTAATGTATGTATTATTTAATATGAAATAAGAATCCAGTTGCATATCATTTCCATTATGGTACTTAAGATATTGTTCTTCTAAACATTTATCTTGTATTCTGGTGTATGCATTTTTATATAAAAACTTATACAATACAATATGTTAATAAAATATATTAGCAAAAATTTAAGTACAATAGGAAATGCAGTAATTTTAAACCAGTGGAATAAAATAGCTAAATACATAAAATAATATATTTATTTCTTATTATCAAAAGCACACATTGCGATATTTATCTTTGGCCTGAAAAAGTGTTTTGCCATATTTTGAAAGTCAATATTGAATGATAATTTTTAATGATGTAGGATGTATAAATATTTTTTTTCCAACCCAAATAAAATCCGAAATAATACATGCCCCTGTTATATAGTTATAATTGCTGAGATGGGTACTCATAGAGTTATTTTCAGTGAGATGAAGATGAATTCACATAGGGAATAATTCTTAAGAATTCATTCTTGTCTTCCTTATTCCCAAGGCCAGGTCTATTTTGCTTCACTTTGCCACTGTATGATAATTTCATTTCCTTGTTGTTTCAACTTTGTGATACCTTTGCAAGAGTATATGTATTCTAATCCATGCACGAAACTAACACGTGCTCTGTGTTTATCTAAGGTTGAAGGATTTGTGCCTCATTCTGGGTAAAGACAACACAATACTGTCTGATTCTTGCACACAATGTTTTGCACATCACTGCTTCCTAAAAGGACATTATTTCTACCTTTTTAAAAATTAGAGTACTGTATATGAAGCCTCACCTTCTTTCTAGCATATAGGCTTCCAAAACTAGAAAGTTAATTCTTACTACCCATTCTAACAAATGAACTGGAATCATTATCATTCTTTTGGAGAAAGAAAATACCGGTAATAATAACTTCACTTAGAAGCCCAATGATAGCTACTTTTTATTTAATTATTCTTTGTTGAAATTTATGCAATTCTTATTAGGTCATTCCTTTCACTCTATGGCCTTTATTTAATTCTGTAAAATTATCTGTTTTACAGGAAAACAGTAACGTTTTACTTTGATTCCAAATAATCATAGGTGGATGAAAAATTATCATAAACATATTGAGGGTCACTTTTATTTTTTGAACACCTTGACCTTAGATTTGAGATATAAAAGTCTTCGAAATCTATACATCTGTAAGATTAACTATGAAGACTGTGCTGAACTAATTTATTAGATTACCTGTATGTTCATTGTGATGATCTTTTCAAGGAATATATTTGGAGAATTTCCAATATATCCCAACTGTCTGATTTCAAATAATTAGAAATTATAAAGTATGTTATAAAGACAGTTTAGATAGAGAACAAGGTTTCCTTTCATTTCTCTGAATTACTTTTTGTATCTGAAATTTAGTAGATGCTGAGAAAATTCACAATAGTCTCAATCTTGTTCCTATTCCCCCCCCCTTATTATGAGTGTCAGGTGAAGATAAATGTGGTTAACACAATAGCATTGTTTAATGCTGCTGCTAAGCTACTCTTCCAATCATTGCTAATTGTCTGCAGCAGCAAGAATTGTGATGATTTGTATATGACCCCAAAAACTTAGTTCTAAGCATTATTTTACATGCCTCAGGGCATTTCTATAATGAAGATGACCAATGAAGTTTCTAGTTGAAACATGCCTATGCATTGATGTATAAGAAAAGTACATTGTAGAGGTGGCAATTTATTTAGAAAAGCTGTATTATTATTGTTCTTCAAATGATTTAACCATTAAATAATAAAACATTGAACCATAGCTATGAAGAAGGATTTCCACTACTGCACGTGTCATCCATGAAAAGTGTAACTGATGTATGCTGTTATTCTGTCTATGTTGATGGTGAAAATCATACAAATTTAAGGTATTGACATGTTCAAAATGTATTTTGTAAGGGTATAGTGTAAAAGGAAGAAATCAGAATTGTATGTGATATTGAGCATCCTCAATGACCAAGATGACAGCTTGGATGGAGAAAAGAAAATAGAAATCTGGCAGGATAGGAATGTGATTTCAGGAATTTTCTGGATGTTCATAAAGAAACACACATCAAAAAGGCCTGAAAATATGGTTTTGTGATACCATATTATTATTATTATTATTATTATTATTATTATTATTATTATTATTATTATTATTATTATTATTATTATTATTATTATTGATTTTACATTTTATTATTTTATTTGTTTACATACATTTTTCCAACCAGTTTTTAAAAGGTTTCCTTAATATATACTTTTCAAAAATTAAAAACAGTTTATTAATATGTATTTTGTACTTAGTTGCCATATAAATATACACAGTATGGACATAATTTTTTTTATGAATGCTTAGTTAGAGAATGATAATGCACATTGACTTCAACGGTGTAAATCTGTGCTGTAGCCAAGTCCGCTTTGGCAGATTGCACCATTTTAGTTCTACTGAAATACACAATGATCTTTCTATACAATTTCTAATTGGGACCAGAACTTTGCTGCCTAATACTGTGTAGGCTACTAAGACACTTGCTTTTTCCACCAGTTTGTAAGGTGGAGAAAATATCTACTGTAAGAATAATTGATAATAATCCATGTGTAATATTCTGAATGCATTAAAGCATTATTTAAATACAAAATTTCTTGAAAGGTGCCAGAAGGCCATCTTCTAAATTGGGTGAGGAAGAAATGTCTCTCCTCACTCATCACTTGGATGAACACATGCATCACACTGTGAAATGTGATCTGTGCTTCTGTGCTACCACAGTGAGTGGTCCATCTCTCTCTGTCTTTCTCTCTGTCTCTCTGTCCCCCTCTCTCTCTGTCTCTCTCTCTCTCCTCCTCCTCTCTCTCTCCTCCTGTCTCTTTCTCTCTCTCCTCCTCCTCTCTTTCTTTCTTTCTGTATGTATATGTGTATGTCCAAGGAATAAACTGAAGTGGAAAAGAACAATGATTAGAATGAATAAACAAGGCCTGATCTAAAAATAGGTTACTTCTTTAGGTATTGAGTGTTTTTTTAGAAAAAAATCCTTTAAAGAAGACTGTTAGCAGAGGGGATACAGGTATCCCATTGGCATACCATCTGCCTCCATTACTATGGTTTGGGCTTTATGCCACAGTGCACTCCCTTGATGCGATTGCAGAGTCATCTTCCCCACACCCCAGGGAACAATGCCATCTGGTCTTGCCTGCAGATACCATTTGCTCTATATTGCTAATAAAGCAGTCGATGCTACCCCAGTTTTTTTAGGGTTGTTTGAACAATAACCTTTCTTCTTTTATCAAGTGCATGGTATCCTTCATCCCACCACATAAAGGATTCTGCAGTTTTTCAAAAAAAAGAAAAAAGGCAAGTAATGCCCATGTTATGAATAGGGTCCCTTGTTTTTCATTGCTAATATGCTGATGAGATATGCCAATAGGAGTTTTAGTAACAAAACAGCAGAAACTTTTATTCCATTCTTAAAGAGCTTCTTTGGACTGAACAGACGCAAAGGAAGCAGAATAAGCATTTTTATATACTGTAGTGCTCTTGTGGATGGGCTCCTCTTAATGGAACATAATCCATCAAAACAGGTGTCTGAAGCTTCCTGCTTTCAACCAAACAATACTGCTAGGCTGTATGGCAGCAACCTTGTGGATAGAACTATCCATGGCATATAATTGCAGGTGCTACATTAGATTCCATAGGTTTCCAAGTATAATTTAAACATCTGGTATTTGCAGGATCTCAGACAAGAATTAGCTTGTCTGATTCATTCATCCTAAAAATGTTAGTGAGATCAAGGAAAATGGGGATTAATCAAAATCGAATATTTGGGGGTATATGCCCCAGTTTTATGAAACTATCTCCAAAGAGCTGAATGACACACTTCCTAATGGCTTTTATATTTTTGTGGCACCAACTTCACAAGTTTATAAAAAAGCTGAAGAAGCTTCTTGGATGAGAAGCAAAATGTCTTCAAAGAAAAACAAGAAAGTCCAGCTCCCTTGTGAAAAAGCACCTTTGGTATAACTATGACTTGGATGACTGAGAATCTCAGACATAAAAAAGCTGAACTTAAAATCCATATATACATATTTGTGACAGTCATAAAGTGTGTCACCCACATGCTGAACTTAAAATCCATATATACATATTTGTGACAGTCATAAAGTGTGTCACCCACATGACCAACCCATTTTTATGACTTGTGCAGATAGATAGAATCTAGAATCCAGATATGCACCAGAATCTAGTTATGTACTTTATACATATGCACCTTCCCAAAGTTTCTGTCAAGTGAACATCTTCAGTGTGACAGGTGGAGGAAATCATTGATTACTCTGTGAATAATTGCATTAAATGCATTTAAATTAGTGTCACAGATTTTTAAAAATTGGGTTCTAATCAATACCATTTAATTCTATTTCATTTTTGCTTCTTAGTGTACAGATCATCCAAAATCAAAATCTATCTAAAAACACTTTAATGTAATATTACTTTTTAAGTTAAAAGCTGCAGGAAGCTGATAAATCAGACCTCCAGGACAGTGCTACAGAGAGTCCTTGACTTCCAATTGTAATGGAGCATGCTCATTATGAAAATAAGTCACGATGGTTGTAAAGTGGGTCTCCAATTGACCGGACCCATTGTTACGACCATTTTTGTGGTGGTTGCTAGTGAATACTATGGTCATAAAGCAGCTGTTGCTATCATTCAGTAAATGACATGATTGTTAAGCAAACATCTGTAGGTCTTCATTGCTGAAAATTGGAACTAGATGCTTGTTTTTTGTCAAAAACATCATAAATTGCAGTCTCATGACTAGGTCACTGCAAAATAGCTATAAATATGGACTAGTTGCCAAGCACCTAAAGTGCAGTTATGTGATCATGGTGTGTGTGTGTGAATGCCTGGGTATCAGAACTCCAGCACCAGGTTGTAAATACCTTTTGAGTGGTCCACAAAACTTTGAATGGTCGTTAAGTGTCTAGTAAAACTTGGACTACTTGTGTCAATTACTTTTGAATGTTTGATCTCGGAAGGGAGTCTCATTTCCTGTTATTTTAATTAGAATTAACTGGAATTCAACAAGAAGCAGTGAAATGAAAGTCATGTAGCCTGTGGCTTCTTTCCACTACTAACATTCAATAATTCCTCTTCTAGCTAAAACACCATAACCAAAGCAGATGACAGTAGTTAATATAAATATATATAGGCAGTGATTTATTTAAGAGTTTGTACTTCAGTTTTTTTCACGTTGCTTTGGTGGATTTAGAACATAAAATAATACAGTTGGAAAGGACCTTGGAGGTCTTCTAGTCCAATCCACTGCTCTAACAGGAGACCTTATACCATTTCAGATAAATGATTGCCCATTCTCTTCTTGAAAGCCTCCAGTGATAGAATACCCACAACATCTGAAGGCAAATTGTTCCATGATTCTTCAGGTTCTCAACACCATGCTGGCAAGTAGTCATATTAACAGCAAAGGGAGAAGTCCTGTTTGAGAAAGGATTTTCTGTGTTGTGTTGTAGTTACAATACCAGATTATGAATGGGACATTCAGGAGTGTCCCCAGAACATGGTAAAGGAAATTCAAGATGGCAGCCATATAATGGTGTAATTGATGTCCCCCATTTTCTATGCATGTTTCAAATTTTAAAAGGCAGAATTTCATTTGTACCAACAAAGCCACCATCTTGACTTTTTTACCACATTCTGGGGACACCTCAGGGAAAGTTATAGCTTCCACCTGTGGTTTGAGAATCCTTCTGCCTGAGATCCTGAAGCACCTATGTCTGAAGAGGCTATTGTGAGCAACATCTGATTTGATACAAAGCAGTTTTCTTTGTTCACTATTATTAATCTCTCATCTCAGCAACATGAACAGATTTTTAAAAAGCAGCAGTGTTAACTTGGTAGTTCTAATGGGTCAGAACTTTTAAGAAGCTCCAATTATATGCAACTTTGATTAACGTTTCTGTTAATTGTTTTCATAAGTATATTGTAACTGATTGGTAGATGTCATTGTTCTGCAGATTTAAAAACAATGCATTGGAATTTGCAGAGCTTCTAATTTGACAGATTTAAATATCCATGAAAAAGACGACACTGTAACCCTAGGCAAAGTAGCTGCATGTGGCCTTAATCCAGGCTTCCTCAGTTATTTGGTTCATAAAATTGAAATATTCCCTTTTCACTCCTTGAACTGAAGCAGGCAAGTTTGATTTAGCTGGTTGTTTCAGTCCAGTAAAAAGGGAGTTTTAAAGTCTATTTTTGCTTTTTGACATATTTACCAAAGCAGAGTGGAATATTCCAAGAGTGTTACACAAAAATCAGCCTGTGATTTATTCTCATCTGATTTGAACAAGAAATGACTTGTCTACTGAAGATGATTTTAAAATGAAGCTGCATTCAATCTTGCTGCTTCTTCCTAGAAAGAAATGCATCCAGTCTAGCATTCTTCCAATCTTTAAACTTCTCTCTTTGTGTTTTTATTTCCCGTTAAAACTGTTTTAATTATTAGTATACAAATTCAAACGTCCATTGTCTAAACAACAATAGCTTTTTATTCCAATCATTCCAGTTTCATTTAGTTACCAACTTCAGCAAATTCTTATCTAACTGTTATTACATTACTATTTACAACATTTTAAAAACATCAGACAGCAAGTTATCTGTAAGATCACCACAAATGCTATTCTAGTACTGAAAGGTGTGCTAACATTATTTTGTAAAATATCAGGCTTTGCCTTACAATAAACCTACGGTATCAGTTCCCCATCTACAGTAATCAGGAAGCTATGTCACAATGCTACACACACACACACACACACAAACACACAGCACTTTTTCCCATGCAGTATCTTTTTCACTGCACTTATCCTTGTCAACTGGTCATTCAGTTACTCCCCTTCTATCAGGCCTGCTTTTGCAACTCTTTCTAGTTGTATATAAATAACATGTCAAAATGTGGATCTTGATTACTACTTGGATTCACACCTGCTGTGAAGCTTTATGAGTTCCATTACTGACAGAGAAAATGTTCCTTGAGCAGTTGGTTCTCAGGCAGAGCTCTGAAATCTTGAGATGTTCTTCTTCTAAAGGCAGGAAAGGTTGGGTGTCTCCATCCTCAGTCTCACAAGGATACAGTTACCAAAGGCAGCAGCCTGGGGAAGTATCTATTCTGAGGAATAGTATTGGATTACTACTCCCTTTTACTTTAGCATTTTGAAGACAATTTGACTCTGACAATGGTGAGAGAGGCTATTTTTATTTGGCAGTCCCTTCCTGCTTGTGCATATAGCTTAGTATATGTGGGAAAAGACCAACTGGAGAATCACATCCCCTTGGGGGGAAAATTACATGTACTCCTTAACTAACAACCATTTGCTTAACAACTTTTTGAAGTAACAGTGGCACTGGAAAAAGTGACCTACAGCTGGTCCTTGCACTTATAACTTTTGCAATGTACCCACAGTCACAATTTGGGTGCTTGTCAAACAGTATATATTTACAATATTTGCAATGTTCCAGGACTATGCAAGTGCCATTTGCAACCTTCCCAGCTGGTGACTGATAAGCAGAATCAATGAGAGAAGCTGGATTTGCTTAACAACTGCATGATTCACTTAACAAATGCAGTGATTAGCTTATCAACCACGACAAAAAAGACTGTATAGTCAGGCATGACTCAACAATTGTCTTGCTTAGCAATGGAAATTCTTGTCCCAATTGTAAGTTGAGGGCTGTCTTTAAACTGTCTCAGTGATATCCACATGAGGAATAAAGAAGGTCTTTACAAAGGGCACACTCCTTTTCTGAGCATGACACAATGTTGCATGTATGGCTTACACTTGGTCAGTCTCACAAAAGCATCATCCTGTAGACCAGGGCTTTTCAACCTTTTCACCCATTGTACCACTTTTAGGATATGGCAACATCCGAGTATCACCAGTCACCTAGCAAGGTGTCAAAAACTTGATGACCCCCCCAAAAAAGGGATGAAGTACAAGGTAGTCCTCTACTTACAACAGTTTGCTTAGTGACTGTTTGGAGTTAAAATGGTACTTTAAAAAGTGCCCCCCAAGCTACAGCCGAGCAAGACAGCTGCCTGCCTGCCTGCCCGGCGGCACTTCCTCCTGTCCGAGGTTTTCATTGTTGTGAGCATTTCTGTTGAGGTTTGGCAGTGGGGGTGGGGTGGGGAGGGGGGGTGTTTGGTTTTTATTCCCCCACTCTGCTGGGTGGTTGCAGCAGGTTTTGGTCACTTCACATGACCCTGGGACACTGTGACCGTAATAAATATGAATCAGTTGCCAAGCATCTGAATGTAAATCACAAGACCCTGGAGATGCTGCAAGATTCCATCTGATTGGCGTTTCTTTTGGGCTCAGCAGAAGTGCCCAAGATCAGTGTCGAGCTCCAGCTGGAGACTGGCACTGATCTTCGCGCTTCTGCTGAGCTCTGACAGCCATGCAGCTCCAGTCATCTCTCGCTCATTCTTGTGCGGTGCTGCCACCAGTTCAGCTCATTCCTCTCCCCCGCTACCATTTTTCTAGGATGGTCACGTACCACCTGCCAGGTGTCAATGTACCACAGGTGGTACCCGTACCACTGGTTGAAAAGCCCTGCTGTAAACACTCCTGCTGTCCCCATTTCAAAGGTACTGGTGGTATTTATGTCATAGAACGTGTATGTGGCTATGTGGGTATATGCAATTTTGTTGTCATATTCAGTGTATATTGTAGGTGGTGACCCTTTGAGAGCTGTATGCAACAAAATTTCATTTTAACGTATGCCGATTAGTGTACATTTAAAGTGACAATAAAATTATTCTATTCTATTTGCAGATGATGTATAATTGTGGCCAGTAGGGAAGAAAAGAGTTTGCTAATGGTTAGTTTCTTAGAAACTTTCTGAGAAACTTTCATAATATTTATCCTTTTCCCAACAACTTGATGAATCTTCATACTGCACCTAAGAAAACCTGTTTCGGAATGCTCCCTTTCTTAAAAATTAAATAAAAATAATTTTTAAAGGAAAAAAATGCCCTGACCGGGAATAAATTAAAGGGAGGGGAGGGAGAAGTAGGAGGCCAGGTTGGAATCTTCCATAGTCAGGGCTATTTTGAAAAAAAATAATTGCAAGAAAGTGAATTTGTACATTTTTAAAAGGCTATGCCATAGGAAATGTTGATGCATATGATCTTCTGTCCCATAAAATTAGCAGCTCAGAGACAGAAATGATGTAAATGCATGGCTGATTATTTTTTGCTATCCTCTCACATATAAATGAAGCACTTTGCAATAAAAATTATTACTGCAAAGCATTTTCTTCAACAGAAAAGCTCAAGATGGCTAAAAATAGTAAGATGCAAATGGCAATATAAAGTAGGGCAATAGATGAGCCCCCCCCCCCCCAGTCCAACTCTCCCTGCTGCACTAGGCTGACCAGCTGCTGCTGTTTGGAATCTCCCTAGAGTTTGGGAACAGATGGCCTTAAAAGGCCAATGGAAATGACTTACTGTTCTCTTAATTCTGCATTTGCTCAATGGTAGACTAGGCACTGACTTAAGAGCAGGGCTTTTTTTCCTCATAGAACGCTCAGAACGGAGTTCCGGCACCTTTTTTGGATGGAACCCTGTAGGGTAGGCAAGGTGGGTTGTATGACATGTGTGAGTTCCGGCACCTTTTTTTTTTTTTTACAAAAAAAGCACTGCTTAAGAGAGTCCAACAAGGGGAGACAATTGATGGCATCTGAGAATGTATATGCAGTGATTAAAGTAAAACCACTGATAATATACTTTTTATAGCAACAACTGAAATTTATGGATAACATTTTTTAAAAAGAATGAGATTGAAAGACTTTCAAATATGGACAATTTACTTTTCCATACAAATTAAGAAAAGCTGCAGATTTTATTTAAAAGGGAATTCTAAAAGATGATGAATTGCGAGGTCATGGGCTGATGGAAACATCAGTAAATAAGTGTCAACTTAGAGGATTTTTTAAAAAACAGCTGTAATCGCACCAGCATGGCTGATGGATGAAGAGGCATACTTTAGGGATTTGGGCAACATGGTGCTTAAAGGATAATTCTGATGATGTCAAAATCTACCCTAATCAATTTAAAATGATTCATGAATAAGGGGGAATAGACGTGACCCAGAATAGTGTTGCAGGATCCGATCTTGGTCACCAGGACCAGAGGTTTTTGTCTTCCGAGTTTTTGGACTGTGCTGAAGCCCATCTTCAGGAAACTTCTCTGTCACAGAGAAGTTCCCTGAGAATGGGCTCCAGCATGAGTCCAAAAGCTCAGAAGACAAAAACCTCTGGTTCTGGTGACTGACCAAGATTTGATCTTAAAATAATTTGTTTTACAATTTATTTTTACTGATTGAAAGTGTATGGAATTTTGTGATTTCATTTAGGAATGCCACATTTTGACAAAATTTGCTTGAGAACACCTAGTTTTCAAATGATAGTGTGGTGCAGGGGAATTTGAAATTTGAAATGGAAAAAAATAAAACTTTGACTTTGGGTTTTGTGTATTAGATTTGTTGTTATAGAAATGGCTAATTATATATACTTTATATAAAAGTAACAAGTTGAGATTGCTTGTTATTATTTTATTCTACTGCACTAAAAAGAGTCGGAAGTCAATGCTTTCCTTTCTTTTTCCCCTTTTATCCTACACCTTTTCCTCTTCCCCTTTCTTTCCCCTACTTTCTGACTATTTTCATTTTTTTTTTGTATTTTATATTTTGATAAACTAATAAAAATTTGGAACCTTATATCCAGGCCGTACAGTGAAATCAGTGACATTCACCACTGAAATTGCACAGATCCATGGTTTATACCACAGAAGGCAAAATTGTTTGGAAAAATTAATTCAGTATTGCAAATCATCCCAAATTCGTATTAGATAGCCTGCTACATTGTGCCTCAGTGAAACCTTTGGGTATAGTTCTATGACTATCTTATGTAGACATATTATAAGATGAATTTAATCTGGTGGTTCCAATGTCTTAATCACTGTCATAGCTTTGCCATTAGGGATTTTTTTTCCCTACTGGAAAATGTGCAGCAGAAAGAGATTATAAAATGTAGCTTTGCATCCAGAAGTAAGATAATCTCAAGGATTGTCCCGGGCTGTAGACTTGATTAAGTGCAGAAGGATAAACATTATCTGTAGACAGTTGTCCATTCATAGAAAGTTTTCTGGTTACCACCATTTCTGAGTGGCATGCTATCAATTTTATACTGTTAACCTTTAGCATACGTCATTGCACATCACCCAAACAGTGCTTAAGAACCAAAGCAACTGCTTCTGGATCTGATGTTGCTTCAGGGGAGGGAAGAAAGCTGGTTGTCAGCAACATGTCAGCAGACCATACGCCTAAATTATTATATACTTGGATAATGCTATTTTCTAGGACCCTATTTCATTAGATCAGAAGATTAATAAACATTAAACTGTCATAGGATCAGGCTTTGACTTGGAGTGTTCATTTCCCACCATAAGCAATCTCTGAATATTTAAAAGGACCATGTTGTTTTAAGTTCTTCATTCCCAAAGTTAGCAATTCCTTTTGTTGTCTACATGTGGATTTTGAGCATGACATAATGATAAGTAAAGTATATTGCAGTCACTTAGCAACAATTAGTTGTTCTTAAAATCAAATGTTTTAAAAAAGAAACCTCTGTTTTTATTTCCTTATCTACTTCTCAGGGAATAAGAATATTCAGTATTAGAAGGGCAGAATAATTGCCTTGCATGCTATAAACATGTCTAAATTGTATTTTCTTTGTAGTATACTCTAAGCCTCCCTTTTAAAACATATATTAACAATTTTTGGGAACTATTATGTGTCTTCAAGTTGGTCTGATTTCGCTGTCCTTTAAATGGGCTTTGAAGGTCTGGCTTTTTCCTAGGTTGCTTAATGTGTTTTGTATGATAATCTTTTGGTTGTCACATCTTTGTTTGCATTGCATTGGATTGTATTTATTTTGGATACTACCCAAAGTTACAATGAATTGGATGGTCTACAAATTAATTAGATAAATGATAGACAGACAGACAGACAGACAGACAGACAGACAGATTAGATGACGGTTAGAGATGTAATTATCTTTCTTTTCAAATAAGATTAGCTAATTTGAAGGGATCCAAAGAATTAGGGATTCCCAGGACCATTTTCTTGGACTAGAGATGATCCATCGATTATGTGATTTCTTAATCAGGGATGTTGCTAGTTGATCCCATGCATGTTTTGAAGAAAAAGAGTTAGGAAACAATGCTTTTTGGTGCCCCTTGTGTGCATAATCAGAAATTTGGAGGGCACCTTCCTTGACAGAATTCATAAGGGTTTTTTCAACTTGCAAAATGATGTTATAGGAAAGTATGCAAGTGGTGGAGAACGTGTTCCAATATTACAATGCACATTTGATCATTTGTCCATCCTTATGGATGCCTAGGGCTGTTGAGAGAGAGAGAGAGAGAGAGAGAGAGAGAGAGAGAGAGAGAGAGAGAGAGAGAGAGAGAGAGAGAGAGAGAGAGAGAGAGATCACATAATCAAAGCTTAATTAAAAATAAAAGTGAATTCTGAGTTACAAGCCGCTGTTGCCTCATTCGAAACCCATAATAACTACAATCCTAACCCTAACTCCAATATCCCATTTAGGTTTTTCAGGTCCCCTGCTAGTGGCTGCCAATGAAATGGGGTGGAGTAGATTGGAGTGAAGATATAGAAGTGCGGAATACAATGTCACATGCTCCTTTTCTAGATATTTGACTGTTCAAATGAAAGATGCCAGTCTGTGACAAGCTTGTATCAGCTGTGCCACTTTAAAATAATTCTTTAAAAGCACTTCAATGGGGCACATTCATAATGGATGCATTTTGTTTTTGTTCTCCTGACCACTACATTAAAGCAACACTATGGCTTCTTTGTTTATTTTTAATGTTAGCAACCCTTTAGATCTTAATCGATCTATTTTTATTTCCTGTTACATTTTTAAGTCTGCTTTCCTTATCTTAGTATGCAAGCCACTCCACAACTGAGCTCTGCTAGTATTATGGTTTGTGAGCATAATACAAAGAGACCAACTTTTATAGCCAAGAAATATAAGAAATCTGTTGGTAAGGGGCTTGGTTTCTGGTGATGTCCTTAATTGCAATAGTGATTACATGTAGTATGAATATTTATTGGTGCAAGTAGAAGGGGCATGAAGTTAGTAAATAATTTTAGACTAAGAGTAGATCTCGTGTTCATTTCATGGTTTTTCTATACTTTTGCTACATTAGTTTAATGATCATGATATTCTCCAAGCACTAAGGACTGCTTTTATTTTCTTATTAATATTTGAAAAAAAATGTAAACCTAAGCCACTTTTTGCACCTTTATTAAAAGTTTTAATTAGAATAATAGAAGATAATACAAACTAAAAAAAAGAAAGGAGAAAAATAGAAATAGAGTAAAAGTATAAGAAAACAAATAAGAAAGAAAAATAGGAAGGGAAAAAAAACCTAAAAACACTTTCCAGTTCATCACAACTTTCCCTGTCTTTTACCTCTTCTTAATTAACAAAAACAAAAGTCTTCATCCCATAACTCAACTGTTTATCTATAAGCAAATTCAATAATGTCTTTTCCAATCCAAGTGTCAACAGAAAGTTCAAATAGATCCCCAAAATAATAATATTAATTAACAAATGTAAAATCATTTCGTACCTCAACATTTAACTGTAAGAAAACCATATTTAGAAGACATTAAGTGTTCTCACTGTCAAGGCTATGGTCTTCCCAGTTGCAATGTATGGGAGATGAAAGTTGGACCATAAGAAAGGCTGAGCGCCAAAGAAATGAGGTCTTTGAACTATGGTGCTGGAGAAGACTCCTACAAGTCCCTTGGACTACAAGGCGATCAAATTGGTCAGTCCTAGAGGAGATCAACCCTGACTGCTCTTTAGAAGGCCAGATCCTGAAGTTGAAACTTAAATACTTTGGCCACCTAATGAGAAGGAAGGACTCACTGGAGAAGAGCCTAATGCTGGGAAAGATTGAGGGCAAAAGAAGAAGGGGATGACAGAGAATGAGGTGGCTGGCTGGAGTCACTGAAGCAGTAGGTGTGAGCTTAAATGGACTCCAGAAGATGGTAGAGGACAGGAAGGCCTGGAGGAACGTTGCCCATGGGGTCGCGATGGGTCGGACACGACTTCGCAGCTAACAACAATAAAAGTGCTCTCACTATCCTAGTACAGGTAGCCCTCAACTTACGACCACAATTAAGCCCAAAATTTCTGTTGTTAAATGAGACATTTCTTAAATGAGTTTTTCCCCATTTTACGACCACAGTTGTTAAGTGAATCACTGCAGTTGATAAGTTAGTAATCCGATTAAGCGAACATGACTTCCTCATCAACTTTGCTTGTCAGAAGGTCTCAAAAGGTGATCACATGACCTTGGGACACTGCAACTATCATAAAAAATATGCCAAGTGTCCAAATTTTGATCATATGATGGGGATGCTGCAAAAGTCGTAACTGAAAATCGTTCATAAGCCACATTTTCCAGTGCCGTTGTAACTTTGAACAGTTGCTAAACAAACTGTTGTAAGTTGAGGACTTATATAAACAAAAGGCTAAAATATTTTTTGCTCCTTTCTATGAAAAGGCATGAATTAAACATCTTTTGCAGTATAAATGTCACAACTCTTAGTTTTTTGAAAGATTAATAAATTATTTGAGGCATAAATATTTACTGATTTGAATAGGCTTTATCCAGCAGATCCTCTTGATTAACTGTATCCTTACTGAATTGTGCAATGCTTCCATTAATAGATTAAGATGTTTTAGAGACATGGTATAGTTGTCTACAAAAGACAGTACTAAAATTTGCTTTTGAAGGCGCTCAGTATTCTATAGTGACTAAGATGTTGGAACAGGGAGAGCTAGGTTAAAATTTCCCCTTAATTGGGTGACTTGATACCAGAGACTCAGTCCCATCTATCTCACAGATTATGTGGTGGAAAATTGGGGGAGGGAATGGTATATGTATATATGGTAGTTTAGGTTCCTGAGAAAAGAGAAGAGATAAATTTTAATAATACATAAAATAATAGATTTAATAATATGTAGCTTTATTTATTAGTCTTATATGTAATATATAGTATTACCTCAATATTGCTTCAGCAAGAATCATTCTGAATATTAAAAATTGTTCTAGGTGTAATTTCACAGAACAGGACTCTTAGCCTTCATTTCTGCTTCTCAAATACTTCTTTCTTTCTTTCTTTCTTTCTTTCTTTCTTTCTTTCTTTCTTTCTTTCTTTCTTTCTTTCTTTCTTTCTTTCTTTCTTTCTTTCTTTCTCTTCCTTCCTCCCTCCCTCCCTCCCTCCCTCTCTCTCTCTCTCTCACACACACACACACAATATACAGTATATACACATCCATGTCGTCCTTTCTCAATCCAATGTGCACGTGAGAGAAACAAAAATATTTTTGAAAATTTGATGCCATTTGATGCCTTAACTATTTCATTCTCATTGGAATTCTATTAGGGAAATATTTGACAATTATCCTGGGCTATTAACAGGCAATCTACGCAGTAAAAATATTTTTATATTACTATATTTCTATGTTTAGATCCTGAAAATTAACAAAGCATTCCCTAATTCTTTTCTGTGTATCCTCATGATTGGAATATTGTCTACTTATCAAGTTGGGCAGTACTTGAGAAAATGTCCAGCAAACCCTTGAGGAAATGACAGTGCTATGGAGAGTGAAATGCTTATCTTCTTTTTATAGATCAAAGAACTGAAAGGAATAGAAAGCATCTTGTAACTTGCAATCAGTAGTATTGTGGTTGCTGATTATGATACTGTGGAATGTGATCTTTCAATGATTTTCTATTCCACTCAGATCGTTCTGGTAGAAATGTATTTTGCTGTTCTCTGGGCTTCTGTATTATTGCTTTATATAGCAATATCAACTATTGGCACAATAATAATCTGCATAGTAATGTATTAATGCAGAAACAATTAGAAATATTGACTAATATTCTCCTTATTGTAGAAGCCATAATTTCCCTACATCATGCCCTGGTACACCTAAGCTGGGGTAATGCTGGTCATAATGAAATGTAGGGGAAGAATAATTGTCTGAGGCTGGAACCATTCCTATTGTTTCAACTTGCAGCCAAAAACCTGAAAACCAAAATTAAAAGGTATACCTAACTTCAGAACAAAGAAAAAAAAGTTGGAGAAATTTCTATTTCTGTTGGGAAAAATTGAAACTATTTCATCATAGCTTTGTAATACAGAACATCACTGCAATATTGAAAATCCTAAAAGTCCTTAGGGACTCTGGCAGTTTTAGGAAAGCCCTAATAAGCAGGCATATACATAGAATGAAGGCTATTGCTAAGCACATTGGTTTGTGCTTAAATTGTAAGCCGCCCTGAGTCTTCGGAGAAGGGCGGGATATAAATGGGATTAAAATAAATAAATAAATAAATAAATCACTGAAACTGCTGCTAATTAATGTTGGCAATGCTAGCCTAGGTAGTCTAACCTGACTCAGATCGTAAGTTCTTATATTTTTTAAAGAATATAACAAGAAAATATATTCTTTTAAGAGAGAGAAGAACACTTTTGAATTGGTATTTTTTCAGATTAGTTTAGTTTTCTGATGGTTTCGCACATCAGGTACTGGAAAATGTTTTGAAGGATACTTTATTGTATAATTGTGTGCAAATGCCACAAACAAATCAATTAAGCCCCATGAGATTTACTGTGTACACCCAAGGTTGTATATTGAATTGCTGACTGAGTTGCCTCCTCTTCTAAGTTATGTTAGTACCTCAGATTATTCCCTTTTAAATAATGTTCTCGTAATTTTATACTATGCAGAGGTTGAGTCCTTCTAGTGGCAGCAGTCCACGAAGGTAATTTGTTTCTTTCCTTTAATGAAGTTTCAAAATGTAAATGGTAAGTTTTCACTTTTGTAGTTTTCTTGTCTAAAGTGACCTCTCCATATTTCAGAATGGAGATTGATGCAAATGGGGGAGGAGGATCCAGATAATGGAATTTACTTTGTTCCTAACCTCAGGGCAGATGGATAGGGAACAGAGCTGGGAATGGTCATCGTAAGCCTGTTATCCGTCAATTAAAGTCAATGTCAATTACAAGACCATTAATTGAAAAATATATGTTTCTTAGAATGAAAATAACCCTTTATATTCCATGGCTCCTTATACAAACTAATTGCTGTGGATTCCAAAACTGATTTTTCAGAGGCTAACTCCAGTTTAGAAACTCAGTCACAATACTTTTTGAAATAATAACTCCTAGTGTCTCAGTTTACTGTTTTAGAGCTTCTTACATATTTGTTCACAACATGTTGTTGGATTATCATTGTTTACTGATAGTTGGGTTATTATTACAAAGATAACAATTCTGAACTACTCTGACTTGCTTCAGCACCTTATAAAGTTTATAAAATATTGATATTTATGTCTGATTATATCAATTCTGATTTTAGGTCCTACTATTCCACAATATGGTTTTTGTGTGGAAAAATATATATGGTACTTTGAAATATTAAATTTAATAACTAAAAATTACCAAACACATTTAACTGTCGTTATATCTAGCAAGTGTATCTTTACCAGAATTTTAATTCATGCAGATAGCTAAAATAAGACTTCTGTAAATTTACAAGCAGTGCATTTATCATAATTCTTGTAGCAGAGATATAAAATTTCTAGAATTTACTACAAGTTAGTAAAAATAAGTTTAAGGATGAATGATAGCAATATGTATAATGCAATATGAATAGTTTGTCTTGTCACAATCATTGTTCTAAAATATTTTTTGACGTTTTTTCATTGTTTCTAAAATGTTTTTTAAAATATGTTTAATTATTGGAAGAAATAAGACCTTGGATAAACAAAGGAAAAAAATCCATTTTCAAGTCTTCAAATATCTTATACATCAATAACTGTAAAGTAGAAAGCCTGTCTATTTTTGCTTATGTATCAATAAGTATTTTCTTTTCAGAAATTTGGAATTAGATGTAGGTTTTTTTCCTATCCTGTTGCAATCTTTCCCATAGTCATAAGAGAATTCTTCTGTTCCTGTTGGATTGATCTGGAAATGAAATAATTATTTCACAAAACTCATTTCTTGAACAAACGTAAAGTGCCATCTCACTCTAAAGTACCCTAGTAACTTTGCCATTTAATATCAAAATGCATATAATTATAATTACATGGTGTGCTCTTTCTGTTTACATTTTTTTCATACAATCCCTGTCCAGATTAATACCACCAATGCTCACTGTTCAGAATTTTAAAAAATTCTGCTTCAGATTCTTTTCACAACTTTCCTTCAGCTCCCATAAACTTCTGTCTGTCAACAATATGATAGAAATTGTGGAGGAAAGAAAATATGTTCCCCTTACATAAAAACCAGAGATGATATGAAATAGTACAATAGAAGGGCTTGGATACAAAATTGCAGTGAATGATGACTTCTTGTTAACACTAATGATTTGGGGTGGGTTGCTGTATTTTAGAAATTGTTTTTTGAAATCATCCTTTTCCCTAATTTTGGGCATATTGATAAAATTACTTTTAAATCAGGGGGTATCCCAGCCCTTGGTCTGTGGACCAGCACCAGTCCTCGGCATGCCAGCAACCAGGCTATGCAAACAAGCAAAACCCCAGGATGCAGGCAGCATGCAAAACCATGCCTCCTCTGGTCCGCGGAAAAACCTCTCTCCACGGAACCAGTCCTTGGTACCCAAAAGGTTTATTTTTATTTTATTTTTATTTTATCACATTTATATACCGCCCTTTCCCGAAGGACTCAGGGCGGTTTACAGGGTGATTAAAAAACAGAGATACAAAAGTTAAAAACAGATTAAAAAAATTATATTCGTCCCTGCATAAGTAAAACCCCAGTTAAAATTAAGATTAAAGCTAAAATTAGAATTCTCAGCCTGGGCCAGAGAGCTCGAAGAGCCAGGTCTTCAGGTCCCGTCGGAATGAACAGAGGTCGGGGGCAGTCCTCAGCTCCACTGGCAGCTGGTTCCAAAGGGCAGGCGCACCCACTGAGAAGGCCCTATCCCTGGGTGTCGTCCGCTGGCAATCTCTTACCGGTGGCACCCTGAGAAGACCCTCCCTGTGGGAGCGCACTGGACGAAGGGAGCTTGATGCCGGCAGCAGGTGTTCCCTCAGATATCCCGGACCCTCGCCATTTAGGGCTTTATAGGTCATCACCAGCACCTTGAATCTCACCCGGAGGGCAACCGGGAGCCAATGCAGCTCGCGGAGTAGAGGTGTTACATGGGAGTATCGGGAAACCCCCAGGTTGAGGGCTGCTGTTTTAAATCATAGAGCCTTAGACCTGGAAGTGACTAAATAAAAGCCTTGTTTTAATAGATGTTAGGGACTTTCTAAAAAGAGCTCATACATAGCAACTGTATTAAAGAACTGGATTTGTGAAACAAAAGAGTGCAGATGTTATTAGAGCAGAAGTCAAGACAAGGCAATTTCCCCCTTTTTTCAGTACAGTAGTTTCATGACTAGTTTTATTTCCCTGCTTATTTATAATGGCGGTACCATAATCTCTTAGTAGTACAAGGAAGGATTAAAGTATAGAACTCTAGCTGAAAATATTTATCCTCTTTCTCATATAGTTATACTATATGTAGTCCTGTATAAAAGAATTGAAGGATTTTAGTACCATTTTATATTATATTATAATATATTTATTATATTGACATTGTGATTTGTTTTGGAAAACACAGCGACTAGGGAAAAAAGAGTGAGCTTTGCTCCTACTTCTCTCTAAACTTGCTGCCATTCTCATTATGTATTACAAAAGCTGCATTAAAAACCAAAACCCAAAACAAAGAAATAAATAATTTTGATTTAAAGCTTAGAGCTTATGAGTCTGTGATGATCAGTACATGCAGAAAATTAAAAAATGTATTTCATGTAATAGCAAGTAGGAAAATTATTAAAAAGTGAAAGTGGAACAATAGAAGATCAAAATATTATTTCAGTTCCCAATTTATAAACTGCATTTTAATACAGAAATAACTTTAATATCTGAGAATCATAAGCATTAATCTTGACTGTTTGGGACTAGTCTCTATATTAAATAAAATTTTATTTTCTACTGTAGTTTGGAGCCAAGCCACTGCTAAACAGTTATGTGTAGTGCCAAGGGAAAACGGGGAACTGTATTTGCTACTTGGTATGGGTAATATATATAATTATACAAACTCTGCATGATAGACATAGAATCAGAAAATACATTTTCTTTGTCACAGAATGGGAATGGCTATATAAAACAATGCCAACTGCCAGGCAGTGCATATCTAAGTACATAAAACAATTGTTTTATCTGTAGATGAGCAAATCAAGATATGATTAAGCTGACTGAAGCACTTAAAGTTAACCAAGATTCCTATAGTTGAAGAATATTCTTTTTACAAAAGATGTCCCAGACATTTGCCAGGTGTTGTTTTCTGATATGAACTTTATATTTTCAGTGGTGGAGAAAACAATAAACCCCATAAATGTCTACACATAACACTTTAAAGAAAAATGTGGATAGGAACAAACCAAGTATAAGTTCCCATATTATGGGGTATGTTGTAGATCAGCAACTCTTTCTGGTGGCCCACACCATTTTATGATTTTACTCAATTCAAGGCTACCAAATATATAAATAAAACCAACTTTTTTGTTAAAAAAGGAATCAAAATGAGAGCACACATGAGCAGATGGAAGTCATGCAATTTTTCTTTTATCTCATGTGATTTTGGCCCATTTCAAATATTTTCTTTTAATTAGATGCATTTGAGCATCATTGATATTACTATGAATGCCACAGTTCAGTAAATACACACACACATACACACAAACACAGATATATATATACACACACACACACATACATACATACATACATACATACATACACATATATACACACATACCACATTTACATGCATACACATATTTGAGATGTGTTTGAATACTAGTAGCTTGGGTTGGTAACTGGGCTGTTGGTTTGATCTCCAGGCTTGGTAATTAGGTTGCAAATGTTTTGTCTCCATTTGGGGAAACATCTTCAGTGCGGTTTGAATTGTGTTTGGTTTGTTTGGAATGTTGCTTCTGGTATTTCAGTTGAAGCAGCTCTCTTGCTCTCAGTGGTTGGTAGGCGGGGTCGATGTCAATGTGTCTGTTCACTGATTGGTTGGTGGAGAACCAAAAAGATGGAGATGTGGTTTGCAGGACCTCCCCAAGTGTCTTATTTTTCTGCTGGCTTCTGAAAAGCCACATAGGTAAAAAGGCTGAAAAGCAATAACCACTATATTCTATAAAGAAACTTGCCTGTAAATTTGAATTAACCTCTAGGCTAGAAGAATTGTTCAGCATCACACAAAAGCCAATGTGTAATTGAAGTAACAAGATCAATAGGTGTTTCAATAATATGCATCACTACCACCCACTCCATCACAAAGTGGTGGCCATTTACCTAAGAAATATAAAAGACTGCATTAACTCTGCAGGGAATATAGCTAGGTTAGCTGTTGAATCTATACTTCTGACAATAGGAAGCCTTACACATTGATTTAAATGCTAAAGCCATTACAGTATGTGTAAGTTTTTTTTTAAAAAAGCTAATAGCTCTTTAGATATGTCTTGAAAGAAATTGTCTGGGTGCTTGGTGCCTAGCTTGCAATTGTGATATTGCAATGAGCCACAGTCACATGGTTGTAATTGTTGACATTCCCTGCTGCTTGCCATAAGCAGTCAAAGAGGAAGCTATCAGGAAGTTGGAAGTTCTTCCTCCTCTTCCTCCTTTTTTGCCAACTTGCACTCTGTAACAGCTGCCAGTGTCGCCCCTCATAGTATTCATATATTCACCCATTCCCTGTAGCTTGTCCATGGCACTCTGGGACAACAGCATACCTGACAAGATGGTAGTCTATTGTGCACCTCCTCCTCTGGAACACCCACATATCCTCTGCAGCACCCCCTGCACCCCCATTGGGCTGCTTGCCTGGGAGTCCCATTTCTTGCTGCTTAAAGATCTGTATGGCCCTGGGATTACATTGGCAACTGTGGCTACCAGGATCTTTATTGCTAAGCAATACGGTCACATGATATTGTTTCTTTGCACCTGCATCACTTAGTGATGGAAATTCTGTTTTCAGTTGCTCTTGCAATCTGACAATCACTTGTTCTGCCTCCCTGGTGTAGCTTAATTTATGTACAGCTAAAATGCACCAGCCATTACAAGGTAAAAATAAATGTATGGATGTGAACAGTTAAAAAAAAGAGAATAATTAATAGATTATATGACAATGCCATTCAAATAGAATCCCAAATCAACACTACCAATATTAAGCTTAAGTCTTCCTTATAACAATTACTATCAAATTGAAAGTAACATTGCTGATTACTTCAACAAGAGAACTGCTGCCCATCCTTTTCCAAGTTAGCAGAAGTATGAAAACTGTGTCAAAATGGATTTACAAATGAAACCAGTTGATGTTTTAATAATTAAAGGGAACATACAAATAATAAATCAGAAGGGTGACTTGAAAGGCCTTCTTACTTTGGATTTACAAAAGCTATGTGTGGAACCAAGGAAATAATCTCTGAAAAGAGACAAAGAGGAACTGATCAAACTGTTCCAGGAAGGAGACAAAGAAGAAATCAACTAAATATTAAACCTTTTATAAATGTAAAGAAGTGAATCTGTTTGATAAGGGTTAAAATATATATGTTGTGGTTTGTGATAGCTGTTAATGAATTTTTTTTAACCAGAACTGTATGAAGAGGCTTTAAAGATTTGTTTATAAGTAGGGAGAGATTGTCTCTTAGAGAAAATGATGAGTTTGGATTATAAAATTGAATTTTTTGATTACGATTAAAATATGTAAGTTAATACTTCTGTTAGTTCTTCACAGATTTTTGCTGATCAGGATTGAATGAAGTGGGTTTTTTTGTAATTTGACTATTGATAAGGAATGAGATAAAGTATGAGAAGTTTCCCCCCCCCCCCCCATTGAAGTACTGTACTGGTGAATGTGTTAAGTTGCCCAATTGTTTATACTTGTCTATAGGGAGGGGAGAGTGGACCTGCCCTAGAACACTGGAATATTCTAGGCACACACCAGTAGAGTGTTACCCTAATTGCCAACAAATTAAAAAGAACCATCTGCTCAGGCGATCCCATGGCCCCTTTGCAAGTAAATCACCCAACCACTCTACTAACTCACAGAAGATAAGCTTATTATTTATGTCTCTTGTTATCTTGTAATGATCAGTCTGCTACAAAGGAAGCAGAAATATCCATATTAACCATCTTGTCCAAAATATATGTTGGATCAAAAATCTTTTGTAACAAATAGGTAGTAGCTGATGAAATGTGAAAAATGATGATTTGAATAAAGGTCCTTGTACATTTCTGTACAACGAGTCACCCCATAATGGAAACCAATATTCATGTAACAGGAAAACGAAGCCAGAACAGAATAGAAAGGTCATTTTTTAGAATTCAGTTGATCCTTTGCATAATTTACTGAATGTTTGGGAAGACTTCCAGAATGGAGGGGGGGGGGAATATCCTTTTTGAATATTTCAGGCTGAATTTCCTGATACAAACATCTGCACAGAGATGTATTTTAAATGCAAAGAAACACAAAATCTTGATTTAAATCCTGTCTATGACCTTGATATATTCTTTCTATGTACATAGTGTTGGCCTTTTGGTTTCCTATTACCCTTCAGGCTCTGGATAAATAGATCCCTTTACATGTAAGCTGAGCACATTCTGAGAAAAAAAAGTGCAGTGAAAGCCTGATTAATAATAGTTATATGCAGTGCAATAACTTTCCATCCTAGGATCTGAGAGAAATATGGAACTGTGAATTAATTCAGTATTACCGTGTCCCATGATAAGATGTCAAATATTATCCACATGAATAACTTTCTGTAATTGTTATGGAACATGGGACTCTCTGAATTTTATACAAGAGGATAGATAAATGCATTCATTTATCTGTTGAAAGCCACAGCTCATCAGAAAGAACATAAACAGATGAGCATTTTCCAATTTGGCAACTTTAAGATATATGCAGTGAACATGTCACCTAAGGAATTCTAAGAGTTGAAGTCCACATATCTTAATTGTCAAGCTTGAAAAACATTGGTATAGCTATTCCAGGCTTTCTGTGTAAATATATTATAACCTAATAATGTATATCAGCCCATCTTGTATTACTGTAATTTAAACATGATAACTCATAATTCACTATCAATTTTTAGTAAGATAATGACGTGGTAGCTACATGACAAATAAATGTATTTGTCTTGCATCTTTCTTTTTTCAAAGATGTCTTACAATTGATGGTACACTGCATAATATAACAGACACCACACCGTACATGCAATTACATTCTGATCACAATCAATCATAGGTTCTCCATCAAGATTGTCCAGAGTTGTTATTTGAAGTTGAAATTGCATGAGTTTATATTATCCTGAAGGGTTCCATATTAGTCTCAGTAATAACTTGGAAAAATCTGGTAATGCTTTAAAAATTATGCCATCAGGCATTTATATGTAGACATTTCTGGGAAAGATGGCAGACTAAGACAGCTTTACAAAAAAGCAGAGCTGATGTTATCGGACTTTTATAAGGAACAGATCAGTAGATCAGCTTCTACGAATGTCTCTGGATAAAAGAGATGCAAAGTCACCCAAGCTGTTTCACCTTATGGTTGCTTCTCAAGAAGAGGCATCATGACAGCAGTTTCTGGAGAGGAGGGGAATCAGGTGATTGAGGAATTTGTCATCATTGTTTTAGCCTCAGATGGAGTCTTTTCAAAGGATGCATGTTCCCTTGCTAATTAACTGCTTCAAAGAAGTTATACGCCTTAAAAGGGACAAGGCGTGGTATATCCAATGAGTCCTTCAATTATTAATATAAGAAAATAAAGATTTATTTTTATTTTTATAATTTTTAAGAACATAAAATAAACAACAAAATGTAAGATCAGGTTTAGGCTACAGAAATTTTTTAACTGACGGCTCAGAAAGCATTCAAATATTGCATTTTGATAGGACTTTGACATTATTTTTAAAGAATGAATGCAAGTTTGTTTAGCAATAGCAACAGCACTTATATACCTTTTCACAGTGCTTTACAGCTCTCTCTCTCTAAGTGATTTACAGAGTCAGCATATTGCCCCCAACAATCTGGGTCCTCAATCTGGGTTTAAATATACCTTTAAGGAATTCCATCAGGAACTGTGTGATTTTGACTTTGAATCAATTATGTCAGCTTTGTTCTGTCTATTGGGGAACAGTGTGTCTCCAGAAAAAGATGTTGCAGAATAAGATGTACAACAAATTCCACATAAACAACATGAATGAGACTCTAGATAAGAATTTGCCATGAAATGTAAAGAGAATTATATAAGACTTTAAAATTAAAAAGGCAATAAAAATGACAATCCTAGAGAGCAATTGGAATAATACCTTTTTGAAAAATTTACAAAAGAAACTTCTTAAAATATGAAGGCATTTATTTGTAGACTGCCATCTGACATTCTCTCCAGGTTAACCAAAAAAGTTACAAAATTGTCATTTGTGTGGCTACACAATGCAAGAATACTGACTTATGCATGGAGGACAATTTTCAATGATTAAAAAATATTTCAAAACCTGGATAGTCTGTAGTTTTACTTTTGGAAAGGACATATAGTTTTACTCCAGAAAATATATTTTATTTATTTATTTATTTATTTATTTATTTATTTATTTATTTATTTAAATTTATATACCGCCCTATTCCCGTAGGACTCAGGGCAGTTTACAGGGAAAATTAAAAGTTAAAATACATCACATACAATTAAAATCGATTAAAACTAAGATTAAATTAATCCCTGAACTTAACTAAAACCCCATTAATTAAATAATTAAAACCCCTCAGTCTGGGCCAGGCAGCTCAAAAAACCAAGTTTTCAAGTCCCTACAAAATGAGCGAAGGTCGGGGGCGGTCCTAAGCTCCGTGGGAAGCTGGTTCCAAAGGGCCGGCGCGCCCACAGAGAACGCCCTTCCCCTGGGAATAACCCGCCGGCATTCCTTAAACGGCGGTACCCTAAGAAGACCCTCCCTGTGGGAGCACACAGGACGATGGGAAGTTGATGCCGGCAGCAGGTGTTCCCTTAGATCAGGGGTCGGCAACCCGAAAAAGGAAAAGAGCCATTGGGAACCGGTTCCATCACACATAAAAAAAGTGGGAGCCGCGTGCATGCGTCCATGCACGCGCATGCGCAAACGCGCGCGGTTGCCTTTTTTTATGTGTGATGGAACCGGTTCCCGGTTCCGCTTTCGGCAGCTTTGCAGACGGGCCGCGGCAGCTTTCGCAAGAAGCGGCGCCGCTACCCATTCCGAGAGGTGTGCGCGCACCTCCCCAAATGGCAGGTCTCCGTACTCCGCGCGAACGGGCAGCGGCCCCGCTTCTTGGGAAAGCTGCTGCGGCCCGTCGTGCCACCTTTCCCAAGAGGCGGGGCCGCTGCCCGTTCGCGCAGAGGTACGGAGACCTGCCGACGTTTGGGGAGGTTTGGGGAGGTGCGAGCGCACCTCCCCAAACCTCCCCAAATGTCGGCAGGTCTCCAGACGGCGGCGGCTTGGGAGAGGTGCGCGTGCACTCTCCAAACCACCGCCATCCCATTTGCACAGCTGCCGTGTTCGTCAATGTTTGACGAACGCAGCAGGTCTCCGGACGGGATGGCGGCAGTTTGGCGAGTGCGCACGCACTCTCCAAACTGCCGCCATCCTGTTTGCACAGCTGCCGTGTTTGTCAATGTTTGACGAACACGGCAGGTCTCCAGACAGGATTGTGGCGGTTTGGCGAGTGCGCGCGCACTCTCCAAACTGCCACCATCCCGTTTGCACAACTGCCGTGTTTGTCAATGTTTGACGAACGCGGCAGGTCTCCGGACGGGACGGCGGCGGCTTGGAGAGGTGCACGTGCACCTCCGTCCTTCAGAAAGGTGCGCGCGCACCTCTCGGAACGGGCGGTGCCACTCTCCATTTGGAGAGGTGCGCGCGCACCACTGCCCGTTCAAAGAGGTGCGCGCGCACCGGGCGGCTGGGAGCCGCGGGTTGCCGACCCATGCCTTAGATAATCCGGACCCAAGCCATTTAGAGCTTTATAGGTCATTACCAGCACCTTGAATCTCATCCGGAGGGCAACCGGAAGCCAATGCAGCTCACAGAGAAGAGGTGTTACACGGGAGTATTGGGAAACTCCCATAATAACTTGCGCAGCTGCATTCTGCACCAGCTGAAGCCTGCGAGTGGTCCTCAAGGGCAGCCCCATGTAGAGACCGTTGCAGTAGTCTAGCCAGGAGGTCACAAGCGCATGGGTGACTGTGCGTAGGGCATCTGGGTCCAGATAGGGCCGCAACTGGCGCACCAGACGAAGCTGGGCAAAGCCCCCCTGGTCACGGCTCCTATATGATCTTCAAAATTGAGCCGTGAATCCAAGAGGACGCCCAAGTTGCGAGCCCTATCGACGGGGGGGGGTAACACCTCACCCCCCATCATTAGTGGTGGAACAACCTGGTTTATCCGAGATGCCGATATGCACAGCCACTCAGTCTTGGCAGGATTGAGTCGAAGCCTGTTTCTCCCCATCCAAACCCGGACCGCTTCCAGGCAACGGGACATCACATCGAATGCATCACTGGGTTGGTTCGGGGTGGAAAGAAAAAGTTGGGTATCATCAGCGTAATGATGATGCCCCACCCTAAAACCACGAATGAGCTCGCCCAGCGGTTTCATGTAGATGTTGAACAGGAGGGGAGAGAGGACTGACCCCTGAGGGACTCCACAAACGAGAGACCTCGGGGCGGACCTCTGCCCTCCCGTCAACACCGACTGCGAGCGGCCCAGGAGGTAGGAGGAGAACCACCGTAAAACGGTGCCTCCCACTCCCAACCCACTGAGACGCCGCAGTAGGATATCATGGTCGATGGTATCGAAAGCCGCTGAGAGATCTAAAACGACTAGGACAGAGGAACATCCCCTGTCCCGAGCCCATCAGAGATCATTCACCAGTGCGACCAATGCCGTCTCCGTGCTGTACCCGGGCCTGAAACCCGATTGGTATGGGTCCAGATAATCAGTTTCCTCCAGGAACAGAGGAATCTGATGCGCCACCACACTCTCAACAACCTTCGCCAAAAAGCGAAGGTTGGAGACCTGACGATAGTTATTTAAAACAGCCGGGTCCAGGGCAGGGTTCTTGAGGAGGGGCCTCACCACCGCCTCCTTCAAGGCAGCGGGGAAGATACCCTCCTTCAAGGAAGCAGTTATTACTGCGTGGAACCAGCCTCGTGTCTCCTCCCGAGCCACATAGACCAGCCAGGAGGGGCACGGGTCCAGTAAACAAGTGGTGGAGCTCAGTCTCCTCATAATCCTGTCCACGTTATTGGGACAAACAGGGTCGAACTCAGTCCAGATAACATGCTCAAGACCGCTTGATTCCTCCATGCCAGACTCTGCCCAGTCAGAGTCCAAACCGGTCCGGATCTGAGCGATTTTGTCCACCAGATGATGACTAAACTCCTCAGCCCGACCCTGTAAGGGTTCCTCCCTCACCTCCCGATTAAGGAGAGAGCGAGTCACCCTAAACTGGGTGGGCTGGGCGATTATCTGCAGACGCGATGAGGGCAGCGAAGTAATTAGACTTCGCCATCCTCATTGCAGCGAGGTAATACCTTATAAAGGCTCTTAGTCGCAATCGGTCAGATTCAGACCGGGTGGACCTCCAACCGCTCTCTAGACCCCGTCTCCGACGCTTCATCTCCCGGAGCTCCACAGTAAACCATGGAGCCCAAAGGGATATGTGCCGAGTCTGGGGTCGCAAGGGTACAACACGGTCGAGTGCCTCGGTAGCTGCCCTTTCCCAGGCATCAACCAAGGCGAGCCCCCTCCCAAATCATCCAACCATTGTCCAGATAGAAAAATCAGGTCAAGGGTGTGACCCGCCCCATGAGTCAGGCCCTGAATTACTTGGGTCAGGTCCATGGCCGTCATGGAAGCCATGAACTCCCGAGCTAACTCTGATGACTCTCCCAGGGAAGGCAGGTTGAAGTCGCCCAGAACTATAAGTCTGGGAAACTCCACCGTCAACCCTGAGAGGGTGTCGAGCAGCTCAGGCAGGGCCGTTGCCACACAGCTGGGCGCCAGGTATGTTAGCAACAGACCCAACTGAGTCTCATGAGAAGGGACTCACTCCCTTCAAATTATTTTTTAAAAAAAACAACTACACAGAGCTAATCACTGCTTTTTGTATGTTCCAAAGCATACCTTCCTTTCAAATAAATAAATAAATGCAAAGTCTTGCACAATCATAGCATCTAATTTGTCTTTAGAGGTGGTTCTAAATGTCAGTTTTATATCACAGTGGCTGTGTTTACTTATAATTTCATTAATAATTGAGACAATTTTGTGAACCTTCTATATTTTATTACTACATTGTCCACTATTTTTCTTTCCAGAAAAGTTCCATTAAGGAAAAAAAAATAGTCTTGCATTGCCACAGAAGTAGTACAACTTGTGCTCTGTATGTTTTGAGATAAACCACCATGAAAGGTAAAATGAGTCTTTTTCCGAGGGCAAAAAATAAATGTGCAGCACTACAGGAAGATTTCATTACCTCTGGTTCACTATCATTTAGTGTATCTGCAGTTTATAGAGAGTACAGTAGGTTTCAGTGTTGACCAAGGAAAGTCTAAAAACTCTAGAATTTCTGTGAAGCCTGGAACTGAGATAATTTAGCCATCAGCAGGCACATAGACAGCAAATGCTTATTATAATCAAAGACTAGTACAATTAAAAATACTCCAGGGATATCTGGTTAAACATTCTAGAATTAAAAAATAATAACAAAATCTATGGTAAAATCATAATTTGCCATCCTATCAGTCAGTTGCACGTAAAGTACAAACTATAATATATTAGTCCTTAAATTGTGAAGGCATCTAGTCATTAAATGTTAAAACGCAACAAGGCACATAGAGATAAACAATACCTACATATCATTCAAAAAAGACAATCGACAGGGCAAAAAGGAAACAAAAAGCCCAAATTACTTCCTCACTAGCGATCAACAACCAGATGATCAGAGAATAACATCAAGAATAACATTAGACAACAATCAAGAAGCAGACAGTAATCCAATCAAGGAACTACTAACTCAGACAAACAAAGTAACAGTAAAAAACAGCCCAACACGGAATCACCAAGACCAATCCTACCAATAAACAAGCCACTAATATAGCAAACCCCACTTCCCTACTAGTGCTGATGATGTTCCCTAGTTTGGTAATGGAATGTCTGCAAGAAAACAACCAGGCTCAGAGAGCACTAAGGACCACACAGTATACCTTATGCATAGATGTTTTTGCAATCACTGTGGTTTTGGCCACCTTTTCTGTTATTTTATGTATATGGGCTTTAGAAGGTATATAAAGCTCTTTCAAAAAGTTAGGCTGTTTGCATAATATTCCTATACTGTACTCCTCCTCCTCCTCCTAAATTGGTCACAGAATATCTCACTAGTATCTATGAACTTAGCAGAAAGCTTATTGAACGCGCAACTAGATGCCAGTGCTACCCATAAACGCATTTGGGTTTTACTCTGATGACTGTGGTACTTTGAATGGAATACATATAGTCCTCTTACAACTTACAACTGCTTCCTTAGTGACTGTTTGAAGACCTTGAAAAAGGGATAGACGACCCAGATTTGAAGTTCTGATGTCTGCTTCTCTCTGTGGTCATGTATTTTGGGCATTCGGCCACTGGCCCATATTTACAGCTATTCACAGCATCCCATGGTCATATAACTGTGATTTACATTTTTTTCTAGAAAACAGGGTTTACTTCCAGTTTCTGGGGGGGGAAATGCCCCATAATGAACAATTGATTCACTTAGCGTACCAACATAAACTGGTAGCTTCAGCAGGAATTTTCAATTGGAAGAGAATAGTTTTTCTTCGTTTTCTTTTTGCCTTAGACTTTTTGAAAAAAAGTTCTCTTTGGGTGAGCTCATACATGCTCTGCTTTTCTATAATTTTTTCTCATTAATAGCTTAGTGACTAGGCTTGAGAGCAAAAACGTTATTTTGAAAGAATTGACTTTCTCTGAATTAATTCAGCCTGACATGGAGTATGAGAATATGTAACAATATCTAGTCTGATTTGACTTGATTTTGTGAGCAATGGAGGGAGTTACTGAAAAATGTAAGCTTTTAAATGTATAAATTAGAAATTAGGGATAAATTGAAAAATGTAAGTTTCTAAATGTACAAATTAGAAATTGAAATGGATTCATGTACATATACTCAGTTAAATGGAAAAGATCAAAATTTAATCCCAGAGGACATAACCATTTTCTTTTTTAGGTGCTCTGAATTGTCTAGATGTTTTTCATCTCATTATTAGATTTTATAAAATTTTCTTAATTTAAGAGAGCCAACAGATTCCATGGATTCTTATTTCAAAATTCATACATCTTTTTCTTTAAAGATATGTATGTCTTCACTGTGGAGAAGCATTTTAATTAGAAAACAAAGACTAAGTAACCAGTTATGTTTGGAGGGATTTGAAAATAATTGCCAAGGGGAAATTTTAGTTTCCTCCTACCTATGTCCCAGATGATTAGATCTGGAGGCCAAATGATATCTCTTTCCTAGTTTCTACAAATCTGTTTGGAGATTCAAATTACAGGTTACGTGACACATTTTTACAGTATTAGCATATTCCAAAGATTAACAAAATTTAGCAATTAAGCAAAACAAAAAAAAACTTGCTTAGCAATGATTTTTTTTAAAAAAAGATCTTATAAACAATTTTGTTTGGATCTTGGTGTTAGCATCTTGTTTCTGATGATGCTAGTGTATTTTTCTGATTCTAATTTTAAGGTAAAATGAAGCAATTACTTTTCCACTACCATTTACCAACTTACTGTATAGGAATAAAGTCCACTAGAAGTCCATAAAAAGTGAGGAATAGATTAGTCTAACTCACAATTTTTTATTTTTATTTTTTATTTTAATCCCATTTATATCCCGCCCTTCTCCGAAGACTCAGGGCGGCTTACAATCTAAGCACAAATTAATTAACCCACATGTACAGGAAAAATGAGATTCTTCTTCTTTTTTTTGTAATCCAATACCCATCTGTGATTCCACTGCATACATTTTGAATTTTGATAACACTAATATTAGTGTTTTTATAATAGCAAAATAATTTACTGATGTAAACAATAAATTTTAAAATTAATGTTTATCTGAATAGAGTAGATAAGTGAAAGTAATGAATTTTAGCAATTTTAGCCATTTAATTTACTTTTGTTAAAGCCTAGCATTAGGGAGAAAATACTACAATTTAATTTACTTACAAAGTAATGTTCTCAATATTTTTTTTAAGTAAACAATCCATATGAAAAGTATTGGGGAGAGTTAGTTCATTTTATCCAAGTTGGAAGATTATTCATATAAGCCCATTGTCAAGAAGGAGATAGAAAATCCTGCACTAAATACTAATCTTAATTCCGCATAAAAGTACCTTTTGGTGTAAAATCTTACAAAAAACAATAGAAATACATACAGAGAAATGTCAAATGAAAAGGTAGATTTCAGAAAAGCCAGTTAAAATTGTGATTAGACATAAGATGGATAATAAACAGAGCAAGGAAATGGTTCGTGTTTTCTTAATTGTTTAAAGCAAGGCCTTTGATTCTGTAACTTATGCTTTATATGTGAAGCACCTAAATATAAAAGATGTAACAGAACATCTGATTAATTTTGTAAGGAATCTTTATAAAGAACAAGAAGCTATTATAAGAACTGAATTTAGAAAAACAAAAGTGGTTCAGAATAAAGAAAAGGGTCAGACAGGGATGCGTTTTGTCCACATATCTGTATAGATTATTCAGAAAATGTAAAAATGACAGGGCTAGACAAGATATGAGAACAAGCAGGGCTTTTTTGTCATAGAACGCTCAGAATGGAGTTCCGGCACCTTTTTTGGATGGAACCTTGTAGGGTAGGCAAGGCGGGTTGTATGACTTGTGTGAGTTCTGGCACCTTTTTCTTTTACAAAAAAAGCACTGAGAACAAGAATCAAAATTGGAGGTCAGAAGACCAACAGTTTGAAATATGCAGACAACACAATTTTTGCTGAAAACAGAAAGCAAAAACAAAAAAAAGCATTAGGAGAGTCGCTTATGAAATGAAAATGGAAGGTGGGTTAATGGTAAGTATTAATAAGGCAACAGTAATGTCAACCAGTAGGGTACTGAGGGTACATCTGCTTGCAAATGTGAAAACAGTAGATAATTTAGGAATAGGATAAGATGTTAAGACAAACTTAGACAAGTTCATGAAAAGATAAGGACATTTCCAAGACACAACGATTAGATTAGTAAAAGCAATGATTTTTCTACAAATAATATGCAACTATGAAAGCTAGAAATGAAAAAGAAAAAGAAGGTAAGTCACTTCCTAATATTTATTTGGACATACTTACTAAAAGTATAATGAATTGTAAAAAAAAACCTTATCACTGTAATCTCAGAGAGTGAGACTGCATTTATATAAAAGGAGTTTAAGGACTTGATGACAGTAACCTTATCCAAGCCATCTTAATTGCCTCAATCTACCCTGAAGGAATGAGTAGACTGAATGAAGCTTAGTCATTCCTTGGGGAAGCATCTATGCAAGCAGGAAGGGATGAGGCAGTGACAAGGTAATAATCAGAAACTGGACTAGCATAAAACTATCTGCAGGCTTTGCAAGATAGATGGGGGATCACAAAAGCTTTGGAGAAGTGGTATCTGTGTGTACTGGGGAAACTTTTGGTAGTATTTTAAAGTGTGACGATTTACATAGAGTTTTAAAATATTTCCTGCTTCAGAATGTCTGGAAATTATACCAATCTTTTTGAGGAGTAGGTTGAAAATAACTTTCAGACAAGGGCTACAGGTTGTCTACTGATTCTTGAAATATAACTGATCTTTTTTTAAAAAAAATGTGCTTACACAATTTAATCAATCCAAATATGCTAACAAGTCCTCCTACACATATCTGTGCACTTGTGTAATGTGTAAAGACTAGGGACTGACTTCTAAAAGGTAGATTTTTTTTAACATGAATTTGTTTGATTCTTCAAGAGATTCATGGCTTTTTGAAAGTTTGTGTTTTTCATTTTAAAAGTACACATAGTCCTTGAGTTACAATCATAATGGAGGCTGCCCATTAGGATTGAAAGTCAGGATAACGTTAAATGAACTGTCTCAAGTAATGACCGGCACAGGGAGGAGGCCCAAGCACTGTGGGGTCCAGTTGGAGCAGGATGGCAGAAGACAAAATGGAGGTGCTGAAGTGTCCCTATGGTCTGACTGCAGCTTTCGTAACTTGGAAACAGAATCGCACGTAGTTTTCGGGTATCCATCATAACATTGAACGGTCATTAAGTGGCCTGTCGTTTATTGAGGACTATGTGTACAGAATGCAAACCACTTCTGAGCTGAGGAAAAGACAATCTCTGAATCTCAGTAGGATGGTCTTCTGTTCATAGATTATAGATGATAAATATATAGCAGCACTGTACTATGAGCAAACAGGCTGAGAAAGTAGAAATTTTTTGTCTTGGGTTCATGATATCTGTAAAATGCCTAGCCCATGGGAGCATTGCCCCAAGAGTCTTCTTAAGAGTTGTCTTAAAATTAAAAATGAGTAATGGTGTTTATGGCCATTATAATCTGTTCTCATGGAGTGTTAACAGCTGTGAGATTATCAAGAGCATCTGAAAAATGAAAATTACTTTTGGCAGGATGGAGAATTCCACAGGGCAACTGCAAGTTGTAAGAAGGCTTTTTATCAATCATAAAGGTGGCAAAAGGGAGAGATGGTGAGGATAATCAAGCACTAATAACTTTAAAACATTAAGAAAAATGGCATTTGAGGTTAATGTGTGTATTCATGTATAAGCAGGGCTGACACATTCAATGTGGAGGCTAGAGCCATAAGTTAATAGAAACAGTTTCAGTTTCTGGCACTTGACAGATCATTCCTAGCAGAGGCATTCAAGGATTTTTGAACTAAGGTTGATCTGAAATAAGGCCATATACAGTATGTGGTCTAAGTGGTCAGATTTCCTCACGTCTCACTTGGAAAGTTGAAGCGGTGTTGCTTGAATAAATTTAAGGAAATAACTTTTTCTTAACTTGATCTTTAGGATAGGGATAATGCTACTTTACCTTGATGGATTACTGTGAGATTTGCAGAGTGTATATTTTAAGCAATCAGAAAAATTACTGTACTATAAAAGTAGTATTTTTATTACAGTCCTGTAGTAATTATTAATTTTAACAGATACGTTACAAATATATAATGCCACTGCAGCATTCTAGCTATTCATTTTGGGAAGTATAATCTTAATCCTTCTTTCTTTCTGGTGCCCCATGACTTCTCTGTTTCCCTTTTTCTCAGCTCAAGCACTTTTTTCCCCCAAAAGCAAGTACGGTACTTGCTTTAAAAATACAGTATTCCAATATTTTAACAGAGTTGGAAGAGAGTTTTATATCAGAAAAGACTGAAACTGTGACACAAAATATAACTATTATAACTTGCTTTTTTTGTATTAAATGCCTTCAGCACTAGCTTTAATGAAAATTCAATAACCATACAAATAAATCACCAATTCAAGATTTAAGATATAGATGAGATTGTATCCAATTGTCACCATCCAGTCACAGCAAGTTCTTTGTTGTAATGAAGTCATCCATGAACAGAAGGTTGAGGGAGATTTTAGAGTCTTTGAAACTTTATGAAGTTGATTAAAAAAATATATGACAAAATAAGATGAGGTGTTTCTAGATAGTTGTTAGCCACATGATTTAAGATTAGATTTTCACGAATCTGTTGAGGTACAGGTAGTCAACGTACAGCCACAATTGACCCCAAAATTTATGTTGTTAAGCAAGACATTTGTAAGTGAATTTTATCCCATTTTACCCCTTTTTTGTCACCGTTAAGTGAATCACTGCAGCTGTTAACTTAGTGACATGCTTGCTAAGTGAATCTGGCTTCCCCATTGACTTTGCTTGTCAGAAGGACATAAAGAGTGATCACGTGACCCTGGGACACTGCAACCATCATAAATTTGAGTCAGTTGCCCGACCATGGGGATTCTGCAACAGTCATAAGTGTGAAAAACGGTCATAACTCACTTTTTTCAGGACCATCGTAAGTTTGGTCATTAAATGAACTTTTGTAAGTTGAAGACTCCCTGTACTAATAAGAATAAAATGTATCAATAAATGATGCAGGCTACTGTTGTTAATGCTATTGTTTATTACAGTTCTGTTTTGAACAGTATACCATGTGTTTTCATTGAGATTTACAGGAGTTTAATGAGTCTATTCAGAGACTCATATCTTCAGAGCTTTTTCATGAATATGGTGTGATCTCAGTACATGCATAAAATTCTCAGAAGCCTAACAATAACAGTCTATTATATTCATACTTACTGGGTTGAATGTTAAATTAACATTCAGAACCTTAAGATGCTTTTAAACAAAACAATTTGTTTCTCTTTCATTCATTCATACCTCCTTTTTTGTCTTCTTAATGTATTAAATCAGTCTGCCTTGTTTCTGGCATTTCTCCGTCCCCAAATAACAAAATTGTACATGCTTTCTTATTGCTTGATCAATATCAGCTTGGGTTTCCCTGTTCCCTGTTGAATCTTTCCTTTGAAATATTAATTAATTCTATGTAGAAGACTTTAGCTGACCCTCCTGTTTTTTTTCATTTTTTAATAGAGTTCTTTGAAAACATTAACATTTTATTGCAGATAACCATTGTAAAGAGGAACAATGTACAATACAAAAAAAATCATCACAGTATGTTGCTAAATGTCTAGGACAGGGGTAGGCAACCTTGGCTCTTTTATGACTCATGGACTTCAACTCCCAGAATTCCTGAGCCAGGCTGGCTCAGGAATTCTGGGAGTTGAAGTCCATGAGTCATAAAAGAGCCGAGGTTGCCTACCCCTGGTCTAGGATAAGGTATCTTCTTAAGGAGGCATGATATAGGAACAGTCAGGCTTTTTGAAAACACAACATTTTCCATTATCTGCTTTGTGCTTTTTGTCTTCACATTGCAGGTAGCTGTGACTTTAAAATCAGATACTTGGGATTTTCCATTTTCCATTTCCAAACATCGTGTCCTTATTTAAAAAGAAAATGTTAACTTTTATCTAATTTATCTGATGGTAGGAATGGCATCTTTTTAATGTGTACCCATGTCATCAAATTAAGTCTTGTCACAGCCACTGTTGCTGATCGATTCTTGTTCAGAATTTAAAGTATACTGCTCAAAAAAAATAAAGGGAACACAAGATAAGACATCCTACTATTAAATACAGTACATTGTGTTGTTTAAGTGTTCCCTTTATTTTTTTGAGCAGTATATTATGAAATGAAAAAAACTGAATGAATCACTCCTCCCCCCCCCCTTTTGGTAATAGAATAGTCAAAGGGCACTTTTAGTGCAAATTTCACTGCGGGAAACAGTGTTCAGTGATACCCATCATTGAAATTAGAAAGTAATTTTCTCAGTGGAGTTTGGGGTGTCAATCAACCCTATAATTTCAGTGGTTTTTTTCCCTATACAAAGGCATAGCAGGTAGCCACACATAGTCTTGCAGTTCTAAGAATGGTAGTAGGTGAAATACTTACTGTAAATAAAACAGAGCCTTGTGGCAGCTTAAAGACAAATATCCCATACGTCTTTTTAGGATCAGTAAAGATTCTCAGCCATTAATCAGGATTGTGCACCTTTCCATAAAGGTTTGAGAATGTGATTGGGCTTAAGTCATTTTCCTGGAGCCTTAATAGTCCCACTTGAGGAAAAAAACAACACTTGCATATTTTTGTATGAACAGGAGTTGGTGTGAAGCTATTACAAAGATAAATAAATAGATGCCCTGGGTTCATAATGTCAAGTTGGTATATAAAGAAAACATTATGAGTTATTGAGATCTGTTGCATCCTCTATTTGCATCCTCTATTTATATGGATGCAAATAAATGATGGATACTCAACATCATATTTGAGTAGATTTATCCACAAGACTTGCATCTACTAATAGCCACTGACTGCCAAAATGGGTCCCCTTTGCATAATTTAATATTGAATTCCTTATTTTTTAGGTTCACTAAGTCTGTGGCAAAAAAAAGAAAATACATATAACATAATTTTAATTACATTATTAATTACATTCAGAGAGAATAGTTCATTAAAGGGGGCTGGAAGGCTCAGCAGGGCTGTGATTTCTTTATTTTTGTGGAATCAGGTTTAATTAATTTTAATGGATTCTTATTGGTATTTCCCCTCATTTGCCATAGGGTTGTAGCTGTTGTAACTAAAGCCTAATGAGGTCATTCATGGCCTTGTCCATACAGGCCCAGTTTGCTTACTGATGCTGCTAAGGTAGTTCTGGTTTTATATGCGCATTTGCCCTCCCTTTCCAGAGTCATACAGACCTAGATAGTACTCGGCAGAAATAAGCAAAAGAGGAAATGAACAAAATAATTAATAGATTCGAAGCTCCCTCTGTTTTCTGTGGGTTTTTTTTCTGCCTTCTATGACTTTTTCACGTTGGTTTTTCTATTAGTATAAAGAAACGATGAACATTTTGACCTGCTATCTGTATTGGGTCTTTATTCAGGGAAATATATTTAATAGGGAGCCTTTGTTTACATGATGGAGCAAGAAGCTTACAGGAGAGACCTGTCACAGAGCATTTGGGATTTGGTTAATCTTCTTAGAAATACATTAATCTGGTGGATCAGATGCTGTCAACAATACTATCTGCCCTTACTATGCTTCCCTGTCATTCCTACCTTCTGTTCCTACCCTTTGCCCTTCGTGTTCTTTTTTCCCAACTATGAAAATCAGTGGGTAATGAGAAACAAGAAGATTAAAGGCAAATTAACAAGTGAAATATTAAGCCTGGATCTAATTTTTTTTTAGCATGTATTTGTTTATATTTAAATTTTTAAAGAATCTCAGGCAAAGTGTATAGAAAACTAGATCCTCGTCATCTCTCCTAAACCTACAGATGTATTATAGTATAAAATCAGAGTCTCTTTTATGTGCATTGGACATTACTTTCTTATGACTTAGAATTCAAACATAGTAACTTGGTAATTCTCAAGACTGGGTTACTAAACTGCATTTGTATGCTTGCTTGCCGTTTTGGTAATGGCATCAAGAGCCAAGTTTTACTTTCTGCTGGTTCTATTTAATGCAAGTGCAAAAGAATCACAAGTTGTACACTTAGAGAGCCACTTAGACCTGTTGGTCTCTTTAACTAAATAAAATGTATTTTGGTGTAGGACTTGTCATTTGGCTTTGTGCCTAGGTATCCGCCTGGTATTTTCATATCCATGTTTTTGGCTCATCTCTGTGTCATTTCTTCCCTGTCCTATTTCATGCATGCATATTTATGTTCCTTATTTTGACTGCTCACACAATTTTTGTTTTGGTGTCCTTTGTTGTGTTTGACCTATGACTCATGCCAGCTGATAACTGCTGTTTTAAGCTGTCTCCTTATGAATATTTTGAAGCCTGTTATTTTACTGTTGTTATGTTACTGTGGTGAAATAATTTTACATCTTTCAAGGTTCTGGGATAATTTCATGATATTATTCTACAGGATATAAAACTCAAATTCACACATTGGGCAGATTTTTTATCTTTTCTAGTCTTGGGACTTGTACCAGATGGGCATATGGTCTTCTGACTTTAGTTAACTATAATAACAAAAACATTTTTATTATCCTCTGTAAAGTATAAGACCTTAACATATGTTGTGCTGTGAAACAATAGAAGTTTAATAAAAGTGTTTTGTATTGTTTCTATACTTTTATCAGATAACCAACATGCTTTATCATTGATAACCAGCAAAAATATATACTACTCAAACCTATATTCTGAAGCCAAAATCTCTGGTCAAAGACAATAATTTACACAAGCAGTTAATAGGAGATGTTGCTTAAATTAATTTCCCATGCAGTCTTTCAGCTGCATTGAAAACTGTTCTCAATATGCACATATAGGATTGCATTATCAATCTGGCAAATTAGTCACTTTTACGTATCAATGAAACAGGAATTTAAGAGAGTATAAGCAAATAGTTATAATATACATATGTCATAGTATAGTAAATCAAGTTGATATTCCTTTCATGGATTGGAATAAATAAACCCCAGGCTTATTTCCATGAGATAAGAATAGTTTATTTATTATTATTTATTTATTAGATTTTTATTTCACTTGTCTTACTTTATAAGTAACTCAAGACAACAAATATATACAATACTCCTTCCTCCTCCTATTTTCCCCACAACAACTCTGTGAGGTGAGGTGAGCAAAGAGTGACTGACTCTATAATAATGCCAGAACACTTCATAAACATGTTATAAGTAAGGCTAAGTGAATGTTTTTTTAATATCTGTGTTATATTTAGCTAAAACACTGATAGGCAATTTTACGGCCAGGCCAAGCCAAGCCTTCAGTTGTATAGGGACACAAGTTGATGTGGCCTCACAGTACAAAAGGCTAACTTCCTTTGTGTCCAGAGCACCCAAGTGCTTCCAGGTTGAAATGTTTGAACAGTGACATCACTGTTGTCTAGGAGATACCCCATTTCATGTCCCCGCTAATTTGCCCACCAAAGTGGTACCCATTTATCTACTTGAGGTCACCCACTTTTAAACTGCTGGGTTGGCAGGTGCTGGAACCTGTGACAGGAGTTCATCCCGTCCCACAGCAGCAACCGGGTCTCGTAACAAGCACTTGCCAATCATCAATCCAGTGTCCTAACATCATGAGCCACTGAGCTCCTGAGCTAGTTTCCTGCTTCCCTCATACTTGTATTCCTTGGTCAGTCTTGGCAAGTATCGAGAAATTCATGATTCCTCTTTTTCTCCAAATGTTCAAATGGCAGTATCTTTATGCTACTGTTGGCAAGAAGAATATGGTGTTGTCCCGCTCTCATAAAAAAAGCAAGGAAGGAAAGTAGTAATTCAACATTTGTATAGGTGTCTGTTTTGACATTCAATTGTTTTATAATGCTTTTTTTAAAAAAAATCTATAACCATTAATACTTAATAGTGCTGGAAAAATGGAATGAAGAAAACTTGCTTAAAAAAACAACTGAAGTGATGAGAAACCTCATCCTACACCTCCTCTTCCCCACCACACAGTGAAAGCCCTTATTTATTTTACTAGTATTATTAGTCATTATGAAATTTTATATGCTGCTAGTATGGCATAAGGGACGCGGTGGCTCAGTGGGTTAGGACGCTGAGCTTGTCGATCGGAAGGTCGGCAGTTTGGCGGGTCGAATCCCGAGTGCCGCGTAACAGAGTGAGCGCCTGTTACTCGTCCCAGCTTCTGCCAACCTAGCAGTTCGAAAGCACGTAAAAAATGCAAGTAGAAAAATAGGGACCACTACGGTGGGAAGGTAACAGCGTTCCGTGCGCCTTTGGCGTCTAGTCATGCCGGCCACATGACCACGGAGACGTCCTCGGACAAGCGCTGGCTCTTCGGCTTTGAAACGGAGATGAGCACCGGCCCCTAGAGTCGGAAACGACTAGCACGCAAGTGCGGGGGAACCTTTACCTTTACCTTTACCTTAGTATGGCATAACTGGCTGTTTTTTTTTCTTGGTTACACTGCAGAAAGCTACAGGTATCAAGCACAGAGGGACAGCTTATTTGTGGATGTCATTCCAGCAGAAGGGAAATGCTGAGTTCAGTAATTTTGCAAACTCCTGCATCTTGGCTTCAGCCCAGAAAGAAGGACTAATGAGCCACTAATAACCTTCACCAAAGCTTGTAGCCCAGCATTCTAAAGCTCCTCTGCTAGGGACATCACAGGATTCTTAGCATTAGATGTGTAGAAAGGCAAAGCTGAATCCCTAAATTTGTATTTGTATGTAGGGGGAGCAGAGATTTGGATTTTGGAACAAAATTACTCAGATGTTTGGCAGGAAGAAGGATATCTTTAGTTACCGTATATACTTGAGTATAAGCCGACTCGAGTATAAGCCGAGACCCCAATTTTTTACCCCAAAAAACTGGAAAAATTTATTGACTCGAGTATAAGCCGAGGCTGGGAAATGCAGCAGCTGGTGGCTGGATCCCCCGAAAGACGTCTCTGCTGAGATGAGAGAACGGGGTGGCAAGCCGCCGAGAGAATGGGGCGGCCTGCTGTTCTCTCGGTGCAGCACGGCAGAGGCTGGATCTCGCGAAAGAAGTCTCTGCCGAGAGAATGGGCGGCAAGCCTCCACCACCCCATTCTCTCAGCGGAGCACTGGATCCCCCGAAAGAAGTCTCCGCTGAGATGAGAGAATGAGGCGGTGGAGCGCTCCGCCAAGTATGGGGCAGTGGAGGCTTGCTGCCCATTCTTTCGGCAGAGACTTCTTTCGGCAGAGACTTCTTTCGGGGGATCCAGCCTCTGCCACGCCGCACCACGCCAACAGCAAACCACCCCATTCTCTCGGCGGAGCGCTCCACTGCCCCATTCTCTCAGCGGCTTGCCACCCCGTTCTCTCATCTCAGCAGAGACGTCTTTCGGGAGATCCAGCCTCTGCCGTGCTGCACCGAGAAAACAGCAAGCCGCCCCATTCTCTCGGCGGAGCGCTCCACCGCCCCATTCTCTCGGCAGCTTGCCACCCCGTTCTCTCATCTCAGCAGAGACGTCTTTCGGGAGATCCAGCCTCTGCTGTGCTGCACCGAGAAAACAGCAAGCCGCCCCATTCTCTCGGCGGAGCGCTCCACTGCCCCATTCTCTTGGCAGCTTGCCACCCCGTTCTCTCATCTCAGCAGAGACGTCTTTCGGGAGATCCAGCCTCTGCCGTGCTGCACCGAGAAAACAGCAAGCCGCCCCATTCTCTCGGCAGCTTGCCACCCCATTCTCTCATCTCAGCAGAGACGTCTTTCGGGAGATCCAGCCTCTGCCGTGCTGCACCGAGAAAACAGCAAGCCGCCCCATTCTCTCGGCAGCTTGCCACCCCGTTCTCTCATCTCAGCAGAGACGTCTTTCGGGAGATCCAGCCTCTGCCGTGCTGCACCGAGAAAACAGCAAGCCGCCCCATTCTCTCGGCAGCTTGCCACCCCGTTCTCTCATCTCAGCAGAGACGTCTTTCGGGAGATCCAGCCTCTGCCGTGCTGCACCGAGAAAACAGCAAGCCGCCCCATTCTCTCGGCAGCTTGCCACCCCGTTCTCTCATCTCAGCAGAGACGTCTTTCGGGAGATCCAGCCTCTGCCGTGCTGCACCGAGAAAACAGCAAGCCGCCCCATTCTCTCGGCAGCTTGCCACCCCGTTCTCTCATCTCAGCAGAGACGTCTTTCGGGAGATCCAGCCTCTGCCGTGCTGCACCGAGAAAACAGCAAGCCGCCCCATTCTCTCGGCGGCTTGCCACCCCGTTCTCTCATCTCGGTGGAGACTTCTTTCGGGGGATCCAGCCTCTGTCGCCCCCTTTTCTCAGCTGGGCTCTGCCGAGACGAGAGAATGGGGCAGCAAGCCGCTGAGAGAATGGGGCAGTGGAGCGCTCCACCGAGAGAATGGGGTGGCTTGCTGTTGGCGCGGTGCGGCGTGGCAGAGGCTGGATCCCCCAAAAGAGGTCTCTGCCGAAAGAATGGGCAGCAAGCCTCCACTGCCCCATACTTGGCGGAGCGCTCCACCGCCTCATTCTCTCGTCTCAGCGGAGACTTCTTTCGGGGGATCCAGCCTCTGTCACCCCCTTCTCTCAGCTGGGCAGCTGAGAGAAGGGGGCGGCAGAGGCTGGATCCCCTGAAAGAAGTCTTCGCCGCTGAGAGAATGGGCGGCAAGCTTCCACCGCCCCATACTTCGTGGAGCGCTCCAATGCCTCGTTCTCTCGTCTCAGCGGAGACTTCTTTCGGGGGATCCAGCCTCTGTCACCCCCTTCTCTCAGCTGGGCAGCTGAGAGAAGGGGGCGGCAGAGGCTGGATCCCCCGAAAGAAGTCTTCGCCGCTGAGAGAATGGGCGGCAAGCTTCCACCGCCCCATACTTCGCGGAGCGCTCCAACGCCTCGTTCTCTCGTCTCAGCGGAGACTTCTTTCGGGGGATCCAGCCTCTGTCACCCCTTCTCTCAGCTAGGCAGCTGAGAGAAGGGGGCGGCAGAGGCTGGATCCCCCGAAAGAAGTCTTCGCCGCTGAGAGAATGGGCGGCAAGCTTCCACCGCCCCATTCTCTCAGCGGAGGCTTGCAGAGGTGGCGGCGGAGCTGCGCGCGCAGCTCTCCAAACCGCCGCCGCCCGTTTGGAGAGCTGCTGCCTTCGTCCATGTTTGACGAAAGCAGCAGCTCTCCAAACTGTGGGGTGGAAGTTCTTTTTTTTGTTGTTCACTGGAGTATAAGCCGAAGTGGATTTTTCAGCCCAAAAAGTGAGCTGAAAAATTCGGCTTATACTCAAGTATATACGGTACTTGTCTTTCTTAAGCATACATGTGAAGTTGAAGTGCTTATTTAATGGGGAAATATTCATACTTTTGGTCCCTGCTGTCTTACAAAATTATCTTCCCCCTCAAAAAAAAAAAAACCAATGAAAAAAATACTTAGAATGAAAGTTGGAGGAAATCATTACAAAATAGCAAAATACTAAAAAAGATAATAAAAATAAGTATAGTTTGCTTTACAACAAACATTTTTGCTAGGTAAGTAGTTTGTTTTAATCCAGACAGTGGCCACTTGCATGTCTAACATAGCATGGCAACAAGTGACCTGATAGCTTGCTCAATGTCTCAGAAGAAATCCTCTTATTGAAGAAAAATGATCTTACCTATTAAAGTATTCCTGAACTGCTTTCTGTATAATGTAAAAGTCTGAAAACACCACAGCAGTGCTACAGTCACTGACCAAATTATTTCCAGTTCTTTCTATGATGTATAAAACTATCATACACCACTAGCATTGCACTAGAGCAGGGGTAGGCAACCTCGGCTCTTTTATGACTCATGGACTTCAATTCCCAGAATTCCTGAGCCAGCTTGACTGGCTCAGGAATTCTGGGAGTTGAAGTCCATGAGTCATAAAAGAGCCGAGGTTGCCTAACCCTGCACTAGAGCAAATTGTTCTGATGGGCTTCTGACAACTAACAGGGAGGAAAGAGAAGGAGAAAACTTCCTTCTTTTCTCTCCTGGAAATCGAGGTTGTCCTAAATGATAAACTGAACTTTAAAGATTAGAAAGATTGTCAGTGAAACTGGGTTCAAATGATATTTTAAAACTTCATTGAATTTTGGCAGCAAAAAGATGGAAGATTTCTCAGTGTATCCAGAGGAAGAAAAAAAAATCTGCAATTCTTCTTAGTAATCCCATTAAAAGCCTAATGGAAGAAGTTTCTCTGGTAGCCTATCTGAGATTTAACTAAAGTGTGAGAATCCAGGAGTGATTCAAAGTTATGATGAGATTGTAACTAAATAGAAAACACATTCACACATGGAAACTTCAGAACTAAGCTAAGTTCAAGAACATTGTATTATTAAGAATTCTTTTGCAATTCTTTTTTCTTTCTAATAATTTTTAAAAATAACATTTCCTTTATTAAATTGAATGAGAACAATTATTATGAATGAAGGCAAATATACGTGTCCCAGGATAATGTTGCAAGTTCGAATCCGGGTTGGTCACCGGGACCAAAGGTTTACTCTTTTGGGCTTTCAGACTTACGCTGGAGCTCATCTTCATGAAACTTCTCTCTGCTGCATCTTATTCATTCTGGTAACTAGTTCTAGTGTTCTAGTTTAATGCACAGGACAGGTAGATAACTGTCATATTAATTAACACCCATAAGCTCTGGATCCCTTGTATCCATCCTTCTATCACATTGATATAAAAAAATAATATGTACCTCTTTGCATATTGCCAGTTCCCTAATTCATTTAAACTGGTACATTCTTTTTGTTAATTCACTATGTGGAAACTGAAACTTAACGGGTCAAGGAAGGTTTTATGGATTGAAGTCTTTAATTCCAATGAGCTTCTTTAATCTAATGGTCACATTGGATCACAGCTCTCAGAATTCTAAGTCAGTTGGGTCAGATTTTGGTAGTACTTTTCAGAAAGCAGATTGAAATGGTCAAAATTGTTCAGAATAGAATTCTTATTGCCTTGCATGCATGTACACGCATATATTTGTTTGGGATCTTTCTGTCTTGCCTTTCAGTCAAACAATAATTCCATCGATAAAATCAATCACTAATGCAAACAAAGGAACCTTGTCAAAATATAATGGCACTTCAGACCAAAATTATATAATTAAAGACTGAAAATTTCAGACTTAAGTGCAATTTCTAGTAAATGCAATTTAATCTCCTGCAAAAATAGAAATTGCTACAGTAAAGGTGATATTTGAGAAAGATTAAATCCAAATGGACAGTAGTGAAAGTTATATATGCTTTTTTTGCTTTTGATTTCTTTCAGCTCTTTGTTCTCAGTTTCAGTTTGTTGTGGTATTTTGTAATGAAGCCTCTATCTCTGTGCAGTTTCCACATTCATCCTCCAGGGAGTTTCATTTCATTTCAGCTTTTAAAAGGTATAATTCTGCATACTATAATTTTTATGCCAGGGGCTATATAATCATTTTGGCATCCTGCAGGGTGGAAAAAAATAAATATAAATACTAGGTTTCATTTTAGCATTGCTAGTTCTGATACCTAATTTCAGTCTTCTATGTAGTCTGAGTGGATTTTTGCCGCAATTTATGGCAACTATTTTTAATCCTTCTGTGTGCGTAAGTTAACTTGTTGGTGGTACATACTTTTATAGCATTCTCTTGATGCAGTAAATGATCTGCATCATGCTGGTTTGCTTATTTTCAACCACTTTTAAGTTGGAAATCATCTGCCAAAGAGCTTGCATCAGTCAAATATTAAATAATGGTACCTGTGAAGGGGCTGTGGATAAATGAAATTGAAGCAGAGGCTCCGTGTTCACACTTGTAACACAAATACAAAGAAAAGAATGTGGAAGATAGTTCAAGCATAAAGTGGTATAAGCAAATATTTATATCTAGTTGGGGGAAAGTGCTTTTTCCTTGCTAATGTTGTTACAATAGAAGTGCCTTAATTGCTGGCCTTGTTTGCTTGATCTTCATTTTTTTCTGGGAAAAACAGATTTCAGATTCTTCTCTATAGATCTTTTTCCTGGCAGAGGTTATTTGATCTTTGTGTAAAGTGTCTATAGGTCAGGTCACCCATCTTCTACCAATCTGATATCTTGAATGATTTTCCCTCTCCCCGCCCCATTGATAGAAATTGCTAACAATGCTACAGAAGTACTTCCATATTTCATTTGCAATAATCACTCATTGCAATTCAGATTTCTCTAAGGTAGAGTATTTGAATTTACCTGTGAAATTTTCTATCTATAAATTTCTCATTCATTTCAGCAGGCATTAAACACATAACACAATGTGCACATAGGTTGAGTTTCTTTTATTTACTTAGGCTTATATGCCACTTCATATTGGAAATGGAGAGATCTTATAAGTACGTGTGATTTCTGAAGTAACAGTTTACACCAGTAGTGTACAAGAGCATTTGTAATTTATATACTACTTTTAATGCTGTTGGTTCAATTTTCTAGTGATAAAAATAAACCAACTTACATGCAACTATCAGTAACATCTACAAGGCAAGAAATAAAAGAGCAACAAACAGAGATGAGGATTTCCATAAATTTGAATTCTTAACTAGAACTAGGAGAAGAGTGCTAGAACTTTTTGTTTACTATTACTACAGTTCTGCTCATCTACTTTTCTGTTGTTTATTTATTTTATTTATTTTTCGCATTTCTGAACTGCTCATTTTCAGAGATGGCCTCTGAGCCATGTATAATAAAATGTCAGAATATAAAAAACAATATAAAAATTAAAATGTTAGAATTAAAATTTCAAAAATATTTTTTGAGGGAGGCAAGAATAATTAAGCCCTGTTAAAAATCAATCGATGAAAGGAGGACTCTCAAGGCATCAATCAAACTACATATTTCCCTGGCCTCCATCCTGCTCTATCCAGAGATCATTCATGAGTATGACCAATGCTGTTTTGATCCCATATGCAGGCCTAAAACTGACAGAAAAGGGTGTAGATAATTCATTTTCTCCAGGGTTCTGTGGAGTTGAAATGTCACTTACCTTCTTAGCCACCTTTCACAAAAAGGGGAAGTGGGAGATTGAACAACATTGTCCAGAACAGCGAGATCCAGCGATGGCTTCTTGAATAGAAAGTATAGAAGTGCCTCTCTAAAAGTTTCCAGAAATGCTCCCTCCAACAAGGTTGAATCCATCATCGCTTGGACCCATCCACATAACACTTCCTGCGCTGCTTTAACCAGTCAGGAGGGGCATGGATTTAATCTGCAGGTGGTGACATTTGTATTCTGTGGGACACTGTTCACTTCCTCATGTCCAACAAAATTAAACCATTTCCAGATAAGCCTGCTCCCCAGGCTTCTCCACATGCTTGGTATCCAACTGGAAACAAATCCAAGTGATTTTATCCTCCAGAATTCCTCTGCAGGCCCTGGAGGTGACCCTAACTAAACAGGGCCGCTGGGCAGCATTCTGTGGATACACTAAAAAGTATTGAAGCTTTGCAATCCTTAACACCACAAAGTATACCTTATTAGAAATCTTCTGTCCTGTCAAGTTCTCTTTATTTCCCTACAGCAGCACTCTAGGCCAGGGGTCCCCAACCCGTGGTCCGCAGACTGGTGCTGGGGTGTGGCCAGTTAGAAACCAGGGCGTGCAGCTGGAGGCATGCAGCAAGTCTGCAGGGGTCTGGGCAGGGGTGGGAGAGTGGCAGGCAGAAGCTGGCTTGCTCAGTGCAAAAGTTCTCCAGCGGCTACGCTTGCAACTGGCTTGCAACATCTGAGCTCAGCATCCTTCCTCCTCCTCCTCCTCCTCCTCCTGCTTCTTGTGCTCTCTCTTCTTCTGCCTCCTCCTCCTTCTCTTCCTGCTTCTTCTCCCTCCTGCTACTTTTTCTTCCTCCTTCTCATCTTCCTCACTTTCCTCCTCTCCCCCTCCTGGCACCCCAGCTGAGCTCTCGTGCTCCCTTTGCTCAAGTCTCCAAGTTTGCAAGGCAAGCACGTGCCAGCCCGGCTTGCAACCGGGGGCTTCCCCAAAACCACATTGGAGGGGGATTCCCCCCCCAAGGTATGTGTTTGTGAGGGTGCTTTTTCAGGGTGCAAATAGGGGCAAGGAGAAGCTATCTTTCACTTTAAGCACTTCAAGGGAATCTCTCTCTCATTTGCACCTTTTCTAAGACCGCTGAGTTTTTTGCTTTTGTTTTGATGCCTCATGTTTTGGTAGGTGCCTTATGTTTTGGTAATTTCCTGCCTGCCTCATGTAATTTGCCAGGTGCCTCATGTTTTGGTAATTTCCTGCCTGCCTCATGTAATTTGCCAGGTGCCTCATGTTTTGGTAATTTCCTTCTTGCTTTTCGTGGTTTAATCTGGTCTGTGTGTGTGTGTGTGTGTGTGTGTTCATGCTCCTTTCTTCGTGCAGCTCTCATGTTTGCAAGCCTAGCGCTCTCCTACCCGGCTGGCAATGGGGGAGGGGAGAAGCTACATTTCCCCTTAAGCACTGTGTCTCCAAGGGAATCCTTCTCTCATCTGCACCTTTTCCAAGGCTGATGGGCTTGCACAGTACCCTCCCTCTCTTTGAATGGTTTTCTCAGCACTTCTTCAACATGCTGGGTCTTTGGTTTGTTTTTCTGGAAGGCTGAGTTTAGGATTGTCTCTCTTTTCTTCCCACTTTCTTAGAAGAAGAAAGTCACTAGTCTAATCTAATACAACGTAATAATAATAATAGAAATAAGGTGCGTTATTTATTTGTTTATTTAGAAAATTTAGAATAAATATAATGAATCATTCTGAAACTTCCCCCTCCCCCACCCACCCGGTCCATGGAAAAATTATCTTCCATGAAACCGGTCCCTGGTGGCAAAAAGTTTGGGGACCTCTGCTCTAGGCAGCTTTTAATGCTTTTCAGCTCCCTCAACTCCTCTGTGAACCACGGGGAGTGATAGGCCAGGAGAGGCTGCATGAGCACAATCCTGTTTAAGGCTCTGGCTGTCTCCCTACTCTAGGCAGCTGCTGCGAGGCACCCTCTGTAGGACCGTGTTACAGATTGGCAGGTATTTCCCCGAGTTGAAGTTTCTCAGAACCATGAATCTGGGAAACTCCACTGCCAATCCTGAGATGGCTTCCAGCATTCAGGCAGGCATGTTGCCACACAGCAGGGAGGCTGGTACAATAACAACAATCCGAATTGCTCCCCTGAGACTAATTGAAGAACAGAGTCTCACAACTGGCAACTTGTAGAGCAGCACCCCTGATGGCTACCAGAGATTCCCAGATGACCACCATTTTCCCTTCTCCCCGGGACCAGGGTCTTGGCTGATGCCACACCCTAAATCTGATTGAGCATATTTCAAAGAGAGCACACATTAACAGAACACCTCCCCCCCACCCCCCTGAGTTTAGCTAGGTCTTGGTAATACATGCCAGGTTGGCCTGCTCCTCATTTATAATGTCTCAAATAAAGAAGCCTTGTGGTCAATCAACTGACACTCAGCAGCAGGAGTCAAAAATCTTTGCTATTCCTACAATGATTATGAAAGAATGGCATGAAGGCATATTTATAGTTGCATTGGCTGTTTTAGTAGTCTTATGACACCAGTGAGCTACAAGTGAGTGCGGTTTCATCCTTTCGCCCTATTAAAGAAAACAGGCCTGTTCTCAGAAAGCACAGAGAGTGCCTTGTTTTCATGCCATTATTCTGAAGCATTTCTCGCCCAATTCATTGTCCATAGTTTTGGCTCCAATTCACTGCCCGTTCTTCTGACTAGCAATGTCTTGTTCAATTCAGGTTACAAGTTATCTGTTATCTTCTTTGGAGATTTTGGAAGAATCGGTGCTTAATTAATTTTACCACAATTCAGCCAGAATGCCCCTTTTCTTTTCTTGAATGAGGATTTTAAAGTGTTGCTTAAAACAGGATGATGCCTCTTTGTCATTTTGCATGCATTTTGCATCATAAAGACTTAACTGTTTTTTCTTTTTTTTCTTAATTACTTAGCAACCGGAATAGATTGTTAGGAATACCACTGAGAAAAAACATGCTAAAATGCTTTTCCAAAGGCAAAATGCCAAAGAAAAGAATCCACTCAAATCTCAACTTTAGCCATGTATTAGCTCATTATATATTTTATTCTTACAGTACACGTTAGACTATAATCCATACTATGGATACAGAGGAATAATTTTTTCCCCTACTTATGGCCGTATTGAGACTAAAAGGAAAACAATCCCTTAAAGCATGAACAGAATGTATGTTCACCTCCTACATCTAGGATTGCCATGCATAGCTGCCACTACATTTTATGTAGTATAGAATTTGAAATAATGTTTGACCTTAATCCCATTTTAACTGTGTTCCTTGATTTTCATTATTAGAGCTTGCCAGTCATTTGCATTTTTAATTATCACAGTAATATAATTAACAGTGCAAGTTATTGATGTTTCTTCTTTCACATTTAAAATTATACTCAACTTCTAATTCAGCCTGTGTCAATATCTATTTGACATGAGAGTTGAGCAAATAAAGATAGATAGATATATACATATATACATATGTACATATATACATACATACATACATACATATACATATACATATACGTAAAGGTAAAGGTAAAGGTTCCCCCGCACATGCGTGCTAGTCGTTTCCGACTCTAGGGGCCGGTGCTCATCTCCGTTTCATAGCCGAAGAGCCAGCGTTTGTCCGAGGACGTCTCCGTGGTCATGTGGCCGGCATGACTAGACGCCAAAGGCGCACGGAACGCTGTTACCTTCCCACCGTAGTGGTCCCTATTTTTCTACTTGCATTTTTATGTGCTTTCGAACTGCTAGGTGGGCAGAAGCTGGGACGAGTAACAGGCGCTCACTCTGTTACGCGGCACTCGGGATTCGACCCGCCAAACTGCCGACCTTCTGATCGACAAGCTCAGCGTCCCAACCCACTGAGCCACCGCGTCCCTTTTACATATACATATACATATACATATACATATACATATACATATACATATACATATACATGTCAAATGCTTGTTAACTATTTTTAGATTACCTTGCTAGGCCCCAAACATGGGACAAATCTTTATTTCCTGTGTCAGCCTAACCTGAAGGCCATCGACAGGCAGTAGTCACACCGGTGACAGCTCATATTTGTGTAAATTTTAAATTGCTAACAAAGAATTAAGGGAGACTGATATGCATTTCAAACGTATTAGTTTTCATCAGTCAGCCATACCCTTCTGAGATTCGAACCTGGGCTGATTGCACATTAGGTAGTTGTTTTCACCTCTAAGCCACAGGATCTCTCTCGCTTTGTTAGCTGAGAAGCAAGGGGAGATATATGTCAAATGCTTGTTAACTATTTTTAGATTACATTGCTAGGCCCCAAACATGGGACAAATCTTTATTTCCTGTGTCAGCCTAACCTGAAGGCCATCGACAGGCAGTAGTCACACCGGTGACAGCTCATATTTGTGTAAATTTTAAATTGCTAACAAAGAATTAAGGGAGACTGATATGCATTTCAAACTTATTAGTTTTCATCAGTCAGCCATACCCTTCTGAGATTCGAACCTGGGTTGATTGCACATTAGGCAGTTGTTTTCACCTCTAAGCCACAGGATCTCTCTCGCTTTGTTAGCTGAGAAGCAAGGGGAGATATATGTCAAATGCTTGTTAACTATTTTAGATTACCTTGCTAGGCCCCAAACATGGGACAAATCTTTATTTCCTGTGTCAGCCTAACCTGAAGGCCATCAACAGGCAGTAGTCACACTGGTGACAGCTCATATTTGTGTAAATTTTAAATTGCTAACAAAGAATTAAGGGAGACTGATATGCATTTCAAACTTATTAGTTTTCATCAGTCAGCCATACCCTTCTGAGATTCGAACCTGGGCTGATTGCACATTAGGCAGTTGTTTTCACCTCTAGGCCACAGGCTCTCTCTCGCTTTGTTAGCTTGAGAAGCAAGGGGAAATATGTGTCAAATGCTTGTTAACTATTTAGATTACCTTGCTAGGCCCCAAACATGGGACAAATCTTTCCTTCCTGTTTCAGCCTATCTTGAAGGCCATCGAACAGGCAGTAGTCACACCGGTGACAGCTCATATATTTGTGTAAATTGCTAACAAAGAATTAAGGGAGACTGATATGCATTTCAAACTTATTAGTTTTCATCAGTCAGCCATACCCTTCTGAGATTCGAACCTGGGCTGATTGCACATTAGGCAGTTGTTTTCACCTCTAGGCCACAGGCTCTCTCTTGCTCTTCTTCCCTGTGTTCGACATTGCAGAGTGGTTGTGTGCTGGTGCAATCTTGGATTTGATGCAATGAGGTAATTTGTGAATTCTTGCGCTGTTTGTCTTCATGTCGCGCATGTCGTTGTTCTTCCCAATTTCTTAGTGCCTGGTATGCAGGGGGGAGGTCTATATGCCGGTTGATGGAGGAGTGGTTTGAAAACCAAGCTTCCTTAAACAAGCGGCCGCCTTTAGTGTTGTCGCTGGCAATTGCCTCAGTCCCTGCTAGATTAAAGGCATGGTTGTGTGTAGCCATGTGTGTCCACACCTGTGAACGTTGTTCTTGTCTTCTAATTATATATATATATATATATATATATATATATATATATATATATATATATATATATATATATATATATATATATATATATATATATATATATATATATATATATATATATATATATATTTATTTATTTATTTATTTATTTATTCACATTTATATACCGCCCTATTCCCTGAGGACTCAGGGCGGTTTACAGGAAATTAAAAAATCCACCATACAAAAGTTAAAAAACCAAATTAAAAAATATTAAATTGACCCTGTATACTTAAAACCCCAATTAAAATTTCTCCTCAGCCTGGGCCCGAGAGCTCAAAGAGCCAGGTCTTCAGGCCCCGGCGGAATGATCGGAGGTCGGGGGCAGTCCTCAGCTCCACCGGCAGCTGGTTCCAGAGGGCAGGCGCTCCCACTGAGAAGGCCCTATCCCTGGGTGTCACCCGCCGGCAATCTCTCACCGGCGGCACCCTGAGCAGACCCTCCCTGTGGGAGCGCACTGGGCGAAGGGCGTTTGATGCCGGCAGCAGGTGTTCCCTCAAATAGCCCGGACCCAGGCCATGTAGGGCTTTATAGGTAATAACCAGCACCTTGAATTTCACCCGGAGGGCAACCGGAAGCCAATGCAGCTCACGGAGTAGAGGTGTTACATGGGAGTATCGGGAGACCCCCATTACAACTCGCGCGGCCGCATTCTGCACCAGTTGAAGCCTCCGAGTGGTCTTCAAGGGCAGCCCCATGTAGAGAGCGTTACAGTAGTCCAGACGGGAGGTAACAAGCGCATGAGTAACTGTGCGTAGGGCGTCTCGGTCCAGATAGGGACGCAACTGGCGCACCAGGCGAACCTGTGCAAAAGCCCCCCTGGTCACGGCTCCTATGTGGTCTTCAAAATTGAGCCGTGAGTCCAGGAGGACGCCCAAGTTGCGAGCCCTATCAACGGGGGGTAACACCTCACCCCCCATCGTTAGAGGTGGAATAAGTTGGTTAACCCGAGATGCCGATATGCACAGCCACTCAGTCTTGGCGGGATTGAGACGAAGCCTGTTTCTCCCCATCCAGACCTGAACCGCCTCCAGGCACCGGGACATCACGGAGAGGGCATCGCTGGGTTGGTTCGGGGTGGAAAGAAGAAGTTGGGTATCATCAGCGTACTGGTGATACCCCACCCCGAAACCACGAATGATCTCGCCCAGCGGCTTCATATAGATGTTGAACAGGAGAGGCGAGAGGACCGACCCCTGAGGAACTCCACAAATGAGAGACCTCGGGGCGGATCTCTGCCCTCCTGTCAACACCGACTGCGAGCGGCCCTGGAGGTAGGAGGAGAACCACCGTAGAACGGTGCCTCCCACTCCCAACCCCCTGAGACGCCGCAGCAGGATACCATGGTCGATGGTATCGAAAGCCGCTGAGAGATCTAATAGGACCAGGACAGAGGAGCAACCCCTGTCCCTAGCCCTCCAGAGATCATTCACCAGCGCGACCAATGCCGTCTCCGTGCTGTGTCCGGGCCTGAAGCCCGATTGGTACGGGTCCAGATAATCAGTTTCCTCCAGGAACAGAGGGAGCTGATGCGCCACCACACTCTCAACAACCTTCGCCAGAAAGCGAAGGTTGGAGACTGGACGATAGTTGTTTAAAACAGCCGGGTCCAAAGCAGGCTTCTTGAGAAGGGGCCTCACCACCGCCTCCTTCAAGGCGGCAGGGAAGACACCCTCCTTCAAAGAAGCAGTTATTACTGCATGGAACCAGCCTCGTGTTCCCTCCCGAGCCGCATAAGCTAGCCAGGAGGGGCACGGATCCAACAAACAGGTGGTGGTGCTCAGTCTCCCCATGATCCTGTCTACATCATCAGGGGAAACAGGGTCGAACTCAGTCCAGATAACATGCTCAAGACCGCCTGATTCCTCCACGTCAGACTCTGCCCAGTCAGAGTCCAGACCGGTCCGGATCCGAGCGATTTTGTCCGCCAGATGATGACTAAACTCCTCGGCTCGTCCCTGCAAGGGATCCTCTCTCACCTCCTGGTTAAGGAGGGAGCGAGTCACCCTAAACAGGGCGGCCGGGCGATTATCTGCGGACGCGATAAGGGCGGCAAAGTAGTTAGACTTCGCCGTCCTTATCGCCGCAAGATAAGACCTTATAAAGGTTCTTAACTGCAATCGGTCGGATTCGGATCGGCTGGATCTCCAACCGCTCTCTAGACCTCGTCTCCGACGCTTCATCTCCCGGAGCTCCACAGAGAACCATGGGGCCCAACGGGATCTGCGCCGGGTCAGAGGTCGCATGGGTACAACGCAGTCAATTGCCCTGGTGGCAGCCGTTTCCCAGGCCTCCACCAGAGCATCGACTGGGCTGTGGGTAAGGGTGATAGGTATAGGCCCAAGCGCCCTCTGGAACCGATCCGGGTCCATTAGGCGCCTGGGGCGGAACCACCTGGACGGTTCCGCCGCCCAGCGGCGGGGGGTGGCATGACGGAAAACCAGCCTCAGGAGGTGGTGATCTGACCATGACAGGGGGGTGATGGACGGGGAACCCCCTCCCAGATCGTCCAACCACTGTCCAGACAGGAACACCAGGTCGAGAGTATGATCCCCCTCATGGGTCGGGCCCTCAATAACCTGGGTCAGGCCCATGGCTGTCATGGAAGCCATGAACTCCCGAGCCAACTCCGACGACCCTCCCAGTGACGGCAGGTTGAAGTCACCCAGGACTATAAGCCTGGGGAACTCCACTGCCAACCCTGAGAGGGCGTCGAGCAGCTCAGGCAGGGCTGTTGCCACACAGCTGGGCGCCAGGTATGTAAGCAACAAGCCCAACTGAACCCGAGGACCACATCTCAAGAGGAGGGATTCACTCCCAGCCATCTGGACAATGGTGGCCTCCCGGGGACACAAAGTCTCCCGAATAACCACTGCCACTCCACCACCCCTGCCCTGAGCCCGCGGCTGGTGCAGCACCCGGAAACCCGGCGGGCATAACTCGGTGAGAGGCACCCCTCCCTCCGAGCCCAGCCAAGTTTCCGTGATGCACGCTAGATCCGCACATTCCTCCTCGATCAGGTCACGGATGAGGGGAGCTTTGTTGACTACGGATCTAGCGTTAAAATAGACCAACCTGAGCTCAGGGGCCTGATCACCCTCATCCCCGGGTAAGAGGGTGCTAACCGGAGGGTCGGAGCGCGCCACCGCTCGGAGATAGCGGGGGCGCGATCCCAGGTGTTGATATGGCCCTCCGCGCAAACACCTGCTGCCTTTCCCTATCGCCGTGGGGATTTGAAGCCCCACCCCCACATTCCCAGAACCAGCAGCCACCTCCTCCGACCCCGTCCCGTCGGGACCTCTAACAGGTCCAGACTGAGTGCCGGTTAAAGATTCCCTCCCTCCCCTCCCCTCCCTCCCCCTCCCTAACCTTTTAAAATAACCGGCTAAAAATTTTATCAGGGGCCTCTTAGTACGTCTCCACTCGAGGCCCCTAGTTAAGCCCAGCTATATATATGTTTTCTGAGGTTTTCGCGGGTGCCTGTATGTGGATCCTTGGTTTTTCGGGTTTTTCCCCGCGTAGAACTAAAGGTGTAGGCGCAACGTTTCGACGGAATCCCATCCGTCATCATCAGGACCCCCTCTCGCAACACCCCCTCTGGCAGTTTAAAAAAGAGGAACAAACAGCCACATGCTTCTCCCAGAAGAAAGAAGCTAAAGCCTGATGATGACGGATGGGATTCCGTCGAAACGTTGCGCCTACACCTTTAGTTCTACGCGGGGAAAAACCCGAAAAACCAAGGATCCATATATATATATATATGTGTGTGTGTGTGTGTGTGTGTGTGTGTGTGTGTGTGTGTGTGTGCGCAAATTATTCAAATTGCTAATAAAGAATTTTGGGAGGCTGAGATGATCATTTCGAACTCTTTATGTTCTCATCAGTCAGTCATACCCTTTATCTGAGATTCGAACCTGGGCTGATTATATATTAGGCAGTTGTTTTAACTTCCTGAGCCACAGGTTCTTTCTCTCTTTTTATTAGCTAGGAGGCAAGGCAAATGTGTGTTAAGTATTTGTCAAGGCTTTTTTTGAATGTTCCTTGCTAATTAACTCTTTCGTTCCTGCTTTGGCCTGTCTCAAGGCTTATCCACAGGATATAGTCAACTATGACAGCTCATTATTTGTGCAAATTATTCAAATTGCTAATAAAGAATTTTGGGAGGCTGAGATGATCATTTCGAACTCTTTATGTTCTCATCAGTCAGTCATACCCTTTATCTGAGATTCGAACCTAGGCTGATTATATATTAGGCAGTTGTTTTAACTTCCTGAGCCACAGGTTCTTTCTCTCTTTTTATTAGCTAGGAGGCAAGGCAAATGTGTGTTAAGTATTTGTCAAGGCTTTTTTTTTTTTTTTAAGTTTTAAAATACAGTTTTCCTTTAGAAAACCCCCCTTCCCCCTCCCTCCTCCCCTCCCTACCTCCCCCCTATCCCCCCCCTCCCCCTCTCCCTCCTCCCTCCCCTGCCTCCCCCCCCTACTTCCCCTCCTCCCCCCCTCCCCCCCCCCCGACTTCCCAGAGCAAAATACAAGGTATATATCTAAAAAGCAATCATAAACAATCATATACTAACAATTATAAACTCTAAAATCCATCACTCTCTAGCTTATATAGAGTAAACCAATCCTTAAAAATACTAAATATGTATAAAGAACTAAAATAAAAGAAAACTAGCGTCATTCCCATCTATGTTCTTCCACAATTCACTATTTCCTAAACATATTCTCATTTACACATCACAAGCACCTATCCCTATTAACCTCTCTAGCCAAAATAGGCTATAATAGATAATTCTTACACAAATTAACCCACATTAACCCACAAAACTTTCTTCCTCTTTCTCTGTAGTAAATTGTCCATTAATTCCATAAAAATTCTGTTACCATACATATCATCCCAAAACTCTTAAAAACACAACTACCACTTGACTATCAGTATGTTGTGGAAGTTCCATAGATTTCTACTGGTCCTATTTTCTTCTCTTTTTTGAGCGTTTTAAGGCAGCACGCGTCACCCTCTGTTCTCTAGGATCATCCAAAAGAGTTGCAGCTTGATCTCCTCCTGTACCATTCTCGTCTATCTGTCCATCTTCATCCTCTTGATGTTCTCCTTCTCCAGATCCCTCTGCAGCTTCCAAAAGTGTTGATGGGGTTGCTTTTAAGACATTGTTGTAAAAATCATGCGCTTGCTTCACAGTACCCAAACAGTACCTTTTGCCTTCATACATGAAGCTCAACCCAGCTGGGATCTCCCATCTGAACCTTATATCTCTTTGCTTGAGCTCTTGCACAAGAAATATAAAGTCCTTCCTTCTCTTTAAAATCTTTGGAGGAATTTCTTTTAAAACCAAAACTTCTTGACCAGCAATCACAACTTTAGTATCATAGGCAGCTTGTATAACTTCATCTCTAATTTCCCTTTTTACAAAATAAACCACCACATCTCTGGGCAACTTTCTCTGTTTAGCAATCCACGAGTTCACACGAAACACTTTGTCCATGCCTTGTTTTATTTCAGATGCTGGATGGTTCAATACCACCTCAAAAGCCTCAGAAACCAGCTGCTTTAAATCTTCCTTAATATTCTCTTTTAGGCCTCTAATTCTAACAGCAAACTGCATCTGGTAAAATTGAGCCAGACTCAGTTCGCTATCCATTTTGTCTTTTAAATCTTCAATTTCCAATACTTTTGCTTCTAATATAGCATTTTTTTGAGTCAGTTCTACCACTTTGTCATCCAGCACCTCCACACATTTAGCTACTTTATGCACTGAGGACAAAATGTCTACCTTCATCTCTCTGAGTTTCTGTTCCATCCTTTCTTCCATTCTCTGCTCCAATTTCTCCAATTTCTCCTCCATCTGTGCAAATTTAACACCCATTGACTCCAAAATTAACTGGGTATGTTTTTCAAGATCCTTCGATGTCAATACATCTGGAGAATGCAACGCCTGCAGTAATGATTGTTGTTGCACCGGAGAATTTCCAGCACTCCGAAAAGTTCTAGGGGGAGGTTTAGACGCCATCTTTTACTTACAATTGTGACGCACTTTCACTTTAAGTTTTAAGCAAAGTCCATCAAGCTCGAGAGTAAAATAAAATAATCCTCTTCATCTCTTCATCGTTCCCTCTTGTACTGCTCTGCCTGCTCTTTTCCTTTCATAGTCTCTCCTTCAAGCAGGGATGGTCGCAGACGCCTGGCTCTGCTCCATGAAGTCCGGAGCAGAGACGCTAGCCAGCTGGGAGCAGCCCAGGCTGCGGGGGAGTTCAATCCTTCAGCCGCCCAAGCTCCAAGCTCAGGCGGCCCCGGAGAACTCAACCCCTACCTGGGGGCTCACCCCCTCCTCTTCTCCCGAGGAGGGGGCTTCAAATTCGCCCGAACAGCTGATCGGCACTGTTTCGGGCGAAAAATCACACAGCTGAGCCGCGGGCAGCCCGGGAAGGCTGCCTCCGTCGCCGCGGAGCCACCGGAAGTCGTCAAGGCTTTTTTTTTGAATGTACCTTGCTAATTAACTCTTTCGTTCCTGCTTTGGCCTGTCTCAAGGCTTATCCACAGGATATAGTCAACTATGACAGCTCATTATTTGTGCAAATTATTCAAATTGCTAATAAAGAATTTTGGGAGGCTGAGATGATCATTTCGAACTCTTTATGTTCTCATCAGGAAGTCATACCCTTTATCTGAGATTCAAACCTGGGCTGATTATATATTGGGCAGTTGTTTTAACTTCCTGAGCCACAGGTTCTTTCTCTCTTTTTATTAGCTAGGAGGCAAGGCAAATGTGTGTTAAGTATTTGTCAAGGCTTTTTTTGAATGTACCTTGCTAATTAACTCTTTCGTTCCTGCTTTGGCCTGTCTCAAGGCTTATCCACAGGATATAGTCAACTATGACAGCTCATTATTTGTGCAAATTATTCAAATTGCTAATAAAGAATTTTGGGAGGCTGAGATGATCATTTCGAACTCTTTTATGTTCTCATCAGTCAGTCATATATATATATAATTTTTGTCCAATTCCTTTGCAAATTTGAAACCATTCTGTTTTGCAATATTCTATCTAGACTACAGCTTCCAATCTTGTGTATAATGTAGGTTCCACAGGTTGCTGAAGTAATACAAAAGAGCTACAAAAGGGCATCCTTAAAAAACACTTGATCCAAGATATAAAATTATTTATCTATGCCATGTCAGGGGTGTCAAACTGTCGGCCCGCGGGCCAGACACGTCACAAGGAAACCATACCTACCCCATTGCCAGCAATGGGGAAAAAGCTCCGATACGCCACATGACATCATGTGATGTTGCGTGTTTGACATGTCTACCATAAGTTATTTCCACATATTCTGAACCCCTAAGGAGACTTATCCTACATTTATGAGTTACTGTTCTTTTGATAGGTAAAGGTAAAGGTTCCCCCGCACATGCGTGCTAGTCATTTCCGACTCTAGGGGCCGGGGCTCATCTCCGTTTCAAAGCCGAAGAGCCAGCACTTGTCCGAGGACGTCTCCATGGTCATGTAGCCAGCATGACTAGACGCCAAAGGCGCACGGAACGCTGTTACCTTCCCACCGTAGTGGTCCCTATTTTTCTACTTGCATTTTTACGTGCTTTCGAACTGCTAGGTTGGCAGAAGCTGGGACGAGTAACAGGCGCTCACTCTGTTACGCGGCACTCGGGATTCGACCCGCCAAACTGCCGACCTTCTGATTGACAAGCTCAGCGTCATGCAATTTAAGATGCCCTGTTGAATGGATCCTATGTCTGAATAGATATGCATATGCTGCAATTACAGTAAGAATAAACTTGTTAGGAAATAAAATTCTGAAATACTTTTGAAAGATACAGCATTGAACTGAAACTCTTCAGGTCTAAATATTATTTAGTTTCAATAACTGGGAAGAAATTAACTCATGTTCATTTACATAAGACAGAACATTTCCAGGATTCCCATATCAGAATAGTCTGTGAAGTTATAAATTGCACATAAAAGTGAAAAAATTATGAAATATATTTCCAAATACAGTGATCAGTTAATTTTTGAGAATGAAAACTTTGGGAGTATAAAATAAATTATACTATCATACATTAAATTATACTAAAATAGTAAAGTTAAAGAGAAAGCAGAAAATAATGGTAGGATATTGCAATACCCTTACATTATCTAAGGTTACTGAGATTACGTTCAGTGATGATTTGGCTCAAAGATAAGTATTTCTGCCTGAAGAAACTGCATTTAGAAACTCATTTTTGACTATTCTCCACTCAATCTCTACCACAAAAGGCTTCAATTTACATAAAGGATTGCCAATTTTTAGGAAGAAAAATAATTTCTATAAAGACAAAGCTACTGTGTACAACTTATTTTGTTTAAATGTATATATAGTATCACTTGGGTGTGAAAAATAATACATAATTCAAATTAAAGGTAGAATATGTTTAAATATCTTGTTATTTCTGGAAAATGCATCTGTGTCACTGCAAAGAATGCTTCAGTTTTTCTAGATAGTCGTAACCACAAATATTGTGTTAGTCTTAACCAGAGATTTTTTGTTGCATCCCTATGAGGAGGATTTTCAAGTCTGAAGTATAGGAATTGGGAAAGGTGAGGATGTATAGATAAGAATTCATTTGTATTTCTGTTCAGAGTGTCGCTACATGAATAAAGTTGAATCATTTTAGGGTAGGGACTGATATTATTCTTACTGTCTGAATGAAAGTTTCTGTTAGTACCTTTGCAATTCATAAGTAAAAACCATGTTCTGTGTTAATTAATCCAAATATTCTATTATGTCCTTATTACAATAAAATCAGATTTATAGTAATCATCCTTCACTGTTCAGAAAGGTTGAATAAGGTATTGGGGTTAAACGTTTTATAAAGTAATCTTGAATATTCACTGTTGGGTAGAGTAACATATATGTATAGGTATATGTGTATATATGTATGTGTGTATATGTTTATATAATTTATACACACACATGCATACACACAGGTGAAAGTATCACTTAGGTTTATGATTTGTAGGAGTCATGAGAGGCTATCTCAGAGATCTCTCATATGATGCTTTGGAGGGAAAATAAGTAATAATCACACTTTGATGCAAAGAGGCAGCCAGGAATCAAATAGGAAACACAGCTGCAATTTTTAATCACTGTCATAGTAAATCCAGTAGGACTATCAGAAATTTTTTTAGAAATTGTTCCCTATAATCTGCAAAACTGACTGTATTTAGAATCTCTGGGATATTTGCGCATTGACTGATTGGTTTCCAGATTACTTATTTTCATTTTTTTACCAATTCAAAATAATTTGATGAGAGATTATTTGCTTTTGAAATTTCTTGTGAAGAAGTGGAACATTTTGATGAAAATCTCATAGGTGAATATGGCATTCTTGCAATTTTATTTAGTTATGGCCAAGGAGTATGATTACCTTGTCTTCTGTTTTTTCTAAAATCTACTTTGCATGTCATACTTCAGTTACATTTCAAGGGAAGACAGCATGTGGAAATGCCTCTTATTGGACATTTTAGACTGAGAGGTATGAGTAGTCAGGAAGGCTTTTGAGTAATAGAAATATATGTGACAGAAAACAACATGAGCAGTATACTCTGCCACTTCTAATAATAATTCAGAAATGTCATATAGAAAATGTGGAAAGAAATGGGTAGGGTTCCCCAAGAATAAGTCAGAAGAACAATTAGAAAAGTTGTAAAGCTTTTCAGCATAGCATTAACTTTATTGAAGTTGATGAAATCTTATGTTCAGACCCCTGCATGTAGCACACATGCAGAGATGGCAACAGCAGCCTAAATTGTCAGCTTGCATTATAAAACAAGAAAGCAACTATAATGTATCTTTAATCAGAAGGATAACTATATTCTTACTGTCTTGGGCTCCACTGCACGTCTTCATGTTATCAGGAATGTTTATCAGAATGGATGCTTTCATTCTTTGTTCTTCTGCTGATGAACACAAGTTACCATTATATTTCAGACTTCCTTCATTATTACAGATTAGGGGTGTCAAACTGCCGGCCCGTGGGCCGGATGCATCCTGCCAAAACCACACACACACCAGCTCCAGCAATGGGGGAAAAGTCACGATATGTCGCGACGTCATGTGATACTGCGAATTTGACACCCCTGCTATAGATGATCTTTGAAATGGCAGAATATAAGGCTGATATATCAGCTGACACTTTTATAGCTGATGAAATTTGATTGTGGTAAATGAGTTCAACATTTTATTTCATTTTCCCCCCCAATGATTCTCTTAAAAGTTTCTGAAACTGCCCCTCCTCTACTAAGGAAAAGAGAATATCAGAGCTGTTGAGTTTGTCCTGTTTTTCTTAGGAATGAGTGTGAATTTTATTTCCTCCTTTGATAAGAAATTATTTGACTTTTCATTAAAACTATGAAATAACTTCAGATTTAACTAAATATCTCATGTAGGAAAAATAAAACTGACAGATTTGAATGCTATGCACTAACATTGGCTGTGCTGTATTAGAGTTATATTTTGATAATCTTTACCTTTAAGCAAATGTTTTTCAGGCAGGTCAACAAGATCTTTTCCATGTTAGGATTAGCTATACCGGTTGAATTTCAATTCTAAACATAGTGAGGTTTTGATTTGCTATTTGCTTTAATTTACTGGTAGGTTTCTTTCTAAATGTAGGAGAAAGCAAAACTGACAGGTCTTCCACTTGTGGTGTGCTGTCTTCAAAGAATTCTTCCAGTTTCTCTTGTTGTTGTTAGCAGCGAAGTCGTGTCCGACCCATCGCGACCCCATGGACAACGTTCCTCCAGGCCTTCCTGTCCAGTTTCTCTGCAGACTTTCAAAAGGATTGCCCTACTATATTTGTTCTGAGACAGAAAAGCCCCTCCCCATTTAGCAATATTTAGTAGTCACAATTTTATTATTTAATTGTTGCTATTTATAGGGTCTGAGTAACTTAAACATTTTTAATAGTATCAGAATCTGTTGCTTTCCTAAGGTCTGTATAATGTAATAGTCTCTTCTGCTGTTTATCAAACAGAGTTACTTTCTTCACCGGTCTATCCTACTGCCATTTTGTCATCATCTTTTTTGTTTTTAGTACATGCACAGAAACTTTTATTCTAATGTTCCCATATTGGCTCATCTATTCCCCATGGGCCATCTGTCCGCTGTACCTCTTGGGAATTTTTTTTCTTCCCTATCTTGATCTATTATTGATCATGTTTGGCATTAAGTAGTTTTCTTTATTAGGCAGTTTATCACCACATTTTTCAGCAAGGAGAAGTAAATTTACACATCTGACTATAAATCATTTACAAGGCTGCCGGGCCATTAATGTATTTTTTATGGATCGGCAAACAGAAAATAGGAACAAGCCTCTTGGCAGAGTCTCCCTGACCTGTTTCAATTCCCCTGCCTCCAGCTCAGATCCTGGGTTCTGGAGCAAGCAGATTCATCCTTCTGCAGAGATTACCAGCAGTTCACAGTTCCCCAGAGCATCTGCATTGCTGTGTTAGCAAAGGAATGCAGGCTGCTGCTGCTGCTGACTGTACTTGGCAACAGTCCACAACACAGTGCATCTTTGCTGACTTGGCTCAGCCTGATGAATCTGAATAGAGAAACTGGCAGCAGGGGTGGGTGAAGGAAAAGTAAGTGATAACAGTGATAGCGGTTTTGCATTACTACTGCCTTTAGCTCCCTGGGAGGAATGCTAATTAGACATCTACCCGTTGTGCTTTGTGTCACTGGTTTAACTTGAGATTTGGAAGGCTCTCTAAATTATTTTCTGGGGCTTGGCTGGAAGGCAGTTTGGTTCTCATTAAGAGAAACACTTTTAGTGTACATGTGGCCCTATGTAGATGATTCCACTTATAATATAATATATCACAGCTGGCCTTAGCTCTTCCATCTGTGAAATGGAGGAAAGATGACACTGATGCTGTGCTGAAGTGCACCTTGCAAATTCTTTAATCAAAATTAATGAGCGCTGAGAGGAAAACAAATTGCTGGAAACAGTCGCTGGATGTAATTGTTCTTGCCATTGTTATCAGTTGCCTGCAGTTATTTGTGGAACTTTGAGTAAAAGATGGTGTTGTTTTTTTAAAAAAGAAATATGAAAATAGGCCTATTTAAAAATATATAGAGAGAATTTAAACCAGAGAAGGCAAACATAATAGGTCTATCTACCTAGGTAGAAGGCTTTATGTGATTTCATATTTCTATAAATTCTACTCTACTTGTGCTGATGAATTGTCATCTTTTTTGGTTCTCCTCATGCAGAAGAAAGTTTTAATCATTCAGCGTGACAGGACTAGCAAATAAATTTCATAGCTGTATCTGAATCTACAGTTCTCTCCAATATTTAACTCAGTACATTATATCATCTGTATTCAGTGACCCAGTTCTGTTATTAAACTATTAAGGTAACTGGAATCAAAATGTGTCTAAGCAGCACAATTTAATATTAAAAAAGAACTTGATATAGTAACAAAAGAATCCCTCATTTGGCTTTTTGAGATTTCTGATGACTCTAGATCTCTAATCTTTGTTTGGACCACTCTGGATTACTGTGGAGATTGAAACGTCAATATTTGAAGTGTGTAAATGTTGTCCATCCTGGATTTGTCCTCCAAAGGACGTTCTGATTAAAAATTGTAGAAACTGAATCTAGAAGAAATAGATTGGAGAAGATATTGTAGCATTTTAAAACATCACCCATTACATGTTTAAAATATATGTTGTTGTTGTTGTTAGTTGCGAAGTCGTGTCCGACCCATCGCGACCCTATGGACAACGTTCCTCCAGGCCTTCCTGTCCTCTACCATCTTCTGGAGTCCATTTAAGCTCACACCTACTGCTTCAGTGACTCCATCCAGCCACCTCATTCTCTGTCATCCCATTCTTCTATTGCCCTCGATCTTTCCCAGCATTAGGCTCTTCTCCAGTGAGTCCTTCCTTCTCATTAGATGGCCAAAGTATTTGAGTTTTAGCTTCAGGATCTGGCCTTCTAAAGAGCAGTCAGGGTTGATCTCCTCTAGGACTGACCGGTTTGATCGCCTTGCAGTCCAAGGGACTCGCAGGAGTCTTCTCCAGCACCATAGTTCAAAGGCTTCAATATATACAAAATATATACATAAGATTTAAACATAGATGGAACAATGTAAGCTCTGAAACATGCCACATGCATCATTCAGGTACATTGTACATCCTGTAGTTATGATACCGGTAGTTGCAACTGCCTATCAAGAGTGCATTCTGTTACAAAGCATAATGTGTAAATTGGGGTAAGGAGTTAGCACTGTCTTTTTCCTTCCAGTGTCTGATACAAACATACATGATTTATCTGTTGGTATTACAAAAAAAAATTCAGGGTATGGGGAAAAATCAGAGAAGAGCAACAAAGATGATCAAAGGCCTGGAGACTAAAACATACAAAGAACGGCTACAGGACTTGGGTTTGGCTAGTCTAAAGAAAAAATCGGGGCAACATGATAGCAGTGTTCCAGTATCTAAGGGGCTGCCACAAGGCAGAGGGGGCCAGGTTGTTCACCAAAGCACCAGAGGGAAGGACAAGAAACAATGGTTGGAAACTGATCAAAGAGAGCAGCAACCTGGAATTAAGGAGAAACTTCCTGACAGTGAGGACAATCAACCAGCGGAACAGCTAACCCCCAGAAATCGTGGGCACTCCATCACTGAAGATTTTTTAAGAAGAGACTAGACATTCACCTGTCTGAGATGGTATAGGTTCTCCTGCTTGAGCAGGGGGCTGGACTAGAAGACCTCCAAGGTCCCTTCCAGCTTCTATTCTATTCTATTCTATTCTATTCTATTCTATTCTATTCTATTCTATTCTATTCTATTCTATTCTATTCTATTCTATTCTATTCTATTCTATTCTATTCTATTCTATTCTATTCTATTCTATTCTATTCTATTCCTACTCTACTCTACTCTACTATTTCAGAGAGGTAGTTTCTGGGGGTTTAAAACAAGAGCAAGCAAAAAGGCAGCTTTGGAACTTTGGCTAGGAAAGATGACAGAGAAGGCTGCAGACAACAGGAATCCTAAGGAAGTATCTCTGTGAACTGAAAAATACATGCAGTGCTTGTCTTCCTTTTTCCACAGGATCCAAACTATACCAGCTTGCATGTACAAGCTTGTATTCTGATTGGAGGCAACATTGAAGAGAGTTAAAAAGTTTCTATATTAAAATTAAAATATATCAGAGAAGACAAGCAGTTCCTGGAGGGGACACAATCCAGAAGGGGCAGATGTGAAGAGAAGAGAACAAAAACCCTTGGCAGACACAAAAATTGGAAGAAAGTGATACAAAAAGCAAGAACTTAAGGAGATATTCACTGCCAGTGAAACTGAGGAGCCAGTACAATTGAGAATCTCCTGGGCAAACTTGTGCATAGAACTTTGTATAAGAGTTTCAAATCCCCATGAATTGAAGAGCACTCTGAAGAAAGAAGAGGCATGTGATGGTAGTGTGATAAGGTGTATTATCTTCTTGGTATGTATAGGACATGATACAGAGGTTAACAAGATTCTTAAAATTCATTGACAATGATCCTCTCCTCACATCCGCATGACACAACCATGTCCCTGGGAATCACCAAAGTGGCTATCAAAATGATGTAGTTGAGAAGGATTTGAATTTATAATAATTGGTTGGTACCTTTATGAAGAGTTCCTGGGTGGAAAACAGGATGGTTTTGGCTATTAAATGATGTAATTTTCCTAAAATAAAATAAAAAGTTTACAAAAATTAGGAACTTTTTGGCAGGCGTTTTTATCAGTAAAGCAAAAACCATATGAGGGCAAAAACCAATAAAGGACTGGCCAAGAAATCAGAAAACAAAGAGGCTAGGATGGACCCTGCAGGACATTCCAATAGGCACATAAGTTTGTGGCACTTCAACCATAAATGCTTTTTACAGCAGTGCAAAGAATATAGGAGATCTTAATGCAGGAAGATAAATACAATACAATTGCAACATAATTGGCAACAACACTGGAACAGTAGGGGCTAACCTAGCAGTTTGAAAGCATGCAGCTGGAAATAGATAAATAGGTACCACTTTGATGGGAAGGTAACAGTGTTCTGTGTTCCTCAACGTGTGGTCATGATGGTCACATGACCATGGAAGTATCTATGGACAACATTGGCTCCCTCGGCTAAGAAAGAGATGAGCACCATTCCCTACAGTCGGACATGCCTACACAGGGGAAAGCCTTTAAATATACCTTTACTGGAATATTATTTATTATTTACAGTAAATAATTATATAATTATATATTATTTACTGTAAAAGGAGCAGACCTACTTTATTTAAACAAAAAAGTGAACTGTAGTAGGCAATGATGAGAAAGCAGAATTTCATAATTCTTATTTTACACCTTTATTTACTCAGAAGGGAAATTTATCTCTTACTGGTCGTGTTTATGCCACTGGGAGAAGGAGGGAACTGCATCTTAGAGTAGACAAGAAGATGAGAGAACTTAGTTAAATAAAATGAATTCATATTTCCTGGGCTAAATTGATTACATGAAGAAAGAGATAACCAGAGACCTTCTGTTAGTAATCTTTGAGAACTTTTTAGTGAGATCCCAAGAAAATGGAAGAATGCAAATGACATCTTCAAAGTGGGGAAGAAGGAGATCCTAGGAAACTATGGATGTCAGCCTGATGTCCATACTGAGCAAGATCTTCAAATGGCTGGTTAAGTAGCATGTTGGGAAACACTTGGGAAGGTGGAATTAACAGGAACCACTTTGGGTTGATCACAAATTGTACCAGATAAATTTTATTTTCTTTTGGTAGAAAATTTTATTTTCTTGTTTGATAATTTAGTAGATTGGAGAAAGAAAAAGGAAAAAAATATTTTCTATTGCCCCAAAGGGCAGGACCAGAACCAGTAAATCATAACTAGAAGGAAAGTGATTAAAGCTAGACATCAGGAGAAATTTCCTGACTGTATGAGTGTGCTGCCACCACGTGGCTGTTCTTGGGAAATTATAATATGCTAATTGGGTCTACCAGTACCTTCCCCCTTTGTGATGTATTTCCTATCCTGCTCATGATGCTGTACTAGGATCCACCCTTTCTGGGTTGGACTTCCTTCTTCTCCTTGTTCCCTTGTGTTCCATCCTCCATTGTAACATCTGAACACAAATACCTTTATTTTGCATGTAGAAGAAGGTTACAGCAGAGAAGGTGTGGTCAGGTGAAGACTGGACGGTACTTTAAGATCGAAAGACAGTAACAGGATTACTGTCCACATGGCTTGTGTTCAGATGTTACAATGGAGGATGGAACACAAGGGAACAAGGAGAAGAAGGAAGTCCAACCCAGAAAGGGTGGATCCTAGTACAGCATCATGAGTGGTGGCAGCACAATGAGTTTTTATCCAGTAGACTAGGCTGTCACATTATGAGGTTTCTCCTTTTCTAGATCATACTGGATAATCATCTGCTAAGAATGTCCTAGTAGATCCTGTACTGAATCTACTTTGGGATTAGATTACTTTCAAAGTCACCTCTCTACTCTACAAATAAATTATTCTATATAATAGCCTGAATGTGTAAACTGGAAGTTTCGTAAACTTCCAGTTAATGGATTGTAATGAGGAATGCTGGGACCTGATGTTCAGTAATGGGTTTATCCATACACAAGCCATTAATAAACATGTTTGGCCAAATAGGTTATATGGCCAAGATGAAAAAGATTAGCTAATCCAAAACCAATTAATATTTTGATACATTTTGCTTAATCTCTTCCATTTTAGATAAACTCAATCTTATTATTTCTTGTTTAGCATTACATGAAAGCCAGAAATTTGGCTTGTTTTGCTAACAATTCAGAGTTGGATGGACTGCCATTGTCTGCAATCACAAATAGCAACATGAATTGTACATTTGAATTACAGCTAAATTCTTCATTAAGCAGAAGAAACAGTGGGAGAACGTACTGTGATTTAGGAAAGTGTTCCTTGTTTTACTTAACAGCCTTTCTTTATTCATCAAAGCATGAAAAGAATCACTGAGCCTTATCCATACAGTTGTTACAAAATTCCTCTGCAATCAAATGAAAGTGCAGAGACCTCAAGGTCTAACTCTTTAGAAAAAATGCTCATTTTCTGGACTTGGATTTTAGATGCATCAAAAGAACAACATTAAATCTCCTGCAATATATCCAATTGTGCAGTAGCATATACAAAAGAGATTAATGGGTGTCACTGAAATTAATAAGGATTGATTAGTATTATGTAAGTTAACATCAATCTACATGCTATTTTTATTCCTATCAGTGTACCGTAGTTTGTTTTTATATTTATAGACTTGCTAATACTATAAAACAACTTCAAAATTGTACTTTGTTCCTCAAAATGCAAGCATTAGGGAAGGAAGATAGGGACATAGAAGAAAAACAGGAATCTCAGGTGATGCAACAAGAAATCTTAAATGAATTGGGCAAGTAGTCATTTATTTTTTATCAAAATTGCATTCTTGGTTTTCTTCTAGATATATGGGTTTGTTTTTAAAACATTCTTTTTTATCCTAGGCTACATGAATCTAAAGCTCTCTAGATTTTAATGGAAGTACTACTTCCAAAAGCCTAGCTATTGGTTTATTGGTTTCCTGGACCAAGGTGAACACAACAGCTTCTTAAATTTACAGTTTCCTTGCCTTGGATTGAGATGGCAATTAACAAGAGAATGAAGGTGGAAATAAAAAGGAAAGGATATAAAGACCAAGTGTATACATGTGTAGTCAGAAATAATTGCACATATAATTAAACCCTGTTGTTTTTTGAAACTTGACTCTTTCAAGATAATTCTATATGTGGCTAATGCGAATAAAAAACAACTTGATGGCACATAATAAAATATAACAATATATTGTTAGAATTTTCTATCACATAGCTTTCCTTTTATCATTTTAAGGGGAGGTCAGGTTTTCAAGAAGTTACCTGGGCATTATTGGGAAATGCATATATTGTTATTCTGTTGCTGCCATTCATTTACAACTCCAAATAGGAGCAATTTTGAGAGAGAAGCATTAAGGGAAATAGGTGCTTCCCCCCCCCCACTGCCTACTATATTCCTGCTCTATATGTTTCATTTCCTGTTGTTTCTCCCCTGAATTTGAACTGCACTTGTTTTTGTGTTAGATACCATATTCTGTAATGTGACAATAACCTTTGATCTAGAAACACAAAGCTTTAAAAAATTATAGATACTCTACATTTAAAGATTTATGTATGCTAAAGTTTTATACAGGTAGGCAAGTGCTAATGAGAAAAGGAAGCACAGAAAGATATCAGGACTATTTCCACAGCCTGATATGCACATACTATGTCATGACTGGCCTAAGACAGAGGTCCCCAAACTTTTGGGCACCAGGGAACGGTTACGTGGCGAGAGGTTTTCCCACGGACTGGAGAGGGCGTGGTTTTGTGTGCTGCCTGCATCCCGCAGATGGGGCTTTGCTTGTTTGCGCGGACCAGTTTACATGCCTCGGCCCGGTACCGGTCCACGGACCAGGGGTTGGGGACCCCTGGCCTAACCAATATCCACATTCACTGTATTCCATTTAAGCGAACAATTAATTATTCAACAAGAGCCAAATAAAAAGAGCAAAGTAACCTTTCTAACAGATCAGAGCAAGCTCCAAGAAACCTAATTTATTGCTCCAACTATTTTAAGCTATACTTATCACCTTACACACTGAGTTTCTCCTCTTCTGTATCAGTGGAACTTGGCACAGAGTGGAAGGTAGATATGCTTTCAGTTATCTCTGGAAACAGTGGTGAACTCTCCTCCCAGTGACAGTAGAGATACTCCATTCTGCTGTGGGAGAGAGGGGCTACACTGTCTTATCATTACTCACAAAGGCAACAGGGAGTTCAGAGCTCAGCATGAATCAAAGGGGCTTTGATAATCTGGCAGTTCTGTTTTATTTCTGCCAGGCTCAGACATACACTATCAGCTCTATCAGGGTCAGGTGGGAAATAGTACAGATGTACGGGTGATGAATGTGTCTGCCAATACAATTGTTGGAACAGTGGTTGCGGACACCTAAGAACCTCTCAGGCCCAGGTAGTTCTGGGCCACAATAATTACGTCTGTCTGCTTATTTAGAGTGTTGCTTGGCGTGTAGGCATTTACTATGAGATGGTAAAGAAAACAGCATGCTTTATTTTCTGTTGTCTTGTTAGACTCCCTTTCCCAGTTCTAAAGATGCTTATGTTAGCTTTCTTGCTTCTGTACTAAATCAATATCTGAACAAAGGTATTTTAAATGAAAATATATACCGAAAACAGGGTCACTGAGAAACTAGAGAGAAGGATTACTAGGCTTAGGGGAATCTCAAGCTTTGCAAATGCAAAAAAAAAATGTTTTAAAAATACTTAATGGAGAAGTACCTGTCCAATGGGAAATAAGCATGTTGAGTAGTATAGTAATGTCAATGTAATGAAAACTTGAAAGAATACAAGAAGAATATAATCTTGCCCAGATTTAAGATGAATTGAACCATCCCTGTCTCCTGCCACATTCATAGACACAGTTCAGGTGAAATAGAAAGTCTCCTTGGTAACTGTACCTGTGCTTACGGAATTCCTGCCAAGAGAGATTAGGTGAACCCACCTTTTATTATACTATTGCCACAAGCAAGACCCTTTATTTTTTCTACAAGGCGTTTGGTCTGTAAGCTGCCCTCACTGCTGAGGTACATTTTCATTCTCTTTTTCTTGTATTTATTATTTTATTTGTATTTTTAATTCCTTTTAATTTAATTTTAATTCTTATCACTATATTGTTTTAATTCTTATTTTTGTAAGCTGCCTCAAGACTCATTTTTAATGGAAATGTGCTACATTTCTACTGCAGTCATCTTCCAGTTCATCCTGCCCTATCTACCTGCCCTGTTTTTCTCCAGCTGCAGAAGTTAATATCAGAAAGGGTGATTTAGAACTAATCTAATCTCTCCTAGACTCCCCACTCCTGCTCAAAGAGCAGGTGGCTGGCACAGCTAGGAGATTGTTTGCACAGCTTCAAGTTGTGCACTCTTCTCCTGCATCAGCATTCTCTGCACTTAATCACTCAAGGCCCAGTTATTTCTCATCGGGACTGTTGCAATGTCCTCTCCATGGGGCTACCCCTGAAGTTCATTTGGAATCTTCAACTAGTACAGAATGCGATAGCATGAGTAGTCTTTGGGGCCCCTACCATGGGCCATGTTACACTGCTGGTCCACAAACTGCACCCTCTTGCCAGTTTGCTTCCAGGTGCAGTTCAAGGGATTGGTTATGATTGGTTATGAATGGATTTTGACAGACTATTGTCTTTTTGAAATTAAGACGCCCTAGAAATGGATTCATCCTGCTTCTGACATAACTTTTCTCAAACTTTTAGTCCGAACAATTTGACTAAATTCAGTAATTTAATCATGATTAATCTGAAATCATTACATAGTATTTCAGCATGTATTGATGCCAAAGAATGTCAATATTTTTTGTTTGTTTTTATTTTATTTTTATTTTTGGCTTTGTACTTTATAAAAGGCTATGGGAATATTTCCAAGTCAAAGTGTGATGAAAAACTCACCCTAAAAATGCCAACAACTGAAAAGGATCCAAATATTCATTATATTTTCCAAAGCTAGTAGGTTACAGTAAATTACTGGTTTCTTGCATCAGATAAGCTAAGATCAAGAGCCCTATGTTACATGGGTCTTAAATAAAACGTTGATCAAAGACAGTTTGACCATATACATTAACAAGAAATCCCATAAAGAGAATTATTTTGAGTTTGATAAGAGAACAAAATAAGGGAAACATTGGTATCCTTCATACTCTGAAAACATAGACCGTATTCTTTGAAAAACAGCATAGCAACTTTGATATACTAGAATTGTCAAGGTTCCGATTGTTATTATGACAAGTTAACCCTGTACTCTACTGTGGAAAGTAGAACATAATAAGGAAGTATCATTAGACACCCTTGACTTTCTAGTCTGTTTGTTCAAGGCACGAATCATATTGGTGTTTAATCACTAGCAGGCAGCAAATTGGCATTGTAACAAGAATTCCATACTTAATGGAGCCATAGAGAAATCCAGCTAAAATGTGCCTATAATACTAAAGCTGTATATAAGAAATGGCTATAAAGTAGTTTAAGTTCTATGAATCTATGCAAAGAAGAAATTGAATCAAAGCATTTATTAACATTGCTTCCCAATACATCAAGGCCAGAATGTAAAAAAACAACAACAACCAACAACTGGAGAATTGCACAAAAAGTATTTCACTTTGGTTAGGCTGTTAGCAGCTAGCCGTCTTGGCTCATTACAAAATTGCTCCCCTGTTGCTAATATAAGTGAGTAGAATTCTGAGTGTACATACAGCAAGCTGGTCTGTTTCCAAGACTGAATTTCACGAAGCAGTGGTGCCCAGGATAATACAAGACTTGATGCTTTTGTGGAAAAACAACAGAGGGTCAATCTAATGAGCAAGCATCATAATGTAATGTTCAGTTTTAATATTTTTATTACAAGTATTATTACTAATATTTCTAATCTACACATTGCCATGTTCTTTGGCTCCTAGAAGTCATCTGTGGGTCTTCATAAGTTATAAATGTCATACTTTCTGTCGTGGTTGCACCAAGTTTGTTGATCATGTCCTACATATGCTGCCTTAAACTATTTTCACTGGAAGGAACATGGAAATGCTGGTTTCTGTTTCATTTCAATACAAATGCAAGGATGATGATGATAGAATTGTTTCTGGGCATAAATTTATTTATTTATTTAATTAATTAAATTTTTATACCGCCCTATTCCCGAAGGACTCAGGGCAGTTTACAGGGCAGCATAAAATACAATATAAAAATAGTATAAAATTAAAATAGATTAAATTAATTAAGCCCAACAATTAAAACAATATTAAAAGCTAAAACCCCTTCAGTCCAGGCCTGATAGATCAAAAAACCAGGTTTTCAGGTCCCGGCGAAATGAACACAGATTGGGGGCGGTCCGAAGTTCCACCGGTAAATCATTCCAAAGGGCAGGCGCGCCCACAGAGAATGCCCTGGCCCTGGGGATCACCCGCCGGCACCCTGAGAAGGCCCGCCCTGTGGGAGCGCACAGGACGATGGGAAGTTGATGCCGGCAGCAGGTGTTCCCTTAGATAATCCGGACCCAAGCCATTTAGAGCTTTATAGGTCATTACCAGCACCTTGAATCTCACCCGGAGGGCAACCGGAAGCCAATGCAGCTCATGGAGAAGAGGTGTTACACGGGAGTATCGGGAAACCCCCATCACAACTCACGCGGCTGCATTCTGCACCAGTTGAAGCCTCTGCGTGGTCCTCAAGGGCAGCCCCATGTAGAGAGCATTGCAGTAGTCTAGCCGGGAGGTCACGAGCGCATGGGTGACTGTGCGTAGGGCACAGGTCTGCAACCTGCGGCTCCGGAGCCGCATGCAGCTCTTTCAGCCGTCTCCTGCGGCTCCCAGTCTTCCGCCATGTGCAGTCCAAAAAACAAAAAAAAGTGGGACTAAAAAAGTTCAACCAATCAATTCAAATATGCAGGGTAGGTGCATATCTTGCCTTGGCTCCACTCTTCAGTCAAACCCTGTTCTGCGCATGCGCGCATGTATGCGCATGTGCACACATTTTTTGCGGCTCCCAGTTTTTCCTTTTGTGAGGGAACCGGTTCCGAGTGGCTCTTTCTCTGTTTCAGGTTGCTGATCCCTGGCGTAGGGCATCTCGGTCCAGATAGGGCCGCAACTGGCGCACCAGACGAAGCTGGGCAAAAGCCCCCTGGTCACGGCTCCTATATGGTCTTCGAAATTGAGCCGTGAATCCAAGAGGACGCCCAAGTTGCGAGCCCTATCGACAGGGGGTAACACCTCACCCCCCATCATTAGTGATGGAACAACCTGGTTAACCCGAGATGCCGGTATGCACAGCCACTCAGTCTTGGCAGGATTGAGACGAAGCCTGTTTCTCCCCATCCAAACCCGGACCGCCTCCAGGCAACGGGACATCACGTCAAGTGCATCACTGGGTTGATTCGGGGTGGAAAGAAAAAGCTGGGTATCATCAGCATACTGATGATACCCCACCCCGAAACCACGAATGAGCTCACCCAGCGGTTTCATGTAGATGTTGAACAGGAGGGGAGAGAGGACCGACCCCTGAGGGACTCCACAAACGAGAGATCTCGGGGCAGACCTCTGCCCTCCCGTCAACACTGACTGCGAGCGGCCCAGGAGGTAGGAGGAGAACCACCGCAAAACAGTGCCTCCCACTCCCAACCCCCTGAGATGCCGCAGTAGGATACCATGGTCGATGGTATCGAAAGGCGCTGAGAGATCTAAAAGGACTAGAACAGAGGAACGTCCCCTGTCCCGAGTCCGCCAGAGATCATTCACCAGTGCGACCAATGCCGTCTCCGTGCTGTACCCGGGCCTGAAACCCGATTGGTACGGGTCAAGATAATTAATAAGGGAGAAACATGTAAATATGTAAGAGGTGGGACTAGAAGTTTGTTTCCATATGTTTCTGTATGTGATAGAAAGATTGGGGTAGTCTATCACATACATTATATGGGATTCTTACCATGCTTGTAGCTTTTTATGGTTTTATGGTTTTCTATACACTTCTTGTACTCTCCCCCATTTTCTTTATACTCAGGGTTGAATTGTTTAAACTGTGCTAACAATTATCAGGCCTTATCTCACTCCATCCTTGGCCACTCTTCCAACTATGGAATGCAGAGATAGTTTTCTCCTCAGTCTGAGTTCTAGCTAATATTTAGCTACCCCAGACTAGATTTCTTTGGTTGCCGATTGGCATTTATGAGGCTTTGGGGTCCAGTATTCATTGCCTCTCAGGGTTATTCACAGGGTATGGCCAAGAAAGGTCAAGATGATAGCTGTGATGATGCAAATGAACTCTACCTGCTTTTTACGTATATCACCCCACTTCAATCAGTCTTGAGATGCTCTGACCTGAACTGCTGCTGGGATTTTGACATCTCTTAGTTCCTGGGTTGGGGCAGGTTTATTACCAGCATAGGCTGGCTGCAGGTGTTGCCATGTAAGCATGTGTGCCTGTTGGTGTTCACAGCTGTTTTTGTGTCTTTGATCTGTTCACAGTTCTCAGCCACTTGTCTTCTGAAACAACTCCTGTCATATTCCACCTCCAGTCACCCTCTCAAAACTGGCTCTGGCCCCACGCATTCTCCAACTTGCCTCCGTCCTTATTGCCTTTGATCAGCCCAGTTCTCATCTAATTCTCCAATGAGTGTTTTCTCGTGATAAAACCACAATCTGGGTGTGGGGTGCTTCTTTTGCAGCTGGAGCACAGGCTTGGTTCAGCTAATTTGGCTGCCTCAAAATCCAGGAGGGAAAGTTAAAAAACAAAACAAAATGAGAGTCTTGCACAAACTGTGGTAAGGTCATCCTTCTAAACTGCTTTTTGTTATCACTGTAAATCAGCACTTGGCTTTGTACTTCTCCCACTTCTGAAAGAGTGAGAGAGAAAGGGCAAACATGATTATAAAAAGTTTTCCTCAGTCAAGGCTCTTTTGGCATATAAAGGATGCCTATAGAATAATTAAGGTCATCAAGATTGCAAAATCATGCAAAAATCAATCCTCTACAAAGGAAATTGCATATATCCAAACCACAGCTAAGCTACAGACTTAAATATAAATAAAGTATAGCAAGATTTAGATTCTTTTTCCAATAAACCAAACTATACACTGTGAGCAAGGCCAAAGGAGAAAGAAATTAACTGCACTAGAGATTTCATTTACACACACACACCCCAAACATTCCAAATAAGACTTGCCCTTAATGTGCAGTAATATATGGCTTTTCCTTTAATAAACAAGTGATTAGATGCATATGCTTTGCTTTGGAAGTCAATAAATGTACATTTTGTGTAACAGAACAATTATCTAGCGTCTGAGCTGAAGATCTGCCCTGAAATGCTAGTTTTGTTTAGGCAGGAATTTATTTGAAAGGAAAAAGCATTCAAACTGCTCTTCCACACCCAAGGCTGCAAGTTAAAAGCAATATCATTGGAAATAAATTATTGGATGTTTATTTATTTATTTATGGAATAAGTATTCATATTGGTCTGTTTTAGAAAGCATGTTTGTTCTGGGTGTCTTTAGGATTCTGTAGCTGCAGTTTTTGTAAACTTAATTCTAAAACCAAAATAGTATTTTGATTTAAGTAAACAGTTATGGAACAGGGCAGGGATCTTCAAAGTTGGCCCCTTTATGACTTGTGGACTTCAACTCCCAGAATTCCTCAGCCAGCATGCCTGGCTGAGGAATTCTGGGAGTTGAAGTCCACAAGTCATAAAAGGGCCAAGTTTGAAGACCCCTGGAATAGGGCGCTACCAACTTTATTTTTTATTTCTATTTTTATGGTGTTACACAGTTGTTTAATATTATTTACTGTTCATATTTACAACTGTCAGGTTTTTAGATTGTGTGGTAGATATTTCAAGAGAGTTTTGCATTGTGTAGGACAGAATATGTTAAATATATAAGAATGTTAAATATATAAATAAAAATGAATGAGTGTAAATGCATTCATTTGTTTCTAGTCTCACAGGTGGGAACTTGTACAGCGTGTATGATTAGCACATGTAAGATAAAGAACATGTGGCCTCTTTAAACAATCACTTTTTTCCACTTTACCTTGGCTTTGAATGCCACTCTCTGTATATGCTATGTTAGTTTAATTAAAGGAATCTATCCTATCCCAAGCTATAAACTTATAAACATAGCCTATGCTCCTGTTCTCTTTACCAAATCTCTTGTCAAAAACTGTTTGGATGCCTTTCCTACTGTCACCCTGCAAGGAGTTGGACTTCGATTATAGAACATAGAATCAGAGGATTGTAAGGAACCTTGGAGATCTTCTAGCTCAAGGCGGGAGGCCTTATATCATCCTGATCAAATTGTTGTCCAAGTTATTCTTGAAAATAACCAGGCTTCAGCTGGTGCAGAATGCGGCCGCGCGAGTTGTGATGGGGGTCTCCCGATACTCCCATGTAACACCTCTTCTCCGCGAGCTGCATTGGCTCCCAGTTGTCCTCCGGGTGAGATTCAAGGTGCTGGTGATGACCTATAAAGCCCTAAATGGCATGGGTCCAGATTATTTTCGGGAGCACCTGCTGCTGGCGTCAACTTCCCATCGCCCCGTGCGCTCCCACAGGGAGGGCCTCCTCAGGGTGCCGTCGGTCAGGGAGTGCCAGCTGGCGGCCCCCAAGGGGAGAGCATTCTCTGTGGGCGTGCCTGCCCTCTGGAATCAGCTGCCTGTGGCGCTCCGGATGGCTCCCGACCTTTGCTCTTTTCGCCGTGACCTGAAAACCTGGTTATTCGAGCTTGCCGGCCTGGACTGAGGGATTGGGGTTTTAAATTTCATAATTTAATTTATTTTGTTTGGGGCTAAATTTAATTTAATCTACTTTTAACTTTTGTATGTTATATTTTAATTGCCCTGTACACCGCCCTGAGTCCCTCGGGAGAAGGGCGGTATATAAATCAAATCAAATCAATCAATCAATCAATCTCCAGCAATGGAGCACCCACAACTTTTAACAGGCAAGCTATTCCATTGATTAATTGTTCTCAGTGTCAGGAAATTTCTCCTAGTTCTAGGTTGGACCTTTCTTTAACAAGCTTCCATCCATTACTTCTTCTCCTGTCCTTGTTACTTTGGAGAGTACGCCTATGCCCTCTTCTCTGTGACAGCCCCTCATGTATTGGAAGACAACTATCATGTCACCCCTAATTCTTCTCTTTGAAAGGCTAGACATACCTAGCTCTCTCAACTGTTCATTTTACTATTTAACCTCCAGACTCCTTATCAGCTTTGTTGTTCTTCTCTGCACACTTTCTAGGGTCTCAGCATCTTTTTTATATTCTTGTTACCAGAACTGGATGCAGTATTCCAAGTGTGGCCTCACTAAAGCACTATAAAGTGGTACTATCACTTCTTGTGCTCCAGATGCTATTCTTCTGTTGATGCGGCCTAGGGCTGCATTGGTTCTTTTGGCAGCTGCAGCACGCTGCTGCCTCACTGCTCACTGCTGTGGTGGTCCACTAGGACACTTAGGTCTCTCTCACAGTTACTATTGTTGAACCAGGTACCACCTATTCTGTACCTATACATTTGGTTTTTCCTTCCCAAGTGCAGCACCTTTCTTTTCTCGCCACTGAACTGCCTCTTAGTGGATAGGCCCTGTTGACATTCTTACGAATCTTGTAATTCCTTCCAGTTTGGTGTCATCTGCAAATCTGATGAGTTCCCCTATTTGCTCATTTAGATTATTTATGAAAATATGTTGAAGAGTACTGGGCCCAAAACAGAACCTTCAGATGCCCAGCTACATGCTTCACTCCATATAAATGTAGTTCCATTGAGGATTACATACTGGATGCAGTTGGTCAGCCAACTGCAAATCCATTTGGTGGTGGTACTGTCTGTTCCGTATTGTTCTACCTTATCTGTGGTCTGTTTGTCAAATGCCTTGCTAAAGTCCAAGTATATTATGTCCACAGCATTTCCCCAATCCACTAATTTAGTCACTTTATCAAAGAAGGCAATAAGATTTGTCTGGCATGATCTGTTTTTAATAAAATATACTGGTTTCTAGCAATCACCTTGTTCATTTCTAGATGCTCACAAATCTGCCACTTGATTATCTTCAGGATTTTCCCAGTTATTGATATCAAACTGACTGGCCTATAATTTCCAGGATCTAGTTTGCTTCTTTTGTAGATGAGAACCATATCAGCTCTTTTCCAGTCTTCTAGTTGTTCCCCTGTGGTATAGGAGCTTTGAAAGATTACATTTAGTGATTCCTAGATTATGTTTGCTCACTCCTTCAGAACCTTGGGAGGTAAACCATCTGGCACAGGTGATTTGTATTTTGTAACGGATTCTCTTACTAAGAGAATCAGCCCTGCCTGAGCTTCTCGATATCCTCTCAGGGCTGGTGATTGAGTTTCCCAAACTTATGGTTTTGGGAGACTTCAATCTACCATCCCTGGGAGGAGCATCTGAGTTAGCTCGGGAGTTCATGGCTTCCATGATGGCCATGGACCTGACGCAGGTAATTCATGGACCGACTCATGAGGGAGGCCACACCCTTGACTTGGTTTTCTTATCTGGTCGGTGGTTAGATGATCTTGGTGGGGGCTCCCCAATTGTTATGCCCCTGTCATGGACCGATCATCATCTCCTGCGGCTGGTCTTCCGTTTTGCCACCCCCCACCGTGGGGTTGTTGAGCCAACTAGATGGTTCCGCCCCAGGCGCTTAATGGACCCTGAGAGGTTTCAGGCAGCGCTGGGGTCCCCACCTGCCTCCTCAGCTCACAGCTCGGCAGATGCCTTAGTGGAAGCCTGGGAAAGGACGGCTACGGAGGCACTTGACCGAGTTGTACCCTTGCGGCCCCTGACCCAGCGCAGATCCCAATGGGCTCCATGGTTCTCCGCGGAGCTCCGGGAGATGAAGCGTCGGAGACGGGGCCTAGAGAGCGTTTGGAGGTCCAGCCGATCTGAATCCGACCGATTGCGACTAAGAACCCATATTAGGTCTTATCTCACAGCGATGAGGGTAGCGAGGTCTAACTACTTCGCTGCCCTCATCGCGTCCGCAGATAATCGCCCGGCCGCCCTGTTTAGGGTGACCCGCTCCCTCCTTAATCAGGAGGTGAGTGGGGAACCCTTGCAGGGGCGTGCCGAGGAATTTAGTCAACATCTGTTGGACAAAATCGCTTGGATTCGGACCGGTTTGGACTCCGATTGGGCAGTATCGGACGATCAGGACACGAGCGGTCTTGTCAATGTCACCTGGGAGGAGTTCGATCCTGTGACTCCGGAGGAAGTGGACAGGATCATGGGGAGGCTGAGCTCCACCACATGTTTATTGGACCCGTGCCCTTCCTGGCTGGTTTATGCAGCCCGGGAGGGGACACGAGGCTGGTTCCAGGCGGTTATATCTGCCTCTCTGAGTGAGGGTAGTTTTCCCGCCGCCTTGAAAGAGGCGGTGGTGAGACCTCTCCTCAAGAAGCCTGCCTTGGACCCGGCTGTTTTGAATAACTTTCGTCCGGTCTCCAACCTTCGCTTTCTTGCGAAGGTTGTTGAGAGTGTGGTGGCGCATCAGCTCCCTCTGGTCCTGGATGAAGCGGATTATCTAGACCCGTACCAATCGGGCTTCAGGCCCGGGTACAGCACGGAGACGGCATTGGTCGCTCTGGTGAATGATCTCTGGAGGGCCCGGGACAGGGGATATTCCTCTGTTCTAGTCCTATTAGACCTCTCAGCGGCTTTCGATACCATCGACCATGGTATCCTGCTGCGGCGTCTCAGGGGATTGGGAGTGGGAGGCACGGTTCTTCAGTGGTTCTCCTCCTATCTCCTGGGACGCTCGCAGTCGGTGTTGGCAGGGGGGCAGAGGTCGACCGCGAGGCCTCTCGCTTGTGGAGTTCCTCAGGGGTCGGTCCTCTCGCCTCTCCTGTTCAACATCTATATGAAACCGCTGGGTGAGATCATTCGTGGTTTTGGAGTTGGGTATCATCAGTATGCTAACCCTAACCCCAAACCACCCCAGTGATGCCCTCGACGTGATGTCCCGGTGCCTGGAGGCGGTCCGGGTCTGGATGGGGAGGAACAGGCTTCGACTCAACCCTGACAAGACTGAGTGGCTGTGCGTACCGGCATCTCGGGATATTCAGGATATCCCACCCCTCATTATGGGGGGTGAGTCATTATCTCCTGTAGATAGGGCTCGCAACTTGGGAGTCCTCCTAGATTCACAACTCTCCTTAGAAGACCATATTGTAGCTGTGACTAGGGGGGCCTTCGCCCATGTTCGCCTGGTGCGCCAGTTGCGGCCCTATCTAGACCGGGATGCCTTGCGTACGGTCACTCATGCGCTCGTGACCTCTCGTCTTGATTACTGCAACGCTCTCTACATGGGGCTACCCTTGAATGGGTAATGGGTCCAGAATACCTTGGGGAGCACCTGCAGCCGGCGTCAACTTCCCTCCGCCCAGTACGCCCCCACAGAGAGGGCCTCCTCAGGGTGCCACCGGTCAAAGAATGCCGACTGGTGGCCCCCAGGGGGAGAGCGTTCTCTGTGGGTGCACCGGATTTATGGAACCATCTTCCGGTTGAGCTCCAGATGGCGCCCGATCTCCGCTCCTTCCGGCGCGATCTTAAAACTTATCTCTTTAAACAAGCTGGCCTGGCCTGATGGGACGGGGTGGGATTTTTATAAATGACTTTAATTTTAAATTTGTATTAATTTATGGGCATTGTTTAATCATGTTTTAATAATTTTAATTTTTGTATCTAGTTTTATGTATTGCCCTGTTCACCGCCCTGAGTCCCTAGGGAGAAGGGCGGTATACAAATCAAATAAATAAATAAATAAATAAATAAATAAATAAATAAATAATTCCTTGCCTATTTTGACTTGTATACCTGTTCTATCTCCCTCATTGCTGCTTATATGTTGGGTTTTTTTCTTCCTTTTGCCTAGAAACAGATGCAAAGAAGGAATTAAGCAGTTCTGCTTTGTCGCTGTTTATCACTTTCTTGCCTTCTGTTCCCATTAGTTAAATAGCTCACCTATAATTTCATTAACTTTCTTCTTGTTCCTTACATCTTGAAAGAAACTTTTTTAATTTTTTTGGGGGGGAATTAGTTGCCAGCTTTATCTCATTCTGGGCCTTAGTTTTCCTGACTCCCTCCTTAACAGATTCAAGCTATTTGTTGGTATTATGTTTTAGTTACATACTCATTTATCTCATTTTCACGGTTTCCCAAGAATCTTGAACTGTTTTTCCTTTTAAGGATTCTTCCTAGTCTCTCTCTTATCTTGATGAAGTCAACTCTCTTAAAGTCTAAAATACTAATCAGACTTAATTCAGTTACTTGTGGTTGCATTATGGTGAATTCAACTATGACATGGTTACTCTCCCCCAAAGTTACTACAACGTTTACTCCCTCAGCCATTTCATCCCTCTTAGTAAGAATAGCTGTCCCTCTAGTTCCCTCCTCTTCCTTTTGTATAATAAAGTTGTCAGGCATGTAAAAAAACATGTTTGATCTCCCACTCACTGAAGAGTTAAATTCATCCTAGTTGATGTCATGGTATTTCATCCTAGTTGATGTCATGGTAGTAAAGTCTCCCACTGCCACACTGCTATGTTCCCTCCACACCTCACCTAACTGATTAGCAAAGAGTTAATCTATTTCCTCTGGTTGATTGGGTGGCCTGTAATATACACATATAGCAAAGTCATTTGTTTTTCCTTACACTTGCCTTCTGCATACTGTGCACCAGGATAAAAATGTTACTACTTCTTTGGATTCCTCATGGTAGTAGAAAGTCTTGGAAAGTGAGGCAAGGAGGCAGCTTGGTGGTTGCAAGTAGTGAGTAGAGGCAAGAGAACATCAAATAAATCTAAATAAATCTAAATTTGTGTTTGTGTGTGTGTCTGTGTGTCCAGAAAGTTGATTATCCCATTTGTTACTATATTAGTACATCACTGTAAAATGGAGATAGAATATATTATCTTGATCTCTCTTTTTTAGGTCTCGTGAGTCCCTTGGAGGTTTTCATGAATACCAGGAGTGTTGAAGTTGCTCGGGGTCAGACGGCCATCCTGCCCTGTACTTTCACCACTAGTGCTGCACTCACTAACCTTAATGTCATCTGGATGGTCACGCCTCTTTCCAATGCCAACCAACCTGAACAGGTACCAAGTCCTACTGAAAAAACAGATGAGCTCCCTTTTGGCTTTCTTTTTTGTTTAGGGTTATTTCTGCCACACTTCTCCTAGTCAAACTGGAAATTTTCAACTGTGGAAAAGGCTACACCAGACCTACCTCTTCATTATATCAGATGAATAAAAGGAATTCTCAGTCTTGCATTTCCTTAAGCTTTTATATGAATCTTGGGGTCATAAGCTTTATTTATTTTTTTGCCAGACAATTTCAGTATATTTTGGAAATGAAAAAAATACAAGTGAGGGTTAATGACTCTTTCAAATCCTTAAAACTAGACAATCCACAGGCACCGAGATTTCTCCCAGTTTGAGGGAATACAGAACAATGCAGAAATCCATATTTGGAGCTCAGCGCCTGATCATTGGTCTTATGATTACAGCCATGTGGTACATAGTAGAGCTCTTTGTAAGGGGGGGAAAAACGGAGTGATTTATTACTGTTCTGACACGGTAACTAGATCATCATATTACAAGTAGCAAAAAATATTACAAGCTAGAAAAATATGTAGGTATTTCATTACTTTTTATTGTTGAACCTTTTAATCTGTTTACTGATTCATTCAGCTTTCATTTTACTTCATAGCTGATATGGAATTATGGAAATATTTTTTATTATTCTTATTTATTTCCATATCTTTTTTTTTGTTACAAAAACCTAACGAGCTTTTTTCCTGTCTGTAACTTCAGGCAGGTGCTATCATGGATGCTACTGGTGGGGAACTGAAGGAATTCCAAATAAAATCCTGTTTCTTGTTTGTTTCCATTGAAGCCATGCTGGAGCAGCCTTTACAGCAGGGGAGGGCAATTTTCCCAGGGTCAGGAGTCACAACTTGCTCCCTCAAGCAGCTGGAGGGCTGCAGGTGACATCACTAGGTAGGTTGTGAAGTCACAGAAAGGTTTACCACAGGTACCCCAATCAAGCTGTACAAAGTACACGGCCTGCTGTAGCCTTTGGCTATGCCATAATGGTTACAGACAAAGGATGGTATTCTTTTAAAAATTAGCACCATGCCTATAAAAGTTCAGTTAACTACAGCAAAGAGCTCTAGAACACTTCCATTATTAATAGCAATTAAATTTGTTTTGTGAATTATTCCTTTTTCCCAAACACATAGTGCTATTTCAGATGTAAGATAAACATAAGATTTTTTTTTCAGAATCAGTTTCTTCCAAGTTTATTGTTATTAGTTTTCTACTCTTGCATGTCACACTAGGTGCCTTGTGAGCATAGTATCTTAAATTTTATTGAGGGTTCTTTTTTTCACTTAGATAAAAGTTCCTAGATTTTGCAGGGGAAGGAGATCCATGCAAAAGCTGTCATCAAATTGGAACTGTTAAAAAAAATGACAAAACTTCTTACATTGTTATTCCTCATGCATGTAGACTGCCACCTGCTATCAGATTGGCTCATATGATCGATCAGTATCTTCATGAGGAAGAAATTATTTTTTCACCTTGTAAACATTGATTCCTGGCTTAGCACCTCAGATTTAAGTTTGGAATTTCAAGGGGGAAAAATGAAATCCATGGAATTAAATTAGAAGGAATATCTGATATGAAATGAATTCTACTTCTTTAAAAATAGGTAATAAATCTAGGAAGGATTGGGCATAAAAATGTTGATTCTTACTTTTCTGCAGTTTTGTCTTATTTCTTTATACAAATTTAGTAATTTGGGGCATTCATGCTTATCTCTGTGCAATAGTAAATAATTTTTCTTTAAATAATTTTTTGATTTAGAATATCTGGAATCCCATTTTAAACTTCTACAGAAACTCTTTTTTAAATTGAAGCCAACCACTGCCATCTAGTGGTCCTTTGGATTTTATAGCTTGCCCAATTTGCCAGCAGTTTCATTTGCCTTTTTAATTAACTTCTAATATTTTGTTGAATTGAGCAGTTGTACAGTTTTCAATATTGCATGTTTCTATTTTAAGATATAAAGCTAAAAAGTTATTATTATGCATTATATGTACTTTTATTACAAAAAGTTTGGTTTTGTTTATTTCTTGTGAGATTGGCTTCTACAGTTTTATTTTGTGCTGTATATACAAACATCAATTTTACATTTATATTTCCCCAATTATGTTTGTGTAATGGTGTGCACACTTTTTGATTATTTTTTTCTACTTTTCTGTATGCATTTTTGTAAAAAGTGATCATTGACTATAAATAAAGTAAAAGAAATCAGCATGAAAAATTCTCCATACCAGAAATAGAAGAAATGATGTGCAAAATGAGGATCCAAAAACTCAGGTTTATGCTAGGCTCTGATGTATTTTTTAACCACATCGTACAGGTGAGATATTGTAATTAGAGCATAATGAGTAAATATTTTCTTACTCCAGCCTTTAGTTTGCATGATATGGTGCCTTGTCTTTTTCAGGTTATTCTTTACCAGGGTGGTCAGATTTTTGATGGTGCAGCCCAGTTTCATGGGCGAGTGGGGTTTGCAAAAACAATGCCAACCACCAGTGCCTCCATCTTCATCAACAATACCAAGCTCTCAGATACAGGGACTTACCAGTGTTTGGTGAATAATCTACCAGACCGAGGAGGACGGAATATTGGAGTCATTGGGCTCAATGTCTTGGGTATGATCTTTTTAAAATGGATGATAGATTTAAAATATGGAGGTGAACTAATGCACAACCTTTTTAAATTTAACTTGAAAATTTTATTTTTAATTGTAAACAAGAGTCTGGAACAGAAATGGCTGCCATGTCAGTGGTCCATCAGTTCTGCACAAAAGTACTAGATAATTATAATTTACTTTAACTCTATGATTCTTCCCAGTTTCATTCATATCTAAAATAACACAACAGTACAACAATGGAAAGGGGTTAGAAGTCATAATTAAAATTGGTCTCTCTCCAAAACTGCTATTAGCAACTCAACCGTCTGCATAGGTCTTTTTCATTACAACCACTCCTCATTTAGTGACTACCTTGGTTAGGGACCATTCACAAATATGAGATTAATAAGTGTTAATAAAAATTCAATTTCTGCCCAATATGTGCAATTACTAGCGAATTTCAGGAGCCTAAACCTGCCAGAGGGTCCTTATAAACTAATTAAGACCATAGAGCTCAGCTTGTTAACACAATTAGCACTTTTTAGAGAAGTTCTCTGTGAGGAAAAAAGCAGGAAGAGATAACTTCTTTAACCAATCTCGCTGTCCTGTGAGGGGGCGAAAAGGTGTGTGTGTGTTACTAATTTAACAACTGCAGTGATTCCTTTAACAATTGAGGCAAGAAAGGTCATAAAATGGGGCAAAACTCACTTAGCAATTGTCTTGCTTAGCAACAGAAATTTTGGGCTCAATTTGGTCGTAAGTTAACGACTGTACTGGAGAAAAAATTGTATAGGAAAAGGCAGAGATAAACCCATCAGCGCTATCCTTGCCAAGATAAATACCTGCATCTTGTCACTAATACATTTATTGCCAATATGTTGTTCTGCTTTAAAAAAACCCAACTGGATTTCTCTTTCTTAAAATGCCTTTTAAATTCACAACTGTCTTAGATGAAAGTGATTTTGTTGACTGCAGCAAGGAAAAAATAGTTCAAACATAAGCACGCACACTTTGTTACAGAAACCAACACCCCAGCAACACCTACGGTATCAGATATTAGCATTATGTATAACTTAATCCTTAGTTGTATAATATGTGTGTGTATGCATACTTTAGATCAGGGGTGTCAAACTGCCGGCCCGCGGGCCGGAGCGTCACGGAGAAACCGCACCCATCCCATTTTCGGCAATGGGAAAAAGTTCTGATACGTCATGTGACGTCACGTGACGTCGTGAGTTTGACATGCCTGCTTTAGATTCACTCAGGGACCAGCATGTCAGAATTCCTAGCATCCTTACCCAAAATGTATATATTTAATATACAGTGCATTCAGAAAGTATTCAGACCCCTTTCACTTTTGTCAATTTTGTTATGCTGCAGCCTGATTGTACATTTATTGAAATACATTTTTTCTCATTAATCTATATTCAGTACCCCATAATGACAGTGAAAACAGAATTTACAGAAATGTCTGTAAATTTATTAAAAAGAAAAAACTGAAATATCACATTGGCATATGTATTCATACCCTTTACTCAATACTTTCTTGAAGCATCTATGGCAGCAATTACAATCTCTAGTCTTTTGGGGTATGATCTGACAAGCTTTGCACACCTGGATTGGAGGATTTTCGGCCCTTGTTCCTTGCAAAGCCTCTCAAGCTCAGTCAGGTTGGATGACGACTGTCGGTAGACAGCCATTTTCAGGTCCCCCCAGAGATGTTCAATAGTGTTCAAGTCAGGGCTCTGGTTGGACCACTCTAAGACATTCACAGAGTTGTCTGTAAGCTACTCCTGTGTTCTCTTGGCTGTGTGCTTAGGATCGTTGTCAGGTTGGAAAGTGAACCTTCGGCCCAGAGTGAAGTCCTAAGTGCTGTGGGAAAGGATTTCATTGAGGATATCCCTGTACTTTGCTCCATTCAGCTTTCCCTCAACCCTGACCTGTCTCCCAGTTCCTACTACTGAAAACACTCCCCAAGCTTGGTGCTGTCACCATCATACTTCACTGTTGGGATGATATTGGGCAGGTGATGAGCAGTGCCTGATTTCCTCCAGACGTAACGTTTAGAATTGAGGCCAAACAGTTCAATCTTGGTTTCATCATACCAAAGAATCTTGTTCCTCACAGTCTGAAAGTCCTTCAGGTGCTATTTTTTTTCTTTCCAAACTCTAAGCAGGCTTTCATGTGCTTTGCACTGAGGAGAGGCTTCTGTCTAGCCATTGCCATAAAGCTCAGATCGGTGGAGGGCTGCAGTGATGGTTGTCCTTCTGAAACTCTGTCCCATCTCCACACGATCTCTGGAGCTCAGTCAGAGTGACCATTGGGTTCTTGGTCCTTCTCCCCCAATTGCTCAGTTTGACTGGATGACCAGCTCATAGAATAGTCCTGGTTGTGCCAAACTTCTTCCATTTGAGAATTATGTCTCTCAGCTTTGCAGGCAGTTCCTTTGACCTCATAGCTTTTGCTCTGCTGTAGTATGCATTGTCAGCTGTGAGGCATTCTATGGACAGGTGTGTGCCTTTCTAAATCATGTCCAATCAATTTAAGTTACCACAGGTTGACTCAATCAAGGTGTAGAAATATGTCAGCAACAATCAAAAGAAATGGGAGGCATTAGAGTTAAATTTCAAGTGTTGTTGCAAAGGGTCTGAATACTTATGCCAATATGATATTTCAGTTTTTCTTATTTTAATTTTACAGATATTTCTAAAATTCTTTTTTCACTTTGTCTTTATGGGATACTGAGTGTAGATTAATGTGAAAAAAATGAATGTCAGCAACTGTAGAATCGGGCTGCAGCATAACAAAATTGACAAAAGTAGGGGGAATCTGAATACCTTCTAGAAATCACTTTCCTGATTTCTAGAAAAAAATGAGATAGAAGACCCTTTCAACTTTTTCTCTTAAAAGATACATTTTGTAGGTTCTGGCATAAGTGGGAGAGAGGTGGATTATGAGAGATTCAAATTATCTTGAGATAGTAGAAGATAGGACTGGTTATAGGAGCCAGAAACCTATTATGACCAGATCACTTACAGAAGAATTCTCTCTACTTTTGATTTATTGTGGCACATTTTCAAAAGTTTTTGTTAGTTATAACTATTTTTAAACTCCGTATAGTTTATTTTTAGCACTTGCTTGACCATGTTTATGTTTGATGCTTTTAAGAATTTGGTACTTACTTTATCCATAGTTGTACTATCTTTATATAGATAGTAAAATTAAATCTCATACCCTTATCAAGATAATGGAATTTAGCTTTAAAGTAAAGCATTTTAATATTATCTTTATTGTGGAAACTGAGAAAGGACCTTCCTTGTGAGGACAGTAATAAAAATACTTAAGCCTACAATTATGACTGAGCTCAGTTGCTAAAGATTAACAGGTTGAAAATTACAACAGACTTGAAAAAAGTGACTTAATACCTATTCTCAAAGTTATGAGCACCAAACCAACCCTACAATTACATGATTGCATTTTGGGCACTTGGCAACCGGCTCGCATTTATGAGTGGTTGTAGGATCCTATGGTGACATGTTTGCATTTTGTGAATTTTTGCCATTTTCAGGCAAAAAGTGGCAAAAAATCTTTTGCGTAAACAGGCTTCAAAGTGACGACCATGTGGTTCGCTTTAATGACAATTGTAAAAACAGTCATAAAATTGAGTCAGGTCACATGGTGCTTCCACTTACAACCACAGTGCCTTGTGACTAAAATACCAGTCCCAATTGTGATCATAAGTTGAGAACTACCTGTAGTTACCAAAGTCTTAGCAGGTTACCTTGCCTGTTGCTTCCTTATTAGTCTTGAGCAACTGTATCTTCTCTTTTTTTAAAAAAAAACACAACTGTCTATATTTGTAAAGATGACAAGAATGTTGAAGAGAAGCTACTCTAAATAATCCATGCCATTTTCTATTGTAACAGTTCCTCCGTCTGCCCCTGACTGCAGAATTCAGGGGTCTTTGAATATTGGTAGTGACATCACACTAAGTTGTAATTCAGAAGAAGGCATCCCTCGGCCAACTTACAACTGGGAAAGAATGGATAATGCTCCCAAGCTGCCTCCAACATCCATACAAGGTGACCATTCTATCTTTCTGTTTCATTGGGATGTCTGACTAATTTTTCTTATTTTGGTGGTAATGTCATACATTTTGCCCCAAACTGCTGCTTCAGTTACTTTGGCAAAGCACCTGATCCAGGCATGTTATGCAAGAGAAGAAAGCAATTAATGTTGTCAATTAATGCTGATATTATCAATTAATGCTGATAATCTGAATGTAAAAAACTCATTAAAAGTAACAAGGAAAAGAAGGAAAAAAATCTGTTTTGGATAATTAAAAAGAACCAAGCTTATAAAGCATTGGGTGCCCTCTAGTGGAATTTTAAATATTTTTATGTATGAAATAAAATAGCACACATTACATTAAAGTAATAATGGTGGGCAGCTATTTTTTAACAAATTTGCCAGAAATCCAATGGAACAAATATTATTATTATTATTATAAAATATACTATAAAACATAATAATTCCATCCTTAATTTTTTTTTCTTGTAATATATTTTAAAGGAATAGTGATACCAGGCAATCAAGTTCATATAGCTAGGATGACTGAAACATCTTGTACCCCATAACAACAAGTTATGTGATATCACAAAGGATTTCAGACTTTTGGCAGTGCTTTCTGCCCTCACATGAAATAAATGCTAAAAAATAAAAATAAAACTCTTAAGAGGAGGATTCAAGACAGAAATATCAAAGAATAGATGCATGTTCTTTTGCTCGTTTCAGTTTTTTTAATAAAAAAGAATCATGTTCACAGAAGTCATAAAAGATTATTATAATAATTCAAATGTATTGTTATTTTAAATAAGTTTATATTTAATTTCAAGGACAGTACTTGATTTTTTAAAAAATGAATGTTCCAAACTTCTAAGTATTTGCAACATAAACCTTTTTTTTAAAAAAAAATACATCAGTAAAAAATGCAAGTAGCAGTCACTTTATTCCAAGTCTTACAGTATTAGATAGACAGTCAGACATAGAGACAGGCATATTTCACTGAAATGATGAAAAGTGAGTGATGATGGTAAACAGATTTTTCAAAATGTTTTGCTGAGAATGAATCTATCAGATTCTGTAGTTAGAATAGTAATGGTAGATTGTAAATAGGAATTTTTTGATCAAATGAAGTGAAAACAAAGCCAGAAACACAGGGGAGCAATCTGAATTTTCAGGAAAACAGATTGCAGGAACAAAATTTTGATTATTGATTCCCAACACTCAGTTGAGATATATTTCTACCCAGTGCTTCTCCTGCTCTCTTCTGTCCCAACCTGTTCTGAAATAACTTTACAAAGTCTTTTTTTTTCTTAAGATGAATTTGGAGGCTCTGTGTTTGACTGTTAACACCCATATGTCTGTTCTTTTGGAACACTGTTGCATTCCAGACTGAACAGAATCCTCACCTTCTGTCTGATTAGTCAGCAACATTTCATGCACCCCTTTTTCTGACTAAAAGAGAAAATCAGTCCGAAGCTATGATATAACATTGTTTCAATGGGAAAGAAGTAATATTCTAATGTTGAAAAAAGCATACTTTTGGGAAAAGATAAAAGTGCTCATATAAAGAGATTGGCCAGAAATCAGAATGAAAGTTTCTGTTAAATATGCAGATAAGCTTCTCTTATATGCTTCTTGCAGAACTTATGTATATCACCAAGTTGGGTGATAAGCCAACCATTGGTAGCATTGATTGCAGACTATTGATTATTATCTATAAAGGCAGCAATCGTTAACAATACACTTCGAATTCAATGGGTTTTTTTTAGCTTTTATTTTTAAAATCATCCTGCTTTTTTATTGATTATGCAGTGTTTCACTACATCTGACAAAGCATCCTTGGAAAAAACTCTAAAAATATACAAAATATAGGAAACCAATACAAATACGTAAAGATAAACTGATTTTTTGCTAGAAGGTATCTTCAGCAATTTGCAGCAGCAGCAGCAACAACAACAACAAGACTTTAGCAAGGTCTTAGCAAACAGTTACTTCCAATTACAGTATCAGCAGCTCAAAATCACAAACAGCTATTCTACTATAGTAGAACTTATTGTGAACATAGACTTTGGGTCAATAAAGCATGCGGAATATCTGTCACAGTGGTGGTGATGGTGGTAGTCTATAAATTGAAAATTGCTCATCTGAATCTTATTGATATGTCAGTAGTACCTTGCACATGGGAAACAATTTTTCCAGGAACCAGAGATATAGCCTAGGTTAATTTTTTTCTAAATATTTTTTCATTGTATATTATATGTATAGTCCTTACAAAAATGATTGACATGTTTAGTTAAGCGGTTAAAACTCAGGACTAGAGTGTGGCAAAGATTTGACTGAAAATAATCTTCCTGGAAACATTATCTAAAACTTCCTATGATTCTAGATTGAGAGACAGCTTTTAAAATGAAGCATTTTAAGAACTATATCACTTTCTTCCTATGAAATATTTCATACAGTTTAACAAATATGTTTATTGTGCACTCCAAAATTTACTTAAGTATTCATGTATTTTTTTGATTTGCAAAACTCCCTTAATTTTTATTAGCAAAATTTAGAACAGCCTTCTAAAACCCAACATTTTTCTGGAAATTGGAGTCATAGTGTATTTGTTGGGAAGGCTTGATTAAATGGAGAAAAGGTACTGGACAATGTGATCTGTGGTTGGTTTTCTTAAATTCATTGGTGAGTCTTGATTCATGAGTTGAAATGTTTTCTTTTCTGGAAGAAGACAAACGGAAGAAAAGGGAAGCAATGCAAAGACAAAACAACAAGAAAGAAAGAAAAAAGCTGACTGGTTCAAATTAAAGTAATAGATTGGTGATAGCTTTTTTTCCCTTTTAGTTTTCTTATTGTGTTCCTTTGGTCCTGAGCTTTCAAATTATAATAACAGTCTTTCAGAAGAAAATGACCACTGTAAGCTTCTTAATCTCTAGCTTCATTTGTAAAAAGATGCTTTCATCTGGAGGTTATTTTGTAATCTGTCTTTTAAGAGCCTTACATTACAACTTAGATTTTGTTGAATTTGCATTTTCAAAATTGTGATAAAATGGTTCTTCTCCTTTATATAAATTGCACTTTAAATTTAGAAGATTTTATTTATTTTGTTTTTGTTTCTTTCCTGTTTAGATCTAGTTCAGGGTACTCTTCTTCTGCGCAATATTAGCTCTTTGTCATCAGGACGTTACCAATGTATAGCATCCAATGTCATTGGAAGCAGCACCTGTTCTCTTGAAGTTCAAGTGATTACACGTGAGTTAGATATAGTATACAGAACGTTGCCTTGTATTAATATCTGTGCAGCTCTATAAATCTGTCTATATTAATATTGCAGAATTTAAGATAATAATCCTTTCCATTGCCTTTTTTAACAGTAGAAAAGCCATCAAACCTTATACATGTTACCAGCCAAGCTGGCATTGTATAGAATGCCTATGAAATCTATAAAATGCATGAGGTTTTTAGGTACATTATGAAATCTCTGTGTTATTTTAATATACTATATACTTTCCCTAGGCATTGTATACAATATCTAGGCATTATGCAAAAGGACAAGAACTATTCAAAGTATGAAAAAAGAGTCCTGGAACCCTAACCCTTTATTGGGAAGACATATATGAAAATGAAAAAAAGAAATGCAAAATAAAGGATTTTCTTACTGTAAAAAACAAGAGGAAAAGACCAGTATTGATTGACCAACTTGTTGCAGCAAGGCAGGCTAGAATGGCATTTTAGCGGGAGTATGTTATACTTTGCTGGTTTGCCTTTTCGCATTGCATAAAATGTGTGGGATATGTGTAAAATATTAAGAATTTCCCACTTTGGCATTCTGTAGATTTCCTAGGCATTTTATAAAATGACTAATTTTATGCACTCTTTTGTATAGTCTTTCCCAAATATAAGTCTTTGTTTGGGGTTCATGCTATAATTAAGTAGATTTTTTCCTGGTTTTTTTTGCCTAAGTGATGAATGCTATCTGCTGCTGCCTATATTATTGAAAAGCCTGGTTTGGTAGATTCTACCAATTCGTAGAAATTCTGCGTCAAATTTCTTTAACATCCCTAACCTTGCTGGTTCTGATCATCTTTGACCTTTCTTACAGGAAGGTCAGCATTAGAGAAAGGTTTTCTCTCACTACACCAGACATTTAGAGCAAACGAACTATTATGTGGCTGAATGATAATTGAATTTTCTTGTACAATTTTATTTTTTTCTACAAACGGCTATAAGTTATTTAGTTTTTCAAGAAAGGTCCATTTTCTGCACACGTCTCAAGTCTAAATTGCATCTTACAGCTGTTATTATAGAAAGAGAAACATAATAACTGTACCACCAAGGCAATGTTATTGGGATGTTGAATTGTAACTGCAGCACAGTAGAAAACAGTAAATTCTCGTTTCTGTATTTTGGCTCCAACCCATATTGGAAGGCCTTGGGGAAGATAAAAGCACTCAAGGAAATTTTAGTTCAGTAAAACTGTTTCTGTTTTACCTTCTTACGTATTTCATTGTTTCAAAATCAAATGCTTTTTTCTGTCACGTTTTAAAGAAATTGACACATTTTGTTCTAGGATACCTGTATTGTCACAGTCAGTAGATATGGCTGTTTCCAGCAGAGGCAAGATCCTTTTATGCCTGTTCAATGCATCACCACTAAAGGAGAGGTGTCTGTCAGTAATCACTGAATAACTATTCAAGTTATGGCAGCCTCATTAACATTGTGCACCTTTGCATCCGACTTGTTAGAACAAGAAGGGTGACAGCAGTAGTGACTAAGGAGGACCTTGGTGTGAAGATGTTCATATACCACTTTGTCTCTATTCTATATTGGCAGCAGACAGGATGCTAATTACCAACTCAAATATAGGCAACTACATGAAGATATTCCAAAATTCAGTCATTCAGTCATTTAGTTCAACACAAAGAAGTTAATGCTGTCTGAGTGGATAGACAGAGATTTTTTATAGAATAGAATGGAATGGAATGGAATGGAATGGAATGGAATGGAATGGAATGGAATGGAATGGAATAGAATAGAATAGAATAGAATAGAATAGAATAGAATAGAATAGAATAGAATAGAATAGAATAGAATAGAATAGAATAGAATAGAATAGAATAGAATAGAATAGAATAGAATAGAATAGAATAGAATAGAATCTGTAAGGGACCTTGAAGGCCTACTAGTCCAGCCCCCTGCTTAACCAGGAGAACCTTATACTCTTTAAAACTCCATCTATTTAAAAAGAAATTAGCTAAGTTTATGAAGTTGTTTGCTTTTCTAAAAAAAGAGCAATAAATAAAATTCACCCAGACACAGCAATCCTACATTAGATTATCTGTATAATTGTTAATTTGCCCTATCACCTTTTCCCCAGGACTTCAGACATTCATATTGGGTTTAAAGCTGTTTTGGCTGTGTGCAGATTGCATGGGATAATTTCACTTTGCTAAAAACTCTCTTGTTTGGATGAATGCCAGAATCCATCCGAAATGTGCATATGGAGACATTTCTAGTGTGACAAAAAGGTCGGGAAGATGTTAATAACCTCTAGTGTTACATCACAAGTTAGAAGAATATGTAAGACAACATCCAGCACATACTCATTCTGTACCAGATTTCTTACACTGAACTTTTGATTCATAGATGCTTTTTTGTAAGTGATTTTTGGTTACTTTTAGGAATACAGCTGGTCTTTCCTGATGCCTGCTGTGGTTCTTTGAACACGCTCGTGTGTTCTTTCAACTCAGATTTTGCATGTGTTCCATGTCCCACACAGCTAACCCTCGGAATATTGGTCTGATTGCTGGAGCTGCAGCAGCAGGGGCAGTTGTGCTTATTGTCTGCATTGTCTTGATGGCTGTTACACTCTTTTATTGGAAAAACAAACACAAGGAGGAAGAGGAGGAGGAGATTCCCAATGAGATAAGGTTTGGCCTTGGAAAATACTTTGTCTACCCTTCCAAATTTCTTCCCTTTCTTCCAAGCAAGATTGTCTCCAGGTGTCAAGAGAAAGATGTTACAGTAAAATCTCATTTGAGTGTAATGAATCCAAATTAGATGTTAGCATACAAGATTCTCATTCCTAATTCTTATAATACTAGTAATGGTATGGCTATGCAGTGCCAGTTATTAATGGAGTAGGCATAAGTGCAATGCAAGTCTCATCCATCATCTTTTCTGACATGTTAGCAAGAGGGTTACATGCAATATTCCTGGTAAGAAAAGTCTAGTTTGTTAATCAGTCATGGCAGTCAAAACCAGCAATAAATTCTCAAGACAAAATAATTCCTTTTAATGCTAGTTAATGGCAATAATATAAGAAATAACCACGGTTAATTTCTGTCTTTGTCCATTATCACTGTATATCAGCTTTCACAGAATGAAAAACTGGAATGTAAAAAGTTGTGGTGTCAGTGCTTGCATATTTGGGCAAGAATTAAGATGTTGGTATCAAAGATGTGAAATGATTGGGTGTTTTGTTTTTGTTTTTTTGCTGTTTTGTTTTTGTTTTTTTGCTGTTCAGTGTTAATTATTTCATGCATGCTTGTCAGTAAGCGAGGAAGTGTTCCTGTTTGTTTTGGAAATGAGTGGATATTGAGAAAATAGTGTGAAGGGAATCGTAGTTATGTCTTTCTTTTCCTTAGGGAGGATGATTTGCCACCCAAATGTTCTTCATCCACAAAAGGCTTCCATGGTGATGCTTCCTCCTCTGAAAATGACACTCTCACCTCCTCCAATACTTACAACAGCCGATACTGGAATGACCCCAAAGCAAACCATGCTACAGACTCTTTCACTCACCTCAACAATGACGCACGGCAGCAGTCCTTCTCTCGTTCTGGAAGCACCAATGCCCGTTCTATATATGCTAATGGAGGTCATCCAGCACCCCCTCCACCGAAGACATTGGTAGTGACAACCAATACAGCTCCATCTCCCCAGGAGATGGCCAGGAGTAATGGATCAGTGAGTCGGAAACCACGACCCCAACACACATGGTCCTATGCTGTAAGCCAAGCAACGCTGGAGAGGATAGGTGCTGTGCCTGTAATGGTACCAGCACAGAGCCGAGCAGGCTCTTTGGTGTAAAAAATGGTTGTGGTTCTGCAAATTTGTTACAGTAAGTGGGAGTGAAGATGGGCCCAATAAGAGACTCTCCTCTTCCTCCCTGAAATGGAGGGGAAGATCTGTGTTCTTCCCTTACCCCAATCAACTGAACCCAACTGATGTGATGATCCCTCCTTTATTACCCCACCCTCATGATCTCAGGGGCTCCTCAGCTATGGCTGTATGTGCCAAGGTCAAAAGGAGGCCATTTAAGGCATCAGGGGAAGGAGACCATACTTGCTTTCTAAGGTCTGCTATACAAAATTTCTATTAGTATGGTAAACCAGATGGAATTTATAAAGTCCAGAGGTCAGTAGATCAGATCAACTGCCTTGGGGTTAGCCCATTGCTGCTTGGCTCAAAACAGACGATGGTGAGGGGGAACTGGTGACATTCTGTCTGTGACTACTGATCTCAGAGTAAAAAAGCAGAGGAAAAAATAAGCTGGGGCAAAAGTAGTGGGGAGGGAGGGCAATTGACTCGAGAGTTCTATTTTATTTAATTATTTTTCTGGAGTTCTTTATTTCTATCTTCCTCCCTTCTCCTGCTTTATGTCATTCTCCAAATTGGATTTTTCTCCCTCTTGCACTAGTTTTCTGGATGCTTCTCACATCCCTTGTCACCTCCATGGCAACTCTGGTCACTTTGGCCTTGTTCCCTGATGGGCTGCTTGGCATCTGATTGGCCTGCTGCTGCTGCTGTTGCTGTTGTTTGGCTGTTGTTGAGGGATTTGGGGAGGGCATGGTTTGGGGTGGAAAGCTAAAGCCTCCGTTGCTTAACTGAACTGGCTGTCTATTTTTCAGGGTGTATGGCTGGCATTTCTCAAAAGAGCTAGATTTCCAAAGCTTTTGGCATCTGCATGGCATGTCCCCATATATGGCTGTGTGGGGCTGGCCTGCATGGTCAGGTTGACAGTTGACCCATTCACACATTCAAAGCATCCATTTTAACCCTTCCTTTAGAGGATATCTTGGACATTATACTAGGGAAAGGAAGGAAGGTAGGAAGGAAGGAAGGAAGGAATAGGGGGAGGAATAAAGCAAGGAATTTAAGAGCAGCAGAAAGATAGATAATGACTACCCCGCCCCTCCTTTCTCTTTTCTTGAAGTGTGGTCTGCTCTAAATGGTAGCCCATGGTGACAGTTGTCACTCTTGTAATTTCATTAGCCTTAATTGAAAAACAACAACAGAGAATTCGAAAAGGAAGGAAAGTGAGGGTCTTCCATGCTTCATAGGGAGCTTGGGACTGGCTGGGAAGGGAACACATTTCTGAATACCTCGAGGAGGCTCAGCCAGGGACGCCTCACTGAGCCCTGCTGTCCGCACCTGCCTCATTGATCACTGACACGCTGGTCTTAAATAAAGTTCCTTTGGAAGTTCCTAACAGGATTTCCTTCTCTGCACTGACAAAATATATCCTTCTGATCAAAGCCTGGAATTAGGTAGACCTTCTTCCACTGGTTCTCTTCCATGTTCCAAACTGCACTGGGAATGAGGTTCCAAGAGAATCTCCACTGCTCTTTCACTTCCCATTCTGCTTCACTCCAACTTCATTCTTTTCCTTTACAAGTGGGTGTCAAGGCCATTAGGAGAGCTCTCTTCATAGACCATATACCATCTACGTGACGCCATGGTCAAGAGAGCCCTCTGGGTTGAACTAGGTTTAAAGCTTAGCTGTGCCTTTTTTGCTTGTTTTTTTTAAACACCTCTCCTTCCCATTTATTTTCCTTCTCTTCCCCCCCCCCCACCCGCCAAAAAATACTTCTAACAGACTTGCTCCATCAGTTTCAGAGCACACCAGGAAAACAGATGGCTGCTGTATTTATATACATGTTTCCTAGGGAGCAGTATCTCTCCTCCCCTATTCACTGCCGGTTTCTCCTTTTATTATTTGGAAGTTGTGTGATGGCATTAGGGAGTGCCGGAGGGTTGATAGCTTAGAAGAAAGAAGAATGGCTTTTTTTAAGGTGGTGAAAACAAAATACTACATAAACACGTTTTTCTCCCTCTTTGCTCTTCTAACAATGGGAAACACAGACGTTTTCAAGAGATGCTGCTTAGAGCAGCCTACAACTAGTGCTCAGAAAGCTCTTCTTGGTTCTACTGTTCCCTCTCCTCTTTCTTTCTTCTTTTTAATTGTCTAAAAAAAAATAATAAAACTTTTATTCATATAAAAGAGGAATGATTGTCTCTGAATTTGGTTATTTATTTGCTTTATATGTTTTATATATACGAATACTTACGGTACAAGGATCATAGCAGCCTTTCTTTACAAGACCTCTCTCTGACCACAGTTGTTGAGAACGGGCAGTGCAGTTTCCCATTATTCTGAGAGGGAAGCAAGAAAACTGTAATTAAGTTCTAAAATAGTTAAGGGTTTTTTTTAAAAAAAAAAAAGAAACACAGTCCTGACACCGCAAACTAAATAAAGATCCTTGACCCAACCACCTATGTTACACGATCCTTTTCACTTTGCATCTTTACCCCCACTCCACGTGGCCTTGCGTGGCTCTCATTTTTCTAACAAATCTATATGAGTTTTAAAATGCATGCTTTGGGCAACACAAAGTCCCAGCTTCCAGCTAGGCCATTTTTGATGAAAAGAATCAGATTGGAAATTATGGGGAAAAAACTACCAGAAGCTGCCAAAGAATTGTTGCCAGCCACAAGGACCAGAAGAAATAGAAAGCCACCAAAAAGATGAGCAGATATTTAGGGCACTGAAAAGCTATAATCATAATGCTCTTTTTTCAAATGCAGCACACCTACACACCATTGTCAGGAAGTTGAATTTTGCACCCAGTGCAATAAGCTATTACAATCAAGATGGAAATCAGGCCCGGGTGGTGTTGGTGTTGGTGTCCCATAGTCTCTTCACATCTTTTGTATGGACATTTATGCATTTATCTTTACATTAAAAAACCACCTTGCAGTCTCTATATTCTTCAGTTATGTGAATCCCAGATTTGAATTTGTATGAGTAAAAACATAACCCTAAACAGAACTTCTAGTAAAAAAAAGAAGTATGTATGTGGGGGTGGTTTTTTTATTTTTATTTTTAAACTGGGGTTAGGGGAGAAAATATGTTGCATTGAAAAGACTATTAGCTGTTGTTTCTTCAGAGGCTTAAATTTCAACATCATTGTGATTAGAAATGGGCTGAAGCATTGTTTATATACAACTAAGAAATGGACTGAAGTGCTGTTCATGTACAAATAGCCCCTTATTGCTAATTGCATTATGGAACAGCTGATGGACCACTGTCCAGGAAATGCAAACTGAATGCAAATTTGAGTATGATAGGAAGGGCCCAAAACATAAAGCAATAAAAGCAGAATTGAACCTCTTAACGTGTAGAATAAATGTCCTCACTGTTAAATTTAAATAATACTTTCAGCACTGTGATTGGGTAAGCACAATTTGTTGGCAATCACAGTTTACCAACTTCATGAAGCTTTCAATTACTTTATTTTCACTCCAGTGTGCCAACTCTGAAGAGAATATGAATTCTCCAGTATATAATTGGAATTAAAACCGTACAATCTGTATAAAAAAATCTGGCAGCAGAAATACTGTATTCATTTGTTTTCCATAAGGAATCTGAATAAATGACACCCATTTTCCTAGATTTTCAACGTATTTGCAAAACACTTTTTTTTTCTTTTCTGCTGGAAATCACAATTTGGACACCAATTTTGAATAGGGTTATTGAAAGAGAATGTAATCTGACCTGTAACTATACTTTAAAAAGATCTTCAATCTCAGCCAGTCACCATCAAAGGTCTAAATCAATCCACATTTAGATGTTTATTGATAGATGTGAAAAAGTCTTTGTGCATATGTGCCTCACACATCTTTTGGCATGCATGCAAGCAGAATCAGTCCAGACAGGATAGGTCAGGGGGTAGGCAACCTCGGCTCTTTTATGACTCATGGACTTCAACTCCCAGAATTCCTGAGTCAGCATAGCATAGCTGACTCAGGAATTCTGGGAGTTGAAGTCCATGAGTCATAAAAGAGCTGAGGTTGCCAGCCCTGGGATAGATTCTATTAATCCTGTTTTCTTTGAACTCACAAATTGTCATAGTCATAAAATTATTCCTTGTTCTGCATAGAACCTGAATGCAGAATGCAATAACATGGCAATTTAAATGTCTCAAGTGGAGTTCATTTCCTGAGGCTGTCTATTCCACTGACAAGCATCACTTTCTATTAGGAAATTTCTCCCTATATTTACTCAAGATGTATCTACCTGCAGTTTCCAGCAATTCATTCTACATCCAGTTTCTGAAGAGAATAAGCCAGAATACTGAAAAGTGAGCAGAGGTACCAAATATTCTTTAAAAATGGCTTGGACAATTGTTTACAGAAATCCAGATTCCAATTATTCTATGTATCTGTGTGAAGAGAGAAAGAGGCAGAAAAAGAGAGGTCATATAGTTTACCGTATTTTCCGGCGTATAAGACGACCCAGCGTATAAGACGACCCCTGACTTTTGAGAAGATTTTCAAGATTTTTCGTCTTATACGCCGGAAAATACTTACATGCCAGTTGCCAAGTGTCCGACACAAGCCCGATTCAGATTCAGCCCCGTCTGATGCAAATGGTGCAAAGCCACGCGCTCTTCCCGGCCAGACTCTGCAAACAGCACGCCAGAAGCCGCAACCACCGCGGGAACTCTGAGTCCCCGCCTTTCGGCAGCCTGCACGGCCAAGTGCGATTTGGCTTTGAGATAGCATTTGCAGATGGAGCAGCCGCCGCGTCTGGAGCCAAGCCCCGCCTAGGAGACGGTTGGCCAGGCGGGCCCGGAAGACGCGCTAGAGAGCCGGGCTTGGGGCGGCCATGCTGAGGCCGGCTGGCGAGGGCCGCTGCATGGTCTGCAGGCAAGAGGGGCGCCAAGTACCGCTGTTCTGCACTCCGTGATCAGGCAAGCGATTCTTCCGGTCGGCGCGGGCCAGGCGGTGCCTCGGCAGGAGCAAAGGTGCTCCCTTCCTACTGTCGAGCAGCGCGCCCCTGGGGACTGCCTGCCCCTCCTCTTTTCGGGGACCTGACAGCCAGCATTGGAAGCGCCAGCATGGCCAGTCCTACAGAAAGCAACGGCGGCGGCTGCAGTAGCCGCCCCAGGAGCTGACGAGAGTTTGCCCTCCATCACCCGTTCGCCATCGGCCGCTTAACCACGGGTCGCCATCGCCTACCTCCATTCACCCAGAGATCTCGCCGTCCAGCAGAAAAGATCAGAGAGGTGAATAGTATTTTCCGGCATATAAGACGACCCGGCGTATAAGACGACCCCCAACCTTTGAGACGATTTTCATGGGTTAAAAAGTCGTCTTATACGCCGGAAAATACGGTACTTGGGCTGCCAATCCATAGCTGGCTTAGGAATTGTGGGAGTTGAAGTCCACAAGTCATAAAAGAGCCAAGGTTGCCTATCCCTGGTCTAGGAGTATTTATTGTCAAAGCAGAACACACACTTAACTCATTGTCTCCATGCATGATAAACTTCACTTGATGTGCTACACCTTCACACAACTTATCTGCTATTAAAAATTCTGAGATGTTGCACTGGCACAAGGAAAAGATAGTGGGATTTGTAAACCCTCAAGAATAGATAGTATCTCAAGAACATACACAATTCTAAAGACATACGAGTTACAACAATCAACATATTCATCATAGAGAAAGGATAGATTTGTTGAAAACAGCCAGGTTGACTGAACTAAAATACACTATGATAACAGTCTTCAAATATTTTGGAAAGCATAATATAAAAGAAAGTTATCAATTGTCTCTTACCTAAACGTTATTTCTTCCATGCATTTAATTAGCATATAGGGCCATTGAACTAACATGTAAAAGCAATTCAGCAGATGAATTTAACATTCAATATTGGGACAGCGCCTACACTGTTTTTCTTTTATTTAATTTGTTGTAAATTAATGCTGGATATTAAGATACTGCCTTGGACATATTTAACATATTAACATTACATTATATTAACATGTTAAATTATAGATAGACATACAATATATGAACTCCATAGCAGGATCCGTACCAGTCCGTGGCCCATTAGGAACCAGATCGCACAAGTGGTGGGTGAGTACATGAAGGTTCATTTGTGCAGGCACAGGAGCTGGATTGTGCATACCAACACCAACACCACTACTGCTGCTGCTGCCAGTCTGTGGAGCTGGAAAGGTTGGGGATTGCTATTCTATAGGACTTGCTATATTTTTTATCTGATTATAGAACTAAAAAACCCACCATCCTACATTATTGATTTGGTTTGAAAAGTAAGTTCACATACAGCTGGAAAGAAACAGCCTTACAACTAAAAAAAATAACTCTTTGGGTTAAGAATTTGTGAACAAGAATCAATTATTTGTCTTAGTTACCTAACGCAGTTCTGTAGTCATGATGAATTGACTGCTACTTCCTAGCAAATTCCCATTTTCAGCATGTCTCTGTGTGTAGTGGGCAGTCTTTGATTCATTGGGAGATGTTTCTGTGTCCTTAGAAATACAAAGTGCCATTGAGATTTGCCCTCTGGATCAAATCTCAATGCCTGAGGAATTCTGGGAGCTGAAGTCCACAAGTCTTAAAAGTTTCAAGGTTGCAGACCCTGATCTAGGCAATAAGTTCTTTTTATTAAACGCTGGTGGTCTGACATCTGCTGGAAAACACTCAAACTGCACCTGCAGAATTGTCTGTGCCAATTATGGCTTTAAGGTGAGGCAGCTTAAAAAGATGAATTATTTTATCCCAGCTCCCATGTCATCAGGAAAGTAAGCCTGACTGAATGAGATCAGAGCAAACAGTCCCTTTAAGGAAGACAGGAAAAAAGGATGCTGTAAGGCAGGGCTCTTCAAACTTGGCCCTTTTATGACTTGTGGACTTCAACTCCCAGAATTCCTCAGTCAGGCACACTGGCTGAGGAATTCTGGAAGATGAAATCCACAAGTCATGAAAGGGCCAAATTTGAAGACCCCTGCTGTAAGGCAAATAGTCTCCAGCCTATCCTGGTAACATATTCCAATATCTCAAGAAGAATTTCTATTTATGTTCCCCCTGCAGAGAGGGAGCTTTTGATAGGGACAATGTTGGGAAAGCCTATACTGTAAGGTCCAATGGACTTTGTCCGTTAGAGTGTATATAAGGAAGTCATCTTTTGAAGGGTGAGCGTAGCATTTCCATTAAAGATAATCCACTTTTCATCCCATTTTGGGTTTTATTGGATTCAAGAGAAGAAGTTTATGAAAGAATCCAGAACCAGGAAGAAATATCATTCTGGGAGAGCAAGACTCCTGGTGTCCCTTCTTTTCCCAAAAGCCTTTGAGGAGAGCCCAGGTTACATTCAATGGTGTCAGAGAGGATTCTTTTACTTGTATTCCTCCTTTTTCCCTCTGAAAATGTAGGTAAACATTCTTCCCAAGTTGACCATGGAAATTGCTGGTGGGTGCTGGAGCTGAACATTTTAAAAGATAAAGTAAAGAAGGAGTTGAGAATTCTCTTATCAGAAAAAAATTGGAAATAGAGTGTACAGTAGTGGCCAAAATTGTGGAAACCTTTTGGGAAAAGTGTACAGTAGAAATGCCACCTTTGGTTAAGTTTCCACCAATTTTTCTTCTGATTTCTTTATAACTGTAGCCTTGTTCACTTAATGATACTATTTTACATCGCTTTCTGGGAAACCAGTCAACTCTTTGCACCATTACTTTAATTTTATTATGTTTTACAAGCTCACTAAATGAAAGAAAACAAAAAAAACCCCACCCAACCAACTTGATAACGATCACATACTGTAGCACACTGACAAATGTCCTCCTCTGAGCTTCAATATATGACATCAATAACTGAATCAAACTGTGATCTAATTGGCTCATTGCCAAAACAAGATGACACCTGATTGGCTCTCTAAACACTCATGCTCATTGGTTACAATCAGATGAAGGAAAGCTACCTGATAGCAACCTAAGCAAGTTGTGCTTCCTTTTTCTGGTTATTTGCCTATAGCTTTTCATAGAATACAATACAGATAATTGAACAAACTTTGTTGCATTACATTCTTGATTAAATTATCTTTCCATTGATATATAATTTTATGGTAATGCTCCAAAAAAAAGTGGTGGTATTAGCCATCAACCCTCAAAAATACACTTTGCCCAAAAGGTTTCCACAATTTTGGCCACTACTGTAATTCATTAAACCAGGGGGTCTTCAAACTTGGCCTTTTTATGACTTGTGGACTTCAACTCCCAGAATTCCTCAGCCAGCATGCCTGGCTGAGGAATTCTGGGAGTTGAAGTCCACAAGTCATAAAAAGGGCCAAGTTTGAAGACCCCTGCATTAAACTGATGGTCCCTATTAGGGTTTAGTGTTATAGGTAAATCCAGCCTGAATGTAGAGATGAGGCCTGTCAGAACTTTGAAGGGGCATTTTGCTTCAATAGGTTTTATGCAAAGCATTGCAAGGTGACATTGAAAACTATGGCTTTTAATCCCTCCATTTTAAAAGTGAAGTGAAATTATTGAAAATGTTGAACCAAGCTCCTTTGTGTGCTAGTGGAACTGGAGATTGAAGTTTTAAGATAAAAGAAGAAAGAAAAGAAAAGAAGGCATGGTCCTAATAATATACAGTACAATTGTTGCTATCAGAACTAATAAAATAAAAGAGCCACTAATGAGACCAGAACCAAATTATCTCCGCAACCATGATTGGAGGTGATGAGTTTCAAATGTATCCCATATCACACCTCTATTAGGAAGCCAGAACATCTGTCAGAACACAGGCTGGAAATGATTTTCTTATGCTGTGAAGGTTTCATTCTCCAAGTGTGAATAACATTCAATAGCTTGTTCTCCTGGACATAAATTATGCCTTAAACTCCGTTGGTCACTGCTTTCTTTTATGGTCATTGAGCACATGCCTTTGTCCTAGTTCCATGCTTCTATAGCAAGCCTGCCGGTGCTAGCTAGCAGACTCAGGGTTATAGATGATAAATGTTCCATAGTTTGCAAGTCATTTTTCCTTGCTCTCTGATTTAAAATGAAGGACAGAAATATTAGATATTCCCGCTAGAGGTCACTCTCACCATGAGATGTTCAGTCATGCTCTTAAGCAACCAGATGTAAATTACAACCAGAGTCTGAATAGCAGCCTTTTGAATTTAATTTTGGGTACATGGCTACAGTTCAAATCCCAGTCCATCAAGCTGTGTGTCTCTGATCCCTTAACATACAGCATATGCATCTCATTTCCCTATTTATTCAGCTACTTGTAAACCTAATTTAAATTAAAACTTTCAAAACACTTATTACTGTGGAAAGCTCCAAAGGAAGGAAAGTGTTGACAGTAGTAAACAATTTCCCCCTCAACTGTAAAAGTGCTAAGCATTCGGTTCTCAGATTTTCCTGCACATAAAAATGTGAAAGCTTTTCCTGCAATCAGTTTTCTAAGTCATGTCCTTGAGATATTGCTTGGTCAACGTTATGACCTGCAAGTCTATAATGGCACGTGTACTCAAATGACAAAACACTAGGGGATGCTGTTGCTTCTGAAATGCCATAAAACCCAAAATCTCAGGAGGTATATCAAGGTTAATATATTTCAGAGAGAATGCTGGGATATTCTTATATGAAGGTTTGTTTAGCTCAAATTTGGTGGAAGCCAGGAGACATTTATGATTCAGGAAGGATGAACCACCAAGCACAATGATGTCATGCTGTCTAGAACAGACCAATTTCGCTTCTACAATTTCAGGACAAAAAACTGAAGCTACCTTGGCATGGTGTAGCCCCAGACAAGTTTAAAAATCATAAGAATGGCCAACAGTCCATTCAGTGAAGTGACCTGCTTCTCAAAATGGCCAATGAGATGTCTTTGAGAGGTGGCAGCACGGGGGCAATAATCTTCTTTAATTGTTGTTGCAAAACACTGTTATGCATGTGTATACATTCCTTTTAAACCCATCCATCATTTAATGCAGGCATTTACAACGTGTTTAAGTGCAAATGGGTGCATAATGCATGGTTCATCTCATGCACCCAATTCCTTTGTATATTTATAATACATTGGGAGTGCAAGCTCTTATAATTAAATTAGTTTCAGTTGGTGAGAGGCAGTTGATATGGTGGTTAAAGCATTGGACCTGTGGTGGTGCAGTGGTTAGAATGCAGTATTGCATGCTAATTCTGCTGACTGCCAGGAGTTCAATTCTCACAGACTGATTTAACTGCCCTCACCATCCTTCTGAGAGGGGTAAAATGAGGACAAATTGTTGGGAGCAATATGCTGACTCTGTAAACCACTTAGGGCTGTAAAGCACTGTGAAGTGGTATATAAGTCTAAGTGCTACTGCTTTTGCTATCAGACTAGAAACCAGAAGACTTGAGTTCTAGTACTGTTCTAGGCAGAAAGTCAGCTGTATTAGCTTGGTCTAGTCACTTTCTCTCAGTCCTAGGAAAGAGGTAATGGCAAACCTTTTCTGAAAAAAACCTTGCTAAGAAAATTGCAGGGATTTGTCCTTTAAGAATCAGACGTGATTGAACGGAAGAAAAAAAAAAAAGATAAGGCAGGTACCTTGATTGAAGAAGGCTTGTAATGACATTTACCTGAGCGAACTTATAAGCTCCTGATAGTTTTTATGGTCAAATAAGTGCACAGGATATGCTTTCTATATGGATTATTGTGTTGGGGAAAGATTTGAATGCTGTCTCTTGCTTCCACCCCCATTTTTAAGATTTTGAGGCATTCAGAGGCTAAATGTTTATTTAATTTCTCTTTCTTTTCTCCATTGCAACATCTATATCTCTTAGTTAAAAAAACAAAACAAAGGGAGAGACATTTATATTTATATTTATTAAATTTTTATACCACCCTTCTCCCGAAGGACTCAGGGCGGTGTACAAGGCAATGAATATCAAAATATACATACAAAAGTTAAAAAAGATTAAATAATTATGCCCAATATAATACAATAATTAAAACAATGTTAAAACCAAATCCAAACCCCAAACCCATCAGACCAGGCCGGATTGTTCAAATAGATAGGTTTTTAGATCGCGTCGGAAGGAGCGAAGGTCGGGGGCCGTCCGGAGCTCAACCGGCAAGCGGTTCCATAGGTCTGGCGCGCCCACAAAGAACGAGAGGTCACGAGCGCATGAGTGACTGTACGCAAGGCATCCCGGTCTAGATAGGGCCGCAATTGGCGCACCAGGCGAACCTGGGCGAAGGCCACCATGGGGTGGGTGGGGGGTTTCCAGTGGAAGAACAAGTCAGGCAAATGGCTTCTATCTTTCTCCTGGGGGTACCACTGTTGGATTTTCATGTCCTTTAATTTGTTGATAGATGTCATAGATACAAGCCTATAGATGTATGAAGAGATACAGGGAATGATGTGGTATAAATTAGGAGTTAGATTTCCTTTTCTATTACATTGTTTAATTAAATTCCATCAAGTTGGCATTGACTCTTAATGATGACTTAGATTCTTTTCATGATAATCTATTTTCAGCTTGGCCTTTTAAATCTCTCAGTAGTATGTTCATTACTGTTGCAATCAAAATCTATCCGCCTTGCTACCGGTTGTCCTCTTCTTTTCATTTTTCCCAGCATTATGGACTTCTCTTCCAACAATATAGCTGAAATATGATTAAGCCTTGAGTGAAAGCTGTTAATTCATTCAGTAATCCATTTGCTTGTGTATACTCAAGAATCTTCACCAAAACCATCAATACTCCTTTTATCCTGCTTCTTGAAAGTGCAATTTTTACATCTATATAATGTCACAGGGAAAACATTGCCTGGATTATTCTAATTTTTGTAGGTATAGACATGTTATGGAATCTGAATATTCTTTTCAAGGCCTTCAAGCCTACTGTTCTGGACCATATATGTGCATGTGGGTGTGTATATACACCCCCCACACACACACATACATACACATGTACACATTTGAATAAAATACCTCTTAATACTGCCTTATGGCTCATTAAACATTCTACCACAGGGTGTCAAACTGCCGGCCTGCAGGCAGATTGTATTATGCGGAGGCCACACCCACCCCAGCTCCGGCATTGCGAAAACAGTTGTAATACGTTGCAACATGTCACGTGATGCGGCGAGTTTGACACCCATGTTCTACCAGAAGTTTTAAAATTGTCTACTTGATGACCTATGCTTCACTCATTGGGAACTAGCTCCATCATTTCAGAAGCAAGGTCTCAATTTTTTTATGTACCAACTTGCCTTTTTTCTAGTTTCTCTGCTCACTAATCCCTCCATCCACTGCACAGACTAGATGCTGACTTTTGTCATTGCCATAAACAGTTGTTTTATCCCAATTAAGGCTGGATGTGAAACAAATTTAAATGCCAGGATTAGACTGGGATAATTACTTGAAACTGACTTTGCCCTCAAGCAAAGTTCATCCAATTGCTTTCATTTGTTAACTTTGCTAATGCAGATATCAAAGCAAGGCACTTTATGATCTCAGTACCTTTCTAAGCACTTCACTTAAGTATTTGTTGTGTGAAACAAAATACTTGTTGCTGAAATAATTAAGAGAAGGAGTATTATCACCATATCCCAACCTTATATTTTGGCTTTGCAAAAAATTAAATGGCATCTCATCCAATTATCCTTACCTATACCTTCTGAAGCAAGTTCCTGTTGTAGACCAATATTTCTAGTGGGCAGCAGGCTGGGGAAAAGCTGAGTTGTAACAGATATTTCCCAATTTGAGGTCTTAATAGTGATTACACAACAGTCCACTATCAGTGATTTTGCTTTCAATTTCCCTTATTACTCTGGTTTCTTCTTTGACTAATTCCAGTGGATCAAAAAGCATGAAATGCTAGTAAAATAGGACATAGCAAATGAAAATAGGAATGAAGGAAAATGCCTTATATCGAGGTGGAATATTGCAATAATTCTTAGAAATATATGGGACCCTGCAAGTTTTTCTTTGGAAGCTTGTACTCCACCAATGAATAGGAGTGGTTTTTGTGATTATATATTTACAAGAGGATCATATGAGTGTGTGACAATGTTCCTGATTAATAAAGGACAGTGAAAGGAAAGACAATAGTTTCTGGATAAATCATACAGAAAATTTGATATTATATAGTAAATGGGAGGGGGAAGGAGTCAAAGAATGATAGAAACATAAATGAAGAAAAGTCATTTTAGTCATCCACATGAAAGGGTCCCTGATAGACAGCTATTTAATTGTTGCTTGAAAACATACAAGAAAGAGGAGACTACTATGAAAGTAACTGGTTCCACTACTAAACATCCTGTACCATTTATATACTTTATTGCAGGGCTTTTTAACCAGTGGTACGGGTGCCACCTGTGGTACATTGGCACCTGGCAAGTGGTATGCGACCATCCTAGAAAAGTGGTAGCGGGGGAGGGGAATGAGCTGAACCGGTGGCAACCGATGGCTTGAGCTGCAAGGCTGTCGGGGCTCAGCGAAAGCATCAGGATCAGCGCCAGTCTCCAGCTGGAGCTCGGCGCTGATCCGGGCACTTCTGCTGAGCCCAGAAGAAGCGCTGATCAGCTGGAATGTTGCAGCATCTCCAGGGTCTTGTGATTTACATTCAGATGTTTGGCAACTGATTCATATTTATGACGGTCACAGTGTCCCATGGTCATGTGAAGTGACCAAAACCTGCTGCAACCACCCAGCAGACGGGGGAAAATAAAAACCAAACATCCCCACCCACCCCACCCCCACTGCCAATCCTCAACAGAAATGCTCACAACAATGAAAACCTCGGACAGGAGGAAAAACGCCGCTGGACGGGCAGGCAGGTGTCTTGCTCGGCTGTGGCTTGGGGGGCACTTTTTTCAGTGCCATTGTAACTTCGAACAGTCACTAAGCAAACTGTTGTAATTTGAGGACTACATGTACTTCATCACTTTTTTCCTTTTTTTGTCATCAGGTTTTTGACACCTTGCTAGGCAACTGGTGGTACTTGGATGTTGCCATATCCTAAAAGTGGCACAATGGGTGAAAAGTTTGAAAAGCCCTGCTTTATTGAATTAATTTTCACATTCAAAGTATTCAATTTAACGGCCTTTTTCTGGCATTTTAAAATAGGAAAATTATCATGCAGTTAGAAAAATCTAATACTGTGCTCTTGAAATCATTAAATGTTTGCGCATATACAGCATGAGCATTGTAGTGAGAAAACTTTCATATGTGTACATATTTCAGTTACTGACTTCACATTCAATTGTGGAGCCAGACTATGAAGAATTTTCTGAATAACAAAGAGCTCTAGTCTTATTTCAAGCTAATTATAAACAAATATTAATTACTTGTAGTGTACCTCTCACATTTCCCCCTCTTTAATTGTGCTGGAGAAGGAAAACAAAGTTCTTTGTAAAAATCTGTGTTTGATTTTTGGTTCTTAAAGCTACTGTAGGTCAGAGAGGATGAACAGGGGGAAAAACCCCCTTTTTTAGCAAATTGTAAGACAATTCATGCAGTATATTTGCAATGAATAGGCATTTTCCATTGCCACATGCCTAGAGAAAAAATAACCATCACGTGCAAACAATCTGATCTTCAGATTGCTGAAATATTGCAAAGTAATATTTAGGGCTTTCTGACTTATATAAAAAAGACCCTTTCTGGTAAGCAAGTCAGGAGGTAACATCACTTGGCAAACAAACCCCTGTTAAGAGCATTTGCTGGAAATATTTATTCTTTTTTCCTGACAAAAAGTGCTGAGTGCATGGATCACATTACACGTAGGTTAGCTGATGTAATTTTGGAGTTATGGGAACTATGAAGAGCCTCTATTTCCCTTCAGTATATATCTTGGGGGAGGGGACTGAACCTCAAAGGAGATTTCTTCTAAATGACACAGGAAGAAAAAGGTTGTATAATGACTTCCACAGCTACAATGCAGTGAAAAGAGCAATCCTCTTTTTGTACGAATGGAGAGACACTAAATTAGTTATAGTGCACATAATACCCTACTGTATTTTAACTTGGTCTTTCAGTTTGCAAATTTCTTTGCTGAACTCTTGTGTTAATGACAGGTTCCCATAAACAGGTAGTCCTCAGCTTAACAACAGTTCATTAGTGACCATTCAAAGTTGCAACAGCACTGAAAAAACTGACTTATGACCATTTTTCACACTTATGACTGTTGCAGCATCTCCACGGTCACATGACCAAAATTCAGGGACTTGACTTCGGGCATCTATTTGTAACGGTTGCAGTGTCCCAGGGTCATGTGATCACCTTTTGTGACCTGACAAGCAAAGTCAACGGGGAAGCCAGTTATACTTAACAGCCATCTTGCTAAACCACCACTATGATTCACTTAACAAATGTAGCAAGAAAGGTCATAAAATGGAGCAAAACTCACTTGACAATTCTCTCATTTAGCAGCAGAAGTTTGGGGCTCAATTGTGATCATAACTTGAGGTCTGCCTGTATAGCTGTGGAATTAAGGCAAAGATAGAAAGAAAAACTTGTGGTGATGGTGGTAGGAATTGCTCAAGATCAGTTGTATAGTTTAAGAAAAGCTGGATCTACATAATGAGTGACTCTCCATTCTTATGACCAACAGTATAAATAGAGGAAATGATGAGAAGGTTAAGGTGCTGGCCGAGAATCAAGAGACTATGAGTTCTTGACCTCCCTTAGACATGAAAGCCGACTGGGTAACTTTGGACCAGTCACTCTCTCCATCCCAACTCACCTCACAGGATTGCTGTTGTGGGGAAAATAGGCAAGAGTATTAGGTATGTTCACAATCTTGAGTTACTTATATATGTAAGAAATAATAATAAAGCTATTTAGTTGCAGGAAGAAGATTGCACAGATTATAAGTAAGGGCACAACAAAATAGCAACAATGGTACATTGGAATATCTGCAAGAAATACAGCAAGAATGGGTGGGACCACAAAATAGACAAATAAGAAATGAAGAAGGTGCCACACAATATTTGACTTAATATTTGTTGATAAGAAAGACAAAAAAAGTCTGTATTGTGGACAGTGCAATATCTGGAGATTGCAGAAGAGAAGAAAGAACTGGAGAAAATTGCAAAATACATTCTATACAAATAGAAAAGAACTATGGTAAAATACAACTCAAGATAGTACCAGTAGTAATACGTAGGCAACTTGGGTACAATCCCAAAACGTATGGAACATCACTTAAATACTATCAGCATTGGCAAAATCATCAGCTAAATTACAAAAGGGAGCTTTACTTGGATGCAGCTTACATCCTGAGATGATACCTTTAACACCATCAAACAACAACAGTTGACTATCCCAGTTCCATGGAGAGGTCTCACTGGTTCACCTAATGCCAACTCCAGTCTAAACATCTGGCTGACTATGCAACCAGGCATAATAATAATAATAATGTATTCAGAGTATGTTGAGCCTTTCTTGAGCAGCTCATACAGATAGTCCTCAACTTATGATTGGCTGCTTAATGGCCATTCGAAATTATGACAAACCTTTTCAGAGCTTCTTATAACCCATTTTTGGAGTTATGGGGGCTGCCCACATCCCTGTGGTCAGGTGATCACATTTTGGGTGCTTGGTAACTGGTTCACTTTTAAGGCTATTTGCAATGTCCCACAGGCCTGTGATTGTGATCTGTATTTTTTTTGCTGTTTTCAGGCATTTTCTTTCAGTTTCCAGAAAAAAAACACCCATTGGGTAAAATAGATTTGCTTAATGACTGCTTCACTCTCTTAATGACCATCACAAAAATGATTGTAGCTTTGAATCTACTTACTTGATGCCTCAACTTACAATCACACAACTTATGACCATAATTATGGGCTCAATTACAGTCATAAGTCAAGAGTTCCTGTAGTTGTAGGTTGCTATCGTTGTAGATTTCAATAATTTGTTTCCCCTATTCAGAAGCTAGCTAAATAGTGCAGAGAATTAATTTGCTACAGACTGACATGATTTTGTCTAAGCAATTAAATTTTGTGTTCTTGTTTATATCATTCAGTTATTTAGCTGTTCTTATTGTTTGTTAATATATGGCTGGGTGTCTATTATTTTTCTGAATAAAATACAATTTTGTTACCTATTGAAGACACTGCTGCACTAGTAGCAATGGTTGGAAAAGACAACTATTGCTTTAAAAGGAAATAAACTGTCTTCTCTAAGCTATATTGGAAACCATTGATCCAAGCACTGACTGAAGTTCATTTATCATGGATTACGCTTTCCCACACATCTGTTACTATTACAGACAAAATTCTATGATTGACATTTTAATTCTTCCAGCTTATAGAACTAGGCTGGATTCTAATCAACATTCATAAATTTGGAAATTCAGTAACAATGATATGAGCCATTCAAGATCAGTTAGTAGGGTACACATACAACAGTGTGAATTGACATAGAACATTCATGAACTATGCTGGTTACAGTTAGCTTCTTGTGCAATTCAAGATATTGGATAGCACGTATAAAGTGTTTCATGTAGGACAGGGGTGTGAAACTGCAGGCCGGTTGAATCGTATGGAGGCCGCGCCCATCCCAGCTCCGGCAATGCAAAAAAAGTCATGATACATCGCGACACATCATGTGATGTGGCAAGTTTGACACCCGTGATGTAAGATAACACCAGTTCTCTGAGAAACCATGTCTCTCCAATACTACAGGTAAAAATATGTTTTACAGTGGAATAACTTGTTTCAAAACCCTGGGGAATCCCTGGACTTAAAGACTGACTGGACTAACATCTTTAGAGAGACAGTGGTTGCATCTGTATTGCAGTTCCTGTATTGAGCAAGGACTTGTTCCTTGATCCCTCCAAAATCCTTATCAAAGCTATATTTGTGGGGTCCCAAGATACACTAAGCATCAATGCTATATCTGCAAATGCTTTCTTGGAGCCCATCAGTCTTCCTGCCTCCACCTGGCCTTTTTTATTAAAATTATTTTGTTTTCTTAAAAGTAAAAGCTTACATATTGCAAGCCAAATCTGTTTGTTAGTTTGTAATGCCAGAACCATAAATGAAGCAGAAATGAACAAAAGATTTCTGGAATAGACAAGTATTCAATTCAGTAGAGAAAATCATATGAGCAACTTACTCTCCACCATAACTGAAGGCCTGGGTAAAAGTCACATGTGGCCTTTTGGAAGGAAAGTAGAGAGCAAGCCATACACATCTCTGGTGGAATGCTGTTTCAAAAAGCAGGTGCAGTTTCAGAGAAAACTCTCTTCCAGGTGTCACCTGGTGGTATTGTTGATTGATATGACCTGGAGCATGTCAGCTTAGTCTGATCCAATAGGATGGGCAGAAAATACTGAAGAGAGATGACTCCTCAGAGAGCTGGTGCTATCCCACATGAAAGACCTTGCACAAGAAACTAACTAGCAACAAGCATAGTTTATAAGACAGAAGTATTACCATTAATGTCTGTGCCAGTTTATTAGGGACCAGCTGAAATTTCCAGGTGGTCCTCCAGTTCATCATCATCTTCTTCTTCTTCTTCTTCTTCTTCTTCTTCTTCTTCTTCTTCTTCTTCTTCTTCTTCTTCTTCTTCTTCTTCTTCTTCTTCTTCTTCTTCTTCTTCTTCTTCTTCTTCTTCTTCTTCTTCTTCTTCTTCTTCTTCTTCTTCTTCTTCTTCTTCTTCTTCTTCTTATTATTATTATTATTATTATTATTATTATTATTAATAATAATAATAATTGAACTTATATACCGCCCTTTTCCCGTAGGACCCAGGGCGGTTCACAAGGTGATTAAAACAATATTACAATACAAAAGTTAATAACAATTAAAATAGATTAAATTATCCTTGATATGTATAACATATTGTAATAATCTATATACAAGGTCACCAGTGTAGGAGTGATTGTCTGGAGGGCTTTCCATTCCAGGAGAGGAAATGGTATTTTTCTTACCCAGAATGCCTGTAGGCCTCAGAAACTTTTTCTAATCTTTCTTAGAAAACAATGGCAGGCTGCTGCCCAGTCCTTCAATTAGAGGTATAGGTAGTACTCAATTTATGGCTATTTTTAGCAACCATTCAAACTTACAACGTTGCTGGAAAAAGTAATTTATGACATGTCTTCACACGTACAACCATTGCAACATCCCCACAGTTACATGACCAATACTGTGCTTGGCAACTAGAATGTATTTATAATGGTTGCAGCATCCTGGAGCTATGTGACTGCAACTTACAACATTAATATTGATATTGTTACATCAGTTTTGTGTGTGTTGTATATTGTACAAAGATATATAACTTCCTTTTTCAAAGTAGAAAATATATTAGAAAGGAAGTGATTTGTTCAACAGATCTCTTTTTACTGCCAATGTCTGATCCAGTAGCATCTGTTGCAAAGCTGTTCTTTAGATATGTCTTTCTGCAAGTACTCCCTTAGGTATTTTACACTACTCCATGAACTGCTGTCAGTAGCTTGAACTATTGCAGGAAATATTTTATTATAGACTTCACCCCAAAATGTCTAAATTTGGGATACCTTGGGAAGCACATGCCAATGTGTACTAAGGCAGTCAATAGTAGCAACAGCACATAGTGGAGCTTGGCCGAGACCCTGCTTGGATGTTTGATTTTGGACACATTCCACAGAAATAGTTTACGTTTTAAAGCTTTAAATGCTTTCTACCTGCTTTCAGATGAATCTGCCACATTTTCAACATCTTCTTTTAAGACAGAGATTCTCAAGCATAGGTCATGAGCCTCTGAGGTTTGTTAGCAAATCTGAGGGGAGTTGCAATTGGGAGAGGGTTTTGCCCACCCAAAGCAGAAACCTTATCAGAACTTGCTCCTGTTCATTCTTGACAAGCCATCTGTTACCTTGTCCAATCAAAGCAGAGATCAAAGCCCAGAGCATTGTTTTGCAGGGCTCCAGATCTGTGTGCACTTGCCAAATGACTTGAGAACTGATTTCTGTCAGAATTCCTTCCACTTTGCTTGGACAAGCCAGAAACCAGCTCATCCAAGCTCACGCTGGAGGAAGTTCTGAGCAAGTCTCTAACTCTGCATATGCAAGGCTTATGGCTTGCATGTACAAAGCTGAAGTACTGTCAGATCTTCCTCCTGCTCTAACCAGACAAGCTGGCAGTTGGTTTGCTCAAGCAAAATGGAAGGGAAAGCCTGGAGCACAGCCTGACAGAACTCTGGCTTTCTGTGAGCAATCTCTGTAGCTCACGTATCCAAATTTAGATTGCTGTCAGAAGTTGTTCTGGCTCTACCTGGACAAGCTAGGAGCAAAGTTAGAGTTTTCTGTCCTTGTGAAAAAGAACAAATAAAAATTAATATAAATATGGATAGAGAAATTAGAATGGCTATTTGAAAAATATAACCTAATTTTTAATAATTATGTAAAACTTGCTTTCCCTTTTAAAATATGGGTTAAATTTAATTGATAGATTATTTCTCATGCCAGACTCTTTGTAGATTGTTTCTTCATTCCCAAACAAAATGGTCTTTTCATTACTTTTCAATGCTATCATTATTACATTGCAATTGGTTTGTTGTGTATCTTGATGAGCTTTGTAGTTTCATGGAGATCTTTTCCTTTACTTGCTATCTTGACAGACTTTGTCAATAATAGACAACAATGCAGCTTGTTTTACTCTAGCCCAATTTATAAATTTCAACTTTCTCTTTATTCAGAGATATGTATATGGGTGTACGCATCTACATATTGTATTAAATAAGGGCACCAGATTTGTTCCATGGTAGCTGAAGTTATTTACACACAAATGATGATCTTTGTGGCAGTGTATGTAAACAAGACTCATATTTATACCCCCACACAATGATCTTCAGGTTCTTTAGTGAACAGAATATTATATTAATGCGTAAATAGGTTAATCATTTATACAGAGTTCATTTCTTCTTGCTACTTCCTTCCTCTTCAACAATATTCTTCAGGCTCTTACAGTAACACTTAGCAATCTGCAAAGTGCTTTTAACTCCAAGGACATTTTCTTTTGCAGAGCACACCGGTCCTCTCCTACTGAAACAATAAAGCCACTTGCAGCTTCCAACTAATCTGATCCTATAGCTGTTTTTCTAAATCTTCTTTCTAAACCTTCTATCGCTGTTTTTCTAAATCTTCTTCTTTCACAAACTCTTGGAATATCTTCCTTATATGTTCACAATAAGTTTAAATTACTTGTAGACACTCCTTGTTCATTAGATAAAAAAATCTTCCATTTCAACTTAGTATATCAAAGAGGCATACTAGGACTTGGCGTTGAAAATGGACTAAATATTTGGGTAATATGGCAGGCAGATTTGGCCAAAAATTTAATACTTTTCAATGTTGTCAGTTCAAACTGTTGTGGTAACCTCTGCAGATCAAATATTGTTATCAGTGGCTAATTTTTCATGTGGGAATTACCCATGCAGTCCTGAGGATCATTGTCATCCTCCACCAGGTGAAACCTTTGTCAATCCTTCACCATACAGCCCCATAAATCACTTGCAAAAATCCTGGTGGTAGTACCCCTTCCAGTACTGCCAACTGGAACTGCAGGGGAAGGAAGGGTCAAGTTGTTACTGTTACAAATTCACATATCATTGGTAAGTTAGCAACAGCATACCCCTTTATTCTGAAAGGATCCAATAGTTATCATGAAAAGGTATGATACTATTTTAAAGTCTCATTAATAATTTGTGCTGACGTCCAGAATTTAATGCATGTTCTAAATTGACCCCGATAAGAGATTAAAATTAACTGGAAAAATGTATAGAAATAGTTAATTGACCAGTCATGACTGGGATAAACAGCCCCTAAACCAAAAGTGGGTTGACCTCCACTAGATCTCCAGTGAGATTATAGTACAGATGATCATTGGGCAACATACAGTTGGACACTTAAATTATTATAAGCACTACAGGAAATGGCTAAAAGACCTCTAAGCTACCCAGAAATTCAGAATACTTAGTAAAGGGCTGATAAAAACTCTGGTGCTTAGCAGCCAGGCTAGTAGAGGCTTCTCAGGCATATCCTCACTTCAACCTAGCAAATGAAAATATTAAAGGATTATAAATGCTGATTTTTGTAAACCAGGCAGCCATTGATATCAGGCAACATTTTTTTTTAACATTTGTACCTAAATGGCCAAGCTTGGATACCATGAAATTGCCCAAAATAGGTAATTTTATTTTGATCAAAGAAGAGAAACAGAGGGGTGGGGAGAGAGGGAGGAGACAGACACACACACACACACACACACACACACACACACACAGAGAGAGAGAGAGAGAGAGAGAGAGAGAGAGAGAGAGAGAGAGAGAGAGAGAGAGAGAGAGAGAGAGAGAGAGAGAGAGAACAGCAAGCATAGGAAAAAAGAAAAAAGAAATAGGGGAGAAAAGAGGATCTTAAACTTCCTTTTAGTTTGCAGAACTGGCCTAGCAATAATGTCCATCTGGATTTGAAATAAGATTTTGAAATTGATTGCCAGAATCTTTCCAATGGAAAAATGCTGGTTTTTTTGACTTCTTGAAAAAAACCATGATAGGATGGGAATTTGAACATTGGACACTACCACCCCATGTAGGCCATCCTAAACAGTGGTACTCAGTGGTGGTGCCAAGGCTGGGCCTGAATGAAACCAATTGTATTTTCTGCCAATGGACAAAGAGATCTTTCAGTCTCCCTTCTTTACCTCTCTATTTTTTCTGTCTTCACTTTAGTTGCAACCAGGATCCAGTTCTTTGCTTACAGAAAGATGTTCTTTTTTCATTAATAGAGAATAAGGATTTCCAGGCTTCAAGCTTTTCCAAACACTTCTTATAATTTCTCTCTCACACACACACACACTCCCTGCCTTCTACTTATTTCTCTTCTTTCCTGAGTGTAAAATTTAAAATTATCACATATTGTCAGTTCTGAAAGAAATGTGAAGCATTTTGGACAATTTTCCACATTTTTTTTCCAATATGAAAGTGGGCAATCATTCATGTTGAGTCTTTGCAGCAGAAGCAGAAAAATATACTCTGTCGCTGTGGAGAAACCAACAGAAACCTGTTCCATAATCTCAGTGTAAGCATCTTTCTCTGAAAACTTAAAAGACACATGCTCAGTATTGCAATGTTCTCTCCCTCTCCCTCTGTCTTTCCATTCTCTGTTCCTTTCTTTTTGATCCTCAGCTCTTCATATCCTGCTTTCATTGCGAACACGTCTTAAAAGGGACATGCAGAAGAAAAATAGATGTTGCCCCCAAAGGGTCACCCCTAATTAATATCCTCTGAGGCAGTTCCCTAATTAGCATGCAGATCTGATTTCAACTTATCTTATTAATGGGTTCATTCTTCTGAGAATAGCAATTAGGTAAGGCACTGATATACTGTGCCATGGTGAGAATTTGCCACCTTATAGGACCCTTGTCCAGTTATAATCTAGTATGTTTGCAGTAGGGCATAATGCAAGACATCACAAATTCATGATGAAGAACCCCCATAGCCAATTTCAAATATTAGCCATGAATGCTTAATAATGTATCTTTCTCTAGTTTTCTATATAATAAAACAAGTTTGGGAATACCAAGTGATGAAATCAAATGTAATGATGAAGGAATGCCCTTCTGAAATAATCATATACATATGGAAAAGATGTTTCAGAAAACAAAGTTTCTCTAATCATATACATGATGAATTTCTGGGGAAAAAATCCACAGGGAAATAATTCTTAAGTTAACTTTCCCAAATGTATATGGTTGGATATATACATTTTAAATAAATTATGTTGTGAGTACCAAATGTTATACATCACAAATTTATTTTTATTTATTATTTATCTTTAATTTGAATTATATCTAGAAGCATAGGAACATAGTATGTGAGTACAGTGTATTGCTGCTGCTTCTTTGCTTTCTGTCATTTATCTTCGATCTTCTCTGCTACTATTGCAATAGCAGCCATCCCTCAGCTGATAATTTGCAAGCCACACTTCCAGTGTATAACATATACTGTAGATAAAGAGATAGAAGATTAGAAAGACCTTGGCATCCCGTCTTTCTATATGCGTTGTGAGATGATCAGACTCTTTACCACCCACATCATGCTAATCATTTCCTTCTTGTCCAGAAATGCATACAATTAAAGAATGAAGACTATTTCAGAGGTACCATTTTAACCAAGGGGGACATAATATTTCCTCTAAACAAGGCCAGGTAATTCTAACATTAGATACTCATTTGTTATTTTAACTGAAGGACACAAAATTGTGAAAAATCTTGATTTATTCCTAATAACTTAATTGTCCTATTGATAGTATGGCAGATCAGTGCACAATAATGTTTTATTTGTGTATTAAATTTATATGCCACCTATCTTACTGTCCAAAATGAAATTGCTTCCAAATATTCTTATCTATTCTTTAGATTCGATTTGACATTTGTACCAAAGTCTGACTCTCCCTGGGATAGGGAGATGCCATTGTTTGGTGCTGTTAAAAGTATAGTTGCAGGATATAAGCTCTTCTAAACAAAGCTGCTTTTTGCGATTGACTGTGGGTGATGTTCAAGTGGTGCTCCAGATTTTTTTGGGATTGCACCCAAGTATTATTGGTACTATCCTTGCTTTATTTTTTATTTTATTTTTTTGCTACAGTTGTACTATTTGCAGGTCTTTGTATTTTTTCGTTTTCTCCAGTTCTTTTTTTTTTCCTATTCTGATGCCTCCAACTACTGCAATGACTACCATCCATACTTTTTTTTGTCTTTCTTATCAATATTGTTAAGTTTGGAGTGTTATGTGACAGATGCTTGTCTTTTTCAAAGCCCAGAGCATTTAGCTTGTTCATTGTAGCTACTTTGTGGTCCCACCAGTTCTTGGTTGAAGAAAAGTGGTGTTTCTTGCCGACATTCCAATGTACCATTGCTGCTATTTTTCATGCCATTGTTTATAAGTCAGCTTCTTTGCAGAAGCAGCACTTGCTGTCTTCTGATCTCTGGCTTTCTATACATTTATTCTTAAGGCTTGGTCTTGTGCAGCCAGAATTAGCCCCTCTATCTCTTTTTTCAATTTTCCTGCTCTTAGCTACTGCCAGGTCTTGTTATTATCTGCTTTCCCTGATATGTTTTGTTGTTACATCACTGTATGGTTGAAGACATGATTTGTTGTAATTATTTTTCATTATTTTCATTATTTTTACTACCAATTCCTCCTGGTTTCACTCTACAGTCTCAGCTATTTGTGGCAAGGCTTCAAATTTTTTGCCTTAGATACACCTTTGCAGTTCTTCAACTTCAACTTCTGTGAATTGCTTTTTTATGTATTATAAATCAGTGTCGATCTTCTAGCCTTTGTTCTGTTATTTTTGATTCTGGATGTTTCTTTCCAGAACTGGTGAATTCATTTCAGATATCCTCTTCTTGTGGATTTGATTTGTAGTAACAGATCATTATTCTTTTTGTTTTCAGTCTTCATTTATTTGCAATAGGAAAACCACTTTTCTTCCAGTAGTCCTGCACTGCTGAGTCCTGAATCCTGTAGCCCATTTGTCAGCAGATATCCAGGAACTCCAACTCCTAGTATGGTCCTTGCTGACCCAGATAACTGATTTGGTATGGGTTTCTGTAAATTATGTCTTACCATACTGTTTATTGGAGAAGCACTCTTCACCTGGCTCCACTGATGAGATCTGTCCAGTATGACTGAAGCTCTGGCAGATGTCTCCTCCTCCTCAAAGCACACAAGCTTCACAACCACATCAAAGTAGTGCCTCACTGTGGTTTTGCACATTTATTATTTCAAGCAATCAATTTTTTGCTGAAATCATGGAAGAAACACTTAAACCTGCTTTGTGAATGCTTTAGTTCTTCTAAAATCAGATTCTCTTAACTTTGTCTGCCCTGTTAGTGTCATTTGTAATTTGAGAGTGGGAACATTTACACATTGATGTGAGCATTGAGAAGATAGGTAAAGGTAAAGGTTCCCCCGCACATGCGTGCTAGTCGTTTCCAACTCTAGGGGCCGGTGCTCATCTCCGTTTCAAAGCCGAAGAGCCAGCGCTTGTGCAAGGACGTCTCCGTGGTCATGTGGCCAGCATGACTAGACGCCAAAGGCGCACAGAGCGCTGTTACCTTCCCACCATAGTGGTCTCTATTTTTCTACTTGCATTTTTACATGCTTTCAAACTGCTAGGTTGGCAGAAGCTGGGACGAGTAACAGGCGCTCACTCTGTTCTACGGCACTTGGGATTCGACCCGCCAAACTGCCGACCTTCTGATCAACAAGCTCAGCTAACCCACTGAGCCACCGCGTCCCTTGTATTGAGAAGATACATGCCACCATGTTAATACCAGTAAAAGGGACATAGCTTGTATATTATATTACAGTACAGAGCCAATGAAGTATAATAGCTAAATTATTGTACTGAGATTGGAAGAATATGGGTTCAAGTACAATCAAATGAAAGGTGACTGCAGTGTAAGCCATCTTGATTCATTAATTAAAAAGTACAAGATATGTTGCACATAGCACAGCGTGTACATTTTTCCGTAAGATAATCTCCCTATCCCATGTGAACAAAACTGATAAATAAATAAAATACAACCAAGGTTCAGTATAGAGAACAAATATATTTACACATTGCTCAACTCAACAAGCCAGAACAGTACCAGACCTCCAGGGGTGAGATATTAAGGCTTGCAATCCTCCTAGCACAGACACAGTGACATACAAGACAACAGGGAGAAATGCTCACGTTTTGTGAGATTCCAGGTTGCTAAAGCTAGAAAGGAACTAACATTGTGTGGATTGTACAGAGATTTTAAAGACTTGTACTCATCGCACCACTTCCTAATTCCAAGTCTACGTCTTAATTAGACATATATTGTCTCCAGGCTCTGGCTGTGGATTCTGAAAGTGATTTTTCAGGACACACAGATTTTGTGATGCATAGCTGGCAAGTGGGGTTTGCATGCATTTCTTATTTCTCTGCTTAACTCAACTCCTTCTCCCTTTGCAAATAAATGGCTTCAGACCCATAACACCATTCAGCAATCCTATCTTTGCCCTAATTTATTGCTTGTTGCCAGAGAACTTGAATATGGTGCTGTGGCCCTCTTTTGAGAATCATTCCCTATTTCACTGGACCCCAAAGGTGTTTTTGCTTCTGGGTCTTCCTGGAATAGGGTCTACGCAGGCTGATCTAGACAATTTAAAGATATTGAGCCTTCAGTTAGAGTGGACATATGTCCTTTTATTTTTTTATTTTTTTAATAATGAATAGGATTCTTAAGTTGGCTTATGGCAGGACTAGCAAAATTTGGAATTTTATGTATTATTTTCCTATTAGATTTAATATGCCTTGTGCCACTGCTTATACTTTGATTACTTTCTGATTTATCATTTATTCTAATTTAAACATTTTAGTTAATTGCATTGCAATTGCTTCATTTCACCCAACATTTTATTAATCATCTTATATGATTCATTTACTATGATTTAAATATTTTATGCTCATTTTATATTATTTTATATCATATTTTATGAATATTTTACATAAAGGTTTATTACTATTTTATACTATATTTAATTATTCTATCATCTGTCTCTACTTGGTCTATTCTTCTGATACATGGACAATTGCTATTTATTTAATCCTGACTTACTGACCGTTCTCAGTAATATTGCTAAAGCAACTTGAAATGGAGGTAAAACAGGACTGTTTTCTGTTATTAGTCCTGATGTTTTTCTTGTGGAATTCTACCAGTGAACAAGCATGTTTGTATATCAGTAAAACTCAGCAGAAAAAGCAATCAGTCATAGATATGATTATATCAAGACTGTTTTCTACAAAGTATTTTATCAATGTCTATGTGAGCATTCAGAAAGAAGAAAATTCTGTTTCTATTTCGGGAAGAATACAAAAAAAAAAGAAATGAAAAAAGTAACAAAGTGTGCATATTTAATTCTCCCCTGTGGGACAGAGGAAAAGAATGTGATTCCTCCTTAGTGTATAAGAACTTAACTGGAGTAAAGCCAGTCATGCTTAACATTTCTGAAATCAATAGTGATTAACTGAGTTAAGCTCAATAAGGAAAAGAAGTTTGAATGTTAAAATATGAATATGAATAATCCATCCTCCAGATGTATTACCCTTCAGGGTATGAATTCATGCTCAAGAGCAAATAGAATCTCTTCACCTTTGTTAGTTGGCATTTACCCAGCTTTTATTCATTTTCAAGTCAAACACTTGCAGAACTAAAGGATTACAAGTATGGGAGCATTTACTTTTATATAGTTTCATCTGATACCTTCAATTCTCTTGCATAGAAGATTTAGTAAAACAGATATGTCTCTGTGGGGCAGAGGAAATGGAAACAGTTGTGGTAGAAAATGCGATGCCTTTTAGGTGTTTTTTTTTAAATTACAACTCCCCTCAACCCAGGATGTATTTTTTCTTTGAAAAAAAAAAGTGTGTTTGTTTGTTTTTCAATTCATGTGTCACCCGACTTCAAATTGTCTGGATAGATCACAGTATACTAATTAATAAAAAATGCAATTCACAACAAAGCAAGATGGGATCTGGATGCATTTTGCTAACACATTGACAAAAATACATTCACTGCATACATCAAAAGTATGGCTAAGGAATTTTTGTAATTATATTTTGGAGTTTATTGGCTAGTGAAGAGGAGAAGGAATCACAAACCTCTGAAAGTCTTTTGCTATGAGTCTAAGTGGGATTGATGGGAAGGGAGGTTGAACATGGAGGAATTGCATTGGGTGGGGGATGGGATGGAGTGGGGACAAGGATGAAGGCTGATTTTCTGAGAGGGAGGAAGGAATTAATACGGGGAAAGAATATTAATTTTATATGTGCTTTCCATAATATCAGGCAACTCTGGTAGATTTTGTAAGTAATAAGCTTTTAATAACTTTTCAGTTGTAAGATTATCTTAACTGCATAGAGAAATTAGATAGAGACATTCTAAAAATGTAGGTGATAGGAGAACAATGTTAAATTATTTCTTTAAATGTTAGAGGTTTGGAAGATTCTATTAAGAGGAAAAAATTTAATTATATTAAATGATTTAAATCTCATGTGATTTAACAAAGCATTCACTTATAATTGGTAATTGGTATAATTAGTAATAGTATAAAATTCAGTGGCAAAGCAAACTTTGAAAAAAAAAACTTTTTCCATGAGAATCATAAAAATGAATCATCAATAAGATTACATTGGGATGCTATGAAGAAGGTATTAAGAGGGTTGTGTATAAATCACCATGATTAAAAATATCAGCACAAAGACAAATAAGCTTTATTTAAAAATTAATGTTGTATTTGCAAATTATAATAGAATTCTATTAGAGATTATTTATAACAGCTACTAAATAAAAGGAGAATTGGATGATCTGGAGAAAGACAAAAATCTACTCTCAAATTATTATTATTTTTTGATAAGCAAAGATACTATGAACATGATAATAAGAATTCTAGAATCCTGGCAAAAAAACTACAGAGAAAAATATGTTTCTGTAATATGAAATTAAATTAAATTAATAAAAATATGAAATTAAAAAGTGAGGATGAAATTTGATCAAAATCAAATCAAAATTATTTTTCCGATAATAAAAATAATTAATATTTAAATAGATTAACATTTCCAGAATTGGCTTCAGATTATATAAAATTCAAGGAATCTCTGTTTTCTGTTTCAGAAATGACTTCAGTCTTTAACACTGTTCAAAATTGAAAATCTCCTGCCCTGTTGGATTATTAGGGGAATTTTATAAAGAATTTAAAGAGATCTTAATTCCTGAATTTTTACTTTTATGCAATATATTCCACAAGGGGAAACTTTATCAAAATCATGGAAACAATCTAAGATAATTTGGATCCATAAATCAGGTAAAATTTCCCAGAATTTGGCAGTTTATAGGCCTATCTTACTTCTCAGATTATAAATTCCATACTATATAGTTTAATATTAATGATTAAAAGTGATTATGGGCATATTTATTCATATGGATCAATCTGGTTTTATTCCAACTCATAATATATCTACTCCTTTCATGAAACTATTAAATGTTATACAAATAAGTAAAATTATTAAATATTAGTAAATTGGGTGTTTTTCTAAAATTAATGAATCTTCATTAGCCATGTGTTCTTTGGATATATTTAAAGCCTTTGACTCCCTCAAAATATATATTTTAAGACAAATATTAATTAAATTTGAATTTGGCACTTGCTTCTATAAGATATTGAATATATATTTATGCATCAATTAAAGCCCAAGTAAGACTTAACAATGATGATTCAGATCCCAGTATGATTCTAAGAGATACTAAGCAGGCTTGTCCTTTATAACTTTTATGATTCAACTTATCTATAGAAATACTTGCAATAGTTCTATGATGTAATAATCAGATCAATGGATAAAAATGAGAGATAAGACCTACCTTTTAAATCTATTTACAGATGTTATCATCTTGGCTCTCTCAAATGCTTCTTATTCAGTTAGTTATATTAAGGAGCTAGAGACATTTTCAAAAGTGTCAAGACTATGAGTTAATTTTCATAAATCACATTTAAGTTTTTTCATGCACTCCCAACAGTTCAAAAAGAAATTTAGCAATAGCATTTAAACTTATATACCACCCCACAGTACTGGGCAGCTTACAATGTCAGCAAATTGCTTTAAATAATCTGGGTCCTCATTTTCCCAACCTCAAAAGGATGGAAGGCTGAATCAACCCAATGCCCCGTCAGGCTTGAACTCCAGACTGTGGGCAGAGTTACCTGCAATACTGTATTCTATCCACTGCACCACCAGGGGTCCTATTTACGCAGATCCGAATAGCATACAAATATTCAAAATATTTAGTGTTGCTGCAACTAAAATATTAATAAAATCTTTACAAATAATATAAAAACTTAGAGAAAATTAAATAAAGAAATGCAATATTCTAGTGTAATTGCAGTGGTTACAGTGAAAATTCTTGCCTGGCTTAAATTTTATTTCACAAAAACTAAGAGTGAATAAAAGGATTTTACATAGACATCAGAAAGGGAGAGGCTTGGACATGCCCAATTTGTTAATATATTATCAGGTAACACAGTTAAGGCATATATTCCATTTACTATGGGAGACTCTTTTAAACAATGGATTTATACTGAAAATATGTTAGAGCCAAATAAGTTTATAAATCAATGACATTTTCACTGAAAATATTTTTTCTAGAATAAAAGAGATTGAAAATGATTTTATCAAAACAATGCTTCAAATGTTGATAAAAGACATTTCCCCTTTAACTCTTCTAACAACATATTGATTAGGATGATTACTATGATTTGGCTACAATGAAATATTTCAGGGAATATCTTTATAAACGAAAAGATTTTTTATAGCAATAAAGATTTGGTTGAGCTACAAATAGGTCATAAATTACCATGGCTCTTCTGATATCAACTTAAATCTCTTTGGGGCAATAGAAACATTAGAGATTCAGCAAAATGCCGTTATATCAATTTCAAGAATTTAATATTTCAAGAATAATTGTTCTCATTATTTAGAATAATCTAAAGGAACAATTTCAAAAAAATATAGGGTATACATTTTTTTTCTAAAAATTAGAAATAGGGAATCCTTCATATGGTTCAAGGAAAGCTTGGGAAACTGATCTTAGTAATCTCATTCAGGAGACAAATTGGCAGAAGTTATGGAACCTGGGCAGTCACTTCAGTTTTAATGAAGTTAAAAAAAAAATGCAGTGGAAAATTATACATCACTGGTTTTTTACTTTTGTTAGGCTGACACATAAATATCAAAATTATTTTTCCAGACATTGGAAAGGTTGTTTAAAAAGAAGAGTCTTTTTCCCCCCTTCATTTTATCACATTTATCATGTGATAAAGGTATACTCTTTCAGCTTAAATTTTTTGAGAGATAAGTACCATCACTAAACAAAGAATTGAATGGTCCCCAGAGCTGGGCATACTGCATTTATTTACAGGACCAAATCAAAAGTTTAAAAATAAGGAACTTATTATTTATTTAATCTTAGCCACCAAAATAACAATTGCACAACACTGGAAAGCTCTGGATAACATAAAAGCTGAGTTATGACTTAAAACATCCTCTTCAATTGCTACATTGGAAAAAAAAAATCAAAGTTAGGATTCTTCTGAAATGTTAGAGGCAAGAACCACAATTTTATCAAACCTGGATGGATTTTATGATCTGTCTCAATAGCAACACACTATAATCTGGTATATTTTATAAATATACGGCAAATCTGAGTGATTTTCAAGGGCAAATTCAAGTAGACCATATTGCAATAGTCAAGGCTTCAGGTGACTAGAGTAAAACTCTGAGGGGTTTTCTGATCCAGGAAGTGGCACAACAGGTACATCAGATGGAGCTATGCAAAGACCCACTTGATCACAACCTCCACCTGCTCCTCAAATAGGAGAACTGGATTCAAAAGGACCCTGGATTATACATTATCCTTTAATGGTACTCCATCCTATAATATAACAGAAAATTCCTAGGTCCAAAGAGCCATAATATCTGTAATCACTCCATCTTGGTAGGATTGAGTTGCAGACAGTTCTTTCCCATTCAGACCTGCACAGCCTCTAGGCCAGACATGTCAAACACAAGGCCCAGGGGCCAGATCCAGCCCGCGAAGTGGTTTCATGTGGCCCGCGAAGCCATCCTGGAAACAGTGAGGGAATGGCCCCCACTGCCTTGGCCCTGGCCCAGAGATCCTCCTTCTGCCAGGGACCCTCAGATCTGTCCCACTCCTGCCCAGGGTCCCATAGGCACCCTTGATGTGAACGATGTAGAGCTGGCCATGACCACCCAGTAGGCCATACGCACTCTAGCCATGCCCACCCAGTAGGCCATGCCCACCCTGGCCATACTTACCCGGCCCCCTGAGGGCAACCGCAATGCTGATGAGGCCCTCAATGAAATTGAGTTTGACACCCCTGCTCTAGGCACTGGGGAGGGACATGAGCAGCCTCACTTGGCTCACTTGAGGTTGAAAGATGGGATTTATGCAGTTGGTAGATTACCATAGGAGTATATGTAGAAATATCATCCACACCATACCAGGAATGTTAAAATTAATGATTTCACTGGTAGGTGTTGCTTAGGATTCTAATGGATTCTCTGGTGATCTTATTTCTATTTATGTCTAATTGTTTTTAATGGGTTTTGGAGAATATTTTAATTGTTGGTTTTACTGTACACTGCTACAAATGCCACTAAATTATGACCCTGCAGATGTTGTTGCTCCATAGATGTTATCATTATTATGCTTGTTGGGACATAGAATCACAGTTTAACATCTATAAAAACACAAGTCCCATCTCTATAATAGAATCCCACAAGCAGAATGCAATACTTTTTCCATGATGCTGGCCCCAAATATCTAATATTCAGAGACAAACATGAACTCTTTGAGTGCTGGCAATTAGGAGCATGAGATTTTTTCTCCATATTCTTCAAACATAAAACATTTTAATCATGTGTATATAGTTCTGCTCTTTTACAGCTTTAACTGTAAGATTCTGTCTGGGCTCCTTACATAATACTTTTCAGTTCTGAAATTCAATTCAATTTTTAGCAGTAAGAAAGGTAGTGGTTCTCACATACTCTGCTGTTAAATAGATCTGAACAACATGTTCACACCTCAAGTGGAGCTAATGCCATGGATTGCACAGACATCTCCTTTTGAAGTTCACAGGGCATAGTTCACCTCTCCAGTACCTTTCAGATTAACAATATGTATATTTATAAAATTCATAGTTTATTCATATCAAATCAAAAAACCTTTTTTTTGGAGATATTCAACTTTATAAAACTGAAAAAAGAGACAAAGTGAAAGATTAACTCTACTACATTAGAAAAGCATAACAATAAAGCTTCCAAAATGGCAAAGATGAATATATGAATGTAATGTCTCAGGAACCATTCTTCCAAAGTGCCTAGAATATATTCCAAATATTTCAGATCTTAGAGCCTGAGGTCAGCCAACCCCAAATGATTGGTGACTCTTGCTTCCATGCATTCGATAAAGAGGATCTAAACCACAAAATTTTAAGCATTAATAGCTCAGATATTTTCCAGATGTCTCGAGCCCTTTTATTTATTTTCCTGCAAAACATTAGGATGCTTATGAACAAACATAATTAATTAAAACCAAATCAATATTGCTGGCAGTATTTGGGAATTTAAAGAAAAAAAATCCCATCTCAGAAGCAATCGTAAATCATTTTCATATCGCTGCTAAGAAGACAACATAGACGTGTTCATTTATTTATCAGGAACTGCTCTCTGTTCAAAGTATTTTTTTACTTTGAATAAAGTAGGCAGAGAAAGCAATTGGGACGTGGCTTGTGGAATTCCTCCAGTATTTTTTTATCAGCAACTGAATGGAACACCAGGAATGAATTATATCTGATGTGTCTGTCCCTCTCTGCTTATCCTTCAGCAGGATAAGCAAAGGCAAAAGTAAAAACAAGCATCTCATAGAAAAAGGAACCTAAATGGTGTGAGGGCTGATATGACTGAAGTAGTAAATTTGCAGGGGCAAGTATTAGTAAAATAAATTTCCAAATTTTCCTTTCTAACTTAGATGACAGACTGGTCGGCTCAGGTATTTTAACTGTCATGATTTATGGCTTCCCAAAGAGGAATGGGGCAGTGGTGATTCTTCTGGATTTTCTGGGAAATTTTCTACCATTAATCAAGATACTACCACAGTTCCTGAGACATTTAATACGTTGGTGCTTGGTGATGTTTTCTCTCCTACTTCTCACCCTTTTTTCTATATTGTTCTAAAGGTACTAAAAAAATTTCTTTAGAATTTCTTTTGATGCTAGTTCTTGAACTTACTTGAGTCTTGTAAAATGACAGAGGGTGCTGCTTTATTGCTTTTTCTTTTTAGGTATCTCTCCATTACTTTTCAACCACTCTTCCCCCCACCATCCCCTATGGAAGAATTCATTTTTTCTGATTAAGCAAAGATTTAATTGAAATGGGACTACTGGAGAGATGACTGAACAGTTATAGACTGCCTTTTTACCACCCCTTAACAAGGTAGGTACCCCTGCACTCAACCTGTTAAAACCTCATTGCATTTTTCATTTCATTTCATTTCATTTATTGGATTTCTATACCGCCCTTCTCCCAAGGACTCAGGGCGGTTCACAGGGCATATATAAATAACTGTACAAAAATTAAAAGAGAATTAAACCATGCCCAATTAAAATACAGCAATAGTAAAATAATAAAACCAATTAAAAACCCATATTCCCCTTCAGGCCAGACCAGCTAACTCAAACAAGTGGGTCTTCAACCCGCGACGGAAGGATCGGAGGTCCGATGCCATCCGGAGCTCAACCGGCAGTTGGTTCCATAGTGCCGGGGCACCCACAGAGAAGGCCCTCCCCCTGGGGGCCACCAGTCGACATTCCCTGACCGGAGGCACCCTGAGGAGGCCCTCTCTGTGGGCACGCACAGGGCGGAGGGGAGTTGACGCCGGCAGCAGGTGGTCCTCGAGGTATCCCGGACCCATGCCATGTAAGGACTTAAAGATCATAACCAAGACCTTGAACCTCACCCGGAAGACAACTGGTAACCAATGCAGCTCGCGGAGCAAAGGTGTAACATGGGAGTACCGGGAAACTCCCAAGACAACTCTCGCGGCCGCATTCTGTACCAGTTGGAGCCTCCGAGTGGTCTTCAAGGGAAGCCCCATGTAGAGAGCATTACAATAGTCTAGGCGAGAGGTCACGAGCGCATGAGTGACCGTACACAGGGCATCCCGGTCCAGATAGGGCCGCAACTGGCGCACCAGGCGAACCTGGGCGAAAGCCCCCCTAGTCACGGCTACTATATGGTCTTCCAGGGTAAGTCGTGAATCTAGGAGGACTCCCAAGTTGTGAGCCCTATCCACGGGGGGTAAGAACTCACCCCCCATAGAAAGTGATGGAACATTTTGAATGTCCCGGGATGCCGGAATGTACAGCCACTCAGTCTTGTCAGGGTTGAGTTGAAGTCTGTTCCTCCCCATCCAGACCCGAACCGCCTCCAGGCAGCGGGACATCACAGCGAGGGCATCACTGGGGTGGTTTGGGGTCGAAATGAAAAGTTAGGTATCATCGGCATATTGATGATACCCAACTCCAAAACCACGAATGATCTCACCCAGCGGTTTCATGTAGATGTTGAACAGGAGAGGCGAGAGAACCGACCCCTGAGGAACTCCACAAACGAGAGACCTAGGGGCCGATCTCTGCCCCCCTGCCAACACCGACTGCGAGCGTCCCAGGAGATAGGAGGAGAACCACTGAAGAACTGTGCCTCCCACTCCCAATCCCCTGAGACGCCGCAGCAAGATACCATGGTCGATGGTATCGAAAGCCGCCGAGAGGTCTAATAGGACTAGAACAGAGGAATATCCTCTATCCCGAGCCCTCCAGAGATCATTCACCAGAGCGACCAATGCCGTCTCCGTGCTGTACCCGGGCCTGAAACCCGATTGGTAGGGGTCCAGATAATCCGCTTCATCCAGGACCAGAGGGAGCTGATGTGCCACCACACTCTCAACAACCTTCGCAAGAAAGCGAAGGTTGGAGACTGGATGAAAGTTGTTCAATACAGCTGGGTCCAAGGCAGGCTTCTTGAGGAGGGGTCTCACCACCGCCTCCTTCAAGACGGTGGGGAAATAACCCTCACTCAAAGAAGCAGATATAACCGCCTGGAGCCAGCCTCGTGTCCTCTCCCTAGCTGCATAAACCAGCCAGGAAGGGCACGGATCCAATAAACATGTGGTGGAGCTCAGCCTCCCCATAATCCTGTCCACTTCATCAGGGGTCACAGAATCAAACTCCTCCCAGATAACATTGACAAGACCGCCCGTGTCCTGATCGCCAGACTCTGCCCAGCTGGAGTCCAAACCGGTCCGAATCCGAGCGATTTTATCCGACAGATGTTGACTGAATTCCTCGGCACGACCCTGCAAGGGATCCTCCCTCACCTCCTGATTAAGAAGGGAGTGAGTCACCCTAAACAGGGCGGCCGGGCGATTATCTGCGGACGCGATGAGGGTAGAGAAGTAATTACACCTCGCCACCCTCATCGCTGCGAGATAAGACCTAATATGGGTTCTTAACCGCAACCGGTCGGATTCAGATCGGCTAGACCTCCAGCAGCTCTCTAGGCCCCGTTTCCGACGCTTCATCTCCCGGAGCTCCGCGGAGAACCATGGAGCTCGTTGGGATCTGCACCGGGTCAGGGGCCGCAAGGGTACAACCCGGTCAAGTGCCTCAGTGGCTGCCCTTTCCCAGGCTTCCACTAAGGCATCCGCCGAGTTGTGAGCAATGGAGGCAGGTGGGGACCCCAGCGCCGCTTGGAATCTATCAGGATCCATTAAGCGTCTGGGGCTGTACCATCTAATTGGCTCCGTACCCCCATGGCGGGGGGTGGCAAAACAGAAGACCAGCCGCAGGAGGTGATGATCGGTCCATGACAGGGGCATAATAAATGGAGAGCCCCCACCAAGATCATCCAACCACCGTCCAGATAAAAAAAATCAGGTCAAGGGTGTGGCCTCCCTCATGAGTTGGTTCAGAAATTACTTGCGTCAGGTCCATGGCCGTCATGGAAGCCATGAACTCCCGAGCTAGCTCAGATGAGCCTCCCAGGGATGGTAGATTGAAGTCTCCCAAAACTATAAGTTTGGGAAACTCAACCACCAACCCCGAGAGGATATCGAGCAGCTCGGGCAGGGCTGCCGCTGCGCGACTAGGCAAAATGTACACCAGCAGCAAGCCCAATTGCACCCCAGAACCAAATCTCACAAAGAGAGACTCACACCCGACTATCTGAGGAACGGTGGTCTCCCGCGGACATAAGGTCTCCCTAATAGTCACCGCCACACCCCCACCCCTACCATGAGCTCGTGGCCGATGTAGCACCCGGAAGCCTGGTGGGCAGAGGTCAACCAAAGGGACCCCACCCTCTGGGCCCAACCAAGTCTCCGTGATGCAAGCCAGGTCCGTGTGCTCACCCTCAACTAAATCCCTAACGAGGGGAGCTTTGTTAACCACGGACCTGGCATTCAGGTACACCAGCCGGAGCTCAGGAGGCTGCACATCCTCGCTCCCGGAACCTCGGGGAAGAGGCAGAGGGTCGGAGCGCCTCACCGCTTGCAAATAGCGGAGACGGCCCTCCCGGTAACGATACGGCCCTCTGTCTATCCACCTGCTGCCATTCCCCGTCGTGGGAATCAGTAATCCCACGACCCGCTCATGAGCCCCGGAGACAACCACACCCCGTTCTCCCCCCGCGCGGTCAGACCCAAGTCTGGCCTGAGCCATGGTTGACTGGCCACCCCCCATAGCCAGACAACCCCTATCTCCCACCCCTCTCCCTAACCCCATAAAAAATTTAGATAAAAAAGTAATCAGAGGCCTCTTATTAAATTTGTGTAGACGGCCCCTGCCCCTGCCCAGCCATCTCTCCGGGTCCCAAAACTCGGGCCCGTCATCGAGGTTAAGAGTGTTTAAAGAGGCGGGTCGCACCCAGGAGAGGGGGGCACCCCTGAGGGCGTACAAGTCCGTGCTAGTGTATTGTCGCATGGGTCTAGCAAGTCCAGGATAGGCATCCCATTAGTTATGTCCATGGGAGGATCGAAACATAGAGACAGATATCTGGATCCCCACCCAACTTCACTGCCACTCAGTTGGGTGCCCCCAGAGACAGGCCGCCCCCCGCCCTCTCACGACGGGTTGCAACTCTGTTCCTGGGGGTTCCTGTTCCCAATTTAAAAATTCAGAAGCATTTCCTGCACCAAACTGAATTGCCAAAAATGCAGAAGTAGTGCCATTTTTTAAAATGTGGATTGAGGATCTTTTGTTCTAGTGGCTCACATGCCTGAGAGTTAAAATTAGAAATTAAGTTCTATGTTTGCACACTGCACAATTCCAAATGCTTTTTTATCTTCCCATCCAGTGCTGCAAAGCACTAATATAGTAATAGAAATCTAAATGGCTCTGCATCAGCTTATAGTTAATAACAACTGATAAAAGAAGTTGATTAACTAAGAAGGGGATTAACTCAATCCTCTCTCATTATTGTCCTTCAAGTCATATTTCTTAGTCTCTTATCAATCTAATTTGACATTCCAGACATATTTTTCCAATGTTGCAAGGAAATAAGTTCAAAAGGAAGCTTTTGAAGGAGAAATGGTATAGGGAACAAAATCCTTTCTGACATTCTATATCCCTCTATTGCCTGATTCATTGTCTTCAATTCTGCTGTTTTAGTTGTCATGAATTCCGCATTTGATATTATCATTTTGCTCTCATGCATCTTCTGGTCACTCTTTGGAAATTAGGTAATTTTTTTTGTAGCATTGTGAAGAACAACTGCTCTTTTTGTTCTATCATAGCTTCATCTCATTCTTCTTGACATAAAAAGAAATCATTCTGCATTTTCTTCAGTAATGAAAGAAAACAGCACTCATGTAGAAAAGACTAACACAAAGTTCTTATGGGTATAGGAAGTAGCCATGGCTTAAATCTGGCACATAGACATTGGGGAATAACAACCACTGTACTATTATTGTACTCTGGACATTATATAGAATATATAGACTTCTGTGGAGTCGTTGGTGTTGCACACTTCCTTCCCATGTTTTTCAATTTTAAACCTAATTTAATGTTATCATTTATTAGTTTAAAGTTCTTATTGGTTTTATTGATGTTCTCTGAACTTGGTGCTTAGAGCAATAAGTCTTGAGCTTGGTGTTCATGGAGTACCAAAGACTTCACAGTTCAACCTTGAGCTACATAATATTCTCTTCTATTGGGATATTACTTTTGCATAGTTTTGGGGAAAAGCTTTCCTGCTGAAGACAGAGAGATCAAATTCATGCAATAAAATGGGAGGTATCACACAGTTTCTGAGATTATTGTAAAAGTGCTATGATCCTTAACAGCTTTCTAACTATTTTGGTATGCATCCCAGTCCTTTCTCACCATGCACTGAACAGTCCTTTAAAAGCTGCAATCATGCCATATGTTCATTATTCTACATGCTAATTCTATTAGAGAAAAAGCATAATTTACACTGATGTTGATGCTTAAAATGTAGCCTTGCGAACAGACTTGTATTCCCTGAGATCATAAAAACAAAATTAATGGAAAATGCTTCTTTTAAAAAAGAATATTATATTGACAATTATATGATAGGATATCATTGGCTGTGTGAAACTGAATCCTGAATTGGATTTAGTTGCAAAGATTTAGAAGTTGTAAAAATCAAAGCAGGGTTCTTCAGAATTGACCTGAATCCAAAACTGAATGTTTCTGAAGCTTTTATAGGGTGTAGTTAGACCTTTATGAAAACTCATCATAGTACCTGTAATGTGGTTTAAGGACAAGTGTTCACATGTACAAGATGTCACTAATGAGGGTACAGGCCCCAAACTCAGCACAGCTAGTGTTTGAGTTACAGAGAAATCAATGTATACATAAATAATTTGTCGTGGTTTCTTCAGCACAGAGATAACTGCTGTATACATGGATGCTTGTTCTTATATGGCATAATAGACACAAAATTATTGATGTTGAGCGTTCTAGAATTTGGGGGATTTACAGACAGTGCATGAGTCTGTAAAAACTGGCATATTTCTCCTCAGGTTAATCACATGTGGGAGAGGAAGGACATAAGTTTATGATTTTATGAATATTTTAATGTTATTTGATAATGTTACAGTTTAGCTTAGAAATATTTTTGTGAGATCCAGTTCCTGAAACTGGGCTCATTGGATCAGTTGGGTGTCAAGAGAAAAAATTTGGCAGCTATGTTCCTCTCTGTTTTCATCTTGCCGTTAGAGTAAGTGGGGGACGTGTTGCTTTCGAATGGGTTAGTTAGAGAAACGAAACCTCTCTAGTTCTACAAAAGCTTGCTGAGAATCAGCAGTCTGGAAACCTTTCAAGGACATTCTAGCAGGTGCAAGAAAGATAGCAGACAGGTCCCATAACAAGAGAATTTGTTTACATGAGCTGCATGGACATCCGGGGGGTTTGGCTGGGAAAGTCATTGTTACGGTATATGCTATGGTCTGATACCTTGAGATTTTAGAGTTAGTTTTTCCTCACCTTCACCAGGCCATGTATTCAGTAAGCTTTTCAGAAATGAAAATAATCCTGGACTTTTATTTGGATACTTGAGCTGGAGGTTGACAATGGGATTGTTGCTATTGTACAAGCCTCCATGCTCTGTAACAACCTCCCTGACTGAGCTGCTGGTGGCCCTCTCAGGGTTTACAGTGAAGATCCCTGGCTTCTGGTCCTTGGGAATTTCAATCTGCCATCCCTGGGTTTGACCTTGAAGCATCTCAAGAGTTTATGGCCACTATGGCAGTCATGGGCCTCTCCCAAATCATCTCTAGTCTGATTCGGGACAGATGTAACTAACACCACCTTCCCTAAACCACCCACCCATGTGCATCTTGCACCCTTCCTTCCCATCTTTGTCTGTTTTTAAACTAATTTAATGCTATTATTTATTGTCTTAAAGCTTTGATTGTTTTAACAATTGTAAGCTACCTAGATTTGCTTTCAGGTGAAATGGACAGCATATAAGTTGAATAAATCTTTTTTATAAAATCTTTTTTTAAAAAAAACAACAACATCTTTTTTTCCAAAAAAGTTGTTGAGATTTTGGAAAAAGTGCAGAGAAGAGCAACTAGGATGATCAAAAGGCTGCAGATTAAAACATATGAAGAACTGGGTACGTCTAGTCTAGAGAAAAGAAGGACTAGGGGTGACATGATAGCAGTATTCCAGAATTTGAGGGGCTGCCACAAACAAGAGGGGGTCAACTTATTTTCCAAAGCATCAGAAAGCAAGACAAGAAACAATGGATGGAAACTAATCAAGGAGAGAAACAACGTGGAATTAAGGAGAAACTTCCTGACATTGAGGATAATTAACCAATGGAACAGCTTGCCTTCAGAAGTTGTGGGTGCTTCATCATTGGAGGTTTTTAAGAAGAGACTGGACAGCCACTTGTCTCAAATTGTATAGGGTCTCCTGCTTGAGCAGTGGTTTGGGCTAGAAGTCCTCCAAGGTTCCTTCCAGCTCTGTTTTGACTGAGTGACAAATAAATGTATAATATTTTAACACTGCCTTCCAGTAATATACTGCTCAAAAAAAATAAAGGAAACACTGAAACAACACAATGTACTGTATTTAATAGTAGGATGTCTTATCTTGTGTTCCCTTTATTTTTTTTGAGCAGTATATATCATAGAGAAGCAGGCAAATTCTAATTCAAAGTGATTTTAACTGCAGGCATCTTTATTAAAGTCTCTTTGCCTTACCAAACTATACTGCTTTCAAACCAGTTATGCAAACCTGTAAAAGAATAAATGGTGACATTGAACAACAATTTGAGATTCTGCCATTTTCTTTTTCCCTTTCTCCTCTCGTTCAGAGCATTGGTGCCTAAACTCTTCCTGAAGAGTTTGATTAAAACAAAGTCCTAAAGGTGCTTTTTCAAAAGGCAACTGGACTTTGTTTTTCTTTGAAGATATTTCACTTCTCATCCAAGAAGCTTCTTCAGTTCTGATTGAAGTTCTGACATCCAGCTTCTTGGATGAGAAGTAAAACGTCTTCAAGGAAAAACCAAGAAAGTCCGGTTGCCTTTTGAAAAAGCATCTTTGGGACAACCATGACCTGGATGACTGAGAATCTCCATAGATGATTAAAACCAAGCAGCAAGCAGACATAGTGTTGAGAGAAATAAGACAGAAAAGGAGAAAAGAAAGCAGTTACAGGAGTTTGTTTTTATCAGTAGAGGAAGGACAGTTACCCACTTAACATCACTGTACATTTGTATTAAAGATAATGATCCATTTTACTAATCTTTTAAATGCTTTAATTCTTTTTGTTTTGTTAGCTTTTGGGAGTGTTTGCCAGAACAGAAAGAAATCAAATAAGAATAAACTTAAGCAATTGATATCCATGCTGCAGGAATAGGAAAAAAATGCTTTTCTTTCTTTCTTTCTTCTTTCTTTCTTTCTTTCTTTCTTTCTTTCTTTCTTTCTTTCTTTCTTTCTTTCTTTCTTTCTTTCTTTCTTTCTTTCTTTCTTTCTTTCTTTCTTTCTTTCTTTCTTTCTTTCTCAAAGTCTCCTAACTTTCCCAATTCCCAGCATCTCAGAACCAAACTGTAGACAATCTGAGAGACCATGGCCCTGGACAGCTGCCTGTAAAGACATAATGAATGTAAAACTCTTTTGTTCAAGAAGAAAAAGAAAATGTGTAAAGTATAAATTGAAGGGTTTGTGGGATTAAGCAGTTAACTACATCACACTGCTTCAAAGAGAATTTTTATTTTGTGTCTTTTAAATCTGGTTCTGTTCTCCCCCCCCTTTTTTTTGCAATCAAATGAAATTCTGTAGTAGCCATAGGGAAGCAACAGAGTAGAAAGGGAGTCATAAAGCAGCCTTTAATTTTCCAAATGCATACGACATCCAAGGGCTAAAAGCAGAAGTTGGGAGGAAATAAAAATTGGCAATGAGGCAAATTTGTACAAATGATGAACAATCGCTGTAGAAGGTTATCCAAAAGTGTGTCTAATGAATTATCATTTGGAGACTACAGAGACAGCAAAACCATTCATATGCTACCCAGTTTTTCACAAGGTGGTTTTGTTCTCTTATGGGAATTTTTTAAGTCTTGGTTAGGGGGTAAAGGTCTTGGTTATGATCTTTAAGTCCTTACATGGCATGGGTCCGGGATACCTCGAGGACCACCTGCTGCCGGCGTCAACTCCCCTCCGCCCTGTGCGTGCCCACAGAGAGGGCCTCCTCAGGGTGCCTCCGGTCAGGGAATGTCGACTGGTGGCCCCCAGGGGGAGGGCCTTCTCTGTGGGTGCTCCGGCATTATGGAACCAACTGCCGGTTGAGCTCCGGATGGCATCGGACCTTCGATCCTTCCGTCGCGGGCTGAAGACCCACTGATTTGAATTAGCTGGTCTGGCCTGATGGGGGAATATGGGTTTTTTAATTGGTTTTTATTATTCTATCATTGTTGTATTTTAATTGGGCATTGGTTTAATTTTCTTTTAATTTTTGTATTGCTATTTATACATGCCCTGTGAACCGCCCTGAGTCCCTTGGGAGAAGGGCAGTATAGAAATCAAATAAACATCAACATCAACAAACATCAAGCAGAATGGCCACACTTGTGGCTATCTTGACTTAAATACCTTTCAAATGTTAGGTTTTAGCCAAAAGATCATTTTCTATATTGAGAGCTATAAAATTTAATTTGATATTAACATATTTTAACTGTATTAAAACTCCCAGAATTATATTGGTTAAGGTTTTGCTTATGCTATGAATTATTTTATTACTAGCCAAAAATAGGAATCCACATGAAAGCTGTTATAAAGTTTATTTATTTATGTTATCAAATTTAGAAACCACCCATGTCCCTCAGAGAGGGTCTCTGGGCAGTATATAAATAAAATATTACAAACCAAAACAATACAGAAATTTAAAATAGAGACAAGGCTAGTTAAAATTCAACATTAAATGTTAATTAAAAGTTGGGGGAGGGTCTTCCAGGTGCTAACCATTCCCATGGTATGTCCTCTTTTGTGAGCCCCAAGTGAAATGGCAGAATCAGGTCTTTAGATATTTTCAAAAGGCCAGGAGTATAGACACTCATCTTGCCTCAGGAGCAAGAATGTTCCAAAGGAGAAGAGAGAAAGGTGTCTTCCTGGACCCCAGTCAGAATTCTTTAACTGACAGTGTTTCAGTGGTGGGATTCAGCCAGTTTGCACCAGTTCAGTAGAACTGGTAGCTAATTTTTCGTTACCCAGGCCCAGAATGGACATCTGGAAGTGGCATCCACATAGAGAACCGGTTGTTCATATATTTGAATCCCACCACTGCAGGGTCTGCAACATAGCTTTCCTGTCAGACTGGGAGGGATGGCCTGATGTGATGGAGCAAATACAATTCTATAGGTATCTTGGGTTGTAGATAAAAGTGATAGTTGAAGTTGGGTTATAAGTGAAGGAATAAACTCAGAACTTTTGGGAGAAAATGTATGTGCTTTTGATCATCTTGAAATACTTTATTTCAATGCTGTAATAACCAAAGTAAACATTTTTAAATCAGTAAAACCCCTATGGACTGTTAGCCATTTCTGACCTGAGAAACACTGGGACCTGCCTTAACACTTACACAACAGATAGTTGTGACAAAACTACTTGCCTATCAGATCTGCCATCACACTGTTTCATCCCTGCTTCATTTTGATGGCAGCCTGCCATAAAGTATGGGGAGAAGGGATACAGGAAGGGGGGAATGACAGGAACCAGAAGTGGCAACCAGAGGCTATGGTCGAATGATCCAAGGACCCAAGCATGGGAATGAAATGCAAACACCCACCAAAGAGGTGCCAAACTTTAGAACTGTTGCAAAAACAACTAATTTGAACCTTATTGGACACTAACAAGATTAACCAGGGGGGAGAGCCTGGGAGAAGGGAACATTGCTGGCTTTAGGTGGGAATGCTCAAATCTGGCTTTGCTTATGCTGTAACCAGTTGGCTTTAGTAAAAGTATACCTTCACTGCAAGGGAGTTGAGGGTCTTTCCTAAATGCCCACGTTGGGAGAGCTGACATTGCCAAAAATAATCTGTAGAGCCAGTTTCCCATCTGTGATTATGAGTAGATAAAGATCTACCAATCTAAAAATGAGTTAAGTATTATTGGAAAGATTATCAATCTCTCCCATTGATAGCTTAAACAATTAAATGCTGAGAAAAGATATGAAGGAATCCTCATGTTGGAACAAATTTCACTTGACCGATGGAAAGACAGAAATGATCCCTTCATTGAAGGAAATGGATTCAGCTAGTTAAACAGATTCACCTTGAATCTAAACAGCCATTTTTGTGAAATGTTAAATTTTGAATTCCTATACCTATGCAGACACCTAAAGAGAAGGAAGCAAGGACTCACTGGAGAAGAGCCTAATGCTGGGAAAGAGAAGAAGGGGACGACAGAGAATGAGGTGGCTGGATGGAGTCACTGAAGCAGTAGGCGTGAGCCTAAATGGACTCCAGAAGATGGTAGAGGACAGGGCCTGGAGGAATGTTGTCCATGGGGTCGCAATGGGTCAGACACAACTTTGCAACTAACAACAACACCTATGCAGCAGGTTGGATTTGATAGGCTAAATCAGGCATGTCAAACTGCCGGCCCGTGGACCAGATGTGTCATGCCAAAACCGCGGCCACCCCATTGCCGGCAGTGGGGAAAAAGTCCCCATATGTTGTGCGTATGTGTTCTGTTCCAGCCTACGACCGGCCCTATTTGACTGTCAGGGGCAACCCCTTTTTATAATCAACAGGCTGGAAAAAACCCAACCAAATTTATTTCCAAAGAGTTCAAACAAAAGTGAAATGAAAAGTTCAAACAAGACTTAAACCAAAAGGTTAAACAAGAGTTAAACAAGAATAACAAACGAGGACTCTAGCAGAAGATCTTCAAATGGTTGCCTTCAGCAACCAGCACCTCCCACACCTTCCCCTTTTATCAGCAGTCCCAAGGCGTGACTTCTCATTGCCTTCTCCCAAGTTGCCTCATAGCCTTCCTTTGTTCTGTTCTGCTAGATTGCCTCCTGCTCCTAGCATCCCTGAACAGAGCCAGCTGTGGATCGTCTTCTTCCAATCCCTCGTGCTCACATGGTTGAGTCTGAACAAGATGGGAGAGGGCAGGCTGAGAGTCCTGCAGTACATCAGAACCTCCCTCTGACACCAAAGGCTCTTCAAACTCCAACTCCTCCTCCTCTTCAGAATCATCTGACCCAGCTGCCGGAACCACAGGCTGACGCTGAATCACAACAGTATGGGCTAAATGGTACTTTCCAATTCTAAGATTTTATGATTTTTATGTTATAATTTATGATCCTTTAATAAGTTTGTTTTTGATCAAGGAATAGGAGCAACCAGAGAGGCTACAAAAGTATACAGATGGATGCAACATTCTCTGATGTTCACAATAAAGTACTCTACACAATAAAAAATATACTCATGAATTTTTAAAGCACACTGAGGATAAGGTGATTAAACAGGGTTTTTTTCACAAGGATGAGAAGACCTGAGAAATTAGAAGAGAGATTTCATTACAGTATTAATTACCCAAAATCCAATATCATGCCAAAGGGCAATAAATTAGGTTAGAGATACAAAACATTTGTTTTATTTGCACACCAGAGAGTGCTCCAAAGCTTTATTATCTTCTTTGATCCCTGTCTGATTTTTCCAGAGATAGCTACTTCATCCTGACTAATTGTATACCTGGTCAATTATGTTATCCAAGTGGTTCTAAGGAGATATATGAATGGATTACTCACAGATAGTTGGATTATATTAGAGCTCATTTTACAGAGGACATAAGAGTTTTGCAATAATTTCTTTACATTTATTTATTCAGATGAACTTTTCAAGGAATAACAGGTGACAGAGCAATCTTACACAGATTTACAAAGAGGCAGGCTCCACTGAATTATTTTCTCCACATATATAAAGCCACAGATTATATTTGGTAACAGAGCATATCTGTGCATGATTTAATTTCGACCAAAGTTTTCATCATCAGAAGGGATGTCCAGAATTGAGTGTCCCTAACTAAAACAATGAATTCCACATACTGAATTCTTAAGGCACATCCTAGGAGCAGAGACAAGTTGATCATAAGCCTTCCAGGGTTCCCAACTGCATATCACAGCTGAGTCAAGTCATTGGTTGCAGTGGCGTAGCGTGGGGGGTGCAAGGGGGGCTGGCCGCACCGGGCGCAACATCTGGGGGGGCGCGCTCGCACTCACAGCTCTCTGCCCCTGCCTGGCTCACTCACTCTCTCTCACTGCAGTGCTGGCTGTGTGAATCTGATCCGAGCCGCCGGGTCGCCGCCCACTGTGGAGGGGGGGTGCCAGGCGTGCAGTGCGGGTTAGGGGGTGCAAATTACTTGCCTTGCCCCAGGTGCTGACAACCCACGCTACGCCACTGATTGGTTGGCATCATTTCACTGCCTTTCTGGAAATTTAGCAATCCTGTGGGCTATTCTTTTGGACTGCAGTCCTGGAATTTCTGATAGTTTGCACCATAGTAATTGTTCCTCCTTTTCCTTTGTCTAATCTTTAAAGTAGTTTTCAACTTGAAATGGTTTCACACTGCTATATCTTCCCAACTTTTCAAAATAATGATATAAAAATTAACAAAGTCTCCAACAAATTGGAAACTTTTCCCAGAGCAGTGAGGATGAATGATTTTAATAAACCGTGCTTGCCTATATAAGCCTATAAAGTCTTTAGAAATAATAAGATATAAATAGTAACAGTACTGAATACCAGGTTTCTGATGGATCAAGAAGTCACAATAATACAGAGAAAACCAGAATAGAGCTCGTGTTACATAATTACTGCTGTCATTATAACTTGTTGTATATATCCTCTTCCTTCATTATATCTGATTCTCAGTAGACTAATTATCTTCCTCTATTTCCAGGGGGAACACCACAAAGAAATGTAATATCTTTCTGTCCTGCATTAGTTTTCAAATTTCTTTGAGTACTTTATTATGCCTTAAAATGTACTAAAGAATGCTATGCTATTTACAAGTCATGGTAGAGTATACTGTTCTTTCTCTCCCAAAGCTAAATTTGTTGTAGAATGTGATTACATTTTGGAAAGTGATAAAAGGCAGTTTCCATATGATTAATAATTATGAGATATATGTTATTAGCATCTACTCTATAGTTTCTTTCAGTGTTATAGTAACTATACCAGATTACACAGCTCAGCTATCTATGGGGGAAGAGCAAAGGATAAAATGTGTGTTATAATATCATATTGCAATATGTACTTGCACCACATATTGGGACATATGTATCTAAGGGCAAAGTGAGATGGATAGGGAGGATCTGACATAGGTCCCAGAAACATTCTTAGAACATAAAGCTGAACACAGTAATGTGCTTGCAGTGGGGAGAGAACATCCTGGAGCCAGAGGTGGCTAGGACCACAAGTATCCATAGGTTTAAGACAAGAGGTGACAAACAATGAAATAAACATTGCTCTGTCTCACTGCAAACTCTTCCCCTTTAATATTCATTATGATCTTACACTGACATATTTAAGGGTCAAAGCTTCTGTTGTGAAGCTCTTTAGTCATCCTGTTGAAACTACTGGATTCAGTGGACACTTTTGGTTATGGACAACCAGTTTAATAAATGGCTGTATTGTGACTGATCATGCACACCATGCAGTTAATTTATGAATGCAGAAAGCAATGCATGGTCCTCATTTTATAAATGCAGTCATACTATATTCTTGAAATCCCAAATGTGCCTGCTAGTCACTTCTTCATTCTGGTCTTCCTTAGCCTAATGCTAGGTTGCCTATGGTTATGGGAGTTGTAATTTAATACAAATGAAGGCTAGATTAAAGCTAGGGTAAAACAAGTAATAGTTAGGAAATAAACCTTATCCCAGTAACACTTATTACAACACTGTCATATTCCCAAAATTGCAGATGCTTAAATGAGATACATTTATTTGCCTAAGACCTTTCAGAGAGTTCATAGCAGAAAAAGAATTTTGACTAAAAAATTTCCAATTTGCAGGCAGTGTTTTTATTTTGCATTATTATTATTATTATTATTATTATTATTATTATTATTATTATTATTATTATTATTATTATTATTATTATTATTATTATTATTATTATTATTATTATTATTATTATTATTATTATTATTATTATTATTATTATTATTATTATACATGCAGGAATTGTGATTCAGTAACATCTAAAGAACCCCTGATTCTCCAAACCAACTTTAAAGGTTTGTGAGATTATGTTTCTCATCTGGAATCTGTCAGTGACATCATCAGTACTCAGCTTTCTAAGGATGAACTTGTTCTTAATTAGCAGACCAGAAAAGTGTTTGATGGTTTTGATCAATAAAAATAAGACTGCTTAAAAAAAACAGTTGTCAGGTGTCTTCACTTTGTAGTGAGCTGCTGTTTCTGCTTTCTATAGACAGCACTTTGACAAAATCCTTTGGTTGATCTACTGCCAGTGTGGTCTTCAACAGGCAAGTAAATTATTCAAGTTTTTTTCCCTGAGTCTTGAAACTGCTGATCTCTTTATTAATCTCCTGTCTGCTACTGACTCAGTTCAGATATTATCCAGGAAGCTATGGTTTCCCACTATGAAAATGAGACATAGTGAGTCTCAAGGGGAAGATCAAAGAAGATTCAAGGAGTTATCATTTGTTTCTACAGGAGATGCTGCATTGGGACTATGTTTTGAATGTAATCTTCTCTTCCTAATGAAAGCTTGGGGGGGAAAAATCCCAAAGCCCCATTGTTCTCCAGTTTCATAAATCAAATTCTGACATACTGGAAAAATTTAGGGAAATATGTGAGCTTCTTGAAGATTCTCTCAAGTCATTATAAAATAATAATTTCTCATTCAGGACATTGTATCCTGCTCTCAGCCCAAAACTAGGCCTGTATAAAGGACTGTAATAAGTGTGCACCAGTTTTAATATGTATTAAATATACTGTATACGGATTAAATATATTTAATCTTAGTTGTATATTATGCTTTAGTAATTTTCCAAAGAATTACTGGACATGTGCAAAGTAGAAGTGCTTTATTTTTATGGTCTTTTATTTGTTGATGTTAATAATGAGAAAGGAAATCCTTATTGTCCCATGAAAGCAGTGAAAATACATATTTATATAGTGATACACTGAAAAAGAAAGAAGCATGCATTTAGCTGCCGTTATTCAATTGCCCAAGTAGCAGGCCAGCTGTCTTACTCTGCACTTGAATTTCACAGCTTTTCTGATTTGTGCCACATTTTAAATGTGAGAACATTTTAGTGTAGGATATTGAACAACAGGCATGGCATTTGTTGTATCCTAGTATATATAGTACAAACTAAATATTTTGAAGATAAATCATTCAAATATTCTGTGATGTTATTATCTGTTGAATCTTGAGTACTGATTCTATATAATAATGGAAAATATATCAAATTTGGTATCAAGGAATAGCAAAATTAGTAGCAGAGTTTTTTAATTAATATAAGAGATCTTCAAAATATATTTTTACATTATTTATTTGATTTGTTTGGATTAGATGAATCCATAACCAAGAATGAAGAAAGAGAGCAATTAGATCAAGGGTCTTCAAACTTGGCAACTTTAAGACTTGTGGACTTCAACTCCCAGAATTCCTCAGCCAGCAAGGCTGGCTGAGGAATTCTGGGAGTTAAAGTCCACAAATCTTAAGGTTGCCAAATTTGAAGACCCCTGATTTAGATGATAAGATGTGTGCGATTTAAAGACTTTCAATGGTACAAATTTCAAGAAACCCAGCTGTTGAGCATGAGCAAAGGTGTGGGAGGCTGGGAAGAGAAATTCAGCAATTGTTTTTGAAAGTCTCTCATGTTATAAGAGAAAGAGAGAGAGAGAGAGAGAGAGAATACATACCCTTTGCATTATTTCTTTAATGAAATTAAATATTCCTCATTTCTCAAGAAGTACTTTTAGTGTATTTTAAGAAGACAAGATTATACTATTTTTATAGGGAAAAAGCTTTAAATAGCAACTGGCGAGAAAGCAGCAGAAGGGACTGTGTAAATGCCATCAGATTTAACAGACTTTTTTCTTTTTAGGAGGCCTTCCAGGGAAAAGTGCGGCAGTGTTAATGAGGTGAGATGAGCCCCCTGTTGATAACATAAAGTTATAAACAAGGTCTGTGAGCCCTTCTGATGTAGGCGTATACACTGTATAATGTATCTGGAATAGGATAATGTTATTTCAAGTCAATGTATTGCTATCTTGTGCTTGTGAGGCTTCTCTATGCCATTATTGGAGATAACTTTGGGCTCATATTTGCTTTCCAAGTACCTGTATGATTAGAAAAGAGTCAATGTTCTTGACATGCTAATATTGTGTGCTTGGAAAGCAATGGAAGATTCCACAATGGATATACAGAAACTCAGGGGAATGCTAGCTGTTAGATCTTCGGTTCTTTAGGCATTAAGTGAGACGAGGTGTTGAAACAGCAAGCAAGTTTATTTAACTCAGAACAGAAGCAAGCTAATAGCTGCTGTGAATCTATTTATATGGTTGGCCTCTAGGCAGCAACCAATAGCTTTAAAATAGAAGTTTCCTGCCCCAAATCTCATTATCAGCCTGGACACAGCAAGTCTGGCTCAGTACAACAACTGTTTTATAACACAGACTGTTAAGCAAGCAAACGTTTGGTACCCCAGCTTGGGTCCACATTCCTGCACAACTCAGGAGTAAAGGCCAACATAGGGCTAGGCAATTATACTTCGTAGGTTACGAAGCTAATCACAGATCCTATCGTTTCTGGGAACAAGGCACAACTAATGTATATAATAGTGCAAGTGCCAAATTCCTTCAGCACGTTGGTTGGGATAGGTTAGAGCAAGAAACTGTTAATACTGATCCTCTAGTGTTTGAGGACCTCTGATAACGTAACTAGTAATGATAAGACATCTCCTGTAATTATAAAAGATGAAGAGGAGATAGGGGAGATAAAAATGAATCAGAGGAAGGTGAGGAGACAGAAACTCAAAGCCCTGTACTTCCTAGGCATTCAACGCGCATCAGACATCCACCTGATCGCTATGAAGCCAGTATAATCTGTCAAGTTAGTTTAGAGCCTTCTAACTATGATGAGATCAGGATGTATCCTGAAAAGGAACAGGCATCATGGAAAGCTGCAATGGACAGGGAGTTGAAGTCTTTGCAGGATCTTAAGGTCTATGAGAAAGCAAAACTGCCACCTGGTGAGCAAGCTATAGGTTGCAAATGGATATATAAAATAAAGAAGGGTGTAGATGGGACTGTTACCCATAAGGCACATTTGGTTGCACAAGGTTTTGCCCAAACTACTGAGGATTATGACGAGGTGTTTGCACCCAGTCTGAGGGCAACTACTTTAAGAGCAGCTTTAGTATGGGCGGCTAAAAACCAATATATGGTTAATCATGTAGATGTTGAAACTTTATATTTACATGCTCCATTGCAACATACTATTTATTTAAGAATACCACCAGGATTGACCAATGATAGAGACCATGATTTTTGGGAATTAAAGAAAAGCCTCTATGAATTGAAACAATCAGGCTATGAGTGGAATAAATGTTTAGTTAATGAGTTGAGTGCAATAGGTTTTGTAGCCAGTAATGCTGATCCTTGTTTGTTTAGAAGAGATCACAACGGAGCATTATCTTTTATTATTCACAGATGATATTGCAATAATAACAAAAACTGAGTTAGAAGCACGAACTATCATTTCAAGATTGGAAAATAAATTCACAATTAGAAATCTTGGAGAAATAAGCCACTATTTGGGGTTAGATATTGTGAAAACGAATAGGGGTTTTAAGGTGTCGCAAGCCAGTAAAATATCTCAGTTATTAAAGAGATACAATATGGAAATGTGTAAACCAGCAAAAACTCCAATGGCTATGGATTTTAAGGACACTAATGTTGAGTGTCCTGTATTTGATGAGACTATGTACCAATCTTTGATAGGAAGTCTTATGTATCTGAGTAATTGGACTAGACCTGATATTTCTTACTGTGTAAACCAATTAGCTAGGTACAACAATAATCCAACTATTAGACACTGGCAATCAGCTAAACAAGTATTAAGGTATTTGAAGCAGACTATTCACTACTCGTTATATTTAGAGCCAAATCATGAGTTAATCCTTACTGCATATGCAGATGCGAGTTTTGCCTCTGATACAAGCACTCGTAAATCTACTTCAGGGTTGGCTGTAATGTTGGGTGATTCTTTAATTGGATGGAAGTCCACTAGACAAAAACACATAAGCTTATCTACAATGGAGGCTGAATTTTCATGTCTATCAGTGTTATGTACAGAACTGCTAGTGTACAAACAATTATTGTTAGATATGGGTTTAAATGTAAATGATCCATTCATTGTATATGAGGACAATCAAGCTGCAATAAAGATGGCTAATAATGCTGCAGTAAGAACAAGATCCAAACATACTGATCTTTGTTATTTAAATGTCAGACAATGTGTCAAAGATAAATTAATACAGCTAGACTAGAGTATTGTTCATCTGATGTAAACATTGCAGACCATTTTATGAAGGTACAAAGTGCTGTGAAACACAATGCTAATTGTGAAAGAATGTGCATGTGTAAGGGTTATATATTATTCTACCCAAAGGGGAGAATGTTAGGCATATGGTGTTAGCCTACAATGTTGGCTTGAAAATATATTAACCATGATGTTATGTCTTTAAGATGTTAATTGGCCAATGGGTGTGTAAGTGTTCTCATGGCCATAAGAGGAAGCTAGGAACGTAGCTTCTCTCTCTCTCTGAATTCACTGCTTTCTACTGTTACTGTTTTTGCTCTGTTACTGTGAACTGTGTATTGACCTCTGGACCGGTAAGAAAACTTTGTATTTTGGATTACTCCTTCGACTGTTGACCTGGACTGTTTATTTTTTGACTGTGCATTTTTGTTTTTACACCAGCTCAAAAGTAAAATACTTTATGCTTTTACAACTCAGTGTACTCTTGTGTGACTTGCTGCTCTCAGTACCCTTCCTTGTCTGTGCAACTCTTTGGTAGCACAAGGAGACCTCTGCACAACAAATTCCTCAACACTGACAAAAGTAGTAAACAAGTGTTCAGACATTAAGCAAGTGATTTTACACAGAAAAATGGCCATTACACCCCTTCCCCCTAGATAGCACAAACTTTCAATTGTTTGACATAATCTTTCAGATAATTAGGCAGCCTTCTTGACCATTCAGAACATCTAGGGGTTACAGGGATCTCCCGGTCTACCTGCTTGCCTGCCAGGCTGGGTAGACCAGGGCTCTGAGGTTCAGTGGAGTCAGAGTGACTCGAGTCCCTTTGGCTGGCCAGTCCCAGTCAGCCCAAACCAAAGTCCAATTGTGCAGTGAAGTCTGCAGGACTGCTTCTCAGTTTGTCTGTCCAGGTCCTGGAATACAGTCTGTGTGTCAGGAGGGGACTTTTCTATGGCCATTTCCCCGTTACCATGCTCAAGAGTTCTCTCAGAGCATGCAAACTGCTCTGTTGGATCGCTGACATGCGGTTTCTGTGTGTTGCCCTCTTGGGACTACTGAACCAGTGACTGATCTTCTAGCCGCTGATGCAGCTGATCAATGTGCCGACAAATTACTTGCCCATCTTCCAGGACCATCTCATAGGAAAGTGGTCCTGACACCTTAACAACCTTTGCTGCCACCCACAAAGCCCCTTGCCCATAATTCCAGGTCCAAAGCTGGTCACCCACTTGAAAATCTCTGGGCATCTTTGGCTGTGCATTGTCTGAAGTGACTCTGTCGGGGTGCAGCCTGTCCAGTTTGGTGATCAAATGCCTGCTCCAATGAAGCTTGGCTGGGCTCTTGCCCATGGTGGTGCAGGGTGTTGTGTGCTGGCAGAGTAGAAAATCAGCTAGTCTGTGGTGCCAATCCCCTGTGACAATTATTTTCAGGGATTCCTTGGTTGTGCAGACCATGCGTGCCACTTGCCCATTCAATGACAGGTGAAAAGGAGCCGACGTGGCGTGCCTTATGAGATTTGCCCTGAGAAAGGCCTGAAATTCTGAAGTGGTGAACTGAGCCCCATTGTCTGAGACTAGGATGTCTGAAAGCCCATGTGCTAAGCTTGTAAGCCGCCCTGAGTCTTCGGAGAAGGGCGGGATATAAATGTAATAAAAATAAAAATAAATAAAATAAATGTGTTGCAAATATTCTGCGCAGCACCTGGATGGTCCTAGCAGTAGTTATAGTGGAAATTGGTACAGCCTCCAACCATTTAGAGTGGCTGTTGACCACTATTGAAAACAGCTGCCCCTGAAAGGGCCCAGCAAAGTCGATGTGGATTCTTGACCACGGTGTGTGAGTGTCCTCCCATTAGTGGACAGGGGCCTGTGGCATCTCTGGCCTGGATTGTTGGCATGTGTAGCAGCCATGTAACTTGGGCCTCAATTCCTTTATCTAGCCCTGGCCACCAAGGATAGCTCCTCGCCAATGCCTTCATCTGGACTATTCCCTGATGGCCTTCATGCAGAGACTCAAGAACTCTGGGCCTTAATGAGCTGGGAACTATTACTCTACTTCCCCACAGAATGCACCCTTTATGAGCTCAAAGCTCCTTTTTCCTCATGAAAAAAGTTTGGAATTCTGGCCCTGGACATTTGTCCACCCATCCTGTGTGAACCCAAGTAAGCACGTGGCTAAGTGTCCTGTCAGCTACCATTTCAGCAGCTATGTCTCCAGCATGGAGAGGAGACTCTGACAAATCCTGTATGGTTATGATGCATGCAGCCGGAGCCGGATCTGGCTCCACATGTGGCAGGAGCAATCTGCTAAGGCCGTTTGCATGGCCCATTTTTTTGCCCAGTTTGTGAATCAGCCTATAGCTGTAGGCTGACAGGAATATAGACCACCTCAGCATTCTAGGAGATAGAATCTAAGGTGTCTGCCTGTTTGTAGTGAACAACCCTAGAAGTGGCTTGTGGTCCATAAAGACCGTGAAATGGCAGCCATACAAATAGTCATGGAACTTTTTAACCCCGACCACAATGGCCAAGGCCTCTTTGTCAATCTGTGCGTAATTGCGCTCTTCAGATGACAGGGTCCTCGAATAATAGGCAACGGGAGACTGTTTCCCATCAGCCGACAAATGGCTCAACACAGCCCCAACCCCATATTGGGATGCATCACACACGATGCAAACTGGCAGCTTTTTGTTAAAATGAGTGAGCACTGAGTTCGAGGACAGCAGTAATTTGACTGACTGGAAACTTCTTTCATGGACATTGGTCCACTGCCACTGAGCGTTTTTGTCTAAGAGCCGGTGTAACAGCTGTGCCACTGTGGCTTTATGTGGGAGGAATGCATGGTAAAAATTAAGAAGGCCCAAGAAGTCTTGAAGCTTCCCTTTAGACCTAGGGCTCGGTGCCTGCTGAATCACTTTCAGCTTTGAATCCGCAGGATGAATGCCATTTGCATCGATGTGGAACTCAAGGAACTCAGTTGACTATGCCCCAATCTTGCACTTTACTTTTATTAATTTAAGTCCCGCTGTGTGGAACTGTTGAAGGACAGCTCTAAGCTGTTCAGCCAGAACTTCTGTAGACTCCCTGGAAATGAGTAGGGGCAGACCCCTGGAATGCCATTGAGCGTGTGCTCCATGACTTCATGGAAAATCCTTGGGGCTACACTCACCCAAAACTGTAGGCGCTTGACCTTGAAGGACCCCTGATGGGTGACAATGGTTTGGGCGGTTGCCGTGGCTTCGTCCACCAGCAGCTGTTGGTAGGCCTGTGCCAAATCTAATTTGGCGAACATGCGGCCGCCTTGCAATGACACCAAAATATGGCTGACAACTGGCACTGTGTGCATGTGCTGTTGAAGTGCCCGGTTAATGGTGCCCACTTATAGTGCTAACTTATAGTCAGCACATATGTGTACTTCTCCATTGGCCTCAAGTGGTGTTACTATGGGGTCTCCCACTCCCCACTGTCTACGGGCTGCAAAACCCCCTGACTGACCAGCTTGTCCAGCTCTGTGTCAATTTTGGGTTTTAAATCAAAAGGCACTTGACGAGGCTTGAGCCGTATATGGCGTTACCAGGGGATCAAGCTTGAAGGCTATAGGAGGACCCTTGTTCTCCCCTAGGCTTGAACTGAAAACATCTGTGAACTCTTGGCAGACTGAAGACAAGTTTGCGGCCTGTGTTTGGTGAATGCATCAAACCAATCGAGCCCTATGAGGCTTGTGCTTTGGCCTTCCACCACGACAACATCTAGTGGGCCTGTAAACCCATTGAAATTCACCGAAAGTGTGGCTTTGCCCTTGACTGCCACTTGGGAGTTTTGGAAGTCTGTGAGCAAAATGTTAGATGGTCAAAATTTGACCCATCTGTTGCTGTGGTTGCATATGTGCCAGAAGGTTCCTATGGAGATGATGGACATGGCTGAGCCTGTGTCCAGTTCCATTTTGCATGGAACTCCATGAAGCTTGACCTGAAGTCAAAGTTTCTTCTTAAGTGGGCGGTGAGCACCAATGCAGAACACGTTCTTCCGGCTGGAGCAGAACCCTACTCAGTGTTGCCCCGGGGCCCTGGTACCTCTCCTGAATGTGTCATCCTGCTGATGGTCCCTCTGGTGACCTCGACAGATGGCAGCAATGTGGCCTGGTTTGCCACACGCCCGGCACGTTGCTGATTGGAAATGGCATTCTGTGCATTGATGGCGGCCTCCACAGCCCATACATCTAAGGAACAGAACTGTCTTGTCAGCTGGCTGCAGTCCCTTCTCCTGGTGCCTCTGTAGCTTGTCGACCTCATGATCAGAGTCGGTGTCTTCCATCCGTTCGGCGTCCTCATGGTGGATGGCTTCGGTGCTTGAAGTGCTTTTGGGGGGTCGCAGAGTTTTAACGGCCTCTCCAGTGGCTTTGTGCACCATGACCTCTTTCAAGGCTTCTTGTAGCAAGAGACTCTCCTTGGTGAACAGTTTTTGTTGGAGCTCTCAGTTCCTGAGTCCACAGACTAAGCGGTCTTTTAGTCTCTCCTCCAAATCCATGAAATTGCAGAGTTGGGATGCTTGATGAAGAGTGGTGATGAATTTGGTGGCTGTCTTGCCAGGCTGTTGCTCCCACTGCTCAGAAGTATGCCTCCACACTATGACGGATAATTTAGGCTCAAAGTGGTCTCAAAGCTTCTTCTTCAAGTCTGTGTAGGTTATGGACTCAAGCAGTGTCGGTGCAACCAGGTTCTCGGCAATGTCAAATGTGGCTGGGCCTCACACCCAGAGAAGGGTCGTGGCCTTCAGCCCATCTTTGCCGACCTGGTTGGCAAGGAAGTAATTCTCAACGTGGGAACTGTAGGATGCCCATCTCTCCAGGTGTGTGATGCCGAACTCTTTGAATTTCCCCACTTTTGCCATGGTGAGTTGCTTGCATTTCATGTTGCTCATGTTGCCTTGTGCTGCTGGCTTCTGTGTAGGCCCTAGGATGGGTCCTTAGGGCGGGGTGGTCTCCAGCATGGCTTGCTTGGCAGACCAAGGAGGGGAATGTAGTTCCTGACAGGCTCTGTGCTGGCCTCACCCCCTAGTGACTTTAGACTCTTCCGATGAAGCAGCACATCCCATCCTCGTTGCCAGTGTTAGATCTTTGGTTCTTTAGGCATTAAGGGAAACGAGGTGTTGAAACAGCAAACAAGTTTATTTAACTCAGAACAGAAGCAATCTAATAGCTGCTGCGCAGCTGTTTATATGGTTGGCCTCTAGGCGGTGACCAATAGGTTTAAAATAGCAGTTTCCTGCCCCAAACCTCATTATCAGCCTGAATACAGCAAGTCTGGCTCAGTATAGCAACCATTACATAAAAACAGACAAAAGTAGGTCAGACATTAAACAAGTGATCAGACATTAAGCAAGTTATTTTACACAGAAAAATGGCCAATACATTACACTAGCATTCTAATTCTTTTTATATAAAGAAAGTGTTATTTGGACATGGACCTGAGAAAGGGGTATGTTCTTATTAAATCACTAGTAGCATTACTTTGTTGACCCTTTACTGTGCTAAACTATTGCGGAAAAGGCAAATGCTGATTGGCTGGTGATTGTAAATGCTCTCAAGAATTTAGACCCACAAACAAGATTATGCAGGTGTGCTTAATTACATAATCTCCAGACTGAAGGAGTCTTTGGATACACTTCAATTCAGAAAGGTTGAGAGAAAAGAAAGGATAGATATCTGAAAGAGCTATGTATGTTCTTTGTGGTATAAGTATTTTCCCGCTTGGGTCTGAAATAGATTCATACATTAAGATGTCCTATATACAAAGAGCAGTTCTAAGTTTGTTGCGAACTCATTCAAGAGGAATAAAACACAGGAAGAATAGACCAATAAAACACCTTTTTAAGCAACACATCAATTACTGACAAATTAATTTATGCTTCTATTCTCACAATTCTTCTACCTTTGAATTCCCCACAAATTTCCTCAAAAGGTTTTTGAATTGATTTAGCAGTCTTTAGGCTGCTATTATTTGTGAGAGAAAGTAGCTGTTCATTGTTATCATAGCAGAACTTTTTAAGCAATAAAGCTACTGATATTCTTGTTAAGAATAGGAAATACCAGTAGAAAAGACCTCAAACTGTAAAAGAATAAAGACTGAATTTATGTGGCACATCAATATTAGAAAACACTAATATGACTAAATAACTGTCCACATAAAATATATTTTTGTGAAGTATAGCTCTGTTCCTGATAGATATTTATGAGTGCAGAGCCACAGAGTAATGGTCATTCTGGATTAATTAAGATGGTATGCATGGGATTTTCTTCTAGAATAGACACCAAGCTATTTTAATCATGGGTGGGAGGCAAGGAGGGGCAAAGCTAATCAAATATTATTATGAAGGTTGTGTACTGGGTTCGTTGTGCAGGAATGAAGACGAGGCGAGTGAGTTCAGCAAAGATCATGGTTTATTGCTTGCAGGATCTGAACTAAGGAACAGGGATGCAGATGCATCAATTTATACCCTGGCCTCTAGGCGGCGGCCAATAGGTTTGAAGCAACCCATTGCCGCCCTAGAGGCAACCAATAGCGGTGCTGGAGATGAGTTGTCTGAGGAGCTGGGAGCCGTTAGCCAGCTTCACTGCTCAAACAGCCTTCCAGCAATTACCACGTGGTGTTCCCTTAACAAAGCAAGCCCAATACATTACACCCCTCCCCCCTAGAATGAACAAACATTATAGCAACAACAGAAAGTAATTACAGCAATACAATTTTAAAAAAGGTATAACAATGATGTGAGAAAACAGGTTTCCTCTTAGCTAATACAGGTGTTTCCTAGCTAGCAGCTCAGTAAGGTACTTATAATATTATAGCTTCATTATTCAGGACAATCTTGTAGTTAAGCAGGCAGTACAATAAGGTACATACAACATTATAGCTTTATTATTTTAGGACAAAATCTTGCAGATAAGCAGGAGGTTTGCGAGCCCTTGTAGAACGCCTAGGGGACCCAGGCACTTTCTGGCCTACCAGCTTGCCCGCCAGGCTGGGTAGACTAGAGTCTCTCCAAGCGATTCAGGATGGCTTGGTGATCTCTGGCTGGCCTTTTCAGGTTGGCCCACCCCAGAGTCAGTTTGTTCAGCAGAGTTAGCACAGCGGCTATAGAACTCAGGTTGGCTTTCTTCATCAGGGGACCCATGTTGCACTTCCGGGCTTTCCTCCCCTACGGCCAGCTCCCCGTTGCTTTGGCTGTTTGAGCCTTCAGAGTCTATGAATGGATTGGCCTGGCTGCTGGTTTGCGGCCCTTGGTAAGGACTTGTGATGAAGTCCTTGCTTTGTGGCCATTCTGGAAAAAGCTTCCTAAGCTGATCGATATAGTGATGGACAATTCGCCCGCCCTCTAGGCCCACTTCGTATGAGAGAGGGCCTGACGTTTTAGTGATTTTTCCTGGCACCCACAAGTTCCCATGCCCGTAGTTTCTGGCCCACACCCCATCGCCCACTTGCAGCCCCCTCAGGGGCTTGGGGTGAGAGGCTTCTGCTGCTACCCAGTCTGGGTGCAACCTGTCCAGTTTTGTGATCATTCGCCTCCCCTAGCACAGCTCTCCTGGGCTTTTCCCAGTAGCCGTGCATGGCCAGTCTGTGGTGCCAGTCCCCAGTCACTATACGCCTCAGTGACTCTTTTGTGGTGCTCACCATGCATTCGGCTTGACTATTAGTAGATGGGTGAAATGGGGCCGACTTGCATACCTAATGAGGTTTGCTCTTAGGAATGCCTGAAATTCTGCCGCAGTAAATTGGGACCCGTTATCGGACACTACGACGTCTGGCAGCCCATGCATGGCAAAGAGTTTCCTAAGCACCTGGATGGTCTTAGCAATAGTCATGTTTGCAATTGGTATAACTTCTAGCCATTTAGAGTGGCTGTCGACCACTATAAGAAAGAGCTGTCCCTGAAAGGGCCCAGTGAAGTCTATGTGAATCCTAGACCAGGGAGTGTGAGTCTCCTCCCACCTGTGAACTGGAGCGTGCGGCATTTCAGGCCTTGATTGCTGGCATGTATAACACCCATGCACCTGGGCCTCAATGGCTTTATCTAATCCTGGCCACCATAAATAGCTTCTAGCCAATGCTTTCATGCGAACAATACCCGGATGGACTTCAAGCAGTGATTGCAAAACCCTGTCTCTTAGTGAGGTAGGAACTATGACCCTGTTCCCCCAAAGAATACAACCCTTGTGAGCTGATAGTTCATGTCTTCTTGTAAAATAGCTCTGAAACTCAGGGCCTGGGCTTTTATCTAGCCAACCTGTGTGTATCCAAGAAAGCACTCTACTTAGTGTCTGGTCTGCTGCCGTTTCTGCGGCTATGTCCCCTGCATGGAGGGGAAACTCTGGCAAGTCCTAAATGAACAAAACGCGGGCTGCTGGGGCCGGATCTGGTTCAATTTGTGGCAGTGGAAGCCTGCTCAGGCCATCTGCATGGCCCATATTCTTGCCGGGTTGTGAATCAGCTTAAACATATAAGCTGATAAAAAAATGGACCATCTCAGCATTCTAGGGGATAATATGTGGGGAGTCTGTCTGTCTGTAGTGAATAACCGCAAAAGCAGTTTATGGTCTGTGAAGACTGTGAAGTCCCTGCCGTATAAGTAGTCGTGGAATTTTTTAACTCCAGCTACAATGACCAATGCCTCTTTGTCAATTTGAGTGTAATTACACTCAGCAGAGGACAGTGTCCTTGAATAAAAAGCAATTGGAACTTGAGTTCCATTTTTCTCTAAGTGACTTAAGACTGCACCCACCCCATATGGGGATGTGTCACACGCTAAGCAAACTGGTTTAGACTCCTTGAAATGAGTGATGGTGGAGCTGACCGACAGAAGTGCCTTCAATTCCTGAAAACTTTTTTTGTGAATGCTATTCCACTTCCATGGAGTATTTTTATCTAAGAGTCCGGTTGATTCCAGTTACTTGGATGCCTAGCGCATCAAACCAATCGAGCCCAATTAGGCTTGTTCTCTGCCCCCCTACTACGACAACATCCAGGTGCCCTGAAAACCCCTTAAATTTAATGGCTATAGTGGCTTCACCCTTGACTGTGACTCTGGCATTCTGGAAATCAGTTAGTACGATGTCAGAAGGCCTCAGCTTGGCCCATCTCTTACTGTGACTACAAATGAAATTAAATGTTTCAAGGGAAATAATAGAAATGGTGGAGCCTGTGTCCAGCTCCATCTTACAGGGGACTCCTTGCAGCTCCACCTGAAGCCTATTTATTTATTTATTTTATTTATTTTTGGGACTTATATGCCGCCCTATCTCCCAAAGGACTCAGGGCGGCTTACAACAATAAAAAACAACAATACAAAAATTAAAAAACGAATTAAATAAGAGCCCCAAAATAAATTAACTACAGTTAAAAATTAAAACATATTTAAAAACCCATCATCAGTCCAGGTCAGCCTGATGGAAGAGAAAAGTTTTGAGGTCGCGGCGAAAGGACCGGAGGTCCGGGGCCATCCGAAGCTCAAGGGGAAGCTGGTTCCAAAGGGCTGGTGCTCCCACAGAGAAGGCCCTCCCCCTGGGGGTCGCCAGCCGACATTGTCTGGCCGATAGCACCCTGAGGAGGCCCTCTCTGTGTGAGCGCATTGGGCGATGGGAAGTCGTCCCTGGTAGCAGACGGTCCTGCAAGTATCCCGGGCCTAAGCCATGTAGGGCTTTAAAGGTAAGTACCAGCACCTTAAATCTCGCCCGGAAGACAACTGGTAGCCAATGCAGCTCACGCAGGAGGGGTGTAATATGGGAGTATCGGGATGCTCCCATCACTACCCGCGCGGCTGCATTCTGCACCAGCTGAAGCCTCCGGGTGGTCTTCAAGGGCAGCCCCATGTAGAGAGCATTGCAGTAATCTATCCGAGAGGTAACGAGTGCATGAGTGACCGTATGTAGGGCATCTCGGTCCAGATAGGGGCGCAACTGGCGCACCAGGCGAACCTGGGCAAATGCCCCCCTGGCCACGACTCCAATATGATCTTCAAAAGTGAGTCGTGAGTCCAGGAGGACTCCTAAATTGCGCGCCCTATCAACGGGAGGCAACACCTCTCCTCCCATAACCAAAGATGGAACCTCTTGGACAAGTCGAGATGCCGGTACGTAAAGCCACTCAGTCTTAGCCGGGTTGAGCTGGAGCCTGTTCTTCCCCATCCAAATCTGTACCGCTTCCAGGCAACGGGACATCACGTCGAGGGCATCACTGGCTTGGTTCGGGGTGGAGATAAAGAGCTGGGTATCATCGGCATATTGATGATACCTCACCCCAAAACCACGGATGATCTCACCCAGCGGCTTCATATAGATGTTGAACAGGAGGGGCGAGAGCACTGACCCCTGAGGCACCCCACAATTAAGGGGCCTAGGGGTTGACCTCTGCCCTCCTGTCAACACCGTCTGCGAGCGGTCCAAGAGGTAGGAGGAGAACCACCGTAAAACGGTGCCTCCCACTCCCAACCCCGCAAGACGTCGCAGCAAGATACCATGGTACTTGGGCTTAATCGGGTGGTGGGCCCCGGCTGGAGCAAAACCTCATGCTGTATGGCCCCGGGGCCCCAGTACCTCTCCTGGTCGGATCTTCCGACTGGTGATTCACAGGCCGGTCCCTTCAGCGACCTCTGCAGACGGATGCAATGTGGCTGGTCTTCCCGCAGGCCCGGCATATGGCTGTCTGGAACCTACAGTCCAAGCATTGGTGGCAGCTACCACAACCTGGACATCTAAGAAAGGGATCTGCCTTGTAAATAGTCTCTTGTTGCTTTTTGCTGTGACGTTGTTGGTTGGGTTGTCTGTGTAACTTGTTGAATTCTGTGTCTTCTTTGGGGCCTTCTGTGTGTTCGGCGTCCTCGTGGTGGACGACTTCTTTACGTTGGGCAGTTTTGGCGGGCCTAATAGCTCGTACGGCTCCGCCGGTGGCTTCATCCACCATGACTTCCTTCTGTGCGTCTGAAAATGATAGGACCTCTCTGACGAAAAGCTTCTGCTGTAGCTCTCGGTTGCAGAGGCCACAGACAAGCCAGTCTCATAGTCTCTCCTCGACATCAGGGAACTGGCACAGGCATGCGGCCTGCCCCAATGCCGCGATGTACTCGGATGCAGTTTCTCCCGGTTGCTGTATTCTTTGCTTGAAGGCATAGCGCCAAGCGATCACTGACACCTTTGGCTGGAAATGTTCTCCAAGCTTCTTTTTCAAATCCGAGAAGGATACAGACTCCAACGGCATTGGCACAAACAGGTTCTTGGCTAAATCGAATGTTGCTGAGCCGCACACACAGAGTAGCGTGGTGGCCTTCAGTCCATCCTCAGTGACCTGGTTCGCTCGAAGGTAGTTCTCAACCTGGGACAGGTACAAGGGCCACTCTTCTGGCTGCTTGATGTTGAATTCTCTCAGCTTTCCTACCTTGGGCATTCTGCTGGTCTTTGCAGCTGGTTCTCAGCGTCTTCGAATCCTACTCCTCCGTTGCCCAGGGACTGGTCCTCTGAGCGAATGGTCACTAGCATGGCTGAGCTAGCCTACCGTAGGGGGGGAATTGCTTTCCCTCCAGGCATGCGCTGCCTCTCCCCTAGTGACTTTCAGCTTCGAAGGAGAAGCAGGATCCCACCTTCGTTGCCAGTGTTGTGTACTGGGTTCATTGCGCAGAAGTGAAGACGAGGCGAGTGAGTTCAGCAAAGATCATGGTTTATTGCTTGCAGGATCTGAACTAAGGAACATGGCTGCAGATGCAGCAATTTATACCCTGGCCTCTAAGTGGTGGCCAATAGGTTTGAAGCAACCCATTGCCACCTTAGAGGCAACCAATAGCAGTGCTGGAGATGGATTGTCTGAGGAGCTGGGAGCCATTAGCCAGCTTCCCTGCTCAAACAGCCTTCCAGCAATTACCACGTGATGTTCCCTTAACAAAGCAAGCCCAATACATTACAATGAACATTATTAAAAGTCATACAACAGGACCTATTATCCACTGAGCAGTCAAGGATGAAATTTCTTGTGGGAAGAATCTGGTGGAGGTATTTGTGGATTGAAGATTATAATGGCTGAATTAGATTTAATGTATGACTTTTGTTTTTATTTTAGTAAGAAAATCAAGCAAAATGCTGCTGAAAGGGAACTTCACAAAATGATAATGGAGGATTGCAGATAGACACAGGCTCTGAATTAATAATCACTAATCTATGGTGATAGCTTTGTGTTTGTGTGCTCAAAAAACCTTTTGGGAACTGTATTCAAAACATTGCTCAATCCCAATATAGTGCTGCCTTCCTGTGGATTCCTCTTTGAATTAGAGCCACCAATTGCACTGAAAGAAATCTGCTGAATTCCATTCTTTAGGGCTGGAAGAACAATGGCTGGTTGGGGAGAAACTGTTGACTCTGTTAATACCGGTATTTTATACAGTGTCATGACAGGGTACGGAAGATAATGTGGTACACTATAATTGTGTCTCTCTGTGTGAATCATGCTGTCATTGGCACCAATTATGTTCTGCTATGATACTGTTCAGATGCCAGTAACCATAGCTGAAGGAAATGCTTTGAAATGCTTTGGAATGTAGGACTTCACTTCTTGTCCTATCCTCAGGAGCTTTGGAGAATAACTTTGTCTTCTCTGTGGAAGCCCCTCATGTACTGAAAGACAGCTATTATATCACCCCTAATTCTTCTCTTTGTTGGGCTAGACAACCTAGTTCCCTTACATGATTTATCCTGCATGATTATCCTTCAGACCCCTATCATATCTGGTCCTGACAATTTAGACTCTTCTAGAGTGGATAGGTGGGGTGTTTTTTACTTTTTTTGGCCTGTTTTGACCTTCATCCATGTTCTGGCTTGTCTGAGATATTTTCTCAAGTTGCTGGGCTTTTATCATTGACTAAAGAGGTAGACATTACATTTCTAATAAAATTAGGCATTTCTGATTCCTTATATGATCCAAAAACACACCGTTCATTGTTAGTCATTTGTGACTAACCACACTGTAACTATAGCTGGAAATTATGTTTGACCAATTTACCAACATGCTCTTTTCTACATGCTCTCATAAGCTTTTAAATTTTGTAACATGACTAGAAGAGTATACCAAATGGAAATAAGCAGAATACATTTAAAAATGGGGCCATCACAGACATCAATCTGTAATCCCTACATCATTAATTTGTTGTTGAATATGGACACCTAAGGTGAATATGCATTAATCCTTGGCATTTTTAAGTCTCTGGTATCAGATTTTACATATTTAAAGCAAAATATTTAAAAGCAACATTTAAAATATTTAAAGCAAAAAATTGTGGTAAAAAGTAGAAAAAGTAAAAAGTAGAAAACATCTCATAGATAAATAAACATTTGATTCTTTTTTCAACATTCATAATAAACTGTAGAGAGAAGACACATCAAAGATAGAAAACTTTTGGCATATCATACTATTTCCTAGGAGCAAATGTTAATCTAATAAGCAAAGGAAATAAGTTTATGTAAAATGGCATATATGAGATAAAGATACAGTTAGCATAAATATGCATCAAATTGACACAGCCAGAAATAAATCATAACAGAGCTAGAAAATGTATCAAAAGGTAACAGAACAATAAGTAAAAAGCCATTGGCAAAAATGAAATAACTGAACATGTCCTTTATTTCTTGTCAGATCAGACTTCAGGGGATTTAAAATGCAAAGTAACATTCAAAAATTGTAATATTTAGAGAAAAAAAATGATTAGATTTGAAAGTATTGTTCTATCCCTTCCGCCCCATCTGCCACTATATGTTTTGTTTGCTTAGTGATCTGTTTAGAGCAGACATGTCAAACTCACGACGTCACATGACATCGCGCGACGTATCAGAGCTTTTCCCCCATTGCCGGCAATGGGGTGGGCACGGTTTTCTTGCGACGCATCCAGCCCACGGGCCGGCAGTTTGACACCCCTGGTTTAGAGCAATGTTTCTCAACCTTGGCCCCTTTAAGAGGTGTGGACTTCAATTCCCAGAAGTCCCCAGTTCTGGGAGTTGAAGTCCACACCTCTTAAAGGGGTCAAGGTTGAGAAACACTGGTTTAGAGAAAGCCCCTTTAATGTGTAAAATTTTATTTCCTACTTTTTCTATAAAGCAGATTTATATTTTACATAAAAGACTTTATTTTAGAGAAGCCATGTCCTATAAGGAGGGAGATTGGCAGTTCAAGAATGTGAAGAATGAATAAAAAATAAATGAATGGATTAAATGGGGCTGATGGTGGAATTGTAACCCAATGGGGAGGAACCAAGATGCTTAATCTTGTGGCAGACAATTAAGCTGGTTGATGAATTTTAACCTATTTTCAACCAATGATTTGAATAAAAAATAAACTCAGCAAACAAGCTGGTTTTGCCCCAAATACTAAAATATCCCCTCCTGCCCTCAAGCCCTCCAAACCAAGCTTATTACTTATGTACAGGCAGGCCAATGAAATAAGTTATGGGAATCCAAGCATCCCATTTCCAGAGACAGTTTGGCACAGTGGTTAAGGCAATGAGCTAGAAACCAGGAGAACATGACTTCTAGCCCTGCCTTAGTCTTTTTTACAGCTTTAAGAAGCACTACCATTAAGAAGTGGTAATGGCAAACCACTTCCAAAATATTGCCAAGAAAGTTGCAGAGACTTATTCAGACATCATAAGGAGTCAACCCTTACTTAAAGGCAGTGCTTTTTTTGTAAAAGAAAAAGGTGCCGGAACTCACATATGTCATACAACCCGCCTTGCCTACTCTACAAGTTTCCATCCAAAAAAGGTGCCGGAACTCCGTTCTGAGCGTTCTATGAGAAAAAAAAGCCCTGCTTAAAGGTGCATGCACACACACACACACACACACACACACACACACACTCACACATAGACAAAAGTATCCCATTTCCAAATGTGACTGGGTAGGTGTTCCTAAGAAGCCCTCAAAGAAGCATCTTAAAATCTTTCTCTTGTTGCCCTCCAAAAATTGAATTTGCATAACATACTTCCAATTGTCTATCATGATTCTTGAATGCTTGTAGAAATACAACTAGAGCTCATTGGAAGTACTACATATTCATACACTAAGGCAGGGGTAGGCAACCTCGGCTCTTTTATGACTCATGGACTTCAACTCCCAGAATTCCTGAGTCAGCTATGCTGACTCAGGAATTCTGGGAGTTGAAGTCCATGAGTCATAAAAGAGCCGAGGTTGCCTACCCCTGCACTAAGGCAACCATCAATGAAATGGGATTCTTCACTTAGGCTCCACTGAAAATGTATCCCAGATTCTAAATGACCATTCAGATCTACAAAGATTAAGTTTTCAAACAGCTCTTATTCTGAGCACACAGAGTACTTCAATGAATCTAGAAGCTAGAGTTGTTTTTGCTCTATAACACGGGTGTCAAACTTGGCACATCATGTGATGCGTTGCAATGTATCGTGACTTTTTTCACATTGCCAGAGCTGGAATGGGCGTGGCCTCCACATGATGCAACCATCCCACAGGCTGGCAGTTTGACACCCCTGATCTATAGGGATTGAATCTCTCATTTTACCAAAGGAGAACTTGAGGACGGAATTTAAGTTGCCTTCTTTTCTCCATTAGTCAAGTAGTTCAATTTGTTTCTTAAATTTTGATACAAGGAGCAGGCAGAGATTGTATAATTCATGTACGTTCTTTGTGTACTATTCAAAACTATTCTTTATTTTTATCTGTTCTGGTTAGTTGGGTAACATTTCTTCAATATAATGTTCAATTCTGTTACTTTGAAAAAGGTGAATTTTGATAGATTCCTATTTTAAAGCAAAATACTTCCCTATCATCATTGGATACATTCAACAGTCAAAGTCCCAGGACTAATTATTGAAAATGAGAAGCCTGATTATAATAAGAGGCAAGTTTAATGTAGCAGACATACCTGATTGTATATATAGGAATTGCTGCCCCATCATCTACAATACCTAACAGTATTCAAATGTTTTTTTTTTAAGATAGATCAAACCAGCTATCCAGGACAAAGTTTAGCATTCCTATAGAAGGATCCACTGTTACTGCAAATGATGGAAGATGTGGTCTAAAACAAAACACTAAACCTCTTTGTTAATTTAAGGCTAGTTGGTGAGTTGCGTGAAATGTTGAATTTAAAAACTGAAATGTGTATATAATCCCAAATCAAGTAAAGAGATTGCTGAAAGTCCAGTCTAAATCATTTGTTTTGAGATTGCTGAACTGGGTTCTATCTAAATAAAAGCTTGTAATCACTACCACTTTGGCTGAGCGCCAAAGAATTGAAGCCTTTGAACTATGGCGCTGGAGAAGACTCCTGCGAGTTCCTTGGACTGCAAGGCGATCAAACCGGTCAGTCCTAGAGGAGATCAACCCTGACTGCTCTTTAGAAGGCCAGATCCTGAAGTTGAAACTCAAATACTTTGGCCACCTAATGAGAAGGAAGGACTCACTGGAGAAGAGCCTAATGCTGGGAAAAGTTGAGGGCAAGAGAAGAAGGGGACGACAGAGAATGAGGTGGCTGGATGGAGTCACTGAAGCAGTAGGCGTGAGCTTAAATGGACTCCAGAAGATGATAGAGAACAGGAAGGCCTGGAGGAACATTGTTCATGGGGTTGCGATGGGTCGGACACTACTTTGCAACTAACAACAATCACTACCATATATCTTGCTCTTGGAAAAGTGACATACTTAAGGGAATTATGGAGATGTACAGTAAGTCTAGCTTTTTCCCCCAGGTGGATCTGGAAATAATGTGTTCAAAACATCATGCTGATAAATGGAAATGTCATGCCTTGGCTCCTCTGGAGAAAGCCACATGTTTCTGAGGTCAAGAGCATTGCCAATCCCCTCTGTTATGAGCTTAGAAGATTTTCCTGATGATGTCTCACACCCATCCAAGTGGTAGTCTCAAAGATAAACTCAAACTGCCTTGATCATGATATGATTTCCATATCATATTTATTCATAATATGTTGGTTTTGATTTTCTCAGCCCTGCGGGGTTAACCTGGCTTATGAAATTCTAATGCATATCATACATATTCTTTTCCTGAAGCTACTGCATCCATGGCTGCCAGCATCAGTTTCTTTCATGTGCTTTGCACATCTTAAAGAAGACAGAAACAGATAGACACACATGCATATGCACAATCTTTTCTCCTTGGCTCATAAAACTACTTTCTCTTTTCATACTGGAAGTTTTGATGTATCGAAGAAATCTTCAAAATATGCTGGGTTCTTATAGCTAGTCCTTTTAAAAATTTTCTTCACAAGCATACAGAATTGAGCTGTAGGAGAGGACCAGAAGTTCTAATGGTAGAATGTATCAAGATATGAATTTGTTTCAGTTGCAAGGGTGTTTTATTAAGGGAGCGTGCTGCTGAAGGGGATATCTTTATCTTCTAGCCATTGACTGCATTCCTGTTTAGAATTTGCTATTATCTGATGAGATTGGAAGCAATGGATTTTCCCCCTTTACTTATCTCTGTGGGGTTTCTGTTGTATCATTTCTATTTTAAAAGGATCTGCGGATTTTGGGGGGATTTTTGTATCATATACACCATTAGCTTAAAAATATTGCACTTTTTTTAAAAAACACCATGTAAATTCTGTGAACAGGGTACAGCAAAGTATTTCTCAAACCACCTTCTCTTAACTCAGACATGTCAAACACAAGGCCCGGGGGCTGGATCCGGCCCGCAAAGTGGTTTCATGTGGCCCGCGAAGCCATCCTGGAAACAATGAGGGAACGGCCCCCATTGCCTTGGCCCTGCCCCAGAGACCCTACTTCTGCCAGAGACCCTCAGATCTGTCCCACTCCTGCCCAGGCCCCCATAGGCACCCTTGATGTGAACGATGTAGAGCTGGCCATGCCCACCAAGTAGGCCATACACACTCTAGCCACGCCCACCCAGTAGGCCATGCCCACCCTGGCCATACCCACCCGGCCCCCTGAGGGTAACCACAATGCTGATGCGGCCCTCAGTGAAATTGAGTTTGACACCCCTGTCTTAACTGATCTAGTTTTGTTCTGCAAGGAAAAGCATCTTAAAACTCCTGTCATATGTATTCCAGCCCCCATTTCTTCATCTTGATTAAAAACTGTAACCATTGGGTTGAAGCAGCTCTAATGGAACATTAGAAAGTCATAACACTTTACATATTGCAAGGGCTTGTATACTGTATGTTTAAAATAATAGTTCCTACAAATGTCTAGAACAGGGGTCTTCAAACCTGGCCCTTTTATGACTTGTGGACTTCAACTCCCAGAATTCTTCAGCCAAGCATGCATGCCTGCCTGAGGAATTCTGGGAGTTGAAGTCCACAAGTCATAAAATGGCCAAGTTTGAAGACCCCTGGTCTAGAACTGTACAAAAAGTCTTCAGATGCCCAAAAATTGCCAATCCCAATCTAATTAGCTATTATCTCCACAGAGAACAGTGCTCCCTATGGTTTCAGGAAAAACTCTTTACCAGTCCTAGATGGAGACACTGAAAATTGAACCTGGGATCTGCTATAAGCAAAACAAGTACTCAAATATTGGACAATGACTGCTTCCCAGTCCTAAATACTTGAGGAACTGACTTTTATTCCCCATTTCTAAGTACATTAATACATGTTAAATGATATTCAGTTAATTGCTTGCTTGCTTACTTCCAGAGTTCATAGGCTGCTCCAATCTGTTGTCTCTGAGTAACATGTAACTCTGTAATAAGTAATTGGGATTAAGATGATGTAACCAGTTAAAAAAACAACTACTGTAGAAATTATTCCTGTGGAACCAGGAATCATGACTAAAAACATGAACAGTCATTATAACATGTAAGAGAAACAGGCAAATGAAAACTATCTCAGAACTGCTACAGATGGCCTGCTTCTTCCCTGAATAGATATCAATCAATGTTTGTTTTCTTTTTGCAATACACAGTTGTAATTTTATTTAAGAATGCTAACATGGCTCATAAACTATTCTGACAATTGGGAATTAAGAAAATGTAATAAGGGACACATCAACAAATACAGAAAGTTAGGGCATCCAGCATGACCTTAACTAAAATAGAAGGGAATATCTACCAGGAGAAGACATATTTTTCAAATTGGTGAAGTATTTATTTTAAGGTGAATGACTGAGATCATGAAACAGCTGTCTTCATTCATACATATCTTTAAAACTGACTTGATTATTATTATTATTAATAATAATAATTTTTGTTGTTGTTAGTTGCGAAGTTGTGTCCAACCTATCGCGACCCCATGGACAACGTTCCTCCAGGCCTTCCTGTCCTCTACCATCTTCTGGAGTCCATTTAAACTCACACCTACTGCTTCAGTGACTCCATCCAGCCACCTCATTCTCTGTCGTCCCCTTCTTCTCTTGCCCTCAATCTTTCCCAGCATTAGGCTCTTCTCCAGTGAGTCCTTCCTTCTCATTAGGTGGCCAAAGTATTTGAGTTTCAACTTCAGGATCTGGCCTTCTAAAGAGCAGTCAGGGTTGATCTCCTCTAGGAATGACCAGTTTGAATGCCTTGCAGTCCAGGGACTCGCAGGAGTCTTCTCCAGCACCATAGTTCAAAGGCTTCAATTCTTTGGCACTCAGCCTTTCTTATGGTCCAACTTTCACAGCCATACGTTGCAACTGGGAAGTCCATAGCCTTGACTATACGCACTTTTGTTGACAGGGTGATGTTTCTGCTTTTTAGTGTGCTGTCTAGATTTGCCATGGCTTTCCTCCCTAGGTGTTGCGATGAGCGACCGGTCAGGGTTCTGGCTTCAACTCTTAGAGCCCCTTAACAGGGGTGGGAATTTAGAGAGACCCTCGTAAAGGTGGACACCTTGAGTAAGGAAGGATCTTGCCCTTTACCACCGACCCAGTATGCCGGAAGTTCCGACGGTCATACTTGGGAACTGCGATGATTAGGCAGAGTTAGAGACAGAGTAAGACAAACTGAGGCACCTAATACAAGAAAGTGAGGGAGCATGGAGTGCTCGGGGTGGATGATGTGTCCCTCTCTAACAGCTCCACAAACCCTCCTTTTATTAAGCTGTTTCATTTGGGAGGGGTGAAGTACACATGAGGAATTAACATAAAGGAAAAACATAACTCATTGCATACATCTGCTAATGAACATATGTGAGGTCAAAGGAAACAATAAAACATAGTTTATGCTAACAGAGAACTGATAATGAAGAGGGTAAAGGTCATTACAGGAAACAATAAAGCATAGCTTATCATATTACAGAGAATACAAGGGTTGTCATAACTTGAAACATAACTTGAAACATAAAAGACAAGTCTTTGTTATAAATGAAGCAAGGAGCAAAGGTTTATCACAGGAAGGCAGAGGCCCTATCTTGAAGCAAGGACATCTTCAGGAAAACTATATACTGGGCAATTTAAATGAAACAAGTCTTTGTTGTATACACATGTGAATCAGAGACAGGAATGTGGTTGTAAATAAGAAAAGAGTTTTATCACCAGAGGCAGAGATGGAATGTAGGAATGTGGCCTTACAATTGCAGATTTGGAGAGAAGGCAGAAGTGTTAACTTTGCAAATGGGGGGGAAGGCAGAAGTGTTCAAAGAAGGTCTTTTGCAGGCAGAGGAAAGCAGATTAATATAGGAATTAAAAAAGGTCTTTTGTAGGTCTGGGTTCTCTACAACTCCTCTTTTTCTGTTTTTTAAAGCCAATTACTGAGAAGGCCCCTCAATGTCCAAGAACTTTCTCTTCTAGGATACTTACGCTGGAAAAAGAGAAATCCTCCGATACCTCCTGAGCCTGCGTCAATGTTCCTTTCAAAGAGTGTTGGTGTGAGGGTGCATCAGTCTCTGGGTCAGAAGTGAATTCTAAAAGAGGGTGTTTGTATTCACTGTCAACAGTGTGTTTCATCAACAGAATGTCATCGCTAATGCTGCTCAGCCTTCGTTGTAGAAAATTTAAAAGTTTACCCATAACACATGGGCCAATTGCGCATGCAAGTAATAATAAAATTAAAGGACCAGCTATAGCTGAGAAAAGGGTGGTCAGCCAGGGAGAGAAGTTAAACATTCCTTGATACCAAGTATAATGCTGCCATGGAGTCAAGCACATTCAAAGAAATACTGTTAGTAATACTTCTGATAAAAATAGGCAAGACACAAGGTAAAATAATACATCCTAATACAATCATACTAATAAAAGCTACAATAGCTTGTAAACCAGGTACTTTGGGAAACCAGGAGCCAAGTAATTCCTGAAAGTTGAAACCATTTCAAGTTTGGACAGGAACATGAGCTACAGAGTTCACATAGATGATGATAGTAGACTCGTTGTTAACAACAGGTTGTTCCTTCTGGGTCCATGCGATGGGCAAAAACAGTGTGAAAAGAGTCATTTTTGACTGGAACCAATGTCAAAGGTGTAAAGAACAGGATGGGATAGCTGGTGAACTGGAGTTGACGTCTGGGGTGAGCTTTCAGATGGAATTGTGTTTTAGTGGCATCAGTCAGTGGTGTAAGAACAAAGCTGAAAAAAGTCACAAACCATGCTGTCATCTTTAATGGGTTCTGCAGTTGTGTTTGTGGAGGCATGATACGAATGAATGTGGCGACCTGGGATCCACAGCACTTTGTCTGGCAGTTGAGTAGCTGTGTAGCCTCTTCCCCAAGTGAGAAGGTCTGCAGGGCCTTTCCAAGTTAGGTCTGGAAGTTGGCGATACCAAACTTGTGGTTTAGGGAGATCTGAAGAAGAAGAAGAAGAAAAATGCTGCTCTGCAGCTGTGGTTAAGAGATGGCCAGTGAAGTTTGAAAAGTTCAGAGTGTAGAGGCAAAGGTTAAGAATTTCTTGCACTGCTGGGAGGTTGGAGTTTCGTTTTCCCCTGTTCTGATTTTTATAGTGATCTAAAGCATGTTTCAAGGTTTGGTTAGCCCTTTCCACCAAGGCTTGGCCTTGGCTATAATATGGAATTCCGAATTTGTGTGTTATTTGCCAATGATGACAAAATTTTGCCATGGCTTGACTGCTATAGGCAGGGCCATTATCTGTTTTGAGTTCTTTTGGACATCCCAGCACTGCAAAGGTCCGAATACAATGATTGATTACATGTTTGGTGGCTTCACCCCTTAGGGGGGTGGCCATGATGAATCCTGAAAAGGTATCAATTGAAACATGAAAATAAACTGCTTCTGCAAAGCTTTGGAATTTTGATGAAAATATGAATGACTTTCCCAGGGGGTGAGGGGTTGCAAGGAACAGGCTGAAGGTCCGGAGGCAGCCTGATCTGCAACATTGTTTCCCACTTGCAAAAAACCTGGAAAAGGGACTAAGAATGTGAGCAAAAAACAAAAAGATGTTGGCGTGCAAAAAGCAAATTTTGCAAGGTTAAAAAAAGTTGTAACAAATCTGGTTGAATGAAGGGAGATAAATAAGATAAATCACTTGAATTGTGTGATAAACATAGGTTGAAAGGGAAAAAAAAATTTGACAAGCAAAAATTGAAGCAGCCAGTTCAGCTTTTTGAGCTGACCGCTGGGGTGTTGTTTGCTTGGTTAGTGCGAACAATTTGCATTGCAAACGATAATCGGGTGGTGGGTGGCAAGAAACCTTGCCATGCCAATCAGCTAAGGAAAATTGCAATTCACTTGAGGTTTGAAAAAATGATTCCCAAATTTGCAAAGACATAAAAATAATTGAGCTAATTGTGCTTCTCTGGTTAAAACAGAAACTTTGGGCGTATGGGATAAATGAATCTACTCCAAAATTTTCAATTGGTTAAACAATAGCAACATTCGACTCCCATCATGCAACATCTACCTCTCACTTTCTACTACTTCCCATGTTTCTCCCTATAGTACATTCTTGTTCCTTCAGCATTCTAAGGCTTGTGTTCACAAATCCGTGCAAACCAACTTAAAAACCACTTTTCTGTGTCTCCCTTCTCTTTTCCATTCATTCACTGCCCTTCTGCCATTCTGGCCTAACTTCTGACTTTTCTGCTTCCAGCTTCTATCAACTTTCGCATGAGCCAACTGTTTCTCTTAGCTATTAATCAATCCTCTACATTTCTCTTCTCCAAAAGTATTGAAGTTTCCATAATCATATTTAGATTCAGTGTATCTTTATTAACAATCTCAGAGCCTGTTGTAAGGCATAAAATCCACAGGTTAGTGCTGATTAAGGGAGGGAAATTCTCCCAGATATCACCTTCTATCAATGTGTCCTGCACACAGACACAAAAACATCAAAAACAAAACAAAAAAAACAACAAAAAAAAACAACTCCACAAAAAGATCAGAGTAATTTCTTTTGGGTGATGTTTAACTAAAACTCAAAGAATTCCAAAAACTTCTTTTGGGTGATGTTTAACTAAAACTCAAAGAATTCAAAAAACTTGTCCAACAAAGAATCTCTCCTCTTTCGAGTAAAAAAAATTGCAAGCTGAAACTGCAAGAGTGGGCATCAAGCTTCACATCCACCCCCCCTTTCTCAGACTGGAATTCTAAGCAGAGAAAAAAAAAAATGGTTAAAAGAACCAGCCACCCCCCCTCCTTCTGGCTGTCTCTCCCTTTCTCACTCTTAAAGTAACACAGCAGGGTTGGGGTGGGGGTAAAAGAAACTTTACAAAAATCTCACCACCAAAAAAAAAATAAATAAAAGTTTGCTCTCCTTTACATGCATTTACTCTCACACATCATCCATGGCTTTTACAACAATAAAATCTGCAGTTTACTGTTCCTTTCACACACTCACATTTACATATCAGCAAATTAACTCATTCACTTCCATTCTGACTGCTTGCATAAACAATTTCACATACAAAAATTTCATTTCATACTTTCTGCAGACAAACCATACATTATTAAATAAGGCCTTTTTGTTTGGTGTTATCAGAGAGGATTTTGACCCTCTTCCAAGTCTTGGAAATAACACAGAACAACACAGACAGACATATATACACAGATACTATTAAAACAACATTTATTTAGACATATGGCTTGTCCTACGAGAGGTGAGAAAAATCATGAGTTGATTCCAACCGAACATGGTTTCTATAGGGCCCTTTAACCATCTCCTATTTTTCTCACCATTCCAAGTCCAAGCTTAATGTTCCAAATGTCCATATATATACATATATATATATATACATACACATAAAATAAAACAAAACACACATATCAATTTGGGGTTTTAGGCCAAAACAATAATCCAAAGAGCTAGCTAGATCTCAGGCAGGTCCAGGCAGTTGAAATCAACAGGCATGCCCCTGGATTTTACTGAGAACAGCTCGCCCCAAGAGGCTCTTTCAAGCCCCACATAAGCCAATTTTAACAGGAGTTATCCACAAAGTCTGAATAAGCCTGATTGGGATCTTGATAAACCTTTGCAAAACCTTCCTGTATCAATTTAAAAGCCTCCCTTGGGCTTTGAGCCTGTTGGTCATTAGTAATGAATTGTCCCGTGCCAAACAATTGATCCCTATTTATTCCTTGAGGTAATACAGCAGAAATTTTTCTCTATTTCTTTTTTATTTATATTCAGATTCCCAAACAAGATATTGTGATGGAGTCAAAATCATGTTAGCTTACCTATACTTATTAAAAATCCTTACACATAGTTGATGAATTCATGATGCAAGGGTGAATTGGTTAACCTCCGGCTGCTGGTGGCGGCAAAAAATTAACAAGATAACAAGATGACAAACTGAAAAAGGCTTAATGAAAAAGAGAATCCGTGAGAAGTTCAGATGGGTTAGAAGAATTAAGAGGAGAAAAGAATAAAAAAAATGTCCCGGGGGGGCATGAGCTACAGGCATAGAGTGAACTAAAGGTGCCTCTTGAGTGAGGAGAGAGATTTGGAGAAGGAGGAGGAGGGAAGGGGGGAGGGGGGGGTTTTGAAATAGCAACAAGCTCAGAGGCTTTTTCCTCTTTGCCGAGAGCAGAAAGAGAGACAGGCACAGCAGGGCAAAAATAAAAGGCAGAAGGAAGATTCTCCGGAGGCAGAGCAGAGGGGGGGACATGCACAGCAATAGGAGGAAGTTTCTCTGATTTTTCATAGGGTGGGGGTGGCACGGATGAAGGCAGAAGATCAGAAGAGTGATCAAGAGGTTTAGAGATAGAAGATGTTAGATCTAAAGGAGATGGCAAGAGTTTTAATGCTGCCATCACTGCTTGCCATGCAGACAAAATATCAGCAGGCGCCCTGGGATGATTGTGAAGATATTTACGTAGCTTTTCCCAGGTTATAGCAGACAAAGTGCCTGATTCTGGATAAGCCAGACAATTTTTGTTAATATATTGTAAAAGTTTTGTTAAAAGTCTCCTTCCTACAAGATGGACCATGGTGCCATTGTGTTTTTGAACAAAATTAGCCTTCTGCATTATATTAAAAAGTTCGTCCCTATGCCCTGACGAAACTTTGAAAGGTGATGAGCCCGTTTACTCACGAGTAAAGCCTTCTCCGAGGTGCGTGGAAACAGGAATGCAGGTAGCACACCCCTAGACAGGAGTCGTACTACGGAGTTGAAGCTGAGCGATCCCGGACGAGCCCCCAGTTGTTGCGATGAGCGACCGGTCAGGGTTCTGGCTTCAACTCTTAGAGCCCCTTAACAGGGGTGGGAATTTAGAGAGACCCTCGTAAAGGTGGACACCTTGCAGAGGAAAGCAGATTAATATAGGAATTAAAAAAGGTCTTTTGTAGGTCTGGGTTCTCTACACCTAGGAGCAAGCGTCTTTTAATTTCTTGGCTACAGTCTCAATCTGCAGTGATCTTGGAGCCCAGGAAAATAAAATCTGTCACTACCTCCATTTCTTCCCCATCTATTTTCCAGGAACTGAGAGGGCCAGATGCCATGATCTTGGTTTTCTTAATGTTAAGTTTCAAGCCAACTTTTGCACTCTCCTTCTTCACCCGCAACAAGAGACTCTTTAGTTCCTCTTCACTTTCTGCCATTAGAGTGGTATCATCTGCATATCTTAGGTTGTTGATATTTCTCCCAGCAATCTTAATTCCAACTTTTGATTCCTCTAGCCCTGCCTTTCTCATGATGTAGTCTGTATATAAGTTAAATAGGCAGGGCGGCAGTATACAGCCTTGCTGGTCTCCTTTCCCAATTTTGAACCAATCAGTGTTATGGCCCAGTTGCTTCATTCTTTCTGGCGCTACTAGTACTAGCCCTCTGCTCTTCCCCAGTAGCATATTGGATTCCTTCCGACCTGAGGGGCTCATCTTCCAGCGTCATATCTTTTTGCCTTTTGGTACTGTCCATGGGGTTTCCATGGCAAAAATATTGGAGTGGGTTGCCATTTCCTTCTCCAGTGGATCACATTTTGTCAGAACTCTCTGCTATGACCTGTCCCTCTTGGGTAGCCCTGCATGGCATAGCTCATAGCTTCATTGAATTATGCAAGCCCCTTTGCCACAACAAGGCAGTAATCCATGAAGGGGAATAATAATAATGATAATGATGATGATGATGATGATGATGATGATGATGATGATGATGATGATAATAATAATAATAATAATAATAATGATGATGATGATGATGATGATGATGATGATGATGATGATGTTGGAAGGGACTAAGCTGCAAGACAAAAGACAAATTCCTGCTGCAAGTAACTTTCAGTCTAAAGTTTTCTAGTCAGAACTGAGGAATATAAAGGGGAGAAATGTATGAATAATTGTTACTTTGAATGGCATGTAATTGCTTAAACTGAATTAAGATGTGTGAAAACATTCTCAAAAGGTTTCACGGGAAGAATATGAAATATGACTAAAAGACAATGTTAATCCTGCACTCTCTAATTGCAGAGGTGTTACAGTCTTCCTCATATAGACTAGCAGCATTATTCACAACAATTAGTATAGTTGCTAAATTCTAAATCAGTGTTTTTCAACCTTGACAACTGTAAGATGTGTGCACTTCAGACTCCCATAATTCCCCAATTCAGCAAGCTGGGGAATACATCTTAAAGTTGCTAAGGGTGGTAAACACTGCTATAAATCAATGCTTCCAATGCTTGAATCATCCACCAGGAATTACTGTGGTAACACTGTATAACTTTTAAACCTAGAAAGCTTTTAGCAAATTATATTAATCTTGATGCTATTTTAATGGGTGAGCAGATATGATGAGGACTTGGATAGGATACCACCAGGAAAGTTCAAAACTGTCAGCTGAACCAAAAAAGCAGGGGTGCCCATAGGATACAATAAAAAAAAATTAAAGATAGCAGTCATGCTGAAAAAATTGAAGCTTTGGCTGTTTTTTAATGTGTGTCAGGTGAAAAAACAGGAATTTTGGCTTTTTGACTTTAACTTTGTTAGCCACTCACAATTCCATTGGTTGGATGGGTAGTTGTATGAATGCGTTAACTAAATGGAAATTTGCTTAAACGTACTATTTAGTTGTGGAAGATTCTGTATCTAAGTATTATCTACTGATAGTTTAAAAACATTATTTGCACTGAAGTCTTAGTTCTTACTGCAGCTCTTGAAGTAATCAATAATTATGTCAGTTTTGTCCTGTTAGATAAGGTAATTTAGCAAATGAAAACTGCGTATGTCTTGACAGCAACATAAATAATTTTAAAAAGCCCTCCTGGATCAAGCTGAGGGTTCATTTAGCTCTGCATTCTGTTTTTAATAGGGTCTAGCCAGATATTATTTAGAAGGCTATAAACTCAGGATATAGCAGTATCTCTTACTTTATACCAGATGTCTAAAGGAGTCAATTGCCTCTGATTCTGGAATATCCATTTCACTATCAAGGCTAATAGCTACTGAGCATTATCCTCTATTTGTTTAGAAGACATATAACCAATAAAATCAGCATCACATTAGAAATAGGATAGATAGATAGATAGATAGATAGATAGATAGATAGATAGATAGATAGATAGATAGATAGATAGATATAGATAAACAGATAGGCGGGTATTAGTAACTGTTAGAAATATATTGATGGCTTTGTGACATCCTGACAGTTCTTCCAGGTATAAATAATATATAACCATTCCTCCACTTTTCATACTATTCTTTTCTTTTAGGAGGTACATGGGAAAATGAATAATGAGTATATTAAAGAAATATGAATCAGGGCACATATGTAAGAATATATGCTATGGGGTAGTTGGAAGATATTTTTATCCAGGTGAAGAGAACACATACACACTTACATAGCAGTCATCACCAGGGGGCGTTGAACTGTAACTGTTTTGGCGGGAACCCAGTTTTGGTGGGAAACAGAGGTTCAAACCAATTGGCCGGCTGTTCACCTGGCCAGGTATAAAGGGAGGGCAGGTAACCCCTATTCCCCCAGTACAGTCACTTCCACCGAATAAAGATCTGCCATGCTGTACTCATCGCCTCCGCGTCCTTCCTGATCTCCAGAACCCACTACACAACATACTGTGTTACAGCTAGCAATCCTCCCATGAATTAGGGAATATTTTAAATATATGACCAATGGTGTAGTGGTATACCACTTATATGTATGATTAAAATATCCTCTGAAGCCATGTTGGCTAATGCCAATGTTCTAATAGAGAGGTATCACCGCCCCAAAATTTGGATGTGTTTGAAACAAGTGTCTAGTTATGTGTTGTTAGCCTGCTGGACACTACATCATCTAAGTATGGGATAAGCAGTTCTACCATAGGAACAAGAGGACTCTTCAGTACAGAAGATTGACCATTAAGGAAAACTTTGATGTTTGGAGAACTGGCAGCAAGAAGACTATACATATTATTTTCTCTTTTTATTTTGTAGTCATCAGCAAGGAAGCAAAATTGTGAGCACCGATCTCATAAAACAGGAAGAGAACACCGGCTTAGGTGGTTCTTGGAAAATAGGTAATGACAGTATTAAGATGTTAACTCAAGGCAGGCAGTAGGGTCCAGGTATAAAGAGTTTATGAGAGAAGAGGTTGGAGTTCTATCTTATAGACTCAATCATTCAGTTACAAGTACAAATTAGTATAAATTAGTTACAGTACAGATGAAAATATTTAATTTCTATCTACCTTTTTATTCTTAATTTTATGTTAGTCTTGTAATGTATTCCACACAAGAATGACAGCTGTCAAAGGCCACTCCACGTGGCCGCACTGACAGCTGTCAAAGAGGAAGCCGCGCACGCGCGGTAACATCCACGAGCTGTCAAGAGGCCGCTCCACGTGGCCGCATCTGACAGCTGTCAAAAGCCGCGCATGCGCAGTAGCAGCCGCGAGCTGTCAAAGTTGCGCACGCGCAGACACCTCAGCCACTGACAGCCGCTAGCTGTCAAAATGCCGGCTAGGTTTACCCGGGCCCCCAGCTGATAGGGCAGCCAGCTGACAGGATTCCCCAGCCCAGAGGCGCATGCGCTATCACTGGGGAAATGTCAAAAGCTGCCAGCTGATTATTGGGTGTGGCCCCCTCGGCGGGAAAACACCCGTTCCTGATTTGCTAACCTGTTTGACAGTTGCCTATATAAAGGCTGTTTGTACCGTTCTGCCCCGCCCGGGCTGAGTTAATAAACCTTTGAGCTGAAGCCGTCGTCTCACTCGTCATTGCCTGAGCTAATCTAGTCTTATCAAATATTTTCAGCATAAATCTTTTAAATTCATCTGTTGACAGATGTGCATTTGGAAACTTGGATGACATGCAGTTTGAAGTCAAAACAATGAATTTGGAGGAAAAGGATAATAAATATTAATTTGATAGTATTATAGATTATTTATATGGATAGAATTTAATATATGTCCACTAATAACCAGTATGGAAGCAAAGAGTACTGAAAGAACAAAAGCATTTTTCTAGCATTAAAAGAATTTGTGACATGTGATATAGAGCATGAGAGCACTAAAAAGCCAAGATTTTGTTTGGTATTGCCTGTCTTAGGATCATTGGAAAGCTGTAAATAATTTAAACGACAAGCTTGTGAGGAATTTGAAGTATAAAACAATGAAATGATCAGATCAAACTGATAGGTTTCAAATAATATAGCTTAGCTGAAAAAGCAGCCTGAAGATTATTGGCACAGTTGCAATGGCACAAATTAGATTCCCAGTTTTCACAGACAATTTGTACATTTCAAATCTTTTTGTCTCAAATTAGTACATAAATGTTCATGTTCTTTCTTCAACAGTGAATCTCAGTTCCATTTATCTGGAGAAAGAGCTTGCTTTTCAGCTGTTCCTATGTTATACCGAAACTGCTTTCCAAAATCGGATGTACAGTAATATAAGATACTACAATTTTGAGGTCCCACATCACTTGTCCTTCAACCAGTACTTCCTCCATTCAATCCATTTACTCTTGTTCTTATGCAGTTGGATCTCTCTTTAGGAAACTTAAAACTGGCTGAATTCATTTACTGTAAAGGCCCAGCCTTCTCCTTCTCCTTTATTATATAAAATAATTATTATGTTTCTGATACATAACAGTTCTTTAGTGTATGAGAACAAATAGCCATTGGAACAGCTTGTTGTCAGAAGTTGTGGGTCCTTCATCATTGGAAGTTCTTAAGAAGAGACTGGATAGTCATTTGTCTGAAATAGTGTAGGGCAAGGGTCTTCAAACTCGGCCCTTTTATGACTCATGGACTTCAACTCCCAGAATTCCTCAGCCAGGCATGCTGGCTGAGGAATTCTGGGAGTTGAAGTCCATGAGTCATAAAAGGGCCGAGTTTGAAGACCCCTGGTGTAGGGTCTCCTGCTTGAGCAGGGGATTGGACTAGAAGACCTCCAAGGTCCCTTCCAGCTCTATTCTGATACTTTTGATGCTCTGCAATAGGTTGCTCCACCATTTCTGCCCATTCCTTCTCTTTCTGCAATGCTAAAATTAAAAACTTTGTTTCTCCATTCATTGTTAAATCAGAGCCAGCCAGCTATCTCCTATCACACTTCCTCTTTTAGTTGCCATTTTCAATTCTGTTTCTTCTGTTTTTTTCCTAGATAAGATGGATAGAATTGAACGCTTCTTGTCTAAGTTTTCTGTAAGACACCTGTTCCACTGTTAATGTAGTACATCTGTTTTATAATAAAAATCAAACACCTCAGTCCTTTAGCTCTTTCCATCTTGGTACTGATCATCCAAAACCATAATTTGACTACCTTTTCTCTTGAATTGTAAGTAAAAATGTCAAGTACTGTATGTGGATAACAGGACTATACAAAATGATGCCACTTTACTTCACGAGTTCATGACTCTAGCTCTTGGAGCCATCCATTTGGAGGTGATGACTTGATGCAGAAAAGTCAGGAATTTTGTATCAATCTTTTCCACTGAAATAATTATGGCAGGCTGTTTCATGTGGGAATGTCTTCTGCACATGTGGATGGAGAAGCAGAAGCAGAAGAACATCAAATGCTCATGAAGCAGTTGATCCATTTGCTTGAGGCACCTCAGAAACAGGGTCCAAATATGGGATGCTAGTTTGGTTGTGGAACTCCTTCGAAGGGAACTTCACCAAAGCTTTGACTGAAACAAATAAGGTTTCACACAGGCCTAATAAACATGATTTATAAGCTAACTTACCTAGCAACCATGAAGATGTACATTATATATTTTTATACATTTTCCAATTAGGATTACTGTTTTTCAAATTAGTCATGATTTAGAGCGGGCAATGATATGACTCATAAATTTCCTACAGTGTTCTCTCAGATCCTCTGTTGTATCACTTGGTATTTATCTAACTGCCTGGTCTGTCAAGTAACAATAATTTCTTTTGCTGCCTTGCATGCATTGCTCCTCTTTAAATCACTGTGCTGGTTTCCAGATTACTGGTCCTAACAGTTTCATTGCTCCCACCTTCAAAGCTTTACCTAATATCTCTGTGTTCTTATTGATATAATCCTCCCAGCACATGTTTATCCTTCCAACTCCATCAATCTCAATTTTGAATATGTCTTTCCATGAAAAAACCCCTCTGCTTTTTATTCTTTTTTGTATTCTATCCTTGGAACTGCCTGCTTTCAGAGTAAGATAAGATAAGATAAGATAAGATGATAAGATAAGATAAGATAAGATAAGATAAGATAAGATAAGATAAGATAAGATAAGATAAATCTTTATTGTCATTATTTACTGTGGGCACAATGGTGCACATCAAAAATGAAATTTAGTTGCCCACTCTCAAAGTGAGACACATACATGACACCGCCCAAAACATACTACATACAACATATGTATAGACCCACACCCCTACATATACATAACAATAAAATATTAAATACTGTCCAACTTGAATATATAATGGAAGGAGGAAGCCTGAGAGTTCACAAGGTCAATGGTGTATGGAATGAAACTATGGTTGAATCTGGATGTTTTGCTACGGATACCACGAAGCCTCCTCCCAGAAGGTAACAGGGAAAACAGGTTGTGAAGAGGATGAGTAGTGTCCCAGATAATCTTACGGACCCTGTTCAAACAACGCTTCTGTGCTATGTCCTGGATGGGAGAGAGGGAACTGCCAACGATCTTTTCGGCCATCCTCACCTTTCTCTGCACCACCTTCCTGTCTGAAGCAGTGATGCTTCTAAACCAGACTGTGATGCTGTATGACAGGATGCTCTCAATTTTCCCCCTATAGAAAGTGCTCAGAACAGGGGAAGGAAGATGAGCTTTTCTCATGCGACGCAAAAAGTGCAGCCGCTGCTGTGCCCGCTTCACCAGTTTCTCACTGTTGAGTGACCAAGCCAGCCTACTTGTTAGCTGCACACCTAGGAATTTGATGCTGGTAACCATCTCTACAGGTGAATCATTAATGCACAGAGAAGTGTGCCTGTGCCTGCCTTTTCTGAAACCAACAATGATTTCTTTGGTTTTACCGGTATTTAAAACTAGGCTGTTTTCTTTACACCAATTCACCAACCCCTCAACCTCCTTGCGATAAACTTCCATATTGTCATCATGAATAAGGCCCACTACTGTTGTATCATCTGCAAACTTTACAATATGGTTGGTGGCAAACCTAGAACAACAGTCATGGGTCAACAGGGTGAACAGCAGTGGATGCAGCCCTGAGGAGAACCTGTGCTCAGGAAAATGGTATTAGAGGTATTTGTTCCAGCTTGCACATATTGGGCCTGTTGGTAAGAAAAACCAGAATCCAGTTGCACAAAGGGATGTTTAAGCCTAAAGGGCCCAGTTTGTCTACTAGATGCTGGGGAATGATTGTGTTAAATGCCGAACTGAAGTCAACAAACAACAAATGCATATGAGTAACTACATAAAACAAACAAATTTGCTTTCTACAGATCCTCCATTACATTAAACTTTTCCCATTCAATCTTTGACATAGATCCCCTAATTTCCATGCCCAACAATAGCTCAGGTAATTATGAAGCCTGTATTTTATAAGCTGCTTCTGCTCCTGTCTCTGCATGCACAAACATGCAAAAATACTTCACTTTTCTTCTTGGTGGCTCAACATATTTGTGTATGACACGTATGTGGGGAGATATGGAACCTGTTCTGAAATAGCCATGAAAATATGGATAAAATGCATTGCTGCAATAATCAAAGAGTGCTGCTTCATGGACACTTTGCATGCTGCAAAGTTCATGTTTTGGAGGTCTTCCATAGTCAATTGAGCATCAAGCCTTGGTGGAGCAGTGGGCTAATGCCTCCTTAAGTAACACCAGCTGCCTGCAATTAGTGCAGGTTCACATCCCACCAGGCTCAAGGTTGACTCAGCCTTCCATCCTTCCGAGGTAGGTAAAATGAGGACCCAGATTGTTGGGGGCAATAAGCTGACTTTGTAATAATGCCACTGGGGTGTGTGTGAAAGCCCTAATAAGCAGGCATATACATAGAATGAAGGCTACTGCTAAGCTTGTAAGCCACCCTGAGTCTTCGGAGAAGGGCGGGATATAAATGGAATTAAAAAAAATATGCAATTCAAAGCTTTCAGCTACTGTGCAGCTGTCAAATTTAAGTTAAGACTTAAATATAATACATGCAAACTTTATGTTCTTCAGATGACACTCTTCACTACAACTGGATTTTTTTTTAATGAATCCCATACAAACATATCCGACACTGAAATGTTCAAATACACAGAAGTCAATTCAGCATTTCTGGATTGTATAAGATACTTAGGGACTACTTCTTCTAATGCTCAACATCTTGTGACTATCTTCTCAGCATGGCATTTTAAATTCTATCTATCTATCTATCTATCTATCTATCTATCTATCTATCTATCTATCTATCTATCTATCTATCTATCTATCTATCTATCTATCTATCTAATAGTGAAACTGATGGGACAGTCCACATGTCTTCATACTACTATATTAGGCTGCCACTACATTAGAGGGTGGACTTCTTGGTGTTCTTTTTTGTAATGAGGTTATTTTAAGAGCTAGAAATACAAGATTTTAAAAATTTATTCATAATATTTATATGATGTACCAAACATGAATATGTTCCTCAATAATGAAAAATAGACACAATCCAACTGAAAAATATATTTGAGAACTTTGATGTAGGCTATAACAAATTGTTGTGGATTTTAGTTATTTCAGTAGCATTTACCTGTCAATCAAAACTGCATGCCTTTATTATTATTATTATTATTTATTGCATTTATATACCGCCCTTTCCCTGAGGACTCAGGGCGGTTTACAGGGAGTTAAAAATCAAACATACAAAAGTTAAAAAACCAATTTAAAAAAGATTAAACCAACCCTGTACCATTAAAAACCCCAATTAAAATAAATTTCTCCTCAGCCTGGGCCCGAGAGCTCAAAGAGCCAGGTCTTCAGGCCCCGGCGGAATGATCGGAGGTCGGGGGCAGTCCTCAGCTCCACTGGCAGCTGGTTCCAGAGGGCAGGCGCCCCCACTGAGAAGGCCCTATCCCTGGGTGTCACCCGCCGGCAATCTCTTACCGGCGGGACCCTGAGCAGACCCTCCCTGTGGGAGCGCACTGGGCGAAGGGCATTTGATGCCGGCAGCAGGTGTTCCCTCAAATACCCCGGACCCAGGCCATGTAGGGCTTTATAGGTAATAACCAGCACCTTGAATTTCACCCGGAGGGCAACCGGAAGCCAATGCAGCTCGCGGAGTAGAGGTGTTACATGGGAGTATCGGGAAACCCCCATTACAACTCGCGCGGCCGCATTCTGCACCAGTTGAAGCCTCCGAGTGGTCTTCAAGGGCAGCCCCATGTAGAGAGCGTTACAGTAGTCCAAACGGGAGGTCACAAGCGCATGAGTAACTGTGCGTAGGGCGTCTCGGTCCAGATAGAGACGCAACTGGCGCACCAGGCGAACCTGTGCAAAAGCCCCCCTGGTCACGGCTCCTATGTGATCTTCAAAATTGAGTTGTGAATCCAGGAGGACGCCCAAGTTGCGAGCCCTATCAATGGGGGGTAACACCTCACCCCCCATCGTTAGAGGTAGAATAACCTGGTTAGCCCGAGATGCCTATATGCACAGCCACTCAGTCTTGGCGGGATTGAGACGAAGCCTGTTTCTCCCCATCCAGACCTGAACCGCCTCCAGGCACCGGGACATCACGGCGAGGGCATCACTGGGTTGGTTCGGGGTGGAAAGAAAAAGTTGGGTATCATCAGCGTACTGATGATACCCCACCCCGAAGCCACGAATGATCTCGCCCAGCGGCTTCATATAGATGTTGAACAGGAGAGGCGAGAGAACCGACCCCTGAGGGACTCCACAAATGAGAGGCCTCGGGGCGGATCTCTGCCCTCCCGTCAACACCGACTGCGAGCGGCCCTGGAGGTAGGAGAACCACCGTAAAACGGTGCCTCCCACTCCCAACCCCCTGAGACGCCGCAGCAGGATACCATGGTCGATGGTATCGAAAGCCACTGAGAGATCTAATAGGACCAGGACAGAGGAACAACCCCTGTCCCTTGCCCTCCAGAGATCAGATCCGGACCGGCCTGGACTCTGACTGGGCAGAGTCTGATGTGGAGGAATCGGGCGGTCTTGAGCACGTTATCTGGACTGAGTTCGACCCTGTTTCCCCTGATGATGTGGACAGGATCATGGGGAGACTGAGCACCACCACCTGTTTGTTGGATCCGTGCCCCTCCTGGCTAGCTTATGCAGCTCGGGAGGGAACACGAGGCTGGTTCCATGCAGTAATAACTGCTTCTTTGAAGGAGGGTGTCTTCCCTGCCGCCTTGAAGGAGGCGGTGGTGAGACCCCTTCTCAAGAAGCCTGCTTTGGACCCGGCTGCTTTAAACAACTATCGTCCAGTCTCCAACCTTCGCTTTATGGCGAAGGTTGTTGAGAGTGTGGTGGCGCATCAGCTCCCTCTGTTCCTGGAGGAAACTGATTATCTGGACCCGTACCAATCGGGTTTCAGGCCCGGACACAGCACGGAGACGGCATTGGTCGCGCTGGTGAATGATCTCTGCGGATCTCTTCATAAGGTGTCTGAGTGAATCAAGTAATGTTTGTTTATAAAATGCAAAATGAAATTGCATAATAAGGAGAAATTACATTAAAACACAAGAGAAGTTAAATTAGAAGTATTGCCTAAATATTTCAGCAAAATGACATATTCAGAAACACTAGGTGTTCTTTTTGTGACTTAATAGGTTTTGGAGAGACCTGGTGGGAGAAGACATGACAAGAATGCTCTTTCAGAAAAACATGCAGGGGGGAAAAATAACACCTTAGGGCAAAAGACATTAAGAAGCTAATGCAAAAAAGATCTGAGATATTTTACATTTATAGTCTAATATCTTACACGAGGACCCAGATTGTTGGGGCCAATATGCTGATTCTGTAAATCGCTTAGAGAGGGCTATAAAGCACTGTGAAGCTGTATATAGGTCTAAGTGCTATTGCTATTGCTATAAGAATACTGAGAATCATTTAATCAGTAATCTAATTGGTGATGTATATGAGAACCAAAGAGAGTTTATTGAAAGTACCACTGAAAGCCATAAACACGTTGATGAGAGAAAAATGGAAAGTCTGATCACTGAACATTAGTTAAAAGAACTAATTAGTTCTTAGCTAAATGGCTGGGATATCTTTTGTATCTTTTAAGCTGCAAACTTTGGTCATTGCAAGTTTAGCACAAAAGTTTAATGCAAAGTATGCATATATTTTCAGCACATCTCCCATACATATTTTTGTAGTCTTATCTTGAGCACATTTTATATTTTCATAGAAAACTATGCATTTTTGTTAGTGCTTTTTGTTTATACACATATTATTTATATTATTGATGCATGTGCATGTGCATCTGTATATGCATGTGATACATGCTAATTTAAGGATCACATTGCAACATGTGAATTTGTGAATGGCTATGAATTTCAATCTAACATTTATATTTTGCATATTTGAAATTAGGATAATTATGCAAAAATTCTGATGGAGGCTTTTTTATCCTTCCCTAGCTGTGAGTATTCTGTGACTGATACAGTAGTTATTCGACTTCCAATCATTTTTATGATCTTTTCAAGTTACAACAACACTGGAAAAAGTAACTTATGACCAGTCTTCTCATTATGACTGTTGCAGAATCTCCACATCACATGCTCAATATTCAGGCACTTGCCAACTGTTTTTATGATGGTTACTTTATCCTAGGTCATGTGTTCGCCATTTGCAACCTTCCCAGCTGGCTTTCAAGAAGCAAAATCAATGGGGGAAGCCAGATTCTCTTAACAATTGGAATGATTCACTTAAGAACAATGACAAAAAGGGTCATAAAATTGTGTGCAACTCACAACCACCTTATCTGCAAGAGAAATGCTGGTGCCAATTGTGGTCATAGGTTGAGGACTACCTGTAGAATCCCAATGTAAATGCAGCATTCTTAAGAGAGCACGTCTTAACTGGAATAACAGGATTTTTGCTCACATAATACTTCCTTCATTGAAGCTTGCTGTTTAACTACTTAACATGGGGTTGGGTAATGGTGTAGTACACAATTTATAGAATCCAATCAAGATTGAATATGGGACAGCTGTGTCAAACGGCTCTTAAAAAGGTCATACAGTTAGGGCCACACCATAGTTTCTTAGTAATGGAAAATGAAAGTTTCCCCTTATTCTATGATTATCAGACTCTATCTTAAGAAAATAGAAGGACATCAAATTCTAAGATGGATTCAGGCTGAAGAGCTCTTTGATAGTTTCCTTCATGTACCTGAAGTGGGTAGCAATCAATAGAATAATAGGCTTAAAGTAACAAGAGAGCAGATTCTAGTATATCGGGCATTCCACCCTTCCCTAATAACAGAGATGTGAAAGACTTCCCTTTGATTAGATATGTTCAAGCAGAAGCTTGATAGCCATTACTTGGGACTGTTTTAACTTGGAGTCCTGCATTGAACAGTAAAGTGGGTGTAGCAAATATTTTTTTTCTTTATGATTTTAAGAAAGTGTGAGGGACAAACTATTCTGATTTATAATCCACATTCTGTCTTTATGTTCTACCCAGGGTAGGGTATAACATGACTGATGGCATCAGGGTGTCAACTAGAACAGGTTGGGCATAATACTTTAATGCTTTTTAATTTTTTTGGCAGGTTATATGAAAGATCCATTTTGCTCCAGAAATCTTCCATAAAATAGCTCTCTTTAGGGGATTTTTTCAAGACTTAAGTACCTGTTTTGCCTCTTAAATATCCCAACATGCATAAAATGGCTTCAAAAATGTTGCCTAGTCTGGAGAGGTTTTAGGTGCAAATAAGATGCAGGGAGTTACATTTAGCCTGGGGGTTTAGATTTGCTTCTTACTGAGCCATATGGTTTCCACTGGTAAATAAGAAGAAAGGCTTGGAGGAAGTTCAAAAGAGTATATACTCCTGATATATGCTTAAGAAGATTAGGTTCTTCTCTCCATCTCTAGTAATCATTTCTCATATTTTGTTGCTTGCAAGACCTTGTATATTTCTTGTAAGCTATTACCAATTAATTCCAGTGCTAAGCAGAAGGGCAAAAGTGAAGGCAATAATGCTGGGATTTTCACCAGCAATAAAAATTTAGCATCTATTGCTGGTATTCAAGTGAAGTATGTAAAGGACATGAAGAATATATTAGAAATGCAAACGTAGAGCCTGAGGCCTAAGAGATAGCAAGTTAACATAAAAAGGTAAGGTGGATTAGGAGGAGACAAAATAGATATTTAGCTGAAGGGAGAGAGTATAAAGAGAGCTGTGAACAGGGAGGAAGACTGAACTTAAGGGACAAAGGAATTCCTGAACATTCATATCAGACCAGGGAATGTGAGAGGAAAGTGAGTGATGGGGAGGAAAGGATCAGGTCATGTTTCTATGGAGTGAAAAGAAACATTAAAAAAGCAGAATCAAAACAACAAGGGAAAACATAGACCGTATCTCTGTGTTATAGGGATGTATAATTGGGGGCATATATTGGGAGCCCCCAAAGTTGGATATAAGATGGTGACTATATAAATGTGTATAATATTTAGATTAAATAAATGTTTTAAACCAACACACAAACAAGCATCAGATTGTAGGAGATGTTCAGTTTCTATTTTTGTTATGGTTTTTTGGGGGTCTTAAAGAAAAGATGGATGCAATTTTTGAGTTATTCCATCCTCTACCCCCAATCCTACATTACTATGAATTTAGGTTTTTTGTTTAATTTCTCACCCATGAAATACAGATAGTCCTTGACTTACAGCAGTTCATTTAGTGACAGTTCAAGTTATAACAGCACTGAAAAAAATGACTTATGACCATTTTTCACACTGATGACCGTTTGCAACATTCCTATGGTCATCGTGTGATCAAAATTCAGATGCTTGGCAACTGACTCATATTCAGTGGTGAGATTCAGCCAGTTCGCACCGGTTCAGTAGAACTGGTAGCTAAATTTTGCTGAGTTTGGAGAACCAGCTGAATGCACACTGCTTCCAAAAGTCCAGTCTAGGCCTCAGAGGCCTGGAGGAGGAGGCCTCCCAGGCCTAGAACGGCCTACCGGAAGTGCATGGATGCCATTTCCAGAAGTCTGTTCTAGGCCTCGGAGGCCCAGGCGTGCATCCAATAAGGGAACCAGTTATTCAGGTATTTGAATCCCACCACTGCTCATATTTATGACAATTGCAGTGTCCCAGTGCCTTTTGTGACCTTCTGACAAGCAAAGTCAATAGGGAAAGCCAGATACACTTAACAAACTTGTTATTAACTTAACAACTACGGTGATTCACTTAACAATTGTGGCAAGAAAGGTTGTAAAATGGGACAAAATTCACTTAACAAATGTCTTACTTAGCAGTAGAATTTTGGAGGTCAATTGTGGTCATAAATTGAGGACTACCTGTTATAGGGTGAACTAGTAGAAGGATCTTAAGGTGGAGATTCAGGGATTTTCAAAGAATGGTTTATGCTTTTGGCATAATTTTGGTAAAGATTTACTGTACTTCAAAGGTTTGTGAAACAGAATATCAGTTGAAATAAGCAAAGACTTTACCGAGTTGCACTAAATTCCTGGTGATTCATATGCAGGTCTATAGAGGGTGGGTTTTTTTTTTTGGGGGGGAGTAACAGTGCACAAGCAGCTTTCACTTATCTTCTGAATTCTGTCTTCAACTTTCCCATTTAGCCTGCAACCCTAGTATTTCTTGATGGCTCCTCATCCAAGCACTAACCAATTCCATGCTTGCTTATTAGCCTTTTTTTCAGGCAAGGTTGGCTTGCTAAGAGCTGGAATATCCATTATCACTTTTCTTCCTGATGATGACTGTAGCAAAAGAAAGTCCAACCCAATATATGCATAATAGCACTTTAGATTTCATTTTCTATATATATGGAACAAAGTTTTTTTCCCCCCCACACAGCAGGTTTTCTTAACCGAAAAAAATAAATGTCTAAAAATTGTCATTTTTTTTAAAAAAAAGAAATAAAGTGATTTTTTATGTTTAACCCATTAATAAGATTAGCATTTTTAGGTGCTTCTATGTTGCTTCAGTGAATTAAATATAAACAGCATACAAAACATTTCTCTCTCTCTCTCTCTCTCTCTCTCTCTCTCTCTTGTATGCACACACACAAAATAAGCTCAGATATAATCATCTTTTTTCTCCATTTGCAGCCTGTGGAGAAAACAGTCAACAGTAAGCCAGCTTCAGAAAGCCTTGGAAATGGGTTGGATTGGATTGAACTAAGCATTTGATGGATTTACCCAGCTTGATTAATACAGAAAGTGATCTAATTTGCTGTTAACATATCTGAAAGAGAAGGACTTTTTTGAAACCTGGAGACTTGCTAGACTCGCAGGGGTGTCAAACTGGTGGCCTGCAGGCCAGATGTGTCATGTGCAGGCCACGCTCACCCCAGCTCTGCAAAGGCAAAAACATCACAATATGTCACGAATTGTCACATGACGCGATCGAGTTTGACACCCTTGTGCTACAGGAAGCTGAAGTGGGCATTAATTAACAGACTTTCTTAGAAAAGTTTGTGAAGTTTGTGGAATAGAGCCATCATATATAACGAGAAGACAGCTTTCAACAGACACGGTGTTCCACTTTGCAGGAAAATTTACTGAACAAGTGCTATGGAGATATCTTCAGTGGATATCTGTTGCAAGATGAAAAAATAAAAAGCTAGTGAGTATGCATGTGGCTGGAATATTTTTAAAAAATGTCTTTATGCACAAGGATACTTTATATGCCAGCAACACTCCTGATATAAGCTGTATTAGAAATTGTTTTTATTTACTGAAGTACTTAGGAATATTTTGTTGCTGATATTATTTTGGTCAGAATTCAGAAAAAATTGTTTAATATTATTTAAGTATTGTATTTCTGTACTCAGGAACCTACCTTGTGGGGAAAGGCTACCCACTAATGAGAAATCTTACTAATGGAATACTCTATGTATGAATCAGCAGTTTTGAAAAAACCCTAGAGAGACCATTGGCAATGTTTCAAATTTTAGCAGGCTTCAATTTTGATCAACCTTAGCCAGGGTGATTAATGGATAACAAGAAATAAGTTTAATAGTTAAATAATATCTAAAGGACTAAGATTCATTATTTATTTATTATTTATTTATTAGTTAAATAATATCTAAAGGACTAAGGTTTATTACCATTTTTATAAACATGGAGAGTTTTTCCCCCAAAAGTTTTCTTAGAGCTAGGCTACACTTAACACTCTCTAAAGAAGTAGTTCTGAAAACGGCACTATTATATTGAATTTTCCTCTCATTCTCTGCAATAATAATAATATGCAAATTTCCAATATTCTCAACTATATATCCCATTATCCACCACTATTAGCTATATTAGTTGAAGCTTCTGGCAGCTGTTGGTTAGCAACATTTGAAGGGCCATGAGTTTTCTATCCCTGGTTCGGGACTTCCCACAAAAATATCATCACCTTTTAATTTGCTCCAGAATTTCAGAGAAATTCATATAATGAAAATGCAACACTATATGTGTGCATTTACTAGATATTTGCAAGAGAGAAGTCCAATTTATTGTAAAGCTGAGTTCATACTAATTCATATAATTGAGACCTGTAGATGATTTTTCCTATCCAAATTCTTCAGAAGAAGGGTGAAGAGAAAGAGATAGTTGTCAAAGCAAAAACATCCAATGTTTCCAGCATTGACAATACTAGCCATTAAGTGAATTCATAATAGGTATGACATAAATTGGAACTTTAGTCACTGTTTTGGATATGAAGTGACAAAGGACCAAAGCAGGGCAAACTAGCTTAATCAGAAACAAAAGACAATAAAGCCAATAAAATTTCTTGATGTTAATGAGGCAAGGAGGTCAAGTATGCCCAAGGACATTGGACACCTAATTAAAGGAGGATACCAAAGTAAGTTAGCTAGTAATGGGTCAGATTTTTATTTCTAAATAACCTTGCTTTAGGTGTCACCCTGGTTGGTTGTTCAAGAAACTGATTTCTACATCTTTTCTGAAGGTACAACAATTCAGTCAAACACAAAGCAGCATGCCAGCAGTAATGGAAGCATAATCATTCAAATGCAGTTTTGTTCTGAAGCATAAAGTCAGTACAGTATCAAGTCTAAGTCCTTCACACTAAACCCCCTCAAACTCTCTTCATAACATCCTGCAACATGAATTCTCTGTAGTGATTCAGCATATCTTTTTTGGAAGATTTCTCAACTTGTAGACATACAGTAGTTTTCCAGAGATTTCAGAAGGAAAAATATGGCATTACCAGATATTAGTTTTCACATATGGGATTCAACTGATGTTAAAAACATTAGGGGAAGAAATATATATATATCATTACTAAAAGTAGCTTGGTACTCAGTCTTCTGGCCTGCTCTGATAAGACAGGAATGCATTTCACCTGAAGTTTCTTCATAAATAATGTACATTTAAACACACAGGTTCTGTCCATCATTTTTATTTGCTTCTCTGTTGCTGACTTCCTTTGATGTATTCATTGCCTTCTCTCCTCTTCTCTTCTCTCCTGTCCCCTGCCCCTATCCTTGCCTTCCCTTCCTTTCCCTTCCCATATAGATTGTTTCTTTCTCAGCATAATTCAATCTCAGTTGGTATTTTTAAAGGTAGTTGTTCACACTGAGATAATTAAGATTAATTATTTGAAGGTGATGATCTGGATTGTTTACAGGTATTCTATGTAAACCGGATGGTTTACAGGTATTCTATGATTCTATAATAAAAAAATAAACCTCTTGCATAAAAAAGACATGTGTCATAATTTAATATGGATTGCTATCCAAAGAAGCAATCCAAAATTCTAACCCCTAGAGAGCCAATTATAGCACAATGTTGCCACCCAATGGTGTAGTATTTAGTGACAGTTTCATGAAGATATCCAGCCCTAATGTTTATTGGAATATCCAAATGAATAGATTTTCTTAATAATTACATCTGTTTTATGGCCAAGATTGAAAATTATTTTTTTAGAATTATATACATAATTTAAAAAGCAATAGAACTCAAACTGATATGGATAAACTCACAAGCAATCTTCTCTTCAATTACTGACCAAGCCTAGTTCAGCAAAGCTACTGAATTAGATGCCTTAACATCTCTCAGACAAGATGATAGGAAAGTGGAACGTGTGTATCTGTGTGTGTATGTGTGTGTGTGTGCGTGCACACACACACAAACAGATACACTGACACACAAATATACACAGACCAAAGTGGCAAAAAGCAAGTAAATGATGTTTCTATTGATACAAGTGTTCAAGATTGGACTTTACTGCTATGGAACACTTGGACTACATTTCCCAGCTGCCAATAGGAATGGTTTAATCTAGAGTTCCATGAAAAAGTAGAGGCCAGTAAATCCATTTTTGTTTTAAAAATGTGCTCCTCAAAAGATATTAAGCTTTATTTTACATTTTCTTTTATCTTTCTTGCTCAAATACATTTTATTTGTCATCCCTGGTGTCTTGACTTTCCATCAGTAATTTTTTTCTACTAGGAAATAGATTTTTGCTTCACTTTTTCTACTGTGCAGATGTACAGTCCATACTGTGTATTTTTCCTGAATATGTGCCATTATTTTTGTTACAAACAATTCTCGCAAGAACGAATTATCGATGTGTGTTAATTTATTCAGCAGAAACCATCATTTTTGGTCCCCACGATGTAAAAAAGATGTCGAGACTCTAGAAAGGGTACAGAGAAGAGCAACAAAGATGATTAGGGGGCTGGAGGCCAAAACATATAGGGAACGGTTGCTGGAATTGGGTATGTGTAGTTTAACGAAGAGAAGAGTGAGGGGTGACATGATAGCAGTGTTCCAATATCTCAGGGGCTACCACAAAGAAGAGGGAGTCAAGCTATTCTCCAAAGCACCTGAAAGCAGGACAAGAAGCAACGGATGGAAACTAGTCAAGGAGAGAAGCAACCTAGAACTAAGGAGAAACTTCCTGACAGTTAGAACAATTAACCAGTGGAACAACCTGCCTCCAGAGGTGGTGAATGCTCCAACACTGGAGGTTTTTAAGAAGAGACTGGACAGCCATTTGCCTGAAATGGTATAAGGTTTCCTGCCTGAGCAGGGGGTTGGACTAGATGACCTCCAAGGTCCCTTCCAACTTCTTCTCCTTCTCCTTCTCCTCCTTCTCCTTCTCCTTCTCCTTCTCCTTCTCCTTCTCCTTCTCCTTCTCCTCCTCCTCCTCCTCCTCCTCCTCCTCCTCCTCCTCCTCCTCCTCCTCCTCCTCCTCCTCCTCCTCCTCCTTCTTCTTCTTCTTCTTCTTCTTCTTCTTCTTCTTCTTCTTCTTCTTCTTCTTCTTCTTCTTCTTATTCTTATTCTTATTCTTATTCTTATTCTTATTCTTATTCTTCTTATTATTATTATTATTATTATTATTATTATTATTATTATTATTATTATTATTATCTAAGGTTGTTGGTGTCAGCCTTCCCAGATAAACCAGACAGGAAGAAGGATGAGATGAACTACTTTATTGTAAGGTTGCATTAATAGAATCTTGCAAGTCTGAAAATACAAACTTTCTGCCACCACTTTTAATTGCTTGTTCCATTATGGTGGCCCTCCCTATGATTCTTTGTCTGACCATTAATCACTTGGGGTGGGGGGGAGTCCTGCTTCTCTTGTCTGATTGTTTTCTAGGCAGCATTTTTTCCTTTGTTCCCCAGGGCCATCTGCACATTCCATTTTAGTTAAGCAAGTTCTCATATATACTCAGTGCTTTTTTTGTAAAAGAAAAAGGTGCCGGAACTCACACATGTCATACAACCCGCCTTGCCTACCCTACAAGGTTCCATCCAAAAAAGGTGCCGGAACTCCGTTCTGAGTGTTCTATGAGGAAAAAAGCCCTGTATATACTGAATATGTAGTGATAACAATAGGCAATGGTTGCTTTGTTTTAATTTGTTTCATCTCTGCCTCATTCCTCCTTCTACCACTATTTAACTACAACTTTTCCTAAATGTATTCATGCTATAATAGAAAGAGGCACTATCTGAGAACAAATCTTGTTTTCTCAAAACCTTTTCTGGCTGAGGTAGCATGAACTTTCTTGACTCATCTAGTGAGGTGCAATTGGTTTTTAAACCACAAAATCAGGAATTATTATACACTTTGTATCTTTATTTTAGCTAAATCAATAGATAGAATTGAATGTTTGGTTTAATTAAAATTGAAAACAAAGTTGCAAGAGTGGAGGATTGGAGCAGGGCAATAGGAAAGTCAATGAAAACATACTGAAATTTGATTGTAAAACTGTAGTAGATCTGCTGGCAGTGGGGAAAATAATGTCTGCAAAACCATGAAAATGAGAATAGGGAGCTAGATTACACATGTTTCTGGAGAGGTCTAAAACAAATGGAACTGGGAAAGGGAACACAGTATTCCCCTAGTCAATAGATTTTCTTTTTATTAGAATTCTAATGCAAAATGTGTTACATGTGGTCTGTAATGGAAAGATTTCAACATATCTGTGATAAAGCCCAGCAAAAGTTGCTAGGCAACCACATCCTGCCCTTAGGGTACCATCAGCCAATGAGAGCTTTCTCTTGGATACAATTCTTGCATCATTTATTCCACAAACTGTACATATCTTGCAGAGAATGAAGCACACTGGGAACTTAAAGCTTTGAATCTCCATCTCAATTTGGTGGTCAGTTTTCAAAATTGTTCAGGACCAACAATCAGTTCCCATATCCTCTTTTCATTGTCTGCCCAGATAATAACACAATGAAAGAAAGATGAGCAGCGCACACCTAAGAATTAGCAAACTATGGTGACACTGTAAGGTGCATTAGAATTAGGACAATTACCTTTGCATGGTTATTTCAACCTTTGCATTATATTAAGTTAGTCTGAATGCAGATTCAGTTGTATAAGTGCGGTTTATTCATTACAGTCATACTTTTTTGCCAAATGCAGATTTTTATCACAATTTATTGAAGGGAGAGCTGGATATTTTCTTCAGGGTTGATTAGAATGTTGAAAGCATTGTATACATTTTAATTTAGCTATAACAATTTTATAAACAGTTACTGGGATATAGACGTGATGCAAGCCCTCAAGTAGGACACTTGAAAAAGTGAAAGCACATTTGCTTTTGTTAGGAGTGAAAGCATGCCCCAAACCTGTGAGCAATGTTGTTTTCTGTTCTTACATTTTTTGAAGCCCAGTAATAAACCTCAGTGTAAATTAGGGATTCTTTTGAAATGTAGAACTCCACAAAAGAAAAAAAAAGGGGGAAAAAAGAAAAGGGAATTTTTTTTATCAGGAATAATATTGAAGTTATAATTTTTTAAAAAATCTAATCTAAAATTGTTGAAGCTTGAAAAAAGGACACAAATGCAATAGTATCAAATATCTGTAGCTCAAGTGTAGGATGAGGGTGAAGGTTCATTCTCTGAGGTGGGTTGGTTTTCTGAATGTTTCATTACCAGGCTAAGGAACATCTTCAGCAGAGTTTAGGGGATGTCAATGTCAGTGTTCTTCTGTTTACAAGGGCTTCAGGTGTGGGTGTGTCAAGTGAGGGTCTTGTGATGGGTCAGGTGTGAGTCATCAGTGAGAGCCTTGGGATAGGTCTTGTGATGGGGAGGTTCCATCAGGTCAAGGTCGTTGGGAGGTGAACTGCTGGTGGGAGGGGGAGGGGAAGGCTTTCATGGGTTGGTTGTGGGTCGGTGCTGTGTCTGGTTGGCTGTGCAGTTGATTTGGATTCTGAGGGGTTCGTAGGCTGGTTGTAAGTCAATGTGTCTTTTGATGAAATTGCTTGTGAAATGCCACGCTTTGATGAACTCATGAGCGTGGCGGGTGGTAGCATGGCCAATGATTTAGTGTTGCTCCAATTGAACTGGTGTTGTTTGGTATGGGTGTGGGTAATGATTAAGGATTTGGGATCGTGGCATTTGACTGCCAACTGGTGTTCATGGATCCTGTTTTTTAATAGATGTGATGTTGCAAACAGTTCTACATGGGACAAACATCACATCAATTAAAAACCAGGATCCATGAATACTGGCTGGCAAATGCCACAATCCCAAATCCTTAATCTCTACCCACATCAATACCAAACACCACCAGTTCAATGGGAGCAACATTAAAATCATTGGCTACGCTACCACCTGCCGCACTCTCACGTGAGTTCATCAAAGCCTGGCCCTCCACAAGCAATTCCATCAACAGATACATTGACTTATAATCAACCTACAAACCCCTCAGAATCCAAATCAACCGCACAGCCAGCCAGAGACAGCACCGACCCACAACTAACCCATGAAAGCCCTCCCCTCCCCCTCCCACCAGCAGTTCACCTCCCAATGACCCTGAACTGATGTAACCTCTCTATGACAAGACCCATCACAAGCTTCTCACAGATGACTCATACCTGACCCATCACAAGCCTCTCACTTGACACACCTAAACCTGAAGCCCTTATAAATGGAACACTGACACTGACATCCCCTAAGCTCTGTTGAAGATGTTATCTAGCCTGGTAATGAAATGTTTGGAAGCCAACCCACAGGCTCGGAGAATGAACCTTCACCCTCAAGAACATGTAAATATGGTATGGGGATGAGCTAGGTTTTATGAATTTTTGATTTGACTATACAGTATAAAGGATTGATTTTCTTCCAAGTAAGGAAATGCTTCTCCTTTCCAATTAGTGCCACTTTTATAACCCTCTGCTGCAAGCTTTGCTATATGGGCTGTACCTCATTAGTAAAATGTCAATTTTGCAAGGCTTTAGAATCAGTCCCCAGAATTTTCTGGTGAAAATCATATCATGGAAAATAACTGGGTCTGCAGAAAATAACTGGCTGCAGTAACTAAGTATGTGGGGAAATTGCAAAAATCAGATTTGAAGACTACCTGTACCTCACTCACATTTATGAACAAAGCAGATCACTAATACAGTGGGACAAAAAAGTATTTAGTCAGCCACCAATTGTGCAAGTTCTCCCACTTAAAAAGATGAGAGAGGCCTGTAATTTTCATCATAGGTATACCTCAACAATGAGACACAAAATGGGGGAAAAGAATCCAGGAAATCACATTGTAGGATTTCTAATGAATTAATTCGTACATTCCTCGGTAAAATAGGTATTTGGTCACCTACAAACAAGCAAGATTTCTGGCTCTCACAGACCTGTAACTTCTTCTTTAAGAGGCTCCTCTGTCCTCCACTCATTACCTGTATGAATGGCACCTGGTTGAACTTGTTATCAGTATAAAAGACACCAGTCCACAACCTCAAACAGTCACACTCCAAACTCCACTATGGCCAAGACCAAAGAGCTGTCGAACGACACCAGAAACAAAATTGTAGACCTGCACCATGTTGGGAAGACTGAATTTGCAATAGGCAAGCAGCTTGGTGTGAAGAAATCAACTGTGGGAGCAATTATTAGAAAATGGAAGACATACAAGACCACTGATAATCTCCCTCGTTCTGGGGCTCCACGCAAGATCTCACCCCATGGGGTCAAAATGATCACAAGAACGGTGAGCAAAAATCCCAGAACCACACGGGGGGACCTAGTGAATGACCTGCAGAGAGCTGGGACCAAAGTAACAAAGGCTACCATCAGTAACACACTACGCCACCAGGGACTCAAATCCTGCAGTGCCAGATGTGTCCCCCTGCTTAAGCCAGTACATGTCCGGGCCCGTCTGAAGTTTGCTAGAGAGCATTTGAATGATCCAGAACAGGACTGGGAGAATGTCATATGGTCAGATGAAACCAAAGTAGAACTTTTTGGTAAAAACTCAACTCGTCGTGTTTGGAGGAGAAAGAATGCTGAGTTCCATCCAAAGAACACCATACCTACTGTGAAGCATGGGGGTGGAAACATCATGCTTTGGGGCTGTTTTTCTGCAAAGGGACCAGGACGACTGATCCGTGTAAAGGAAAGAATGAATGGGGCCATGTATCGTGAGATTTTGAGTGAAAACCTCCTTCCATCAGCAAGGGCATTGAAGATGAAACGTGGCTGGGTCTTTCAGCATGACAATGATCCCAAACACACCGCCCAGGCAACGAAGGAGTGGCTTCATAAGAAGCATTTCAAGGTCCTGGAGTGGCCTAGCCAGTCTCCAGATCTCAACCCCATAGAAAACCTTTGGAGGGAGTTGAAAGTCCGTGTTGCCCAGTGACAGCCCCCAAACATCACTGCTCTAGAGGAGATCTGCATGGAGGAATGGGCCAAAATACCAGCAACTGTGTGTGCAAACCTTGCGAAGACTTACAGAAAACGTTTGATCTCTTGTCATTGCCAACAAAGGGTATATAACAAAGTATTGAGATGAACTTTTGTTATTGACCAAATATTTATTTTCCACCATAATTTGCAAATAAATTCATTAGAAATCCTACAATGTGATTTCCTGGATTCTTTCCCCCCATTTTGTCTCTCATACTTGAGGTATACCTATGATGAAAATTACAGGCCTCTCATCTTTTTAAGTGGGAGAACTTGCACAATTGGTGGCTGACTAAATACTTTTTTGTCCCACTGTATGTCTTTGGCAAAATAATATTTTTAAAAATCCTGGTCTGGCATTATTCAGATATTCTGTGATCATGGAACTGAGAGAGGAAAAAACATTCCAGATATGTCATTTGGCTTTTTAGAGATCTTAAAAGTTAAAACAGTTCAGGGCAAATCAGTCCAGGCCAGAACTAGACTGAAATTTCAGCTCCTAATTCTTTTCTCAGATGTCTGGCTATCTGTCTACAAATTATCATTAGTTTTGCATATTCATTTTGATACTAAATTCATTTCATATTTAGAGATCTTTTTTAAAAAAATAAATAAATCCAAACCTTTCATTCAGGAAGATTCTATGCATTCTTCTCTAATTAGTTAAATCAACAGCAATTTTGGCCTCTAAATTATGTTTAATGGGCTTTGCGCTGTTAAATATAATTGTTCTGTATGTGATGAAATCCCAGTAATGAAGGAGGTTAATTATGGAGCAATTCCTCCCTTTTACCCAACTGCCTACCACTAGCTGATATAGATCTTTAAGAGATGACACTGAAAACCACTGCAGGGTACAGCAGCATTGAGGCATTTGTTTTAAGCAGATAATAGAAATTGCCTGTTAGTTTGTTTCAGGGAAGATGATTCTGCTGTGAGAAAGATTTCTTTCCCATGGAGCTATCTAAACATCACTGCTAGGGCCTCTGCATCTCTACAGAAAGAAGTTCTCCTTTCCCTCCTCAGCTCCTTCTCATACTGTTAAATTGTCTCAGGGGTTTCATCAGATAGACACACTGGATTTGCTTACAACAACTTGAAATAATTTCAAGGGTTTTAAGCCACAGGGGGAGTCCAATTCCAAGTACAGAAAACTCAATGGTAAGGTTGGTTCCCTACGGACAGAGTATCAGATGAAAAGGTCATCCTCATCAGGGGTTCCATAAGCTCCCCAGGATAGGGTTGTGGCATTCATAAATATGTTATCATAATTTTGTCTCATCATTTTTGGCTATCTGAATCTTAGCCAGTGTGACAATGTTTTAGTTAAAACTATGAGATCCAGAGGTCACCCAACAAACACTTGAATATATGACTGACTATAGATGAAAATTAAGATACTTTAAGAGTGATGTGAACAAAGGGGAGCAATCATTTGATGTAGCTAATTCTGAAATGACTTGCATGCCTCCCAAACAAGCATTGATGTGGGAAGCAAAGTATGAGTTGTGCTTTCCTAATATCAATTTAGAATCCATCACTATGGTCTCCATGGGGAGCTGAAATATACTGACTTACCCAAAGGACTACTGCAGACTCATATTTGATTGCTCATAAAATAATCTTCACAGAGTGTCTGAGTGGATTAGAAAGATAAATTCAGGAATAGGGAATTTTTTGACTTCTTTGATGAGAGGAATGATACAGCAATTATGTATATTTCATTGGCTTCTGCTTCTAAATATGCCTTTGGTACTGAAATTGCAAGCAATCTGGCATTCCATTTGCAGACCAGATGGATATCCCATCAGGAACATTTTTTTTGGAAGCATCTATGCCCACATTCTTATTTTCACTGTAATTGGTTTTGGCCAATATTTCTTCCTATCAATATTGCCTCCCCAATCATTAGTATTGTTTAACATAAGGGTCAGGGCAAACTTTCATTAATATGATCTTGTAAAATATATACATTTTCTTCTAGCTTCCTTTTTACTGGCCTATGAATTTCTTGATTCCATGTAGAAATTTGTCATTGTATAAGGGTCATGGTTTTTGAAACTGATTTGAAATTTTCCTTTAGGCAGAATGTAGATGATATTTGAGATTTTGCCTTGCTCAGAATCAAAATGCAACTCTGTCCTTACCAATACCTGCTAACATTCCCTAGAGGCCAGAATCTGGGACAGATCTTTAGCTCATTAAGTCACTTAATAACTCTATCCTGTGTAAAATCAAAATCAATTCATGTTGTATATTCTATGAAAGAATCTGCTATGGGAGTGTTATGTACTGGGCTCTTGCGATACACCATGTGGGTTGCTGGAGCAGCTAACGGCTCTCCAGCAACCCAGACTACCAGTCTCCTGTGCTGCAATTGACTATCCCCAGGTGGCAATGGTTGATTCAAACCTATTGGCTGCCCCTTAGGGGCTAGACTATATATTGCGGCTGGTTGCAGCTTTTGCCTCAGTACAGTTCCAGCAAGAATAAAAGTATGAGATATCCTGTACTCAGCTTCGTGTCTTCATTCCTGCACCACAGAACCCACTATTTAACAGTGGCGATGAGGATGGGATCCTGCTTCGCAAACTAAGAGCTGAAGTCCATGAGGGAAAGGCAGCACATGCCGGAGGGAAGAGGCATTTCTCCCCCCTTCTCAAGGCTGGCTAGCAAGCTACACTAGTGGCCTCGTGCTCGGTGGACGCATTCCCTGAGTCTAGAAGCAGGATCTGAAGATCGCAGGAACCAGAAAGAAGAATGCCGAAGGTCAGCAAATTAAGAGAATTCAATGTGAAACACCCCGAGGAATGGCCATCTTATCTCTCCAGGCTTATAGTTCTGGGTGACTTCAACCTGCCCTCACTGGGAGGGCCGTCTGAGTTAGCTTGGGAGTTCATGGCTTCCATGACAGCCATGGGCCTGACCCAAGTAATTCAGGGCCCGACTCATGTGGGGGGTCACACTCTCAACCTGGTGTTCCTGTCTGGACAGTGGTTGGATGATCTGGGAGGGGGTTCACCAACCATTGTCCCCTTGTCATGGTCAGATCATCATCTCCTGCGGCTGGTCTTCCGTTACGCCACCCCTCACCTCTGGGCTGTGGAACTGACCAGGTGGTTCTGCCCCAGGCGCCTAATGGACCCGGAACGGTTCCAGATGGCGCTTGGTTCTATACCCATCGCCCTCACCCACAGCCCAGTCGATGCCTTGGTGGATGCCTGGGAAAGGGCGGCCGCCAGGGCACTTGACTGTGTTGTACCCTTGCGACCTCTGACCCAGCGCACATCCTGCTGGGCTCCATGGTTTTCTGCGGAGCTCCGGGAGATGAAGCTCAGATATAATTTTAACGGATTTTCAAAATGCTCACGTTAAAGTTAAGGGAGAAGCCACCTTGTTGGTAAAGTTTAAAGGGTTTTGGGGGCACCTGGATGTAATAGTAGTTGGGGGACAGAGAACGAGTCTCATTGGACTCGATTGGTTTGATGCCTTAGGTATTCAGATTACTGGCATAAACCGGACACGGGCTACAGACCTCATGTCAGTGTGCGAGGAATACGCGGATGTTTTTGACTCAACCCTAGGTACATACACAGGCCCACCTATATCATTTAAGTTAGATCCCAGCGTAGTCCCAATCAGGGTTAAGCCTCGCAGGGTCCCCTTTGCCTTAAAACATAAAATTGATTCCGAAATCGATAAGCTTGTAGAAAAGGGCGTGTTACAGCCTGTTGATGGCAGGGGGGGGGAGTGTGAAACTCCTATAGTCACTCCACTTAAAGCCAATGGGAAATTTGCATTTGTGCTGGCTATAAATGCACGTTAAATAAGGCTCTCAAGCAACACGCTTACCCAGTCCCAGTGGTCAACCATATTTTAGCCTCCTTGCAAGGAGGTACTATTTTTGCTAAACTTCATTTAGCACAGGCCTATTAGCAATTGCCAGTTGATGAGGCCACAGCTGCAGCTCAAACGATCGTGACTCACAGAGCGGCATTCAAGGTTAAATGCTTACAGTTTGGAGTCAGTGTTGCACCAGGCATTTTCCAGGGGATCATGGAGCGTACTCTCAAGGGTATTCAGGATGTCTGCCCTTATTTTGATGATGTTCTTATTGTAGGGGAATCCCCAGAAGTGTTGGCCAGAAGGCTCAGGGCTGTTTTGCAGAGGCTTCACAAAGCAGGCCTCAAATAAAAAAAGAACAAGTGTAGTATTGGGGTTTCTTCAACAGAATTCCTGGGTTTCCGCATTGATGCTAACGGTATTCACCCTGCTGATTCTAAAGTGAAGGCCGTTAAAATGGCTCCTAGGCCCAAATCAAAAGGAGAGCTACAAGCATTCTTGGACTCCTAAACTTCTACCACACATTTCTACCTCATAAGGCAGCAATAGCAGAGCCCCTCCACAGGCTTCTAGACAAGAAAGCTCCATGGAAATGGACTAACTTACACGAAAAAAGTTTTCAGGACTTAAAAGCAGTACTGTCAGAAAACTCCACTGTAACTCATTACAAGGAGTCTAAACCTGTATGTCTTGCATGTGATGCATCTCCCTATGGGGTGGGGGCAGTTTTAAGCCACATAGAGAAAAATGGGAAACAGGTCCCTATTGCATTTTACTCAAGGACTTTGTTCTCTGCGAAGTGCAACTATGGTCAGATTGACAAAGAGGCCCTGGCCATCATTGCTGGAATAAAAAAAATATCATGATTATTTATATGGCAGGGATTTCACAGTCTACACTGACCACAAACCTCTGTTGGGACTGTTCACAACAGACAAACAAACCCCCCACATACTATCTCCAAGAATGTTGAGATGGTCTATTTTCCTATCTGCATAAAATTTTAAATTAGTTCACAAACCGGGCAAGGAAATGGGCCATGCTGATGGCCTCAGCAGACTACCACTGCCACTAATGGATCCAGATCCATCTCCTGCTGCTAGAATATTGTCCATACAGGACATACCTGAGTTTCCCCTCCATGCAGGGGACATTGCTGCTGAAACTGCTACAGATAAAATACTTAGTAGAGTGTTGTCATGGGTATACACGGGGTGGTTGGATAAAAGTCCAGGCTCAGAATTTCAGAGCTATTTTGTCAGGAGGCATGAGTTATCTGCCCATAAAGGGTGCATTTTATGGGGAAACAGAGTCATAATTCCCACTTCCCTAAGAGACAGGGTTTTACAATCATTACATGAAGGCCATCCAGGCATTGTCAGAATGAAAGCTTTAGCTAGAAGCTACCTCTGGTGGCCTGGCCTTGATAAGGCCATTGAGGCTGAAGTCCATGGTTGTTATATATGCCAGCAATCTAGGCCTGAAATGCCACAGGCTCCAGTTCACAGGTGGGAGGAAATGCACACTCCCTGGTCTAGGGTCCACATAGACTATGCTGGGCCTTTTCAAAGACAGCTCTTCCTTATAGTAGTGGATAGCCACTCCAAATGGCTGGAAGTAATTCCAGTTCCTAACATGACCACTGCTAGGACCATCCAGGTGCTGAGAAAACTCTTTGCCACACATGGGTTGCCTGATGTCTTAGTTTCAGACAGTGGGGCCCAATTCACTGCTGCTGAATTTCAGGCTTTCCTCAGAGCTAATCTCATCAGACACGCAACGTCTGCGCCTTTTCATCCATCTTCCAATGGTCAAGCTGAACGCATGGTGAGGACTGTGAAGAAGGCACTCAAGCGCATTGTCACAGCTGACTGGCATCACAGATTTGCAGATTTTTTACTCTGCCAGCATTCTACGCCCTGCACTGCCACAGGTAAAAGTCCTGCAGAACTATGTTGGGGGAGGCGTTTGATTACTAAACTGGACAGGTTGCATCCAGACAGAGTGGCAGCAGAAGCCTCTTGACCAAAACCCCCGAGGAGACTGCACATGGGCAATTGGGTTTGGGCCCGGAACTATGGTCAGGGGAACCTGTGGGCTCCTGGTCAAATCACCAAGGCATCCGGACCCCTATCTTCTGAAGTGGGGTTGGAGGGAGGGCGAGTTTTCAGAAGACACATTGATCAGCTCAGGAAAAGGTTTCCAGAATGGCCATTAAGTGAGGACTGCATCATAAGTCCCTCCCAAGGTCCTCAAACTTGTGGCCAAGCCAGCCCTCACATGGACTACCAGGACGTTTCCTTCTTAACTGAGATGGAACCAGAGGGAGAACCGGGGAGCTCGGGTGTGCAACATGGACCCCCTGATGAAGCGAGCCAACCGAACTTCAGCAACCGCTGTGCCTACTCTGCTGAACAGTCTGACTCTGGGGTGAGCCAACCTGGTGAGGCCAGCCAGAGTGCATTGAATCCCCTTGACTCAGGAGCACAAAGGGACACAAATCTACCCAGCCCACTGGGTAAGATGGTAGACCACAAAGTGATGGGAACTCTGAAACGTTCCTCTAGGGCACACAAGCCTCCTTCATACCTTGCAGATTATGTTGTAAAATAAATAGCTATATATTGTTGTAAAACCTGTTGCCACTAGACTACAGAAACTAGTGCTATGTGTAACTGCCTATTACTGCAAATAGAAGCCTGATCATTGAGACGTTGTTTAATCTCATTGTAATCTACATTGTTTTTATTATTTTTATTATTATCACTTTACTTCGTGTATGTTTAAATAACGAGTCTTGACAGCTGTTGAGACTAATTGTTGTCATAGTCTGATCTAAGAGGGGAGGGGTGTTATGTACTGGGCTCTTGTGATACACCACGTGGGTTGCTGGAGCAGCTAATGGCTCTCCAGCAACCCAGACTACCAGTCTCCTGTGCTGCAATTGGCTATCCCCAGGCAGCAATGGTTGATTCAAACCTATTGGCTGCCGCCTAGGGGCTAGACTACATATTGCGGCTGGTTGCAGCTTTTGCCTCAGTACAGTTCCAGCAAGAATAAAAGTGTGAGTTATACTGTACTCAGCTTCGTGTCTTCATTCCTGCACCACAGAACCCACTATTTACCAGGGAGAATCTTAGGTGGCAATAGTAACTACAGTAACATGGAGGCCTGAGTTCACACCATGTAATCTGTAATCTAGAAAATTTTGCCATAATTAGAAGAATTTATACAATATATTAGATGGGTATAAATTTGTTCCTTTGATATATAAAGACCAAACATGTTTTTATCACGTGTGAAGTTGATCTTAAAGCCAAATGTTGAAAGATCCAAGGATCACAGAAACACAAGCCTGAAATCTGTTTTCAGACCTTATTTAGCACTGAAGCGCTCTTCATTTCTTCACAATAGTTTGAAAATTGAGAAATCAGCCAGTACATTGTTGCATGAAAGATATTCAGATTAGCAAGGGACTTCAATGAAGGTACAAATGCTACCCTTTTTACTGAGATTATTTTTTGAACAACTCTTTTCTAGGAAGCAAGATTCTATATCTTTCAGTCTATTTAGGCCACCAGAGACACAGAGTTATAGCAATTGTATGCTATTGTCTGATCTGAAAAATCAGATGCCACTCAAATACAACAGAGGCTGTGCCAGAAATTCCTGCCCTATTTTCACAGGAGTATTCATTCCTGATAAAATTGTAAATATATGACAGTGTATTTAGAGACTCATATAGACAAATTATAACACTTTTTGGATATCAGTAATGGAATATCTTTAAAACTAGCCCGCTTTAGTTCTTCTTAGCAGCTTGGCTACAAAATGTTAATTATGTCTGAAAAAAGATGGTCACAATGTCAAATGAGCTCTTAATATGAATATGGAGAAGAGAAATGATTACACAATCTGTTCCAAGCTGGGAGGTGATAGACTTTGACTTCTACTGATCTCTTCATCCACACTGGTCTACAGAATAGCACATTTTCTATGGTTCATGAAGATTAAGCAACCAATTAGTAGATACTGGCTAAAGAAGAATATGTGGTGCTTCACAGTTCAAATACTCTTTTTTTTATTGAAAAGTTTTAAAATACATTTTATCTTTAACAATCCCCCCTCCCCCTCCCCAACCTATCCCTCCCTACCCCTCCCCCCCCTTTCCCCCCTCCCCCCCCCGACTTCCCAGAGCTAAGTACAGGGTATAAAAACAAAGAACAATCATAAACATCCATATGCTACCAACAATAAATTCTTAAATCTATCACTCTCTAGCTCATATAAAATAACTACAAGCAATATTAATATTACATATAAAAAGAAAGAAAAAAGAAAAAAAAAGAAAGGAAGACTTATTCAAATGCTAAGTGAAACTTTTTAGTCCCATATTTCTTCTGAATATATTCAATCCATTTTTCCCACTCCATAATATAACGTTCTTGCGAATGATCTTTCAAATAAGCCGAAATCTTTGCCATTTCTGCCAGGTCAGAAACCTTTAAAGTCCATTCTTCTATAGTCGGCAGCTCCTCCTTCTTCCAATACTGACCTATTAAAAGTCTTGCTGCTGTAACTAAATTTAACATCAACTTAGTGTCCACAACAGTAGCACCTGTAATTATACCCAACAAAAAAAATTGCGGACAAAACTTTATCTTTTGCTTGAAGATCTTCTGCATATTCCACCAAATTTTTATCCAAAAAGCCTTGACCTTTTTACAAGTCCACCATATGTGAAAATATGTTGCATCTTCACCACCACACCTCCAGCATTTTGGCTGATAATTCGGATACATACTTGCAAGCTTTTTAGGATCTAAATGCCATCTATAAAACATTTTATAAAAGTTCTCTCTTAAGTTTTGAGCTTGTGTAAATTTTACATTCCTCACCCAGATCTTTTCCCACGTATCCATTGTAATAACTTCTTGGATGTTCTGGGCCCATTTTATCATACAGTCTTTAACCAATTCTGTTTCTGAATCAATTTCTATCAATGCAAGATATATCCGTTTGATATGTGCTGGACCCTGATTTCTAATTTGCTTTATCAAATTTTCATCAGTCATTGCAAAACCAGTTTTCTGATCTTCTTTCCACCTGGCCCGTAATTGAGTATATTGAAACCAGGTTTGAACAATCTTCTCATCTCGCAAGAAATTATACGATTTTAAACACCATACACTTCTTTCCAAGCTTAAAATCTCCTTATACGTAGTCACGTCATGTTTGAAACCAACATTTATGTTTTCTATTGCGTGTTTTGGAATTGCCCACAATGGTATCTTACAGTCTAACTTGTATCTATACTTCTTCCAAACTCTCAACAATGCCTGTCTTAAAATATGCACTTTAAATACATTATCTACCTTCTTATCATACAACAAATACGCATGCCAGCCAAATAACAAGTCGTGGCCCTCAAGATTTAATAATCTCTCTTGTGTCAAATTAATCCAATCACTTATCCCTGCTAACGCAGCAGCTTCATAATATAATTTAAGATTGGGCATTTTAAGACCACCTCTTTCACGAGTATCCTGCATAATCTTAAGTTTAACTCGTGGCCTTTTCCCTGCCCAAACAAATTTATTGATACCCCGTTGCCATTCTTCCAAATTAGAATCTTTCTTAAGAACCGGTATCATTTGAAATAAGAATAAAAATTTAGGCAGGACATTCATTTTCACTGCTGCGATTCTTCCCAACAAAGACAATTGCAATTTTTCCCAACTCTCCATTTCTTTTTGAATTTTACCCCATAGTTTTTCATAGTTATTTTTATATAATTTTGTATTAGAGGGTGACAAAAACACCCCCAAATATTTGACCCTTTTAGCAATCTCAAATCCAGTTAATCCTTCTAAAAGAGCCTTTTGCGATACTGTCATATTTTTGGCCAGAATTTTAGTTTTTTGTGCATTAACTTTAAATCCAGAAACCCTCCCATATTGCATTATTATCTCCATCAGGTCCACAACAGAATTTTCTGGCTGGGTCACTGTAACAACCAGATCGTCTGCGAATGCCCTCAATCTATAATCCTGATCTCTAATTTGAATACCCTTAATTTTTTCCGAGTTCCGAATTTTTATGAATAATATCTCCAATGTTAAAACAAATAATAAAGGTGATAACGGACACCCTTGTCTTGTGCCTTTCTCAATATTACATGCTTCAGTCAAACTATTGTTAACTATTATTCGGGCAGTTTGTTTTTGATATAATGCCCTAATTGGTTGCAAAAAATTTATCCCCAAAATTCATTTTATCTAAAACTTTCATCAAAAATTGCCAATTCAATTGATCAAAAGCTTTTTCAGCATCTAAGAAAATTAGCGCCGCAGGGATCTGGTTGTTCCTTTCCAAAAACTCTAACACATCAACTATATGCCTCACATTATTTTTCATTTGCCTACCACTAATAAACCCAGTTTGATCCCCATGAATCACCTGTTGCAGAACCCTCATCAGTCTGTTAGCCAACACCTTAGCAAATATTTTATAAACTGTATTTAGAAGTGATATCGGTCTATAATTTTTAACTTGAGTAGCATCTTGATCTTCCTTCGGAATCAAAGAGATAAAAGCAGTTCTCCAAGACGGAGGCACCTTTCCCCCTCTCTGAATTGTCTGAAACAGTTCCTTTAACGGCTTTATCAACTCCATTTGTAAGTTTTTATAGTAAACCGCAGTCAAACCATCCGTACCTGGCGCTTTATCCAGCTTCAATTCCTTAATTGCTATAAGAATTTCTTCTTCTGTTATCAACTGGTTAATCTCCTCTTTTTGTACTTGCGTAAGAACCGGGATGCTAGCATTCTCCAAATATACATCAATATCTTTTTCATTAATCTTTTCCTTAGCATATAATTTAGAATAAAAATCCACAAAGGCTTCCTTAATAAGATCCTGTTGAAACACAACCTTTCCCTTATGTTCAATTTTATCTATATTAGAAGCCCTTTGCTTTTTCCTTAGTCTATAAGCTAGCCATCTACCTGGCTTATTAGCATTGCAAAAAGTATTATGCCTAGCAAACTGCAAGTTGGTTGCCACTTGATCAGCCATCAATTTATCGAATTGTCCTCTTAATAGCTTAATAACTTCCTTAGTCTTTACATCCGATGGATTCAAAATTAAGACCTTTTCTTTTTCCCTAATTTCATTCTCCAGTTCTTTCCTTCTGGCTTCCAAAGTACGTCTGTATTTATTATTCATATATATCAACACCCCTCTCATATAGGCCTTGCTAGCATCCCAAACCATGTCCATAGAAGTATCCTTATTCATATTAATTTCAAAAAAATCCTTCATCCGCTGCTTACATTCTTCCACATTTCTCTGATTTCTAAACAAATTCTCATTTACGCGCCACGAACGCCTATCCCTATTGTCCTTATTGATCTCTAACCAAACTGGACTGTGATCCGAAATAGTCCTTGCACAAATCTTTACCTTCTTAATCCTAGAAAAAAATCATTAGTCAACAAAATAAAATCAATCCTAGAAAAAGATTGATGTCTGTCAGAAAAAAAAGTATAATCCTTTTCACGTAGGTGTATGTCACGCCAGATATCTCTCAATTCCAAGTCGTCCTTCATTTCAAAAAAAGATTTAGGCAATCTGGCATGACTCGGAGCACGCTTAAAAGAACCCGCCTTGTCCATCTGTACATCCAATACACCATTCCAGTCCCCCATAAAAATAAACGATTTATAATCCAATTGAGTGAGCTTTGTATGAAGTGAACTAAAAAAATCCGCTTGTTGTTGATTAGGAGCATACAGTCCAACTAAAAGCGTTTTTTTACCTTCTAACAACAAATCTATCATAACATATCTTCCTTGCGTATCTGCTTCAATTAATTCCGCTGTTAGAGTACTTTTAACGTAGACAACCACTCCATTTTTCTTATTCATCGCAGAAGCAACAAATTGCGTGCCCAACCTTGAGTTTGATAAATACTTTTGGTCCATAACCCTAATATGCGTTTCTTGCAAACATATAACATCAATCTTAAATTGTTTTAAATATTGAAAAACTTTCTTTCTCTTCTGTGGTGAATTTAATCCATTGACATTCCAGGTTAGGAATTTAGTCGCCATGCGTGGCATCCCGAAGCTTTTGAAGCACATCTTTAATAGCCCCTATATTTTCTTTGGGCCGCGCTCCTCCCACAGCTTCACTATAAGTACGCTTTGAGAATTCCATAAACTTCTGCTGGTCTTGCTCTTGTACTTGTCTTGCTCGTTTTACAGCGGCGCGCGTCAACCTCTGCTCTCCAGCAGCCACCAATGAAGCTGTAGTTTGATCCCCTCCAGCACCATTCTCCTCTGTTTGTCCCTCGTCAGCCTCTTGAGGTTTTCCCTCTCCAGATCCCTTTGCTGCTTCCAGGAGTGATAGTGGGGTTGCTTTTAAAACATTGTTATAAAAATCACGCGCCTGAGTCACAGTAACCAGACGGTATCTTTTACCTTCGTACATCACCACCAGTCCAACTGGAATCTCCCATCTAAACTTGATATCACGTTGCTTAAGTTCCTGTACGAGGAATGCAAAATCCTTCCTTCTCCTTAAAATCTTTGGAGGAATTTCTTTTAGAACCAAGACTTCTTGCTCAGCAACCACAACTTTAGTATCATAAGCAGCTTGAATAACTTCATCTCTAGTTGCTCTCTTTGTAAAATAGACCACCACATCTCTAGGTAGCTTCCTCTGCCTTGCAATCCATGAGTTTACACGAAAAGCTTTATCCATACATCCCTCTATTTCAGATGCTGGCTGGCCCAATACTGCTTCCAAAGCCTCAGAAATCAGCTGCTTTAGGTCTTCTTTAGGATTCTCTTTTAAGCCCCTGATTCTTATAGCATACTGCATCTAATGATACTGAACAAGACTCAATTCTCCGTCCATTTTGTCCCTTAAATTTTCATTCTCCAGTACCTTTACTTCTAATATAGTGTTCTTTTGACTAAGATCCTCCATTTTTTCTTCCAAACATTGCACACATTCAGCCACGCTTTCCACTGTAGACAAGATGTCTACCCTCATTGCACTAAACTTCTCGTTAAGCTTCTCTTCCATCCTCTCCTCCAATTTCTCCATTCTCTCCTCCAACTTTACCACCTTATCATCCAACATTTCTGAAATTACCTGGGATTGCCTTGCAAAGGCGTCTTGTAAATCCTTAACCGTCAATGCCACAGGAGGTGCAGGAGGAAGCAGAGCTTGCAACGATGTCTGTTGCACCGGAGAAGTTCCTGCACTCCGAAGAACTTTAGAGGAAGATTTAGCCGCCATCTTTCTTCACTTTCACTTGTTGCGCACTTTCACTTTAAGTTTAAAAAGTCCATCAAGCTAAAGAGTAAGAATAAAAGTCCTCTTCACCTGAGCCTCCTGTACCGCTCTGCCTGCTCCTTTTACTCCATAGTCTTTCCTTCTGGCAGGGGTGGTCGCAAACGCCTGGCTCCACTCCAAAAATCCCGGAGCAGAGACGCTAAACAGCTGGGAGCAACCCAGGCTACGGGGGAGTTCAATCCTTCAGCCGCCCAAGCTTTCAGCTCAGGCGGCCCCGGAGAACTCAACCCCTACCTGTGGCCTCACCCCCTCCTCTTCTCCCGAGGAGGGGGCTTCAAATCAACCTAAACAGCTGATCGGCGCTGTTTTAGGTGGAAAAACTCAGCTGTGAAGCGGACAGCCCGAAACGGCTATCTTCGGCGCCGCGCCGCCACCGGAAGTCCCCACAGTTCAAATACTCTTGAATTAGTTTTCCTCTACCTAAATGATTTCAATATTTTCCACTTAGATTCTCTATTTTCTTCCATCCAGTAATCTGGCTCCCTTCTATGTTTGGTTCTCTGATTACCTACTACATTTTGCATCTTCATTTTCATATCCTTCATAATGCCAAAATGCCTTCTCTAATTACTATGGTCTTCTACATTTATAAGTTAATGACCACAAACAGCTCTCTAGACATATGATGTTGTCTTAATTCCTTTAAAAATAAACAAGTTACAAGGATCACAGTCTTTTATTTGTTTTTATTACCATCACTATTGTGCTTATCATCCTTAGAATCCAAATAATTAAGACTACTCGCTTGATAATTTTTTAAATTAAAAATGTTTCATAATTTATATTTATTATTACTCCTTCCTTCAGGGAGTTGACAACTTTCTGTTTGAGAGTAACCCAATGAAAATAGATTTACCACATGGTTGTGCTGTAGGACACAATACTCCAATATTCATTGCAATTACTAATGTAACATGGTCCAGTTTTGAAAAGAGGATATAGATTTCATTAGTATTGTTAAGTGTTGCTTGGTTTTCTTACATGGTTTTGAGCTCGTTGTCTCAAAACCAATCAATTTACGGCAATAAGAGACTGATTTTCCAATTATTTTAACAGAGCATTCTCAACTTCCATTATCATTATCAACTTATGATATATTTTTAAAAAATGCCCTACTAAAAATATAGCATATATTTCTTTTCCCTGATTTCCCTTGCTTTTCAACCTTTTAGCTTTTACTATTTTTCCTCTCATTATTTTCTTTAGATCCATCCATAATTATCCACTTCTATTTATGTCAATTCCTCTTAAATTGTTTTCTTCTGGTAGTTACTTGTGCAATAAGATTCTTTACCCTCCATGATCTTATCTTACTTCCTCTGATTATTTCTTTATTATTCTGATTTCATTTTTTTCTGGATTCAGTTTCCCCTTTTCATTTTTATTTTTCACTAGATATAGAGAACTTCTTGATGAATCAGAATCAGAATAGAGCTGTAAGGGACGTTGGAGGTCTTCTAGTCCAGCCCCCTGCTCAAGCAGAAGACCCTATACTATTTCAGACAAGTGACTGTCCAGTCTCTTCTTAAAAGCCTCTAGTGATGGAGCACCTACAACATCTGAAGGCAAGCTTTTCAACTGGTTAATTATCCTCACTGTTAGGAAGTTTCTCCTTAATTCCAGATTGCTTCTCTCTTTAATTAGTTTCCATCCATTATTTCTTGTCCTGCCCTCTGGTGCTTTGGAAAATAAATTGATCACCTCCTCATTATGGCAGTCTCTCAAATAATGGAATACTGCAATCATGCCTCCCCCCCCCAGCCCTTCTTTTCTCTAGACTAGCCAAACTTCATATGTTTTAGTCTATAGGCCTTTAATTGTTTTAGTTGCTCTTTGTACTTTTTCCAAGGTCTCAAAGACTACAGTTTATTTTGCACAAGTCTTCTCATTTTATTCTTGAAAGGAGATCAAGGCTTGAATAGTTGCACAGACAGTATAGGAATGGAAATCATTTCTTCTTTTAAAGTTCTATAGTTCTCTTAGAGAATTATTAGAAAATCATAATTTACCACTCCCAAGAAGTTAGAATAATGCAGTCTTTGCTGGCTGGCAGCCAATGGGTGCTCATCTATTGGCTACTAAGATTAACATACTTTCACACCAAAACACTAAATAAAAATATCTCTTCCTCCCTTATAAAGTATAAAAGCATTACATCACTGGCATTATCCTATCATGAAGTAAGCATATTCTTTCTGTTGTGAAATATTTTTTCCCCTCCTTTACCACTTCTGACCCGGACATATGCCATTTGTAAGAAAGATGTAACTGGTGCAAGAGGATCCAGGACTTGATGATGTATCCATATGCAACAGTGGAATCAGCTGATAAGCACAGAGCTCAGTCTGTTTCCAAGTGGATTAGAACCAACATCTGGTAATGTAACAGAACATACAACGACTGAAATCTTTAAATATCAGTTGATTCAAAAATAATATTGCCTCATGATTGGTAAAGCAGATGGCATTTAAAAGCCTGAAAAATATGTAGTTTAACTTTCTGGTTTGAAAAAAAGTGAGGGTGTTTTTTTTTTCTTTGCAGGCATGCCGCAATGAATTTAATAAAATTCCAGATGGCTCAAGAAAATGAGTCTGTCACTGCTATACAATAAGAGCCTTGCTCACTATCACCTGCCAAATGATTTGAGATAATGTTTCTTCTTGAACCTCATTCCAGATATGGGATTAATTGCATTTGAAATTAATCCCAAATCCCGTCAATAGTTCCTTTTCTTCTAGCTATTGAAAAAATGTATTTAGAAACTCAGCATATAAATAAATAAGTAAAATAAGACATGTCTGAATATGCAGCATGATTATACTATAAAGAAATGGTTCAAAAATTAGAATCTAACAGCAGAGTTTGACACAAATCTATAATACTCTATGTTATGGATAAGTTAGCGTGATCTTTGTGTGCCAGGTAGGGATGGATGGGACACATTCAGCTTTTTACAGTGGAATATGAATTGTTTTGTTTTTGTTTTACTTGAGAAACATATTTCATTGCCCAAAACAATGAGAGGGAGTTTAGAAACAAAATCTTCCCACCAACTTGCAGGCCCCTAGTCTTGTCAACCGTTCACTTTTAAGAGAGCATAAGGAAAAAATACTTTTCTATCTTTTTTTTTTTACCCAGATAAACTTCATAGCTCACCAAGAGAGAGAGAGAGAGAGAGCAATGATCCTTGAGAATTAAAATAGTTTCAAGGACCACTATTATTGTAATAGCCTTTTTGAAGGCTTCAGATTCCCAGACATCATAAGCTTGATATACTATAGAGAACATCACAATGAAAAAGATGGAAGGAAAGGAGGATTTTTTTTTACCATACCTCCTTCTAGTTCTCTATTTGTGTAACCTTCTAGTTCTCTATTTGTGGATAAATAAAAAGAGATGGTGTGAGGAATAGGAAAGATGGGGAAGAGGAGACAAGGTTTTCCAGATATTGATCTACTTTACAGAAGAGTTTAGGAGGGCTTCATGCCTTTGTAAGAACTCTAGATGTTTCTTTTTAACAGGTAAATTATTGGAGCTGCAACTCCAGAAATATTGATTCTGCATATTGTATTATAGTCAGGGCTTTTTTTTCTCATAGAACGCTCAGAATGGAGTTCCGGCACCTTTTTTGGATGGAACCTTGTAGGGTAGGCAAGTCGGGTTGTATGACGTGTGAGTTCTGGCACCTTTTTTTTTTACAAAAAAAGCACTGATTATAGTGATTATAATAGTGACTCTTAAAGATATTATAAATTGAAATAGCAAGCAAGGAACTCCTGCTTTGTCCCTGCTCCATTTTCCCAATTAGTAGATTGGTAACCCTAGGCTGTTTCAGCTACATTTATTTGTTTACTTAGTTACTTATACTATTGGTATACTGCCTAGTCAAAAAGACTGCCTTCTTTCCAACCGTGAGGAAAAAAACCCCCTCAGAAATGCAGGTTTGCTACCAGAGCATGTAACTTTCTTAACATGCTTTATTTGCTTTTTTGGGGTGCTAAGCATCTTTCCATAGATATTGTCAATGTGCTTGGTTCTATTTTCACAAATCCTGTATGCTCTGCAAAAATATAAATCCCTGTAAATCAATTGGAGGGTTCCAAATAATGTTAATTTTTTTCCTTCAAAATTTCACAGCCTCTTTGTCACCAGCTTTTTCCTTCAGTCACCTTTCTTTTTGGTTGTCCCCCCCCCCACTATACTAGGATTATCACTATATGCTTACATACTTGCAAACTGGTGAAATTTAAGATAAAAATGTTTTGGTTTTTTTTAAGGATGGGCCTTGGGAGCAAGATATTTTGGTGAACGCCTCAGTGTTCCATTTTAATTTAGACCATGCCTAGCTAGATGTTTCAAGTGCAGTTTGTTGTAAGTAAATCTTCTGGAACCGGAAGTGATTCATGGTATTTCAGTCATAATCAGAGTCAGTATATTTTGGACTACGTAGAGGCAAATCACAAGTGTTAGAATATCACCTTTTTGTCTTATTGCAAAAGCTTTTTTATATGTCATCCCAAAACAACTTCTTTACACCTCATGAACATGTAATTTTGATAAGAAGTAAAAAAGTGTAGTCTTTGCCAGCCTTTCCCTATATGTACCCCTTTATGTTCCTCAGTGGACCACAAACCTCTCCTTTGGAGTTGGGGTCAGGGGTCAGTTGTCTTGAAGTCAGAATATAATGAAATTTAGACTATCCTGGATTATAATGAAACATTGGTAATGAAAGTTTTGCATTCACTTAGTAGGAAATGTTTAGAACAATTATTCTAATTTTAAAGAAATTAAATTATAGAGAAGGGTAATGTTACAGTGGAGAACTCAGTATCACTGCTATAAAATCATAGAATATGTTACTATTAACTAAGAGGAGAAGACTTACCTCTTATGTCCTTGGTCTGAATGCTTAGTGCTACTGACTTGTATTATTGGCTGCACTATCACATATATTCAGTGAATGACATGTATCTAGCGGGCAGTTCATGCTCTGAAAGCCAGAGCTCAAGTTCATTTTTCATCTCTGCCTGTCACTCAATGTACAGCTACAGGCAATTCCCCCACAGAACTTCATCACTAAATCTTCCATATATAAACTAGGTGAGGATTGCATCGTTTTAATACACATGTAAATCTACACTCTGCTGGGTGTCAGAAAACAAGTATTGCTTAGTCTGGCAAGTCTCCAGACTCAGGAGGCAAGTTCAGTTGATGCCACAAAGAGCATAAGGATTCCTTGATGATGTCACAAGAC